>NC_092505.1:95027101-96227101 GCF_047511675.1 Marmota flaviventris
ACACACATGTTTGGCAGTGTTTGTAACTAAAGTGTTATATAAATGATGGAGAGGCCTGAGAGTTCGTATTCAGAATGAGGATTGTGCAATCTAGAAATTCTGTTTCCCTGAGTTTTCCTTCTGTGAAGTGCTGGAATGATACCCACATCCTTTCTTTGCCTCACAATCTCTGCTTCCTCTACCTGGTCCCTTTCCTGCTCTCTTTTAGATATCAGTGTTCATTAATTGAACAATGAAAATTGTGAAGTCGTCAGTGTTCTTCTGGTTGAAAATGACTCCTCCTTCTTCTGCATGTGGAGTTTTTAGAGCCAATATGCTGTATGTGTGAGATGGAGACAGAAATGTGTGCCTCTGACATCCTCTTGAGAACAGTGTGAGGACTCCCATGAAGGTCAATTGCAAGGTTACAGAGTTCTGCACTCCAAAATCTTTCTCCCACAGAAGAGGTAGTGACTGAGCAAATTTCTTCTAAAAGACCAGTATGGCATTAAACAAGCACACACTGAGCAGGGCCAGGGCTGAGGGGGCACCAGTGAACATGCAGACCAGGTTCCCTAGGGGCTCCCAGGGAAGGTTTCCAGGTTACGTTCATGGGGCTCACATTTTAGCAAATGGACAGTGCTAAGGAGACTGAAATAAGATGCAGCTGATTGCAAGCCCTGAAAGACAGCAAAGACTGCAGTCTGATTAACACTGTTCTCTGAGGACACCAGAGTAAGAACCAGGGAACAATTTTACCACTGCCAATAACGAAAATAATAATAGCCAATATTAGTGGCTTGGTTGACCACCGTCTCTTCATTTGAATTCATTCCACAGTTCTACAGCTGCTGCTCTGTAGCTGAGGGAGCCAGAAATGCTCCAGTGCTCTCTGAACACAGCCTTTGCCTTCAGACTGTCCTTTATCCCCCTTTCAAGACCTTGGAGCCTTACATTCAGCTGCCAGGCTCATGAAACAGGTGTGGGAAGTAACCAGCAAGTCAGAGTGGGACAAGCATGGGCTTCAATGCCAAACTGAGCTCCTTACAAGCTCAGCCCTGCTAACTGCTGGTAGTGGGACCTCCTCATGATGACCATCTCTGAGGTCTTCGAATGCATAGTAATGAGGCCCCAGGAAACCTGCATAAAAATGTGACACCTGACACCAGTAGGTACTTTCTATCAAACCAGCTCACTCCAGCAGTGGCTTTTACTCTCTGAAAGTGAGTGGGGACACACTGAAGGAGGAAGACATACCCAGTCCAGCTGCACCCTAATGTGGACTTCTTTTCATACTCCCAGATTTGAATGTCCTCCTCAAAACTCTCGTTGATATTTAATTTCTATTGTGCCAATTTGAAGAGGGGGGACCTTTCAGAGGAGATTAGGTTATCAGGTCTCTGCTTTCATGAATGGATTGGTGCTGTCATCTGGCAGCAGGCGAGTTCTTGCAAGAGGATATTCCTGGTAAGAATGAGTCTTTATCTCCTTGTTTCTAGCTCACTTTCTCTCCCACCATGTTCTCATGCAGCCTGGGGGCCCTTGCCCAATGCTGGCACCATGCTCTTGAACTTTCTGGCCTCCAAAACTGTGAGCCAAATGAAATTCTATTGTTTATCAATTACCCAGTCTGTAGCTTTCTATTTCTAGCAGAAAAAAAAAAAAATGAAGTAGAACAGCCATCAAAAAATAGTCAATCCCAGGTTGAAGTTCTAAACTGGAAAGAGGGCAGAGAAATGTGTCTCAGAGAAGATACTAGATTTTTTAAAATCTAAATTCCTACTGTGCATCCATGGTGGGTTTCCTATGCCAGAGAAATTAACCGTAAGTCTAATCTGATGCCTCATAGTACAAAGAGGGAATATGAATTTCTAAAATTCCTTTCTACGTTTCTTTGGAAAGTGGAAATTTCTGTTACTTCCAATTTTATTATTTGCTTCAAAGTTTGTAGTTTGAGATGCTCAGGCTACATCTAGCTCACAGGTATATTTAGTTGGACCATATAATGTTGCTTTCATAAGTTTTCATATTAGGTACCAAATATTAAAATGGGGAGATTTCATCTTAAATTTTGATTCTCTGATTTTTATGAAAATTCAGAATATCTAGGAATAATGGATCATATGCATCAATTTCTACTGGAGATGAACTGCTGTCCCCTTCACATGGGCACGTGCTGTCCAGGTCACTACAGCCTCCACCATTCCCTGTTGGGAGCTAGGACTGTGATTTATTTGGTCAGTAGAATGTGGCAGCAGTGATGTTGTACAACTTTCAAACCCAGCTCAGGAGCACTACAACTTCCACTCTTACCTTTTTGCATACTGCTATCGAGTGAAAATGAGAGACCATACAGAGGGAAGACCAAACAATAGCCAGCAGCAATTATCTGCTGCAGGAGCAAGGCTATGCTAGGTCATCCAGATCCAGTCACACCGCCAAGGAAACCAGCCAAAGAACTACTCAGCTGAGCTCAGCCCAAACTGCTGACCCACAGAATTATGGGCAAATAAAATTGTCATTGTCTTGAGAAATGAAGCTCTGGAATGGTTTGTCACACAGGTTACACAGCAGTAGATCACGGAGAGAGTCGAGCTTCTTGGGAAGCTTTTTCTTTGGCACATTCTAACACCTCTGCGACCTTCTGTCAATTGGCTTCTGGTCACTGCACCTTAACTGACCTACTTATGTTTTTACTTTTTTTTTTTATTAATGCATCACTTAGTTTCAGAAAATGTGTATGTTATACAGCTGGATGGATTTTCACAAGCTTAACAAACACATATAATCAGTACCCAAACCAAGAGGGAAAAAAATACTCCTGCTTCCCCTCCCCTTCCAGTCACTACCTGCTCCCTGCCGGACAGCCATTTTCCTGACTATGTCACACCATGGATTAGCTTTGTTCTTTTTGTACCTCACTGACTTTTTCAATAAGGACACACTCAGTCTTTATCTTACTAGATCTCTCCGAAGCTTCCTATCCAGGTCACTGGTAACTTTTTAGAATCTACATAGGGACAGACAACGCAGGGCATCGAAGATAGCAGAAAACAGTTTTATTTGGCTGCGGCCAAGTTCAGAGGGCACAGCTTTTGCTGTAATCAATCAATCCCTGAACCCCGAGTTCAGGTAGTTTCAGCATGTAAGGAGAGGGGCCAGATGTTTACAGTCTGCAGGAGTTCACATAAAAGCAGCTTTTTCTTTCACTGTTTTGGGCAAGTTAACCCTTCAAGGCAACACCTGAGAAAGGGAGAGCTTCTTCTCTCCTTTCTTTCCTCCCCCTACCAGCTGTTACCATGGAGCCCAATTGGTAACTTATCTTAAAAATGTAGACATCTCTGTGAAGCCCAGCTCAAGGCCAGAGGCCTTGTTTGCTCATTTCTACAAACTACTATACTGGATATGTTTGTGAAAAACTAGTAAGGGGGTGTCCAGCACCTGGAATGCTGGTATCTTCCTGGCCAGTGGCCAAGTAAAACAGGGAGACACTAAAATAGGAAGTTTATCTACATTAAACTCTTTTGCAGAGACTCTTATGCTGACAGTCCTAAAATCAGCCACGGAGAAGATTTCTGGAGAAGCCCAGTTAAGACTTTTCTGTGGAGAAAGCGGGTGCCACGTCATAGGCTCCCCTTTCTTTACTTCACCTCATTAGTTCTGACTTGACCTTCCATTTTGTTCTACATAATGCCCAGGCAATTCCAATAACTCCCAGGGCTTCACTGTCATCTATATGCCCACATTTAGCCCAGATCTCTCTCCTAAGCTCCAGACACATATCTGGGGGTTAAATATCTTCATCTGTTTTTCCCACATGCAACTCAACCACATAGCCTATCCAAAATGGCAGCCATCCCAAAATGGTCAACACTCTCTTCCCACCCACAACCTGATATTCTCACAATGCTCCTTCTGTTGTTCTCCATATTAGGAACCAGCCCCACGGTATACCAACTACCAACTGGAAAATAATTATCATCTTGATTCCTGTTCCTCTCACCCTCTCCATCTAATCAGTCATCAAGTCATCAATTCCCTTGTTTAAATGTCTCCTGGTTTCTTCCACTTATCCCCACTCAGCCCCACCCAATGCCGCCTCCTACTTCATCTTGTTCGCCATCACCTCATCTGGATTAATTACTCTGTCAAGTTTGGCCCCTTCCAAATCCATTCATTGCAGTCAGAGATAATTTTTTAAATGCAAATCGGGTCATGTCTCTCCAGCTTAAAATCCCTTTAGGAGACTTTTTAGGATAAAGTCCTAATAAGGTTTTACAAGGCTCCTCATAGTCTGGGTCCTCTTTAACACTGCAGCTGAATCTTTCCCAGCTGTCACTCTTCTTTTGAGCAATACTTAATTTGCCTCCTCCACATCCTTCTCTTTGGGCTTTTCAGGAAGCTTAAAACTCCTTGTTCAATGTCCCCAAGTCGGGCGTAGTTCCACAGTCTCCTTTGTGCATCCACAGCCTGTCATATTTCTCATGACATTCGCATATCACATAAAACACCTGCTAAGTAATACCCTGCACATTAAGCAGTGTGAGGGCTTGGACCATGACAGTCTTATGTGTTGGGGTACCCCCAGCCCCTAATATACTCTAGACATACAACAGAAATGAGTAAATCTGGAGAAAATGAGTAGATCTGGGGAAAAAGTAGAGGGAAAAAGAGAAAGTTATCATACTGCTGGATACTTGCCAAAATCTAGCACATCTAGAATAGATGTGTTTGAACTGTGTCATGGCCTAAGCTAGAAAGGCCAGCTTAAATTGACTATGAAGAGGAGAAGGCATACTGGAGGGCTGTCAACCATGCAGCCTCATTCTCAGCCAGCATCTCAAATGGTCAAGGGCAACCAGCAAGAAGTCAGGCAAGTGGGAACCTGTGGGTTTTATGACTTTTGCTGCAACTAGGGAATTGGGAAGGAGCAGAAGAGCTGAAGAGAGGTAAAGCTGTGGGCTGGTGAGGAAAAGTTTGTTTTCACACATTTTTGCATTTGACTATTTTCTGTTTTGATAGGTATCTTTTTTTTGGGGGGGGGGGGTGTTCTCCCAAAGCAAACCCTAAAACAATAACTTGAGTGAAGGTAACTTAATTAGGATATGATCTTAGGAAACACATTTGAGGGAGTGGGTAAAGCTACACAGGGAAGGGTCAAGCTAGTATAAGGTGCATTAAAGAGCAAGTTATCACTGAAAGCAACAGGACCTAATTCCATGGGGCCTCTGAGGACTGGGGACACTGAGCTTGAAGTTTAGCCACAGATGTCAAATCCCCAGCCCTTCTGGATCTTACCTGTATACAATTTCAGCCAGCTATTATGGAAAAGGAGAGAGGATGGAGAAATAGAGAGATGTCAATCAAGGGTGAAACTGCCAACATGAGGGATACTGCCCTCTGTGACCCCAGGTGAACTCAGAGGCAGGCCGAGGGTCTATGCAATTGGGCATCAACATCACCTCTGATTTTTCATGATTGTTAGTACGGACATTTTGGAAAACATTATGGCTGTTCCTCAAAAAATTCAATGTAGAACTACCATATGATCTAGTAAGCCTACTTCTGTGTATACTGTATCTATCAAGGAAAGGAAATCAGTATGCCAAGGAGATTTTTGCACTTCCATGTTTATTACAGCATTATTCACAATAGTTAAGAAAACCTAAGTAACCATCAATAGATAAATGGATGAAGGAAATGTGGTGTGTTTATTGTATATTGTGTATATTGTACAATATGTACTATGTAGAATATTATTCAGCCACAATAAAGAAGGAAATCCTGCCATGTGGCACAATGTGGAAAATTTATGCTAAGTGAAATAAGCTACACCCCAAAGGACAAAAGTTGCATTGTCTCACATGTGAGATCTGAAAACGTTGAACTCATAGAAGCAGAGAATAGAATGGTGGTTGCCAGGATCTGGATATGGAGGAAATGGATGGATGTTGGTCAAAGGATACAAACTTTCAGTTATAAGATAAACAAGTTCTGAGGATCTAAAGTATAACACAGTTTCTATAGTTAATAATGATGTATTATTTACTTGGAATTCAGTAAGAGATCTTAAAATTCTCACCATACATGGACAAAAAAAAAAAAAAACTATGTGAGATGAGGTATATGTTAAATAGCTTGATTAAAGTAATAATTTCACCGTGTATATTATGTTAGCTTTGTGCTGCTATGTCCAAAGTTCCTGAGAAGAACAACTTAGAAGGGGAAAGTTTACTTTGGCTCACAGTTTTAGAGATTTAGTCCATGGTAAGCCAACTCCATTGCTCTGGGCCCAAAGTAAGGCAGCACATCATGGAGGAAGAGTGAGACTGAGGAAGCTGCTCAGGACATGGCAGCTGGAAAGCAGAGAGAGGGAAGTGGGGAAGGGGACCATAAGGAAAATGAACTCTTCCAGGGTACACTCTCAGTGACTCACCTCCTTCTGCTACATGCCAACTGCCTACAGTTAGCACCCAGTCCATTCGAAATAGGGTGGACTGATAAGGTTACAGCTCTCAGAATGCAATTGTCTTACCTCTGAACATGACTGCACTAACCTGGGAACTTTGGGGGAAACATCTGTTTTCGTTAGCTTTTTGATACTGTGACCAAAAGACCTGACAAGAAAAACTTAGAGGAATAAAAGTTTATTTGGGCTCACAATCTCAGAGGTTCAGTACATGGTCGGCCGACTCCATAGTTCTGGGCCCAAGGTGAGGCAGATCATCATGGCGGAAAGGCACCGCGCAGAAAAGCAGCTCAGGACATGGCAACCAGGAAGCAGAGAGAGAGCTCTTGCCCACTGGGACAAAATATAAACCCTAAAGGCACACCCCCAGTGATTTCCTTCCTCCAGCCACAACCTACCTGACTACAATTACATCCAATGAATCCATCAGAGGATTCACCCATGGATTCCATTATACCTTTCAAAATCTTCTCATTTGACCTCTGAAAATTCTTGCATCATCTCACACATGAACTTTTGAGGGATACCTCGTATCCAAACCATAACATATCTCACATTATCACCTTGTGTACCTTAAGAATATAGTGTTTATTTGTCAGTTAAACCTCAGTTTAAGACTGGAGATAGGGATTTATGATATGGTAATCCTTATCCATTCCAGAAGTGTATAATTTCCCTGAAGTTAGAGATCATCTCACTTTTTTCATACTCTGTATTGAAATCTTCACAAGGTTGAGACTATTGTTCAGACTTTACAAAAGTTGAATGGAAAAGCTGCCATTTCTACCATCTTCCCCGTGGCTTCTTGTGCTTATGAAATGTGAGGCTCAGGAGGCCAATCCATAAAGCTTGGAAGAGAACCCAAAGAAATAAAAGCTGCTTTTATAGTAGAGTGCTGCAATAAGAAATGGATTTCTAAATCTTTCTTTGGCATTCATCTGTTATTTTTTTAAATATAAAATACAATTAAAATTGTTATAATAGAATTTAATGTCAGATCAAAATCTCATTTCAAAGATTTTGGAAAATTAAAATTAAATAGTTTTTCCCATGGCATTTGGCTATTCACTTTCTAGACAATAGACAAAAGAGTTGGTTTAGCATTGCACCAGATAACTCAGTAGGCAACACTTGGTGATTTATGAGAAGCAGCCAAAGAAGTCCTTGAAAATAAAGACATATTATTTTCGAAGTCTCTTTTTCATAACCCTTCTTCATTCACAAGAAGTTTAATGATGCAAAACTGCATTCCCTAGATAAAAATGCAGAGACCCCATCATGGAAGCCAACATCAGGAAGTTGTTGAGTGGCAGCTAAACTCTCCCTCTTCATACTCCACTAATTACATGATTTTATGCCCAGAATAATAACCAGCTCTGAACACAGACTACTCTTTGTTTTGAAACTTGACCAGAGTCTTTGAATGTTACTTTTCTCTTTTACTATCACTCATTCATATGCTTCTCTTTTCACTAACTAGATTTACCTTTCGAGCCTTTTTTCTCTAACTTTAGTTTTGGACCTCTAGTGTAAAAAAAAATTAATTGACCACATCCTCAATTAAGATCCCCTTTGTTGCTGAATTTGTTCTTTTTTATCTCCATACCTCATTCATTTTCTCCTCATTGCCATAAACAAACATTTTCATGTATTTTATGTGTGTCTTTAAATGTGTTGTTGCAAAATGTGTATTGTTGTTATATTAATTTTTATTTTCATGAGTTTGTTGCATTCTATTTCCGACAAAGCAGTTTTAAGATCTAGCCATATGGCTTGGGAGGCTGAGACAGGAGGATCACAAGCTCAAAGCCAGTCTCAGCAATTTAGTGAGGTCTTAAGCAACCTACCAAGACCCTGTCTCAAAATAAAAAAATAAAAAGGGCCAGAGATGTGGCTCAGTGGTTAAGTTTCCCCGGGTTCAACCCCTGGTACCCAAAACAAAACAAAACAAAAAGCAGCCATGCTGAGGTATGTAGGTCTAATTTCTTGCATTAAATCATGTGTTTAATGTTATACAACCAGCACAAGATTACTCAGTACTTTTCCAAAAATTGACTTACAGATTAATATCAACAACTCACCACCATACCACAGGGCTGCTTGAATGAGTTCCCAACATGGTAACTGGCATCCCCCCGGGGTCCATGAGAGAGCAAAGCAGAAGTCATATATCTTTTATGACCTAAACTTGGAAGTGACAAATCATCATGACAGTGAGATCCTCCTGGTTCTCAGTAGGTCAGCCCTACTCAATGGCGTAAGTACAAGGAGGGAGAGTTGGAGTCTTCTTGGACGATGACTGCCACACACCTTGGCCACTACTTTGTCCTTTTTTCCTTCAGATTTCTTGATTTCCCAGGTATATATACTTTTATGTTCTCTGTTATTTGCATGAGTTGGTTAGTCGTCATGATAACTTGGATTCCCAGGAGATGCACGTTATCTTCCTGTGCATGCCAAACCTCACTCACGAGAGTTCTATTATAAGAGTTGACAAACGGTTGCCAAATGCCTTTTCATAAAGAGGGAAAGCATGATAGATTTCCAATACCTGGAAGAGAAGCCTATCATAGTTAGGAGTCTGAATTTCAATTAAGTCATGGTGTTTTTGCCAACCTCAACTCTTCTATCCTTTTAAGTTGTGAGATTTCTTTCACTTGATTTCATATTTTCAAATAGTTATATTAATGAGATATTTGGCCATTTCTAGAAGTCAGAGGAGGTATAGGAAGGTAGATATATCCTCTTTAACACTTTTATAGGTTTCTAAAATAATGTTTTATTAAAAACAAAAAAGAAAAAATGTTATTATAATAGTTCTGAAATGATACTGCTTGGAAAACAAAAACCAATAAGTGTTCTTTGTGTTTCTGCTGGTTTGTGGCCCTTGAGTTTTTTCACAAATGAAGATATTGATGCACATCAAATAAAAGATAAAGAGTCATGACTAATAGCAATGGGAATCGAATATTCATTTTGCATTAGGAAAAATAATATAAATTTATTTCTGTTATTTTCAATCTGTTGAAGCAAAAATGCTCAGCACAAATTCAGCCATTACCATCAAAATGGGACATATATTAGCACTGAGAGTCCAAGGGGAAAGAGAAGTCCCTCAACCTGAGTGTTTCTCCCATGATGTAGGCCAAAGAGTCAAACTACTGCCTGAGAGTCTCACCTGAGTTTGTAGAGTCAGCACAATTCAGAGTCTTACTGTAACATAATCTTTACCTTGGCTGCTCATTCCTTTTCTGCTGAGGTTCCTAGTATGTTTGAGGGCTTCAAAGAACACTTTGTCCTATGCTGATATAAGCATATGAAGGACCATTAACAGCCTCCTAAGGGAAACCTACCTCTAGATAAGCATGGTCCACACTGCTCGACCTATGTCCAACTTGAGGCAGAGACAGACGCCCTTCGTAGATGGCACATCTAGTCAAGCCAGACTACACATTTTTTTTTCCCTTCCATGATCTTTCCAGAGATTTGTACTAAGGAATGGGAAATTGGAGGAATTAAAGACAGATGATATTAACAACATCCATTACAGGTCAAGTTTCTGATTCCACTGTTAGGAATGAACTAACGTTAGGATTTGTGGTAAGAAATACCTGAGTCAATAAGTAAAAGGGCTCTAACACAGTATAGGCCATTCTAATAAAAGGCCTGTTTGTCAGCTTTTTGTGACTGTAACAAATATTTGAGCTAAATCAATTTAAAGAGGGAGAGTTTTATTTTGACTCACCATTTGGAGGTTTCAGTCCCTGTCTGCTGGCCACATTGCTTTTGGGCCTGTGGTGATGTAGCAGAGCAGAGCAGGAGCACATGGCAGAACAAGCCACTCACCTCAAGGCATCTGGAAAATAAAGAGGGATAAAGATGAGGGGGGTATGCAGGCTCCTCCCAGACCTCCAAGGGCACACCCCCCATGACCTAACTTCCTTCCACTAGGCCCCACCTTCCAATAGCACCAAACTGGGGATTAATCCTTTAATACTGGGGATATTCAAGATGCAAACTATCACAGAGCTTATGTCCACAGATGGAAGTATCCTTAGAATTACTTTAAGAAAATGCACCGGGCTTGGCAATGCCAGACAACATGCACCAAAACGAAGCACCCTGAATTTTTTCTGGTAAATATATCTTCTCCACTTGACAGCAAGGAATCTAGGCCAGGAAAAGTTTGGACCTCAGATGATATGGAGTGATATATGAGTGGGTGTTTTCCTCACAGACTATTCTGCTTTTCATTTACCACTTCAGAGTCTTCAACAGAGCACTCCAGCAAGACATTACAGATATTAATCAGGTAAGCCTAAGGGGAGACTTAGTATAAGAATTGGCTCTTGAGTTTATGAATGCCAAAAGTCCCGCCATCTGATAACAAGCATTGCTGTTGATTGTGCTTTTGGTGTCATATCTGAGAATCCATTGCCATGTCCAAGGTTATAAAGACTTATCTCAATGTTTTTTTTCTGTAAGTTTTACAATGTTGACTCTTACATTTAGATCTCTGATCTATTTTTTAAAAATATTTTTAATTGTAGATGGACACAATATCTTTATTTGTTTTTTTATTTATTTTTATGTGGTGCTGAGGATCAAACCCAGTGCCTCACACATGAGAGGCAAGCGCTCTACCACTGAGCCACAACCCCAGCCCCTCTGATCTATTTTTAATTTTGTATATCATGAGATAAGTCCTCTGATCTATTTTTAATGTTGTATATCATGAGATAAGTGTCCAGCTTCACTCTTGCATGTAGCTATCCTGTTGTCTCAGCACTGTTTATTGAAAAGACTACAGGGGAGGAAGGGTGTGATACCTTTCCTCCCCACCATAAGGGTCATCTATAACAAGTCAGGTTAACAAGAAAAAAGCATAACAATTTATTTAATCAATTTATGTGAGGTGGGAGACTTCAGAAATAAAAGCCTAGAGACCCAGGGAAAACTGTCTGATTATTATGCTTAGATTCCATGAGGAACGAACAGCCTTGTAGGCATGGGATTTGAGGAGAAGGTATGTATGATCTAATGGCAATAGACTGAGGGAGAACCCTACCAAGGCCTGCCTGTTCAGATTATTCTTCCTCTCTCTCTCTCTGCAGCATTCCTTCCTTAAGGGTATAGAGTAGGGCCTCTTCTAGAACAAGGGTCTTATGATCTCCTATCAGGCAAGTTAGCTCAGAGAATTTCTTTATCATCAGCTCTTATACAGAAAAAGCAGGAAAAGATTAGATTAGAGTACTATCTCTAGTTTCAATGACCCTCCCTGGGGAAGAGGAATTCTGGTTTCTAAGAATTGCTTCGGGGCAGTGGGGAGAAAACAGCTGGGAGTCAGCAGGGCAGAAGGTCAGAAACTTTGCTTCTGAGGCTATTTTTGAAGAATTTCAATCTCCTTTAGTTAAAAGTACTTAGCATGCCAAAGCCATACTTTGAGGTGTCGTTTTCTGAGTTCCAATTAGTCTTTCCCCATGGGTTTTGTACTCCTGTTGAAAACCAATTTCTGTAAATACATGAATTCATTCCTGAGCTTCCAGTTCTATTCCATTAATCTATATGTTTATCCTTATGCCAATACTGCACTGCCTGGATCACTGTGACTTTGTAATAAGTTTTGAAATTGGGAAGTGGGTCTTCCAATTTGTTCTTTTTATTCAAGATTGTTTTGGCTATTCTGGATCCTTTGATTTCCATTCAAACTTTAGGATCGGCATGTCAGGTTCTACAGAGAACCAACTGGTATTTAGATACAGATTGTATTGAATCTACAGTCAATTTGGATAGTAATACTATTTTAACAATATTTAATCTTTCCATTCATGAACAAGAGATGTCTTCTTTAATTTCTTTCAGCAATGTTTTGTAGCTTTCAGAGTTTATTTCTTCTTTTGTTAAATTTAACAATGCATACATTTTTAGTATAAGTATTCCTCATGCATACTTATTCCAAAGTATGTGACATACTTGTACTAAAAACCAACTATTCCCTGTTTATCTGAAATTCAAAATTTAAGTGGGCACACTGCATTTTATCTAGTCACTCTAACTCAAAAATGACTGAAGAAAAGAAGAAAGCACGTGAGCGCAGAGCTCAGAAGGGCATCTGAGCACCCAGGGACTGGAAGAGAAACAAAGACAATTGGAACTATAGGAAAGCAAATATTTAGCTCATAGGAGGTAATAACAGTTAGATTGCAGTAAGCTATTTTGTTCCTAGAAGTTGTTCTACTTTAAACTTTACTCTGAAATATCATGTTGCTTTGAAGAAAAAAGTAAACATTTTGAAAATAAGTGCCATTCATCTGAGCTTCCAAAAAAAAAAAAGAATATTTAGGTATTAAGGTCCAAGATGGTAAAGCCTGTGTTATAATGGTATTATCATCATTCTTCTATGGATGTAAACTCAAAATGCCCGTGAAGTCTATGTGATACTGGATGGCATGGCGATATAGTTACACTTTGAGCTCTTACTGGGATTGTTTCATGTTTGAGAAATTGTTTCAGTCTAGTGTCTATTAAAAAATAACTCTTTGATTCCTCATAAAACTTGGAATGGAATTACCATTTGACCCAGTTATCCCACTCTAGGTTTATACCCAAAAGACTTAAAATCAGCATACTACAGTGATGAAGCCACATGGATATTTATAGCTGCTCAATTCACAACAGCTATACTATGGAACCAACCTAGGTGCCCTTCAACAGATGAATGGATAAAGAAAATGTGACATATATACACAATAGAATGTTATTCATCCTTAAAGAAGAATAAAATTATGGCATTTGCCAGTAAATGGATGGAACTGGAGAATATCATGCTAAGCAAAATAACCAATCCCAAGAGACCAATGGCACAATGTTTTTCTAGATATGCAGTTGCTAATTCACAATAAAGGGGGAGGAGAAAAGAGGTACTTTGGATTAGACAGAGGGGAGTGAAGGGAGGAGAGGGGATATGGGGATAGGAATGATAGTAGAATGAATCAAACATTATTTCCCTAATTGTATATGTGATATAAAACCAGATGAATGAAAAAAGTTATATTCCATTTATGTCTGATGTGTCAAAATGCTTTCTACTGTCATGTATAACTTAATTGGAATAAATTATAAATTTTTTAAAAAAGAAATAACTCTTCATGTCAAAATCATAAATGATCTGAGTATTACCCCGATTAACATGACTGTGAAAGAGAAAAGAGTCAGCAAAGATTGAAAAATGTTAGGACAGAGAAAACAGATATGCAAAAGGCCCACATAAGAGAGAGGAGAATTGTTGAGGTAACAAGGGGCCTAACACCAGGAACTTTTGCAAAGTAGATTGGAGAAAGCAAAAAGACCTTAGAAATCAAATTTTAAAATAGTACTTAAATAAACTTGAAGTATCTGGAGTTGCAAAATCTATGCCTAATGAAAGCCTGACACAAAGATGCAACATCCCAGGCAGATCAGCCTGAGTCAAGGATACCAAGAGTCTCACAGAAATGAATCAGCACAACTGGACAATGTTTTGTGATAAGAGGTAAACTGGACCTTCAACGGCAACTCTTCCCTATGTTACACTAAGGGTTCTTACTATATCTTTAGGGAAGGAATATGGTGTATGATAGAAACTGCATGCTTATATAAACTTATAAGTATATTGATTTTATACAAATATTTTATTATACATATATTCAATTTACATGTGTCGGCATGTCCAATCACATGAAATGGATAGCTTTTGGGGGCCATTTTATAAAAAGCCAGCTCTTGCCCATGTCCTGCACGGTTGGTGGAAATGGGGTTCCTCTCAGAGGAATGGGCTGGTTGAGAAATAAAAGCCAGGAAATATAGAACCACCAAAAAAATCCATAGGACACAGAAAATAATTTCAAAAGTGGGGGCAGGATGGGCAAGCCGATCAGATGGATCGAGCTTCTCTACTCTGGCAAAATGGAGCCCGCGCCTGCTTTATTTATATCAGGAAACATCAAAGGTTTTCTATAGAATGTTCTTCACCAATAAAGGTTAAAGGTGGCTTGTCCAGTTCCCAGTGGGTTACACCCATCTCCGGAGCTACTATGAGGTATCTTCCGAGTAGAACAGAGATAAAGGTCATGTGCATTGGGCAATCTTTTGCTGTGGGAGAGCCCCACATAGTTTGCAATACCTAAATCTCCCTGGCTACCATACCGAGAGAAGACCCTCAAGTAATTCACAGATGGCTGCCCGAAGCCAGCCAAATATCAGGTACTCCTTTTCCATTAGAATCCAGGCCTTTTGCAGGCCTTGTACTGTTCTCAGCCAGGTTTAGATTCATCCTGATGAGCCATGTTTACCCAGACCCTAACATCCAGGCAAGCTCATTTTCTTCCACAGAACTAGGTTTTTACTCTTTATTCTAATTCAGTGAGGGAAAGATCCAAACAAAATATCAAACTTTAACTGCAAATTTTAAACTATTAAAAAAGTAAGCAAGGGGCCGGGATTGTGGCTCAGTGGCAGAACACTTGCCTCTCATGTGTGAGGCACTGGGTTTGATCCTCAGCACCACATAAAAATAAATAAAATAAAAAATAAAGGTATTGTGTCCATCTACAACTAAAAAAAAAAATTTTTTTAAAGTAAGCAAACACTTTGACCTTAACTTTTAAATTAGAACCCTGACAGGAAGTAAGTGAAAATTGATTTGCACTGTAAATAAACCACCCGAATTGTGTACACCGTTTTTTTGAAAAGAAACACTTCTTGAAATTATGCATAATTGGATATTTGCAGATTGAACATTGTAGACAAATAAATTAGTCAAGCAGAAAACAATCTTGAAAATTTGCTAGATGGAGAAAAATTATTAGATGATGATGATGATGATGAGAATAAAGTGAGATACTTAGGAAATTTTCAAGAAATGCAATATAGTTATGCTAAAACTTTCAGAAGAAGTCAGAGCAGAAGCCATATCTAAAGAAATAACTGAAGAAAACTTTGCTAATTCAAAGAAAGGCCTGAATCTTAAAAATAAAATAAATAAATAAAATTTAATCATTACCATCAAGCAAAATAAACTGAAAGAGATAAATTTCTTAAACCAATCTTTCCCAAAAAGTGCTCTATAGAATCTCATGAGATTTTAATATGAAAAAAAAAAGTGTTCTGTAGGTAAGAAGTTTGGGGTTTATAATTTTCTTTAAATCTTTTCAGTACCATAATATGATTCTGAGATTATTAATCTCAAAGAAATAGTCATAAACTGCAATGTTTTTAAAATTTATTAGACCACTGAACTCTTTTTTGTCACAAAATGCCTCTTTGCCTCTCATACAATTCACTTTAGGAGATGCTGGTTTTTGTTTAAAAATCAGTTTTACTTAAGAAATAGGTATTTGCAAAGAAGAAAAAAGATTGGAATTAAAAATAGGAAACTGTTAGCTGAGCTTATCTCTGCTAAAAACTCATTGTTCTTCTTTATGCTTTTCTGATTTCCCAAAGGTTTTATAATACTTTTAGAGTCAAAATTAGAGGGTTTGTTAATTATGTAATATGAAAGAGATATTTTCCAGAACTGCATGTGGGGCACTTAAAGAGGAAATATGGTGTGATTTTTCAGTTTGCTTTAAAAAAGAACAGGGAAAAAAAAAAACAAACTAAGCATTTACAGAGAAAGAGTAAATGTGGCACAAAGCAAACAATTTTTGAACCTAGGTGATATTATATATGAAAACTACTACTTTTTCAACTTTAATATGTTTGAACGTTTTCATGATGAAAGTTGAAGATATTAAAAATAAACTCATCTTTAATGACATGAAAACATAAAAACATTATAGAAAGTGCCTGAAGGGAGATACTACAATGTCTGTGATCATTACTTGTCAACACCTGTTATGCAGTAGAGACTTAAGATACAGGACTTGTGATTTGTTTTTATCCTCATTACTCTTTGATATAAGCATCCCATTTTATGAAGGAAAAACATAGCTCTAAACATCTATAAAGTTTGTGAAAGGCTACACAGGACAAATTCTGCTGACCTGGAAAATACAAATGCTAAATTGATCTTTATAATTAAAATTCAACACAACACTGCCATGGGTAACGAGGGGGTCAGCTCTTTTTCTCTAAGGTTGACTGCATTATTGTGAATTAAAGGCTTTTAAGCAGAAAAGAAAAAAGAAAATGTCTGAAGGTACATATCTGTAATCAGGTACAGATGGTCCCCAACTTATGACAGTTCAACTTAAACAACTTCTTGACTTTATGCTGGTGTAAAAGTGATGCACATGCAGTAGAAGTGTACTTTGACTTTCGGTTTTGATATTTCCCAGCCTAGTGTCATGTAGTGCGTGACACTGGACAGAGGTGGCAGCAGTGAGGGTAAACCACAGCTTCCAGTCAACCATGAGACAACAAAGGTAAACAACCATTTACAGGGTTTGTTCTGTGCATTAATTCTTTTTTTTTTTTTTTTTTTTTTGAGTTATGATATTTCCATCAAACAATGGGTCTATCTGGACATAACCCCATAATGAAATAAGGAACATCTATATATAATATATAGAAAGTCTGTATGAAAATACACATGAAATAGTGGGTGCTTCTGGGAATGAAAATGAGTGTCGTAGTGAAGATTTCAACTTTATCTCTAATGTGTCAGATTTTTCCAGAGTAATGCTCCAGCTTTAGAACTGTTTGGTTCTGTGTTCCAACAATGAAGAGATGATTCTGTGACATGATCCAATGGAAGACTTTGGAAGACTATTGAAGACTTTGGCCATGCAAGAAGGCTGAGCTCTTTTCTGAGTTTAAAGAACAGTATGACTGCTTTAGGTCTATTTGCCAAGAAATTCTGTCATGGCTGGGAATTTCATCTGAGACTTCCTTTAGCTGTAACATACCACAGAGAGTGGTGGAGGGTACTTGTTTGGATATGAGGTGTTCCTTCCAAAGCTCCTGTTAATGCAGGAGTATCCAGAAGTGAAATGATTGGATTATGGGAACTGTAATGTCATCTCTCCATCCTAGTTTGAATGGACTGACTAGGTGGTAACTGTAGGCAGGTAGGGGATGGCTAGAGAAGTGGGTCACTGGGGGTCTGCCCTAGAAGGGTTGTTTTTTTTATTTTTCCCTGCTACTGCTTCTCTCTCTCTCTATTTCCTGAGTCTGCCATGAGCTGAACAGGGCCTTTCTCCACTGGGCTTTTCCCCCATGATGTGTGCATCTTGGATCCCCACTTATCCAACATGGAGGTAAGATATATGGGATAGCCAATTTGGAACTGCTGGCTTCACCAGCAGCCAGAAATGGTGAGATTTCCAACCCAGACCTGGACTCCCTCTTCGATCCAATTCCTGTGTTCAACCAGCTTGTGGACTGAGACCTCTGAAACCATGAGCCCCAAATAAACTTTTCCTCCTCTAAGTTGTTCTTGTCAGATATTTTGGTCACAGTGACTCAAAAGCTGACTAAAAGAATACCACCATAGGACCCAATGTATGTGAAGGCTCAAATTAGCTTAAGGCAGTTCACAAAATTGGTTTTAAAAAATCCTTTTTCTCTAGCCTATTACTGAGTTCAGGTAGTAAATGAAAATGAAAATGAGTACCATGCTTCTTTCTCCTTTGGCCTCCCTACCACTTAATTCTTTCCCTCATTTTTCAGAATGTATATTATCCAGTCCTTTCTCACTGGTGCTTAAGACTGGTCCTTGCTCAGTAATTCTGTAGTACCTGCCCACCCCATCCTTATACCCAACCCAGGGTTCTGAAACTCCTACCAAGAGACCTGGATCCCCACTTATCCAACATGGAGGTAAGATATATGGGATAGACAATTTGGAACTGCTGGCTTCACCAGCAACCAGGAATGGTGAGAATTCCAACCCAGACCTGGACTCCATCTTTGATCCAATTCCTGTGTCCAGCCAGCTCTGCCAAGGATTCCCTGAGTTTCCTGGATGGCTCTGGCACTCTTAAAGAGTCCTTCAGGTTTCTTCCACAAGGCTGACCAATGAGAAGTAGTACTGCCCATACTAACCTGATTTTTAAAGCAAGAACTACAAATGGTGAAAAAAGAAAACTGATAAGTTTTCTCACCCCAGTCCTCTGCCATTTGGCGAAGGGGGTGTAAAAAGAGGCATTTCTTCAGATTGTGCTGTATGAGGTATAATTAATTATCTAAATGAAACTCAGAAGCTGGGGTTGGTGGTGCACTCCTTTAACCCCAGCGACTTGGGAGACTGAGGCAGGAGGATGGCAAGTTCAAGGCCAGCCTCAGCAATTGAGTGAGAACCTGTCTCAAAATAAAAAACTTTAAAGATGGACTGGGGATGTAACTCAGTGGTAAAGTGCCCTGTGCTCAATTCCCAGTAACAAAAATAATAATAATAAAATAAAAATTTAAAAACTAAAAATCAGAGCACACCTCTTCCCCAGACCCCAATTTTCATGAAGCAGTGGAGAAATTGTTCAAATGGTGCAGCTGCCAATTTTATATACAAGATATGTTCAACTAACTCCTTCCTTCCTTCCTTCCTTCCTTCCTTCCTTCCTTCCTTCCTTCCTTCCTTCCTTCCTTCCTTCCTTCCTTCCTTCTTTCCTTCCTTTCTCTTTCCATAGTCATCATTGTCTGTTGATGCTGGGGGTGGAGCCCAGGGCCTGGCACATGCTAGGAGCACCCTGCCACTGAGCCACATCCACAGCCCAACATGCTCATGTTTCTATAGAAACCTATTGAAATTTTAACTTTCCATTATCCACACAGGGTACATATGAATACAAAGATCTGATAATCCTTAGATTAACAGTCTCAGCCTCCTTTTCAATTATCCTATAAAACAAGCCATCAGCTAGCTACCTATTGTCACAATTCATGTTGCTTGACGACTTCAAAATCCAGTGGCTTGCAATGACGATCACTTATTCTTGCTTGTGTGTCTGTGGTTGCACGGAGGTCAGCTGATCTGGGCTGAGTGAGTCAGGCTGCTTCATGTCTCTCCTGCTTCTCCCTGAAACACTGGGTTGGGTGGAGGGTTCCCTTCCCCTGATAATGGCAAAGCACCAAAGACAATGGAGAACAAAGTACCTGTTAAGGACAAAGCCTGGGAAATCTGCACAATGTCACTCTGCTCAAGTCCCATGGGCCACAGCAGGCCACATGTTCAAACCCTCACAGCACTCACCTGCCCTGCCTCAAATTAAATATGAGCCTCCAACCCTTCCTGGAGAAAAATTACCCTGATTTAAGTATTTTTGAATATGTTGTTTTGTCCTTTTTAGAGATTCGTTTTGTGGAATCTCTGATGTGTTTTCCTGCAACAAAATATTCATCTCATTCTTTTGTTTTCCCAAAGACTTAATAAGGTCCTGGCCATGTTTTCCTTACTACAAATCAGGCTGCACAGGCTGACAGGGAGGAGGGCAGCAGGAAAGGCTATTTAAAACCGGCAATTGCTGCTTTTGACATATTGCCTATTACAGAGAATTTGTATTCTTCATCTTTCTCCTCACAGGGTATTAAATTTTGATTAAACCCAAGGACCTCTGACTATCTCCCATAAATAGGAAGAACTCTGTAGAGTCCTAGGCAATGTTTTCATATGCAAAATGAGTTACTAACTTATCATGCTAATTGTTCTGGTGTTTATCCCCCTAAGTCCTAACTGCTCCCTTTAGATTTGCACTAAATCTTTCTACCAGCCTATGGCATTCTGGGTGATAAGTAATTTTTTTTATGAGCTTTCACTTCCACAAATATTATATTACCTCTATAAGAAGTATATGCTTCTGTTTGCCAGGATCTTGGGCCAAAAACTTTCAAATAAGAGATGTGAAAGATTCCTAGGAGTAAATAGAGGTCGATGTCACTGTATTTAGGTATCTTGGGCACAATCCAATCCTACAAAAATAACATCAGATCTCACTGTGCACCAGTCCCCTATTACTAAATGCCTTATGTACACCGTCCTAGCAAATTCTCACAAGAACCCTGTGAAATAGGTGCTTTTGCCTCCTAGGATACTGATGAGAAATCTGACCTGCCAAGCACTTGTAGATATTGGCAGAACCTGGATTTGGACTCTGATGCATCTGACCCCATAGTTTTTCACTTTTGAATGGTTCCCTGACTTCTGTCTTCATGTGAGAAGAGTTATAATGGAATTCCAAACCTAACCTCAGATGTGTTACCAAAGCCTGCATCTTGTTACATACTGTAACAAGACCCAACAAGAAAAAATTCTTCAAGAGCAGTCTTTGGATGCTACTAACCCATCAGAGCAAATCCTAATTTCCCCACATATCTCCTGTGTTTCCTCAAGAATATAGTTTTCAGAGTCCCTTGATTCCCTAGTGTGCATATTGAACCCAGGACCCAGATACCTCCACAGTGGACAGTTCCAGATTATTTATCCTAAGTTTTCTCCCAATGCATATAATTAATATAAGCATTTTTCTTCCACATGTCTTATTTGTTGCCTTATTTACTAATGAAAGTTTCTTGCTTGGAAAGACAACTACAATGCAAATATTGATAGCAGCATTATTCATAGTACCAAAAAACTAGAAGCAATCCAAATGCCCATCAACTAGTAAATAGACAAGCATAGTGTGATATATCAGTCCAATGGAATACTACTTAGCAATAAAAATAATAGAATTCTGATAAATGATCCACATGGGTAAACCTCAATATTATGCTAAGCGAAAGTAACCAGATCCCCAAAATTTAATTTTATAAAAAGCCCAGAAAAGGAAAACATGAAAGCCTTTATGAATTGTAGACAGACTCTTGACTGGAGGGATCGTACTGTAGAGAGGAAGGGGGGGATTTCTTGGGGGAGATGAAAATGTTCTAAAACTGGACAACAGCAATGACTGCACAGCTCAGTAAATTTACTAAAACTATTGAATTGTATATTGCAATTAGCGAATTTCACAGTATATAAATGATATCCGATGCCATGTATTTTGAAAACAATTAATTCAAGGATAACATTTTTAGTCACACAAAACATGGGTCAAATTCTTTGCACAGTCAGGTATTGAGAGATTAATCTCTTAATCAGTACAAAGAAGATAGAAATTCCTACCTTAAAAACCTTTATCTGAATATTAAGTGAGATATTAAAATTAAAGTGCTTTGAAAACTGGAAAATGTTAATAGATTGATTTCTTCCACTAAGCAGGGAATGAAATTATCTCATACTCACCTCTAGGTGGCACTAGAATCTAAAAATGAGCAGCCCTCTGGCAAATGTGGCTGCTTTACAAAAATCACCTTTCCCTAAGAGGTTCTATCACTAAAGGGAGTTTTCAGCCCAATGTCTTTTGAATCCAGAGACTTCTTCTGAATTATTCTTAGGATAACAGATGTGCAACTTCAGTTCCAGTTTTCTAGCCACACTCACAATTTTTTAGCTGTCAATCACACAGTCCAAGTTGTATGATTCCCTCTGTCCTATTAGACCACATTTATCGTTCATTCCTTTCCACTTTCATGGAACTTTAGTTTCTTTTGTAACTACACATTGCTTTCTAATTACATTTTCAGTACTCTCAGTGCTTTGGGATGTAAGCGGGAAAAGGAAGCTGATATCATAAATAAACTCAAACATAGCAGGCACTGACGACATCCAGGAAAAAAAAATGCAACCAAAGTGCCCTTGCCTCTGCCACCTGTTTGGTTCCAGAGATGGAATCCCAGGGCTCACTGTGTAGCTTTTTATATAAGAAAGTTCATGCATTCAAAGTTGCAATAAGAGCTTCTATGTTATGTTCAGGACTTCCATGTTTAGCCTAGTTCTACCCTTCTATTAAAAAAAAAAAAAAAGGTTATAGGTTGTTCCATATCTGATGGTTTCTAAAGGCATTCAGATCAAGCAGGAGAGCAAAGTCCATTGCACAAGTTACAGAGGGGCCTGCTGTGCAACAAGGATACACAATGCCATTATTTGCACCCCTGAACTCCTGCATGATCACTTAGTTCCAACAGGCGGCAGGGCTGGTCTTTCAAGGGAGTATGAAAGCCGAAGCTTGTGTCCCACCAGGCATCTTGCAAAAGGAAGAACACTGAAGCAGCATGAGAGCCACACTTAGGAGATGTACAAACTGACAGCACATTACCAAGAATTCCTCAGTGATAGAAATGCACAAGGAGAAGGGCTTGAAAGACAGCTCCAGCCTCTGGAGCACTTTCTGCATGGAAACAAATCAGCTTTTCAAAGACAATACCATAGTAGCTTTAAAAAGTGGTATTTAAGCAGCATGGAAATAGCCTACGATAAATTAATGCAAAATCAATTCAGGCACATAATTTACATCTGCTGTGTTACCCAGAATGGCTCTCTTCTATAACTGGAAATCTATGGACCTAATTCTGGGATGACTGGAAGGAGTTTAATGTCTTCTGGGATGTAGCTGAGCAATCTGTCACTGGGAGGGAAAACCTGTAGCCCTCAGAGCCAGCAGAAACTGGGGTCTTTGTGTTAGAAAAAACACAGCAAATTAACACCTAAGGAACTAGGTGATGTTCACAAGTCCAGGTCATTAAACCCAGCCCTTTGCCCAAACCTGCAGTCTTTCCACACTTCATGGGCTTTGTCCTTTCTAGATAGTGTGTAGCAAACCATGAGCTGCTCCTGCTTTGAAGGTCAACAGTAAATGTCCAGAAAAGACTCAAACTTATCCGTGAGCGGGCGCTGCATGCAGACTTCTCATTGAGTCTCTGGGCAAACTGATTGTCAGAGTTTTCCTATCACCGTGATGATGATGATGATGATTTTTAGTTCACTGAAATCATTAAGAGTTAGTTTTGTTCAGAACACATTTAAAGTTTCGGATAATTATAATGAAAGAAACTAAAAAGGAGCAACTGAGGAGTGCAAGAGGAATGGGGTGAAGGGTGGTCTAGGGAAGTCTTGGAAAGTGGCCATTGTTTCAAGAAAGAGACTTTGAAGGAGAAAGGATTACCAAATGCCTCAGAGAAGATGAATAAGATAAGGATCCTGATGTCCACTAAGCCCAGGCCCTGGGGGGGGACACCTTTTACCTTGGGGCGTGGTTTTGCAGAGTGGGCGGGGAAGCTGTGGGTTTAGAGAGGACGATGACTGACAGGTGAGACAGCCAGCTCCTAGGGAGCGAGGGCTGGTGGGAGGGGCATTGCCACCCGGACACATTGAATGAGAGAGGTTTTTCTATTGCAGAGACTTTCTCATAACATTGCATGTCTCTATCCAGTGCTGAAATCGCAGACTAGGAATTGTAATCTTGCCTGAGGCACCCTCTCCCTGTGAATGGCTAAAAGTAGGTTTTCAACCAATATTTGTGAAAGGAAGCCAGTTCGCCCTCTCCGAACTGCCTGCTTGCAGCTTGTGTTGAAAACAGAAATTCTTTTTAATCAGATCGAAAGATTTCCACTTATTTTTTTAAATATTTGCATTTCTTAATTGTGTGACCTGGTACACGTGGCTTCACTTCTCTGGGCCTCTATTTCTTCATGTATAAGAGGGCATGGCTTATGCAAGAGGGGATGGTCGCCCGTGGTACACACCTGTAATCCCAGTCACTCCGGAGGCTGAGACAGAAGGATCACAAGTTCAAGGCCAGCCTCAGCAACTTAGTAAGGCCCTGTCTCAAAATAAAAAGCACTGAGAATATAGGTCAGTGGTGAGCATCCCTGGTGGTTCAGTCCAGGTACCAAAAAAAAGCACATGTTTCACAGTAAACAGATTAACAGATTATACTCTTTGTTGTTTTATTATTATTATAACCATCTGCCATACAGAGGCAGGCAGAGGAGGGTCACATTTGCCCTGAATGTCCAAATAACTCACAAAATATTTTTTCATAAGGAGAATTTCAAAAACAGCTCCTGCCTCCTGAGGTCCTTTCTGTATTGAAAATAAATTAGCTTTGAAAATATAATGCCATACATTAGCGCAGATTATGCTAAGTGAAGTCAGCCAATCCCTAAAAAACAAATGCCCAATGTCTTCTTTGATATAAGGGGGGTGACCCAAAACAGAGCAGGGAGGAAGAGCATGAAAAGAAGATTACCATCAAACAGGGAAGAGAGGTGGGAGGGAATGGGAGAGAGAGGGGGAATTGCACGGAAGAGGGAAGGAGACCCGCATTGTTAACAAAAATACATATAAGAGGATGTGAGGCGAAGGGGAGAAAAAAAAATAAGAGAGAGAGAGAAATGAGTTATGCTAGATGGGGTAGAGGGAGGGGAGGGGAGGGGAGGGGAGGGGGGATAAGAAGGGGATAGGAAGGGGAGCAGAATACAACAGACACTAGTATGGCAGTATGTGTAAACGTGGATTGTTGTAACCAATGTGATCCTATAATCTGTACACGTGGGAATAATAAGAACTCATACCCCATTTGAAACAAATGTATGATATATGATATGTCAAGATCAATGTAATGTTTTGAGCAACCAATAAATTTCTGATGTTTAAAAAAAAGACTAAAAAAAAAAAAGAAAATATAATGCCATAAAAACTATTTTAAAAGATACCAAATACACTTCAAAAAAAATTATTGAAAGAAAGGAAAGCCTTTCTTTCCTAATGATGGCTTGCTTAATTGGATTTTCAAAAAGCAAAGCATCATGCCAGAAACCCATGCCCAGCAGCTGAGGCTCTGGAGGGCCAGGTGGGATGCAGTCTCTGGGTGCTGTAAGAGATCCAGAGGGAGGGGCTGCGGAGGACTAGGGCTCTGACAGCGCTTTGTGAGATACTGTCTAACTCCACAGAAATATTCCGTGGATTTTCCTGTGCTATTAGTCCTACCAATAGATGCACCCCAGGGGAAGCACCCAGGTTGGATACCTCTGTCACCGAGTCTCAAGTACACTGTCCATATTCATGTTTAGGTGTTTTCTAAGAAGACACAGAGGGATGTCTTAGAAAACACCTAAACTGAGACAGTGACCAACTCTCAGAAGTGATCTTTGTTGATGAGGCAGCAGTGACAAGAGGTATCTGCCCTGCTTTGAAAATTGGTCCTCAGTGCCAAGCTGTAAAGCCGTGGGCAAGTCACCAAACTGGAAATCTTCAGCTTCTTGTCTAAATGGGGACGACAGCAGGACCCAACTCCAGGAGCAGGTGGGACTGAGGAACTGGTATGTGAGGAACTCACTGTGCTTGGTCCACAGGGGCTATTTTTTTTAAGTTGGTGGATCTAGCACCACCTTAACTTTTGTCCTTCATGCATTCCTGACGTTCCGTCAGTTTCTAGAAGGCACAGCTTTCTTTCCTTGTTCTCACAAAGATCCAGGATTGAAGCAGGAGAGGGATTGGTGATAAAATTGTTTTTCTCCTTTCTAAAGGTCAGACCCTAAATTCACCCGTTTCTCTGACGGGTTTCTCTCTGACTCATCTTAGTGCCTGAGGCAAATTACACATTTCCTGTCTTGTTTTCTTTATCTGAAAAATGGGCTTTAGTTTACTGTTTTCCCTGCCTGCCTTTCGGCACCTCACTGTTTTGAGGCTATATTCAGTAACATACCCTGCTTGTTCTGCTTCCTCTTTCCTCTTTCGGCAAGTTTTAGATCCTTTCCAGTAGTACACAATGAGGGAAGCATTTCTCTAAGGGCATCTGTGGAGAACTCCACCACAGTGCAGTGTGTCTCAGTCCAGGGGACTTTGTCCCCAGGAGGGATATTGGCAATGCCTAGAGACATTTTTGGTTATAACAACTGGGGCTGGGAAATGCTACTGGTATCTAATGGTTAAAAGCAAGGGATATTGCTAAATATCTTATAATGAAAGGGTCACACTCCCACCCATTTGGCCTCAAGTGCCACCTCTCTGCTAAAAGGAAGAGTAGGGTCCTGAAACTTCTTACCAACCTGTCACAACTTTGGCTTGAGCAGCCCAAAGCAGGAGAACCACCATGTAGGGCCCAGTTCTTCTCCAAGCTGCCTTCACCCCCCCACTTGCTGGGCTGAACTGAAGGGAGTGTCTATTTCCCAAGCCCTTTCTCAGAGGTGAGGGTATAGGGGAGCTTCAGGGCCTTGCTTGTCATCAAGTTCCCACAAGGCAGGCCTCATCTGGGACGCCCCTCCCTCTGTGTGTGACTCACTGCCACCGTCTGCATCTGCTTTCCTGTCTGGGGATGGTATGACACCAGATTCATCTGGTTAAACAAAAAATGCTTACTGGTTCATTTCTTTACTGGGGACAAGATCTGCAGTTGTCCTCTGAAAATCCTCCAAAGTTCACACAGGCCTGGCTGCCAGGATCAAAGCCTCAAAGCCTGCAAGGACAACTGCTCTGGTCAGGGCCTGGCTTAGCTTCCAAAGGAGACAAAGCTTTCCTTTGTTGGGGTGACCCCTGCCTCTGAGTCCATGTCCCATTTCAGATCCGCCTTCCCTTCCCTTCCCTTCCCTTCCCTTCCCTTCCCTTCCCTTCCCAGAGCTCCCGCACCAGGCAGAAAATACCTAACAAAGAACTTTTCCCAAATTCTTTGGGGAGCAACATGCTGACATTTGCAGAGAGTGAGGAGGGGCAATGTTTAATCCAAAGACATTACTAACTGGTACCCAGGTGTCCTGAGGGGCTGTTTGACCAACTGGCATCCCCAAAGCTTTTCCTGGAGGCCATGTCTGCTTCACTCCCACTGGAAGAGTCAGAGAAGGAAGGAAACCCAAATTCATTGATCCCCCATGGTGTGCTGGACATAGTGCCAAGCGCTCTCCGTGGGTTTCCATATTTATTCTTCACATTGGCCATTGTTACTTTAATTTTTTTTTTAGTCATTAAAATTTGTTCTGTTTAAATATACACGACAGTAGCGTGCATTTTGACATATTATACATACATGGAGTATAACTTAAGATCCCATTCTTGTGGTTGGGTTACTTTGATTTTTTGTGGTAGGGTACTGGGGATTGAACTCAGGGCACTCGACCACTGAGCCACATCCCCAGCCCTATTTTGTATTTTATTTAAAAGCAAGGTCTCACTTAGTTGTTTAGTACCTCACTTTTTGCTGAGGTTGGCTTTGAACTCATAATCCTCCTGTCTCAGCCTCCCAAACCACTGGGATTACAGGTGTGCACCACCGTGCCCAGCATGTTACTTCAGTTTTAATGTAGAATAATCGGAATTGAAGCCAACAGATGTTAATTACAATGTTACATCATCATGCTACTCCCATAATACTAGGACCTATATATTTTCACAGAAACAAACAAAAACAAAAATAGCTGAGCCCTTAATCAGCGTCCTTCTGCGCTCCAATGTATAGGTTAGTACAGTTTATCAACATCATCAGCCCTTTTGCGTCAGCTGTCTGAGACAATATACAAAGGAAAAGAAAAGTCTCCTCCAATTCACTTGCTTTGACTGATTATTGCTTCCGCTGCCTTCATCCTTCCTTTGTAATTGCTTGTGCACAGTCACAAAGGTGATCCACAGAGGACCTGGAGCAGAAGGTCCTTTGAGTTTGGTCCCCAGACCAGCAATTTTGGCATCTCCTGGAAATTTGTTGGAATCTTATTTCTTAGGCTCCATCCCACACCTGAATCAGAGATGGGGAAGTCGTCAAACTGTATTTTAACAAACGCTGCAAGAGATCCTAATACACTAAACCTGAGAATCACTGACCTAGAGAATGTCATTGGCATAAATCCTCAGCTCTACATCTAATGAGTTGCTAAACTCTGCAGATTCTGCCTCTGACTCCTGGTTGGCCTATATTTGTCCTGGTTCAGGCCCTGTTAACTCCTGCCAGCAGGCTCCCCACTTCTTATTCCTCATTTTCTTCCGGTTCGTGAACCCATCTGATGTGACATTAACTTTCTGCTCTGGGGTTGTCATGCAGCTGTAGGAATAGGGGGAGCATGGGAGGAATAGATGAACTCTAGATAGGGCAGAGGGGTGGGAGGGGAAGGGAGGGGACAAGGGGTGAGCAATGATGGTGGAATGTGATGGACATCATTATCCAAAGTACATGTATGAAGACACGAATTGGTGTGAATATACCATACAACCAGAGGTATGAAAAAGTGTGCTCTGTATGTGTAATATGAAACAAACAAACAAAAACCCAACTCCTTAGCCCTGGAGAATAGAGTCCTGAAAATAAACATCCAACTTTTATTTTGAATCTTATTTCTTACTCTTACCTTCATGCACCTGATACTCAAGTCGTACAAAAGGTTCACAGTTTGCTTCAGATTCAAACCTTCTCACCTCTGCCTCTGCCTTTGCTTCTGCAGCTCCCTCTGGCTGGCAATGCCTCCTATTTATTTGCATACATTTTTTCAACGTCCAGCTCTTTTACAAATCTTCCTTGATCCATTTAATTACAGAATCCCACATAGAATTTGTCTTTACTTTTCTTAAAACTCTTTGTAGACGATATGCTTGCTTGTGAGCATGTCTTAGATTCCTCCCTACTAGATGACAGGGAGAGAACTGTGTCCTTTTCCATCATTTCATTTCCTACAGCACCCCAATCCGTGGCAAAGCTTCACATAGAGTCATTGAGTGAATCAGTGAAGGTTGGGTCTACATAAAAAACTGACTTTCCATCCCTTAGTTTCTTAAAAAGTTTCTATCAAAATCAGTGATAAGACTCTTGCTGTTTTCCTTTTTTAATTATTTTTTTATTTATATATGAAAGCAGAATGCATTACAATTCATATTACACACACACAGAGCACAAATTTTTTGTATCTCTGGTTGTATACAAAGTATATTCACACCTATTCATGTATATGTACTTTGAATAATGATGACCATCACATTCCACCATCATTTATTTCTACCCCAGCCCCCTCCCTTCCCCTCCCACCCCTCTGCTCTACCTAGAGTTTATCTATTCCTCCCATGCTCCCCCTCTCTACCCCACTATGAATCAGCCTCCTTATATCAGAGAAAACATTCAGCATTTGTTTTTTGGGGATTTTTCTAGTAAAATACCTTTTCCATTTTATCTCCTCCCAAAATTGGGCCAGTTAGAAATCAGAGATTACAACACAAAGGTATCAAGGATGACATTGTTGTAGAACCAGATCATTGTTCCCATGGTGACTCGAACAGTATTTAAGAAGGAAATTACAACTTTTGCTGCTAACATTCACCTTGATCCACACAATGGATAGCCAAGTCCTAGCAGTCTCTCTTGCTAAGCAAAGTAAGAATACAGCAGAAACGCCTCTCAAGGAAACACGGGCTGGTTCCTTAAAAGTGCCCAGTTATAATCACTGGCCTGGCTTAATTCCAAAGCTGAGAAAGAAAACTTCTGCTTGGACAAAGTAGCTGGGCAGGTGATAAAAATCTCGGCTCAATCTTTTTTTTTTTTTTGAGAATTTTAATATTTATTTTTTAGTTTTCGGCGGACACAACATCTTTGTTTGTATGTGGTGCTGAGGATCGAACCCGGGCTGCACGCATGCCAGCCAAGCGCGCTACCGCTTGAGCCATATCCCCAGCCCTCAGCTCAATCTTAACATCCCCATTCTTTGAAGACCTTTTTTCCACATGGGTCAAAAAGATGAGAAGGGACATTTTTCAGGCATTCCACCATCATGTGTTAAGCGCTGAGCAGAAACCAAAGTGGAAGCCCAGGGTTGACTTTAAGCCCGGGTATACCTATAGGCAGGAAGTCTGTTGCCATGGAGAAGCAGAAGCATTGGGTGCACTTTCAAGAGCAGTCATGATGCTGGTAGGTTTTAAGCCTCCCTAGAAATCCAGGGATTAGCCCCATATAGCTTCTCCCACCACGGGCTCTGGCCCCCTGCTCTGTGCGGGGTATGGGTCTCATCATCTATCTGCCTCAACAGTTACCTTTTCTTGGTAAAGACTTTGCAACCTTTCTGAGCACTCCTGTCTCCAGTGGGTCTTTTCTACTGATTCTTAGGCAGGCAGAGGGAAGTGGGGGCACAGCCTATGGCTGCAGAGTTGCGCCAGCTGGCATGACAGACCTGAATGAAAGCAATCTCCCCTGCTTCCACCTGGCTGAGTAGGATGACCCTCTGGCCATGAGCAGCCCCTTCTGCTATTGTCTCAGCTCTGGGGCTTGCCTCACGTGTGCAAGCTTTGAGAGATGGGTCCCTGGATGATCCTCTGCTGTTCTGGTTTTATTTCTATCATATGAAGTTTCTTCTGAGAAGCACAAGCATTTCCCAGGTCAGTACATCATTTTGTATCTGTGAAAGCCTTTTCTTGGATTGTCTTGTGGTGCCTGGATACCTGTCCTTGGCAGAAAGCTCAACAGTCTTCCCTTTATGTCAAGATTAGGTTGTAAAGGGGCAGCACATGTCAGAATAGGTGTCACTGATTGGCAGTGCCAAGTGTGCTCTGCTCTTAGCACCATGGGGGCAGGCAAGAGGAGCTGCTGGCACTTTATATGACCCCAAATACTCATAGTACAATGCTCCCTCCTTGTGTCCGCACCTATGGGAAACCTTCCTCTTGATGAGCTAAGAAGGATGCTAAAGAAATATTTTCAGAGGTTCTTATTTTTACATGGAAGATCTCTGGAATTCACAAGCCAGGCATGAAGAAAGGGAGTTTCTCTGGCCCTTCTTGAGCTTCAGGACAATGGAGAGTCAGCCCCACCAGCTTTGAAGAAATAGATGGCTGGTGTACACCAATGATCAGCAGCTGGTTGCTGGGAAGTAAATGAGGACGCATGGATCAGTTTGGTCCCTGCAGCATGTAGGGACATAGCAGAACATGTTCCTGCAAGCGAGGGCACCTCAGATCATACAAATTATATATATCAAGGTTAACCAATTCTAAATACAAACTTGTTCTTGAAAGGTTTAAACCAGACTTAAACAGGGTGTGTTATGAAGGCTAATTACTCTCTAGGCTTAAAGTAAACCCAGGGCTTCCGCTCAGCGCTTAACACATGATGGTGGAATGCTCTTGATAGCAAAGCAGATGTTCTACTGCATGGTGGCAGTGATGTCCTTTTTATTTTTAAAGTAGCCTGCCTCAGGTTACTATTAAGATTCTGATTGGTTTGGTGGGCACAGTGGTACTTTCCTGTACTCAGCTACTCAGGAGGCTGAGGCAGGAGGATGGCAAATTCAAGGCCAGCCTGGGCAACTTAGTGAGACTCTGTCTCAAAACAAAAAATAAAAAGGGCTGGGGATGTAGCTCAGTGGTAGAGCACCCCTGGGTTCAATCCTATTCCTCCCATGGTTGAAACCTTCTAATGACTCAAAATGAGGTCGGAAACTTATACAGGCCTATGAGACACGCATGATATTTCTCTCTCTGACCATATCTTCATTAGTTTGTTTTCATGACTATAAAAATTTATGAAATCACAGTGTAGTTCCTTTCTGAGTAGCCTGTTAACCAAGGTGTACCAGCTCCTCTTATAATTCTATAAGCCAACCAAGAATTTTTTTTTTTTTATCCTGAGGGTTGAACCCAGGGGTACTCTACCACTGAGCTACATCCCCAGCCCTTTTTATTTTTTATTTAGAGACAGAGTCTCACTAAGTTGCCCAGGCTGGCGTTGAACTTGCCATCCTCCTGCCTCAGCCTCCTGAGTAGCTGAGTACAGGAAGGTACCACTGTGCCCACCAAGCCAATCAGAATTTTAAAAGTAAACTCCTTTTCTGTCGCAATTAGCTGGAGTCCTTTTCTTTTGATGAGGCCTAAGAGCCTTGACTGATACAATCTCTGTGTTGTTGAAACCCAAGCTGCTTTCTCTGGCCTCAACTTATTCAGCCCCTCAAGCAGCATCTGACACAGTTGATCCATTACTTCCTTCCTGAAACACTTTCAGAACCACTTGGCATTTTGTGGCCACTCCAAGGACTTCTCCAAATCCCAGTGGTCACTCCTCTGTCTCCTTTCTGCTTCCTAACTCCAGAGGTGGCTTTGTAACTCATCCAGTGACGTGAATGCATCTCCAGCCCTGGCCTTTCTCCTCAGGACCAGTCTCACATCTGATGCCTAAGCATATACATCTACTATGGGATATCTAGCAGATTCCTCAAGTTGAACAAGCCCTACATTCCCTCTCAGAACTGTTCTTCCCTAGTGTCTCCAACTTCAACAACCAGTTTCCTCATCCGCCCAGATGCTCAAGCCAAGAATGAAAAGGTCAGGCCTGTCTTCTTTTTCTCATCTTCCACATACAACTATCAAGACTTCTCAGCACCAATGTCCAATCCTAAGCCAGGCTTGTCTTTCTATCTCTGCATCTTTATTGGATCCATGCTGCCATCAACATCTCAACCTTCCCGCCTCCTTTCCCACTTTTTAAAAAATTAACTAATTTATTTTAATTAGGTAAATATGACAGCAGAATGCATTTTGATTCATTATACACAGTTGCAGCACAAATTTCCATTTCTCTGGTAGTACATGATGTAGCGTCACACCATATTTGCAATCATATGTGTACCTATCCTTTCCCACTCTTCACTCTATGTTCCAAACAGAAACCAGTGTGATTAAAAAAAAAGAACCAAATAAACATAAATCAGATCCTATTCCTCCCATGGTTAAAACCTTCTAATGACTCAGAATGAGGTCTGAAACTTACACAGGACTATGAGACACCCATGATATTTCTCTCTCTGACCATATCTTCATTAGTTTTCATGACTATAATGAAATACCTGAGGCAGGCTATAAAAGGAAAAAGAGTTTATTTTGATTCATGGTTCTAGAGGTGCAAGGTCTAGGGGTCTCAACTGGTGATGGCCTTCTTGACAGCAGAGTCCCAAGGCAGTATAGAGCATCACATGGCAAGAGACAGGGAGTACATGTGTGTCCCTTTGTTTATAAAGCTGCTAGGTTGCCATTATGTGGGCTCCACCTCTTACCATTTACTAATAACCTTATGTAATCAAAAGCACTTCCAGAAGGCCCCACTTTTTACCCTAGTCAAATTAAGTTTCTCTTAAAACCAGTAACATAAGACTTTGGGGCTTAACCTTCTGCATGAGTTTGTGGTGACAACCTATATTTAAAACATAGCATTCTACTCCTGACCTCCTGAAACTCATGTCCTTCTCACTCACAACATGCAATCACTCCACCCAAATAGCTCCAAAGTCCCACTAATTCCAAAGTTCAAAATCCAAAGCCCCATCTGATACTCAAGACCAATTCCTTGCCATTTGAGCCTGTAAATCAAGTCAAATTATCTACTTCCAATATACAGAGGTGGAACAAGCACACAGTAAACACTCCCTTTGCAAAAGGGAAGCATAGGCAAGTAGAAGAGAAAAACTTTATGTATTAGTCAGCTTTTCATTGCTATAATGAAATACCTGACACAATCTGATTTTATAAAGTGAAGATATTTATTTAACTCATGGTTTGGGGGGCTGAAAGTCTAAAGAACATAGCACAGGGCCCCATGCAGATGATAGGGCTTCTGTGAGAGGAGATATCACATTTGCAACTAGGAAGCAAGAAGGGGAGGGGGTCAAGCTTTTTCTTTTTATAACCACACAAGGATACCCGACCCCTCCAAGATTGCCAACACCACCATCCTAGGATCAAATCTTTAGCACATGGACCCTTGGAGAACACTCAAACCATAGCAGTATGTTATTCTGCCCCTTTATGTTTCAGTCACATGGGTCACTTGCTGTCACTGTAACTTGTTCAAGGTTGCTTCAGCTCAGGCCTTAGCACTTGCTCTCCCCTCTACCTGGAATTGTCTCCTCCTAGATCTTTGCATTCCTCACTTTTCCTCATTCGGGTCCCAGTTCAGAACAATCTGGAATATACAGAACAAGCTTTTGATATATATTATATTTTTAATAGATTCATTAATACTTTACTAAAAAATACTTTATTTCACCACTTGGAGAATCTTAGTTTTTTTTTTTTTAAAGTCACCTTCCCTTCCTGCCTTATAATATATTAGGCAGTGAACAGAACTTTTCTTTCTCTGATAACCAGACATCTTATAGCAAGGAAGGATCGTTGTAGCCAATCAGATGTCCACATGGAAAGGGGATGGGTCTCTGAGCTAAACTTGGACTTCAGTCCCATTTCTGACATTCATTTATTCATTCATTCTATCCAACAGAAGATACAGATCAGGGAGTGGTCAGTGCATGGGGGGGGGATCGCTAAAATCAAGGATATGGATGCACGGGAGGAAAAAAGACCAGGGAAGAGCCCTGTGTGATGGCAAGGTGTAGGGATTGGACTAGGAGAAAGATTCCAACAACCTGATTCATAGGAACACAAAGCACGTGTGGTCAGCCTACCGAGCGTGCTCAAGTCCAGTGAGATATGGGCGGAATCTGTAAGGTGGAACAGATCATTAAGTGCAAGGGTGACTGGAGCCTGCTTATAGGCTGAACGGAAATACTCTGTGATATGACCCATTAACATCCCACTCAAAATTCATTTCCCACTCAGCACAATGAGGATCTGAAGATGGATTAGTGTGGGATTTCCAAGACCTATACGTTTGCAGGGAATTTATTGGCAGAGAAGAAGGGCTTGAAAGTCATGGAACAAAGATGTAGATCTGACCCTCATATAGAGAAGAGGAGAGGAAGGAAGGCTGGGTTAAAAAAAAAAAAAGAAAAGAAAAGAAAAAAAAAAACAAAACAGCCTCTTGTCCTTCCCTGTGGTCTCCCAGGACAGGCCTCCTTAGCTCCTGCTCAACTCAGTCCTTGCTCAGACCTGTGGGGCCCGTGGCTTTGGCATCAATGGATGGATTGCAACACAGCAGGGGAGGCCAGAGGTTTGTTAAGCTCCCACACTCAGATCAGAAGGGTGCATTTTATGGCCATCGTGTTAGTTAAGAGATTTCAAAGTCCTATATAAATGTGGAACAGGTGACTAACTCAAGCTGCCATTTTTAATCAACCACTGTTTATTGTTGGTTGCTGAGTGGATAAGAAAAGGAAAGTGCTCAGCTTACACATTCAAGTTGCTTAAAATCAATTAAGGGGCATTTCCATTGCACATTGCCACCAATACAGGCAAGGAAATCGATCAGACTGATTGCTGTACGGATCTCAGGGCACATGGAATAGGATTAGAAGAGTTTTATCCCTAATTTTAGTTTTCTTATTATGTGCTCTTTCACCTAAAATCAGCAGGAGACCAGGGTTTTAGTTAACAGGGAATTATAAATAGGTGAATTCTGGTTAATGAAAATTTTGGCCTTAATGCCAATTGACTTGGTAAATCAAAATAACTGTCATCTAGGTTTCAGCAAAGCTCTTAAGCATTTATGCCCCAGAGCATTAAGTCCATCTAGTAAATGACCAGTTTCAGACAAACCACTTGTTTTCCAAGGCCTGGATAAAGGTGGTGCTAACGATTTTGAAAGCTGCCCCCTCTCTGAGCTCTTTAGAAAGTTTGCATAACTGTACATAGTGCTACTCTCCTGATGCAGCAGCTTTGCATTTCATTTTCTCTGTCTCCTCCTTTTGCTCCCAACCACTCGGGGAGTCAAAAATACTCATCTCTGAAACTGCTTCATGGAAGGGCAGTCATCTGTGTGGTTCTGGGGCATATTCTAATCAGGGAGCACTTTTGAGAGATGCACTGGGTGATAGCATTAGGGGTCCCTGTGCCTTGAATCTGGCCAGGCTGGACCAAAGCAAGCACTGAACTCCTGGCACTGGTGCCCTCCACCTTGCAGAGGAGTTCCTCACCCAGCGTTCACCTTGAAGTCTTCACCTTGACTATGAACATGACAGGAAATGTGCTCATCCGGTGTCCGCCGTCTTGCTGAAGCTCTTGGGTTCTAGTTGGTGCTACCCAGTCTGTTTAAAACTTGAGGCTGAACATATGGCCATTTAGTATGAGCTTCTTTTTCATTTATTTTTTTACACTGAAAACTCTTATTTGCTCTGTCTTCTCTATTGTGGACTCTTCTTCCCATAGAAATCATGCATTTGTAATTCCTTGGCATGTGAGAGGTACATCTGGATGGCCCCCGCAAAGGGTTTTTTAAAATCTAATGGTTTAGCTGGGCACACAGCCACTTAGGAGACTGAGGCAGGAGGATTGCAAGCTTGAGGCCAGCCTCGGCAACTTGTTGAAAACCTGTCTTAAAATAAAAAGTGCTGGGGATGTCACCCAGTGGTAGAGCACCCCTGAGTTTCAACGTAATACTAGTGCTTCTAAGGCAAAAAAAAAAAAAAATCAAAGATTTGCTAGGAGATAACAAAAGGAACAGAAAATCGAAATTGTTTCCTAAGTCATTTTTTTTTTTAAATTTGTCATTCGGAACAGGTGCTTAGAAGTCACATCTAAGATGTACATGGACAAGAATTTGAGATTTGGGTTGCATGGCTTAAGTCCAGTAAAATTCTAACCCATGGCATTTTTTTCAGAAGTATTGAATTTCTTCTCTCAGTAGGTAAAACTCTGTCCTGGACAAATGTTCCTGTCTCCCCCAGACCACTGAGGTTTTTATTACAAACAAATTAAATGATGTAGCCTTCCATCTTCCCTCGGAGAGATTTCATAATGTACTGAAAAGCTAAGTGTTACTTTAAATAAGAGATGAGACTAGAAAGTGCTCAACTACAGTTTAACAGACCTTCCTAAGCATAGGAAAAATTCTCCAGAAATGTGCCAAAATGAAATCTGGGGGTGGTAAGGTTAGGGGAGATTGCTATTTTCTTCTTTTATTTTCCACAATAGGAAAACGAGTGGCTTTATTGTTACAGGGAGATTAACTACTTAATTTCCAGTGGGTTGTTAAACTACCTTTATTTTGTGGCTCATGGAATCAGCTTTTTGATGTTATAGTCAAGCAAACTCTACATTGAAGCAAACTGATCTGTAGTTCAGTCCTCTTTAACATGTGTCTCACTTATCTGCAGGGTCAGCAGATCATTGAGGACACACAACTGCCTGGATCACATTTAAGAGAAATATGTATTTTTTCAGCAACAACAGAAAATTCCAGCTGTCGGGAAGCCAAACTCACTAAAAGAAAGCTTTAGAAGAAGAAGTCGTTTTCCCCACCCTTCTCAAATTCCTGCCAGTGGCCAAGGCCGTGTCAATGACAGAACTCCTGCAAGTGGACATGTGTTGGGAAGTTCCTATAATACAGGGCTGCTTTGTAAGGAAAGCCTGTGTGTCCCGGATGCCCATAGCAGCTGCGTGCCCCTAGGTCACCATGAACAAATTCCCTGCGAGAGGGAGCCTCACTTGGTAGCTAAATAAAATGGACTCATAAGAATGTGCTCATTAAAGGCTAAATCTGCTATAAAGATTCAACAAGTTTGAAATCTACAGAAGCGAACCCTGGAAATAACCAGCTTACCCTGAGACTCCTTTTCAACTTCAATTTAGAGGTTGGGGAGAATCTCTCATTGCATTCACCTTTTCTTTCCCCCACCATTGATTTAAGCCTCTTTCCTAATAAGAGCTTCTTTGTCCTTAACTGGTCTCCAAGAATCAAGGAGAGAGAGTTAGAAAATCTAAGTCAGGGACCTAAGCTGGGTGATATCACTTACCATGAGCAAGATATTGAAAAGGCTCATTCTGTGACTGTAATGGAGATCTTGGCTTTAGGGGATTTATAGGAAGAGACCTGGGAGATTACATCATCAGGTCTCAGAGGGGAGAGCTCAGAAAGTATTAAAAAAAGGAAATGCAAAGCTTTGTAGTCCTGTAATTCTTCGCCTATATGGCTGCTGAGGCCCAGTATCCTCTGAGGACCTAGACTTTCTGGGGATCAGGGTGGGAAGCAGAGTGACTGAGATAGCCCACGGCTTGCAAACTCCAGTCCCTTACAGGGGCCAGGAAAGTAACAGAAATGGATGAAGAAGACTGGATATGAAATAATAAGGGATGTCAGGGGCTGCCACAAATCAGAAAGGCATGCAAATACGGGCCAAAGAAAACACAGCTACTAGTACACACTGTCTTTGAATTGCCGATTTGTGACATACAGATAATCGACATTTATTTTGCAGATGAAGAAATAAAGGCTCAGAGAAGTGAAGGGACTCACTGAAAGTCACAGAGCCAAGTGGCAGCAGAACCAGAAATGGCAGCTCAGTCTCTAGGGTTCTCCCCATCATATCCTGCCATCCATTTCTTGCACCTGTGGCAGAAATTGGGTGTCACTGGAGAGACCCTCTTTCTACTCTGAAAGCTGATATTGAGCATATTAGTGAGAATAAGAAAATTTATTTCAGTAATTCCACACGGATTCTAGTTTACCCAACAATTGATGGCAGCTGTACATGCTACCGCCACTGATGGTCTTTCTCACACTCTGAATTCCTTCTTTGAACTCATACAAACAGGTCCCTCTGTTGGATCCCCTGTGGGTACAGTTTGAGAACCAGTTCCCCTCAGTTCAAGACTTTGGGCAACAAAGCCATAAACCAGGTCTAAAACTTCTGAGTAAGGCATCTTGAGCACCAGTGTAAGTTTCCTGAAAGTTACCTTTGAATTTGTCTCTAGGGTGTTATAGGAATTAATTACTAGTTGTAAAACACTTTGAAAATTAGGGATGAAAGGATTCAGGATCCACAAAATATTATAATTAATGAATGCCTATCAATGAACCATGATTAAGAATAATGGGCCTTCTTCCCAGATTATCAAACGGAGCCGTCATTCACACAAAGTCCATTAGCTATTTTTTCAGAAATGTTCTCTGTGTAATTTGCTTATGGGAATTTTGTCCAATGCAAAACAGTGCATTTTGTACTTTTTAAGAAAGTATCATTGATGTTTTTATATACCATGAATTAATAACAATGGATATACATACTTAATTTTCACTTACAATTTCTTATCCTTGAAAACTTCAAATTTTCTCAAGCTTGGCTTCAAAAAGAACCTTGTCAGATGATACATATTTTTAGGAAATTTCCTCTCCAACTGGTCCTCTATCCAAGAATTCACTGACCTTCTGTTTTACTGGCTAGGAGGGACTCTTTTGATGTATGAATATCAAATATCTTTCAGAGCTCAGGATATGCATGTAGTAAATGCTCAATGAACACTTGTTGGCTGAGTGGAGGAGTGGGTGGCTGGCCACAGTTGCCTGAGCTCAGTTTGGGACCATGGTGGATACAAGCACACTGTGAGGTAGGAGGCCACAGTAGCTCTTTAGGAAATGTCCTCCAGTTAGAGGACTTGGCTGGGACTTGATTTGGAATTCTAGTCAATTGTCCAATCCCATCTAGTAGTGATTGGTAGTGGCCTCATTGCTCCGAGGTGATGGAGCCTGGTATGGACCATATGTAAAACTTTCAAAGCTACTGAAGTCTAAAAACAGAGCAAAATAATTATGGGGATTTCCATGAGACTCACAAACCACACAGGCACAGCTTTTTATACCTTTATTTTGTTTACTTTTTTTTTTTTTAATGCAGTGCTGGGGGTTAAACCCAGTGCCTCACGTGTGCTAGGCAAGCACTCTGCCACTGAGCCACAACCCAGCCCCATAGGCACAGCTTTGAAACAGACATTTACTTAAGTTTAAATCCTATCCAATAATAGCAGCAAATATTTAAGCAGCAATTATATAATGCCTGGTACTGCATAAAGCCCTTTTTGTACATTTTCTCGTTTAGTCCTGGTAACTACCTTATGAGGGAGATGCTAATATTGTGCTCATATTTAATTTGAGAAACCAGAGACAGATGAGTAAAATAATTTATCCCAAGTTACACTGAACTGAAAAGTAGCAGAATTGAGATTTGGGCTTTGATTTCTAAATCTCTGTAGTATGGTTTCTCACCAGTCACAGCTGTGCCACTTATGACCTCTGGATAAATGAGTCCCTGACCTCTCCAGGACTGGGTTATCTCATCTTTAAAATGATGAGACTCTGGCTAGCCACTCTGCAGAGGTATACCTGAACATCTCCCTCTTCATGGTTCCTCCTTCTGACTCCACCTACAGGTCCAAAGAGGGCTACTCTCTTCTTTCACAGTGTCATATCTGACCCTTTTCATTGGCCAAAGAGTGAGCACATGACCTAAAGACGACCAATAAAGATTGCCAATCTCCTTGGCTATAGTTATTTGACTAAAATCAAACCAACCAAGCTCTTCTCTGGGATTTTTTTTCACTTGGCACTAGAGAAGGTGAATCTCAGCCCTTGCGGGGTAATAAAGGAGAGAGATGGGGTCAGGCTGTGCTTCCTTGCAAGGGGAAAAAGCTTATAGGAGAATGAAATCAACACAAAGACAAAAGCAGAGGAAACCAATGTAGAAAGTGCTCAGGTCTAAAAAACCCTAAGTTCCAGTAGCTCCTCTGCCATTTCTCCAGTATAGTTAGAAAACCAACAAATAACCATTTGTGCCTAAGCTGATATGAGTTTTTCTGTTACTGTGCACACACAAAGCCACAACAGAGCATCTTGACAAGTGCGTAGCATTGGGCCTGTATGAGCCTATATGAACACATGTATAGTGACTATGATGATTAAGCTTGATTACCAGTTTGATAGGATTGAGAGACACCTAGGAAATTAGTAAAGCACACTTCAGAGTGTGTCTTTAAGGGAGTTTCCCAAGAAGATTGACATGTGGGACTGCAAACTAAGGGAAGAGATCTGCCCTGAATGTGGATGGCACCATCCAATAGGCTCAGTGCTAGGAAGGAACAAAAGCAGAAGAAGGAAGCCTGCCAGTGGGTCAGCCCAATTCTTCTTGAGCAGGGGCATCTGTATTGCCGCCATCACCCCCTGAATATCAGACTCCCTGGACGTCAGCCTTTCAACATGGATTCACACCACTGACTCTCCAGGGACTTCCAGACTGTGAGCCTTGGACTGTGGCTACACATTGGTCGTTCTTGTTCTGAGGCTATAACCTCTTGAACTGAACAGCTGGCTATTTGTTCCTTGGGCTCTCCAGCCTTCAGACAGCCATTGTGGGATATCCACCTTCTGATATAAGCCAATCTAATAAATTCCTGTTTATAATTACACATATTCTGTTGGTTGTTTCTCTAGAGAACCCTGACTCACACAGAGATCTGTTTATAATGGATCCAGGTTTTAGATCATCATTTTGAGGGCTAAAGAAGAGACTACATCAGCATCTATATCAGGAAAGATGTCCACTGCGGTTTACAGGACACAGCCTCTGCACTGAGTCATGGATATGATCCCATCATCTCCAAAACTTTATACCTGACCCATGTCCAGTTAATGTAAACTTATTGCTCATCCCAGAAATTTGAAATCTTGGCCTTTGCCAGGAGATCTATTTTGCTGGAACTAGTGCCAAGTATCAGAAAGGCAGGAATTGAATATATGCTAAGTGCTCCAAAAAGCAGGAAACAATGATTTTATTCAGGGTTTCTCAAGATCATAAGCATCAATGTTCTTTTGTTCAATTCAAAAGCAGAGGAAACCAATGTAGAAAGTGCTCAGGTCTAAAAAACCCTAAGTTCCAGTAGCTCCTCTGCCATTTCTCCAGTATAGTTAGAAAACCAACGAATAACCATTTGTGCCTAAGCTGATATAAGTTTTTCTGTTACTGTGCACACACAAAGCCACAACAGAGCATCTTGACAAGTGCGTAGAATTGTTTAGCACCTAAACTCCTTATAGATAGTACCAGGATACCATTTTATTTCTATCTCATTTGGCACCTGGATTCACACAAAATGGTGAGAGGTTTTCAAGTGTCAAGCAAGATTCAATGTTAGTTCTTCTAATCTCAGACAGTTGACATTATTCTTGGCATAACCATTCCCTTCTGGAGGTAGGAAGTGTGTATCTTTTTTAAAAAAAATCTGTAAATGAAAAATTAATTCACAGAAATAACATTAAGAGAGTAGAATCTATGCCATTACATTATGAGTGTGAGCCCAGTAAATGTTAGTTACACACACAGCAAATGCATACAGTTATCTCTTGCTTTCAAGCTATCACTATGTGAACTCAAAGACCAAACAGATACATGGACAATGTGGGATCTGTTCCTTCTGTTCTAATTGTTCCCCCTTTGCTCTGTAGATCCCTTGACCAACCTCCAATGCCTACATATTGCCCTTAGAGGCTGGCACCTAGGCTGTATCACCACCTTGCCTTCCAGCTTTTCATTGGGTATGGCCAATGGGATATCAATGGTGAGTGTGTTGGGGTATCTATTTCCCTCTTTTCCTGTGTGAACACTCCTAGTACTGTACCCACATGCCTGATGCATGTGTCCGTTTCCTGGTTTCTTTGTCCTTTGCTTCTGTTGGCTGGCTCCTGCACCTTTCTTCTGGAAACCACCTATAGGCGGGTACAGTACTATAGGTGGTACAGTACTTCTTGCAGTACAGGTAGAGATCTGGGAGTACCTAGGAGCATATGTCCCTCTAGAGATTAACCAATAACTGGTATAGAGTGTGAGAGCCCAGTTCCTTTGTCTTGAGGTGGGACAACCTCTGGCATGTGACAATTTTGACATATAATTTCACTTCAGAACATGGTTGGGCTTTGCTTGAGCTGGCTCTCTCACAAAGCTTTGTCCGTTTTCCTGTCTTGCCTCTGCTGTTCTCTTATGTCTTAATTATTCATTTACACACAAATGCTTGTCTCAGGGTCTACCTCAATAGGATCTGCCCCATAGTCTTCCCATCAGAACTGGATCACAACCTCAGCAGCTTTGAGCCCCTCTACAGCCACAGAGCCTATTATGATTTGGATATGTGGTATCCCCCCACACCCCCCAAAACTCATGTGTGTGACAAAGCAAGAAAGTTTAGAGGTGAAATGATTGGGTTATGAGAGCCTAAACCTAATCAGAGCATAAATCCACTTGGATGGATTAACTAGGTGGTAGGAAACACTAGGCAGTTAGGGTGTGGTTGCAGGAGGTAGGACACTGGGGTATGCCTTTTGGGTTTCTATTTTGTACCTGGTGAGCAGAGCTCTCTTTCTCTGCTTTTTGATGGCTATGCTCTAAGCTCATTTCTTCCTCCACAACCTCCCACCATGATATTCTTTTTCACCTCCAACCCAGAGCAAAGAAGTCAGCTATCGATGGACTGAGACTCTGAAACTGTGAGCCCAAATAAATTTTGTCCCCTCTGTATTGTTCTTGTCAGTTCTTTTGATCAAGCCAAGAAAAAGCTGACTAAAATAGAGCCTGTTGGATGGATCACCTCCCAGGACTCCAGTTGTCATGGAAGCTCTGAAAATGAGCTTCTCCCTTTGAGACTAAGGATATTAACTGCTTCCTGTTGGTACTAGTGTTTGGGTTGTTGTTGGTTCCCTTAACCTTGCCCATCAATCTCTAAATAGTGTTCTCCTTTACTCTTCTTCCATTAAACCCTTTGGCTGTACTATCTTTTTCTGACTGGGCCAAGGTAGAACTTAACAGAAACTCTTCTCTGCCCTTTCAGAAGCTAAAAGTTAATACATGACAAAGTGATTCAGATAACTAGGTATCCCTTGCCAACCAAACTCCGTCAGGAATCTCTCATGTGGAGCAGGCCTGTAATCCCAACAGCTCTAGAGGCTGAAGCAGGAGAATTGTGATTTAAAGCCAGTCTCAGCAAAAGCAAGTTGCTAAGCAACTCAGGAGACCCTGTCTCTAAATAAAATACAAAATAGGACTGGGGATGTGGCTCAGTGGTAGAATGCCCCTGAGTTCAATCCCCAATACCCCTCCCCCCCCAAAAAAAAATAAATGAGGTTGAGAAATGTTCACTTTCCCATAAGTCATAATAGAGACCTCATAATGCAAGGGACATTGGCAGGGGACTCAGAGGGTATTGTTTTCCTAGTGAGACTAAATTAACCCTAAAGCAAAAACTTCTCTGGATCTAACCTACCAAAGCTTAAAAGTAAAGCTTGAGAAAATCAAGTTATTTCTAAGCAATTTAACTACATGTCAGAACAAAGCCCACAATTATTCAAAAGAATAACAAAGCCCAGCCACCATAAATAAAAGAACACAAGCAAATGAAAAATTCACAATATCTGTCACTTAATGAAAAATTACCATGCATAAAAATAAGCTGGAAAATAGGATTCATAATCAAGGTAACGATCAATGAGCACAAAGAAAACTAGAATTTACAGAGATGATGGAATTAGAGGAATTGACCATGAAGCAGTTTTTAGAAATATTCTCTACATGCTCAAAGATGTAAAGAAAATGAGGATTTAATGATGTGAAAAATGGAAGATATTTTTAAAAATTAAATGACGCATCCAGAGATGAAAATGAAATATTTTAAATAAAGTCATACTGTATGAAGTAACAGCAGATTAATACGAAAAATATTTTTAAAAATAATGAACCTAAAGACATAGGAGAACACAAATTACTCAACATGAAGTAAAGGAGGAAAAATATTTTTTCATCAATAAAGCCACAGTGACATCTGGAGAAATATCAAGCAGTGTAACATATGGTAAATGGATTTATAAGAGGGGAAACAAAATATTTGAAGAAATACTGAATGGTAAATATATAGGTCCAAGAATCTCAATAATCCTCAAATGATTCAACATAAAGAAAAATACACAAAAGCAAGTTAGACTAACTTGCTGAAAAACAGTGACAAAGAACAGCCAGAGAAAAGAAGCCCCTTTACATACCGAGGAACAAGATAGAATTACAGCATATTTCTTGTCAGAAACTATGCAAGTCAGAAGACAATGCAATAATATCTTTACAGCACTAAGAGAAAGACATAAATCTAGAATTGCATTCCCACTGAAAATATCTTTCAAAAACAAAAACCAATTAAAGGCTTTTTCATAAAAAACAAAAGCTAACCGATAGTTACTGCAATGAATGTTAAAAGAATTCTTCAGGCAGAAATCAACTGAAATGAATTGGGAATTTGGATCTAAGGAGTAAATAACACTGGAAATGAAAAACATGGTGTCAAGGACTAATGAGGGAAAAAGAAGGAAGATTCTCATCCATTAGTAGAGCTGAAGGTAGACTGTCAGCTAAAGACATACAAAGCAAAAACTAGAGCAAACACTACAAGTAAACAAGTAAGCAACAACAAAATGCAAGAAACAACAACTAATAAACTAGTAGTGAAAATAAAAGGGGGTTATAGAAAATAAAGTCAAATAAAGGTGTAAAGGAAGAAGGAAAAGAAACAACCAACCAATAGGACAAAATAGTAAACAAACAGCAAGATGGTATCTTTAAATAAAACATCAGTGATTATATTAAATATAAATAGTCTAAACATTTGCTATAGTTTGGATCTGAAATATCCCCCAAAGGCTCATGTAAGCTGGACTGGGTCCCAGCTTGTGGTGGGTGTTGGAGATGGTGGAGACTTTAGAAGGCAATGCCTAGTTGAAGGAAGAAGGAAGTAGGTCATTGGTTGCATGTCCTTGAAGATTGTATCATGTCCATAGCGCATGAGCTCACTCGAGCTCTATCTATCTATCTATCTATCTTACCATGAGGTGAGCAGCTCTGCTACACACTCTCTGCCATGATGTCCTCTGTCACCACAGGCCCAGAATCCACAAAGCCAAATGACCATGGACTGAAACTTCTGAGATTATGAACCAAAATAAATATTTCCTTCTTTAAGTTGTTTTGCTCAGGTATTTTGCAATAGTGACAGAAAGCTAACACAATATTTCAGTTAAAATACAGTGATTGTCAGATTGTCTCTAAGAAACATGCTTTAGATAAAACAACACAACTAGATTGAAAGGAAAGAATGACAGAAGATGACTCTTATGAACACTAATATAAAGAAAGCTAGATTATTAATACCAAAGTAGTCAATGGTCTAAGTGTCAACTGAAGAATTTAGAAAAATAAGAAAAAAATTAAACTCAAGGTAAAAAAAAATTTGTAAAGAACAGAGATCAAGAAACAGAAACCAAAAATAATAGATAAAATCAGTGACTCCAAATCTGGTTCACTGAAAAGATCGGTGCAATTATAAACTCCTAATCAGACTGATAAGGAAAAAAAGAGAAGGCACAAATTACCAATATCAGAAATAAAATAGGACCATCACTGTAGATCTTGCAGTTATTAATAAAATCAACATATAATACTAAATATATAAATATACATAAATAACATGTAAATAATATATTATAATAAGGGAATACCATAAATAAATATCTAACAACAAATTCCATAAATACCATAAATGAATACCTGACAACAAATTTCCATTAGAAATCATGGAAAAATTTCTTCAAAGTCATGATTTGCCAAAACTTAGCAAGGAAAAAGAAATAAGGGGACTAAATTAAACTCCCTAACTTATTTTCTAAATCTGGCATTATCCTGATACCCAAACTAGGCAAAATCACTACAATAAAAGAAACCTACTGGCCAGTCTCTCTACTGAATATAAATGCAAGAATTATCAAAACGTGTTTAAACTGAATCCAACAATTTGTGAAATAATAATTCATCCAAATGACAGGTTTTTTTTTAACTGGAGCAAACTTCGAAGTAACCTGTCAACAGAAGAATGGCTAGAAAATTTAAAGATATTAATATGGCCAGTACATAAGTCATATGGAAATGTTAACAATGTGATATCTGGAAAAGTAATTATGATATGCTCCTAACACCTAACACAGTGAGCATAGAATAGAAGTACACCAGGGGTGACAGAGGCTGAGATCCTGAGATCCTGAGACCCCACCCCCACCCCTCCACCCCCGTCACCTTTTTCCCCAGCTATGTTGGCTGATGATGGCTCTTATCAATGATGGAACCTTCTCATAAGAGCTCACTTTGTCCACAGGAGGTTAAGCCACCACCTTCCCAGGATGCTTGTGCTGTCAGTGACTGTCTGACCTAAGCACTCAGTACTCTTGATCAAGGTGAGACAATCCCTGGTGCCATTCAGATTCTAAAACTTCCTTGCAGGGTGGGGGAGGAGGGTCAGATTGAGATGAAATTTCCGCTGAGCCCACTGCAGGCTCCTTTCCCTGCTGGGTTCTGCTTCCCTTGCTTCTTGGACGGTTTCACCTAGGAAAATTGCCCCCAAATTACTTGCATAAGACACCTCTCCTTAGGCATCCTGGAGGGAATCTGACCTAAAGGTTGGTGCCCAGAGTGATGCTGGGAATCAGACTCCAGTGGTGGGAATCTGCAGTTGGTTTCTCACCTGCCAGATGACATTGAGGACTTCATCAGTGGTGCTGGGTACTGAAGATTTCTGTTGTGCTATAATACAGTAATTGCCCAGACTTTCACTTGTGGAGAACAAGAGTGGAATACAGGGGAAGAGGCTGCACTAGGGTGTGTAGTGTGTCTGACATTTGAAAAGTAGGAGGGAAATTAATTCTAAATACTGTGGAATTGAGTGGCTGAATTAAAATGAAGGGTGACTGTTGGAGGAACTCCCGGACAACATTTGAGGAGCCCCTTACTTTCTTCACTCAGAGGTGCAAAGAGAGCTGAGTGCCAGGCACAGCAACTGTAAAAGAAGTGGGGCTCTAAGAGAAGCTGAATTCTCAGTGCAGTCAAGTCCTATGCCAAAGTCAGAGCCCTGATGGGGAAGGGATGGAGGTCTAACGTTTAGGGTAGAGATACCTAAGTCAAGGGCCCTGAGAACATTGATCTACCTGAACATGCTGGGCTTGCTACTTCTCCCCTTGCTTGAATATGATACTCAAATCAGGCAGATGCTTTAAAAGACAATATTTTTCCTCCTTAGGATCTGCCACCACCTCCTCTCCTGGCACAGAGTCAAAGCCAACTACGACCCAACTGAAGAAGTCTGGGCTGTCAAATGAAGGGGAAGGTTACATGCCACAGGAGCAACAGGACCCGGATGGCACAGGCCAGCAGGAATCGGTAGAGCATTCCTTTCCTGGGAGAGGATCATGAGGGTGCTACTTTTGAGGGGAGAGGAGTGGAATATCAAGTGGCATAATGGAGAATTTGTCAATATATGATCGAAGTCCTGAAAAAACAGAATTTAATACTCTGGTAGGGCCTCAGGAGCCTGCTCTTTTTAATCTGTTCCTAGGAAGGCCCCTGGAATCATATAAAGAAGCAATGATTCACATTAAAACAAGTATGAAGGAAAAAAATTAAAAAGCACGGAAAGTGAGACAACAGAAAAGATCTACTATATCAAACTAGAACTCAACCAGCAGACAGGTTTCTTGGAGCATTGTTAGGGACTGAATTTCGTGCCTTCCAAATTCATTTGTTGAAGCACTGAACCCCAATGTGACACTATTTGAAGAAAGGGGTTTTGAAGATGTCATTAATGTTAAATAAGGTCAGAACAGTGAGATCCTAACTACAGAACTGGTGCCTTTATAGGAGAAAGAGAGAGCAGAGTTCTCTCTATGCACATAGAAGACCCATCCAACAACAGTGAGAAGGTAGCAATTTGCCAGGCAGGAAGAAAAGTCTTAGTAGAAACTAAACCTGTTGGTACATTGATCTTCTGCTTCCAACCTCAAGAACTGTGGAAAAATTAATTTCTGTTGCTTAAACCACCAAACCTACAGTATTTTGTTCCGGTGGTCCTAGTGTACTGGCACAGAAGGCCTAGAAGATACCCTCCCTGACTTTCAAGACAACCAAAAATGATCTGCCAGTATTACTGAGAAGGTCAAATGGAAACACTTAACCATCATAACTGGGTGAACATAATGAAGATGATGGGCAGTAAAGTCAGAATGGAAGCCAGGCATATCTGATCCATGGAGTCAATGGAGATGACCAAAAGAATGTGGTGTTCCTGAAGGCAAGATAGATGGGCCACTGGCAAGGATTACTCTTGTGTACATGTTCTCTCTCTCTCTCTCTCTCTCTCTCTCTCTCTGTGTGTGTGTGTGTGTGTCTCATCATTTTTATAAATCACAATACATCCAATTCCCCAAACAAATCGTGTGGTTATTTCCCTATTTCAAGAATACACAATTATCATAGATATATTCAGCAGCTGGCAGAACAGAATCCCACATTTGTTCCCTGACCTGTGGAAAATTTGGGTGGGAAAAGCCAAAGGAAAGCCATTAGATCTACCTCTACCAAGAAATATAGTAAACCAAAACCAATACCAAATTTCTGGAGGGATTGTAGAGATTAATACTACCAGACTTCCAAGAAGCAGGTGTGGTGATTCCACATTCCATTCAACTCACCTATTTTGGCCTTCATAGAAGACAGAGGGATCATGGAGAATGACAGTGGCTTATTGTAAGCTTAACCAGGTAGTGACTCCAATTGCACCTTCTGTTCCAGATGTGGATACATTGCTCAAGCAACTTAACACATCCCTCGGCACCTGACATGCAGCTATTGATCTGGAAAATACCTTTTCCTCCATGCTGTCCAGGAGAGGACATAGTATGCTTCCAACTGGCAATACCAGCAATACACCTTCACTTCATGCCACAGAGGTACATCCACTCTCCAGCCCCATGTCACAATTAGTTCACAAGGATCTTGATCACCTGTGCCTTCCATAAGATATCACACTGATTCATTTCTTTGATGACATTATGCTGATTGGAACCACTAAGCAAGAAGTAGCAATTACTCTAAACTTATTGGTAAGACATTTGCATGTTAGCAGTGCTGATCATAATCCTAAAAGATTAGTATCCCAAAAGCTGAATTCCTGAAAAAACATAATTTCTCTTGAAAAGAAACCTATATAAAAGAACAGAAAGATAAACCTAGGGAAAAGAGTAGTTTGTTTTCATTTATGTGCAAAAGAGTTGCAATGTTAGGCAGAATCCATACTTCGAAACTTGATAAACCCCCATCTTGGGTGAGTCTATGAGGGTCTCTCCATAAGAGACGAATGAGTGGGTCCAAGTAAACAAGGTGGGAAAGATCCACTCTCAATGTGGCAGGCATCATCCAATCTCTCGAGGAGCCCAGAGAGGACAAATACAGAGGGTGAAACTGGTCTCTCTCTGAGAGTTGGGATACAACTTTTTTCTGTTGCCTTGGACACTAGAATTCTAGGCTCCTAACCTTGAATCTGGGATTTATACCCTCCTCCTCCTCAGTCCCCAGGGCTCTCAGTCTTTCTGACTAGACTAATAGACTATCAGCTTCCCTGATTCTTAGGGCTTCAGACTGGGATTAGGCCACTATCTGCATCCCAGGGTCTCTGTGTAACATTGTGCATGTATATCAAAATATTAAAACTTCCTCAGTAAATGAAGAGATACCGTTTCTGTACATCCTTTGTGAAAATTTAAATTTCTCAAGTTTTTTTGCCCTTTGGGCAATTGCAAATGTTGTAGTTTTTTATTTATCTCGTCAAAACTTAGGTGATCCAACATGATATTACAGATGATCATAGCTATAAACCTGGGGGCACAGAATTACCAACTGTAGTGATATGTGCTGATGCATTTTTCTTTTTTACCTACTTCTTTATAAATATTATCTATTTATAACTGTTATACTTGTGCAACAGAGATTTTTGTTGCTCATAAAAATATGTATGTTATTATTTCCTCTTTTATTTTGTGAAGTAGCCTATGGGATATTCCATAATGCTTATATACATAAATCTCCCTTAAAATGTAAATGAATGTCTTTTAAATAATTTTTTAAATATTTTTCTCAGAATTATGTTTTGGGGACCAAACCCACATGTCAGAGGGTAAGAAATAAATCCAAATAAAATTCAGGGGCTTCTCAGTGAAATTTCTAGAAGGACAGTGGTATGGGGCATATTGAGATATTCCTCCTAGATAAAGGAGCAGTCATTGCATCTGAGCCTCTGAGAACTTAGCAAGAGGCACAACACCTCATGGTCCCCTCTCAGTTTTAAAGCAAACACATTCCTCATCTGAGTGCGCTACTCTGGCACATTTACCAAGTGATCTATAAAGTTGCTAGTTTTGAGCGAGGCCTGAAACAAGAGAAGACTCTGTTAAGAGTTCCAGGTTGCTGTGTAAACTTCTCTGCTACTAGAATCACATGAGCCAGCAGATTCAAAAATGGCGTTTAATGTAGCAGTGGCAGTCTCCTACATGTGAACTACAGCACAGGCTCTTAGGATTTTGCAGCAAAGCCCTGCCACTCTCAACACATGACTATTCTCCTATCGAGAAACAGCTCTGAACCTGCCACTAGGCTTTAATAGAAGCTGAACACTTAAACATGGGCCACCAAATTACCATGCAACCTGAGCAGACCATCAGGAATTGGGTTTGTATAGGATGCCCTAAGCCGTAAAGCCGGGGGATGCACAGCAACGCTCCATCATCAACATGATCCCCACTCCTGCCTTCTCTCTCCCAGTCTGCACCTGTTGGCTTCTAGATAATTCTGTACAATCAAGAGTAGACAGCTGTAGCACTATAGCTCCTCTCTGGGACATTACTGAAGGACAGCTGTGAAGGAAAATCCTCCCAGTGGGCATTCCTTCAAGCAGAGAAACTGGTTGTTCCCTTGGCTTGGCAGAAAAAAATGAGCAGAAATGCAACTATATAGTGATTCATGGGCTATGGCCAATGGTTTGGATAGATGATCAGGAACTTGGAAGGAACATGAATGCAAAATTGGTGACAAAGAAATTTGGGAAAATGTAGATGAAAGGCCTCTCTTAAATAGCAAAATATATAATATTGGTATCTTATGTAAATGTTTACCAAAGGATGACAATAAGTCTGCTTTTGAGTATCAACCTGACTAAAATAAAGGATACCCAGAAAACTGGTAAAGCATTACTCTTTCTCAATCATTCTATGAATTATTCTCAATGCAATAAACCCTCATACCATCCTCTTCTGCTAAGAGGGAAATCCAGGTGGTTTGGCATTTGATTAGAATGGTCGTGATGCCCCAGTGTGTGTCTATGAGAATATAATGGGAGGAGATTGGCATGTGAGTTAGTGGACTGAGTGGGAAAGACCTGTTCTAAATCAGAGTGGGAACCATCCAATTGTCTGGGGGCTTAGATAGAATAAAAAGGTAGAGGAAAGGCAAATTCATGCTCTCTCTCTCCTGGAGCCAGTGAGCCCTTCTTCTCTTGCCATTGGACATTAGAACTCTAGGTTCTCTGGCTTTTGAACTCTAAGACTCACTCAGAGGTCCCACGGGCTCTTGTACCTTCAACCTTTGACTGAGAGTTATTCCACTAGCTTCCTTCATTCTGAGACCTTCAGACTTGGACTGAGCTATACTACTGGCTTTATTCACTCTCCAAATTGTGGATAGACTATTGTGAGGCATCTGGACCTCCATATTGAATGAGTATACCAGCTCCTCTAATATTGGCTCTATCCCTGAGGAGCTCCCTTGCTAAAACTATGTACTTAGCAGAGAGGGATTTTAGCAATCTAATGAATAGGAAGACCCATTTTATGGACACCAGTCGATTTCTTTCCCCAGACACCCCTGTCACCACCCAGTGGGCTCATGTTGTATATGGGTGCCTAGTTGACAAGGGGGAAGCTAGTGATTCTTTTTGTTGTTTTGTTTTATTATGTAGTACTGGGAATGGAACACAGGGCCTTGCACTTGCTAGGCAAGCTCTCTACCACTGAACTATACCCACAGTCTGTGGTATTTAATTCTATGTGTCAACTTGGCTGGGCCATAGAACACCCAGGTTTGTTTGTGAGAGTGTTTTTAGATGAGATCAGCATTTGAATTGGTGGACTAAAATAACGCAGATGACCCTTTCCAGTATGGGTGTTCTTCATCCAATCTGTTGAAGGCTTGAATAGAATGAAAGAGAAAGAAAGAAAGAAAGAAAGAAAGAAAGAAAGAAAGAAAGAAAGAAAGAAACATGCCCTTCCCCCTTTCTTTCTGACTCACTGCTCTAGCTGGGATGTCTCATCTCATTTTCTCCTGCCCTCAAATTGGGATTTATATTATTTGCTCCCCTGGTTCTTAAGCCTTTGGACTTGGGATGAATCATACCACTAGTTTCTCTGGGTCTTCAGTTGTAATCTGCAAGCAGATCAGAAGACTTCTCAGTTTCCTTGATCATGTGTACCAATTTCTCCTGATAGATGATTGATAGATAGCTTTGCCCAATACAACTATCTAGTCCCCCCCCTCTTTAAAAAAATAGATGAAAATAATGGATAGAAGACTGTGCTCAACCACCCAATGAAAGACAAAATTTCTTCCTATTCCCTGACCTATGTCAGTTCTCAGAGCCCAAATTCCTCCATCAATAGGTCACTTTCCCATGAGAAAGGATCTTGCAATACCATAGCAGGGAATTCGGTAGTGATTCCTTCAGTCTTTCTCCCCAAGAGGCTTATGACCATTTGTTTAAGAAATCATACATCAAGGAATAAGGAATAACAACATCTTTGGAGAGATACAGGGTTCAGGTCAACACTGGTTCCCTGAAAAGTCTCCCCAAAGAAAGTTGTATTAAATTCAGCAGTTCCGCTCCCAAGATAAATGAAGCACATGTCTCCAAATATTCTAGTACAGGAATGTTATAACTGCTTTATATCATAATAGTCAAACACCAAAAGTATCCCAAATTTCTATGGTATAATAAAGTATATATATCTGGTCTTTGTCTCCAGTTCCTGGCTTAGAGCTTCAAAATCCCTTGTAATTTCCTGCAGAATAGGACTGTTTTGTTATGTAAATGAGGTACAAGTGGCAGAGGTCAGGGGCATGGCTAGATAGCTCCAGGATGGAACTGGTCACCAGAAAATCAGTCACATACAAGTTGGAACTCAGATCCAGCCTGACCTCTGGGCAAGGTAGGGAATTGGAGGTTGAATTCAATCCTGTAGACAATAATTTAATCAATCATACTTCTATAATAATACATAATGAAGCTGCAATAAAACTTCAGACACATTGGTTGGTGGACACACTGATATGCTGGGAAGTAACATGTTCTGATGTCACCAGGAGGGAACTTGGCAGTTCTATGTTCCCTCCGAAGGCTTATGCTGTAGAATTCTTTACAATAAAACTGAAATTATAATACAGTGCTTTCCTAAGTTCTCTGAGTTGTTCTAGCAAATTATCAAACCTGAGGTAGTAATAGGAACCCCAAAATATATAGCTAATTGGTCAGAAGTGTAGGTGTTGGATCAATCCAATTAAAAAACTGTAAAAGTAAGCATTTTATTTGGAGTCTTAGGAATTACATTTCAGAAAACACAGGCTCAAATAATTTGAATCAGTATTTTGAAGAAGGTAGGAAAAGTGGGAACTTATATAGGCAAGAAGCTCTTTATATCATTACCAGATAATTAAAATTGTTTAAAGAATCTTCTGTTGAAATTGGAAATGAAAGCAAAGGCTACTTAGCAGGGCTATGTAACCAATACAAGATAAAGAAAAAAATATATAAACCAAAGGGAAATGTTCATATGACAAGAGGCAATAACCTCCTGACATGCATCTTGAGTTCCTAGGCTCTATGAGTTGTTCTGTCTGCTCTGGATGCTAAGAGTCAAAGTTCACACTGCAGCCAGTAGCCTGAAACATGCATAAATCCTGTTCCCAGCATGGCCTCCCAACTCCATTTTGAAAACTTCTTTCAAAGTTGTTGCCATTGTGATTTTCCTTTTATTTTCATACTGTGGATCCCCAAAGTGCATCTGACATCCTAGGGCAGTCTTGTGGAGGATTTTGCCTTTGATCTGTGGAGCCTGTTCTAACTCTGGGGAGTTCATATTGAATTGATTTGCAGTACACTCAGTTGGTGTGAGACTAGTTAGCTGAAGCAGAATATGCTCATCAACAGGAAAACAGATAAGCCATGGTACATTTTTTTAATAGAATATTACTTAGCAATAAAAAGGAATAAACTATTGATTCATACAATAATAAGATATGATTCACAAATTTTATGTTGAGTGAAAGAAGGCAGATACAAAAAATATGACATGAACTAGCATTGAAAGCTAAGTAGGGGTTTAATAGAAAAGGTAGGAATGGAGAGTGCATTCCAGATTGAAGGAGCTTTTTTAAGCAAAGGTAGGAAGTTGGCAAATAGATGGGAATATTGGGAATGAAAAGCAATTTCAGATGCTTGGACAATATGTCTGTAAGTGTGTGCACTTGCATGAATGTACACATGTGCTCATGGGTGGGTATGATCATACATGCACCTGTACATGCATGTGTACACATGTGTGTGCATTTGTATAGATAATGGAAATTATAGGCTTTCTTTGTTAGCAGAGTATATCAACACATGCCACAGCGTCTCATACAAAAATCTTTTTCGGGGAGAGGGGCTACCAGGGATTAAACTCAGGGGCACTCAACCACTGAGCCACGTCTCCAGCCCTATTTTGTATTTTATTTAGAGACAGGGTCTTACTGAGTTGCTTAATGCCTCGCTGTTGCTGTGGCTGGCTTTGAACTCATGATCCTCCTGCCTCAGCCTCCCCAGCCTCCGGTATTATAGGAGTGAATTATCACGCCAAGCCTCATACAAAATTCTTCCCAAATTCAATTGCTTTGAAGAATTGGCCTACAAAAAATTCTGAGAGTTCCTGAAAAATCCAGGGTAGACATGTAGTCACTGTTACATGCACAGGCGAAGTGTATACAAATGCCTTTGACATGGCAGCTCTACTGCCTGCTCCATCAAGCAGCCAGGGGTTTGCCTTGTAATCCTGGAGTAGCAAATTCCTGGAGTGCCTTTCTCAGTGTGCTTCATGTCCCTGTTCATGTCTTTAGAGGAGAGCTGATCTTCTGAATATATTTAATTTCTTTCTTGAGGTTCTTTTAGGTTGAATAGGGTAGCGGCAGGCAAATTCTGCTGCATGATTGGGGCTGAATTCTGAAGAAGAGAGTAGCAGAATTATTACCCTGGAGAAAGTATTGGGAAAGTTTTCCCAGCTATATGGATTTAGAAACATTTTGCTAGTCTTAGTCAGTTCAGCAGAAAATCCTTTTAGTTATAGTTTAGCAGGGAAGAAATGGAAACATTCTCATTCCTAAAATGATCTGCTTTTAAGAAGGACTTTTAATGTATTTGAGAGTTTCCATCTTATTGTAGCACATTTCAACCCATTTTCAATTTGCCTCAATTCACAGTCTTTTCATCTGAACCTCTAATAAAATAAAACGAATTAAGTGACCTCAACTAACTACAGACTTCCTCTAATCACATCAAATTGTTTACTGAGGTGGCTCTGGAACTAGCTATAACAGTTGCATTTTCTGAATTTTGTTGGTTTTCATCCTATGTTTCAAATGCTCTGATCTTGTTAGATTTGGGGCCTTTCAGGATGAAGATAACTTTATTAGTAGTAGCTAAACACGGCGACTCATTTTTTTTGCATTGGTGTATTTGGAAAAAGCGTTCTTACCTGAGGTAAGTGGCCGAGTCTCCTGAGCAGACAGACAGTCCCTCTGGCATGGCTAGCCCCTAAGCAGAGCTGCCCTTGGTCCTGACTGGCCATCTAGCCACAGTCTACTTCTTACTGTGAAATAGTGCTATTTATTTTTGTATTTAGAAAATCCTTTAAGATTTTTATTTATTCTAACTAAACATCATTTAACAAATATTTATAGAGTTTCTATGACATATCTGTCTCTTTGCTGGCTAAGACATACATAGACCAAAAATATACATAAAAATCCCTTCCGCCATGGAGCATTTTACTGTAGAGCAGCTAAGAGATTCTACAGAAGAAATATCAAAACACAATATTTAAATTGAAAACACAGATCTTCAAGACATACAAAGAAAAAACATTCAACTCATCATCAGGGAAATGCAAATTAAAGCCACAGGGAAGTATCACCTCATTCTATAAGGAAACTACTATCAAAAAGACAAGACATAGCAAGTGTTGGCGAGGATCTAGAGAAAAGGGAACCCTTTTACAGCATTGGCGTTTTGGATATAAATCATTACAGCCACTATGGAAAACAGTCTTATGGTGGTTCCCCCCAAAATTAGAAATAGAACCACCAGTCCCACTTCTGGGTATATATCCAAAGGAATTGTGCCGCTATGATCATTGATGTGGCAGTATCCCTATAGTACGCTCTTTTAAGATCCTCAGGGAATAGTCCGAGTAGGGCGATAGCTGGGTCAAATGGTGGTTCCATTCCCAGCTTTCCTAGGAATCTCCATACTGCTTTCCAAATTGGCCTCACCAATTTGCAGTCCCACCAGCAGTGTACCCTTTTCCCCACATCCTCGCCAGCACTTGTTGTTGTTTGACTTCATAATGGCTGCCAATCTTACTGGAGTGAGATGGTATCTTAGGGTGGTTTTGATTTGCATTTCTCTGACTGCTAGAGATGGTGAGCATTTTTTCATGTACTTGTTGATTGATTGTATGTCCTCCTCTGTGAAGTGTCTGTTCAGGTCCTTGGCCCATTTGTTGATTGGGTTATTTGTTATCTTATTGTTTAATTTTTTGAGTTCTTTGTATATTCTGGAAATTAGGGCTCTATCTGAAGTGTGAGGGGTAAAAATTTGTTCCCAGGATGTAGGCTCTCTATTTACCTCTCTTATTGTTTCTCTTGCTGAGAAAAAACTTTTTAGTTTAAGTAAGTCCCATTTGTTTATTCTTGTTATTAACTCTTGGGCTATGGGCGTCCTATTAAGGAATTTGGAGCCCGACCCCACAGTATGTAGATCGTAGTCAACTTTTTCTTCTATCAGACACAGTGTCTCTGATTTGATATCTAGCTCCTTGATCCATTTTGAGTTAACTTTTGTGCATGGCGAGAGAAAGGGATTCAGTTTCATTTTGTTGCATATGGATTTCCAATTTTCCCAGCACCATTTGTTGAAGATGCTATCCTTCCTCCATTGCATGCTTTTAGCCCCTTTATCAAATATAAGAAAGTTGTAATTTTGTGGATTGGTTTCTGTGTCCTCTATTCTGTACCATTGGTCCACCTGCCTGTTTTGGTACCAGTACCACGCTGTTTTTGTTACTATTGCTTTGTAGTACAGTTTGAACTCTGGTATCGCTATACCTCCAGATTCACACTTCCTGCTTATAATTGCTTTTGCTATTCTGGGTCTTTTGTTTTTCCATATGAATTTCATGATTGCTTTATCTATTTCTACAAAAAATGCCGTTGGGATTTTGATTGGCATCGCATTAAACCTGTAGAGAACTTTGGGTAATATCACCATTTTGATGATGTTAGTTCTGCCTATCCATGAACAGGGTACATTTTTCCATCTTCTAAGATCTTCTTCTATCTCTCTCTTTAGGGTTCTGTAGTTTTCATTGTATAAATCTTTCACCTCTTTTGTTAGGTTCATTCCCAAGTATCTTATTTTCTTTGAGGATATTGTGAATGGAGTGGTTTTCCTCATTTCCATTTCAGAAGTTTTGTTGCTGATATACAGGAATGCCTTTGATTTATGCGTGTTGATTTTATATCCTGCCACTTTGCTGAATTCATTTATTCACTCTAGCAGTTTCTTTGTAGACCCTTTTGGGTCTGTTAAATATATTATCATGTTATCCGCAAATAGCGATAATTTAAGTTCTTCTTTTCCTATTTTTATGCCTTTAATTTCTTTTGTCTGTCTAATTGCTCTGGCTAGTATTTTAAGAACTAAATTGAATAGAAGTGGTGATAGAGGGCATCCCTGTCTTGTTCCAGATTTTAGAGGGAATGCCTTCAGTTTTTCTCCATTTAGGATGATGCTAGCCTGAGGTTTAGCATATATAGCTTTTACAATGTTGAGGTAAGTTCCTGTTATCCCTAGTTTTTCTAGTGTTTTGAACATAAAGGGATGCTGTACTTTTCAAATGCTTTTTCTGCATCTATTGAGATGATCATATGGTTCTTGTCTTTAAGTCTTTTGATGTGGTGAATAGCATTTATTGATTTCCGTATATTGAACCAGCCTTGCATCCCAGGGATGAATCCTACTTGATCATGGTGCACAATTTTTTGATATGCTTTTGTATTTGATTCGCCAGGATTTTATTGAGAATTTTTGCATCCAAGTTCATTAGAGATATTGGTCTGTAGTTTTCTTTCTTTGAAGTGTCTTTGTCTGGTTTCAGGATCAGGGTGATGTTGGCCTCATAGAATGAATTTGGAAGAGCTCCTTCTTTTTCTATTTCTTGAAATAGCTTGAAAAGTATTGGTATTAATTCTTCTTTGAAGGTTTTGTAAAACTCTGCTGTATACCCATCCGGTACAGGGCTTTGCCCTTCAATAGATGAATGGATAAAAAAAATGTGGCATCTATACACAATGGAGTATTACGCAGCAATAAAAAATGACAAAATCATAGAATTTGCAGGGAAATGGATGGCATTAGAGCAGATTATGCTAAGTGAAGCTAACCAATCCTTAAAAAACAAATGCCAAATGTCTTCTTTGATATAAAGAGAGCAACTAAGAACAGAACAGGGAGGAAGAACCTGAGGAAAAGATTAACATTAAACAAAGATGAATGGGGGGAGAGAAAGGGAGAGAGAAGAGAAAGCATATGGAAATGGTAGGAGACCCTCAATGTTACACAAAATTACATATAAGAGGTTGTGAGGGGAAAGGGGGGGAAACAAGGGAGAGAACTGAACAACAGCAGATGAAGTAGAGAGGGAAGATGGGAGGGGAGGGGAGGGGGGATAGTAGGGGATAGGAACGGTAGCAGAATACAACAGTCACTAATATGCCATTATGTAAAAATGTGAGTGTGTAACCGATGTGATTCTGCAATTTGTATTTGGGGTAAAATGGGAGTTCATAACCCAATTGAGTAAAATGTGTGAAAGATGATATATCATGAGCTTTGTAATGTTTTGAACTATATATATATATATATATATATATATATATATATATATATCTCCAAAGGAAATAAAAAACAGTATTTTTTTTTTTAGAATTTGAATCTAGGACGTCTGTTTTCAGATCCCTCATTTTATTAATTTGTTTATTTACTTTTCATTCTAATTTGTTATATATGACAGCAGAATGCATTGCAATTCATATTACACATACAGAGCACAAGTTTACATATCTCTGGTTGTATACAAAGTATATTCACACCATTTGTGTCTTCATACATGTACTTAGGGTAATAATGTCCATCTCATTCCACCATCTTTTCTAACCCTTTGCCTTCTCCCTTCCCCTCCCACCCCTTTGCTCTAGCTAGAGTTCATCTAATCTTCTCATGCTCCTCCTTGTAACCCCACTATGAATCAGCCTCCTTATATCAGAGAAAAGATTCAGCATTTGTAAAACCATTATCTTGAGAAGATATTTTCACTGCACTACTATTTACAAGAGCCAAGAAATGGAAACAACCTAAGTATCCATCAATAGATTAATGGATAAAGAAAACATGCTGTGCACATACACATACAATGAAACACTATTCAGCCTTTTAAAGAAAAAAAAATCTTTCATTTGCAACAATATGGATGAACCTACAGAACATCATGCTAAGTGACATAAACCAGCAACAGAAAATCAAATACTGCATAATCTCATTTATATGTGGAATGAATCTTAGAAAGTAAAACTCACAGAAGCAGAGAGCAAAATGGTGGTTTCCAGGGGCTGAGGGACAGAGAGTAAGCAGATGCTAATCAGAGTGTACAAAGTTCCAGTTAATATTACTAAGTTCTGTACGTCTATTATATAGCATGGTGACTACAGTTAATAATGAATTATTTACCTGAAAATTGCTCAAAGAGTAGATCTTATGTGTCTTATAACACATACACGCACATACACACACACACGCACACACACACACAAAAGATAAATATGTGAGGTGATAAATGTGTTAATCAGTTGGGTTGTAGTAATTGTTTCATAATATATACATACATAAAAGCACCCTTTTCTTCACTGTAAATATGTATGATTTTCATTTGCCAATTATTTCTCAGTAAGACTGGGAAATAAAACACAATGTCTCCATCCCTATAAAACTAATAGAAGTACAGAAAATTCTATAAATACAGTTGTGGTTATGTTCTAGGAAGTCACTGCCAAGGCTGAGTTAGTGAATATTGAACCAATGCTCCTAGGGCTGGGATCATGAAAGCTTCAGATCTCAAGTGGTCAATATGTAATCTTGCTTTTGTGTTCTTTTCTTTAAAGACACCCTATTTAATATACATCACTGACCCATTAACTGTTGTAGTTAAAGCTTCGTCCCACGGTTTCATAAACTGACTTCCAGACCACTCACATATAATCGAATCAAGCCTTTATTGAAGCACACCAGTGGTGGCTGACCAGAACATAAAGCTGTTCCCCTGATCAGCCCCGAACAATTGCAAGGGCACTCCTTATAAGCCTGAAAACCGCAAAAGGGATGTTTGGGGGTCTAGCCAATGCAAGCAAGCCAGGTTACAGAAGTGGGAGAGTGCAGTCAAGCAGTGGGAAGCCTAACCAATCACAGTTAGCCAGTCACCCCAGAAACAGAGCCCTATTACCCTAGTTACAGAAACAATGTCCCATTAGGTGGTTCCGTGTTCTTAAAGATTTCTATAGCAAAAGGAAAAGAACATTTTGCCTTGGTCATGACCCTTCTACTTGGCACGGTTGTTTTACAGGATGAAGTCATAAAACAAAATGGAGTCACATTTGCTTCTACTATCACAAACATTGAAATCAGAGTCAGACAACACCATAACCCAGGTCTGAACAAAGCCAATCTAACACTGATTCCTTTTCATGATCGGGAACACTGGACTTCTGCACTATACTTGGGGATAATTTTACAGCAAAATCACCAAAAAGAATTAAAAAAATATGAAAACCATTGGCACTAAATAGATCCCAAAACAAGACACCATTCACAGTCTGAGTTAAACAAGAAGGCAGAATGTCATCTTGATCTAATCTTAACTGGAAATGTACTTATTGAGTTAATTCAAATTTTCTACTACTCTGTGCTCATTCAAGAATGATCATGAGATTCTATCCCTAGCACCAGAAAGAAAAAAAATTCATGAAGGTGCTTCAAATAATTTTGGTGAGTAGGTGAATTTGCAAATACAGAATCTGTGGTAATAAGGATGGACAGCATATGCTTACTTATAATTTATAATTTGGGAAATCTACCCTTGTGTCAATTATATTTTTCCTTAGGTTGTTGAGAGGTACCTGGTCTAGTACCCTTTGCATATTAAAGGACTTCACTGGGGGTCACCTGGTCACCTTTCCCAGTGATTCTGAACTTATGCTTCCTTTTGAACCCATGCCTTCTTATTCTTCTATCTAGATAAAGTTGACCCCTTCTTCTGTCACTTGGATTAGAAATCTTAGCATTATTTATAATATCTTTCTTTTCTCCCCATCTAGTCAATAAGCACAGATAGCTAACCCCTTGTCTACAACATCTGTAACTTCCTCCACACCTATTCCATTTCTCCTATCTTAGCCACAAGAACCCTCTGCCTTTAATAATATGATATAATATAATTAATATACCCCTCGTCCTGCTTTTGTGTCTCTTCCCTCTGGTTAATTCTTTACCTTGATGGTATAATCTTTCAAACTCATGCCACTCAGGTCCAAAGCCTACAAGGACTACTCACTATTTAACACATTAAAGAAGTCTCACTTCCTTTTATGATATTCAAGGCCCTCTGCAATGTCAATCCACCAACTTCCCACTCTCCCCTCCCACAAATTCTCACACCGATTTTATGTTGTAATGCTAGAATAGATGCTAGAGTGAGTATTTTTCAAAACCCAAATCAAGACACTTGCTTTGATTGCATTAAATAAATGTGAAGATGTTGGGATAAGAGGTCTTCAATCCATACAGTATTGGAAAAGTCCGGGTACTCTGCTTAAAATTTCTTATTTCCAGTTCTTTCCTGTCTCTGTCACCATGTCTTGAGGGTTTTGCTTTGTATTGTTTTGTTTTTTCTCGTGCCTAGAAGCATCCACGGCTTCCCTTTGTCTTCCTCATTCACTAACCAGTTGATTGTCCAATTGTCTGCTCAGGTCCAAATCAAATCCTCACCCTCCACTGCACAATTTAAATTAGTTGCTGTGCTCTCAAGACATTTTTAAAATCCTTTAACTATTTTTTCCTGCTCTAAAATATGTGTCTGTCTTATTCTCCTTTGATTTCCCCGTAGTACCTAGTAAGAATAAGCCTTTTCTCAGGTCTGTTGTACAAAAAGGACTCTTAACACCTCACTTCTTTCTCACAAGGACCTTCTCCCAGGCCATCGCCCTTTTAGCACACCACGGCAAATGACAACCTATGGTGGTTAAGTAGCTCATCCAGATCCACGTGGTAGTAAACGGTCAGCCTGGAACTTGAGCCCGGTCATTTGTGGCATCAGAGGTGCACACACGGGGGAACACTCACAAGAGCTTTTCAAGAACCGCACTTAAAACAGGTGCACCAAGAGATAAGCTGACTGTTCTGCTAAGAAGTCAGAATTGAGAGAAGTCCTGATGTTCTTTCTCCTTAACAAGGAAGATAATACCAAATAATTGATTAGATTTCAAAGATCATTGTGGGTGAAGTACAAGGGAGATGAACAAAAGCAGAGAGTAAAAATAATATTTAGACAGTTTTTAAACATCATGTTCAAAGTGCATTTCCTCTCTCCTTTATCAGAGGTAGACACTTTCTCACTGTTTGCCCAGCAGTTGCTCAAACATCCCAGCATACGATGAGTCATGCACAGAGACAGCCACACAGCAGCCCCTGATGGGACAGGATAGGACAGCAGACCACACCTAGGGGGGCAGGCCATGCCTGTTGGACTCTGTACCCTCAACTCTCCCCCATACTGTCATTTGCCTCCCTACATCATTTACTTTCCCCAGTGAGAGATGTTACCTTGGAGACACAATGATGAGGCCCAGACAGCAAAGCTTACACAGCTCCTTTGGAAGCATGTAGAAGAGCCAATGGTGAAAAGGCAGCAAGCCTTAAGTGACCTTGGAAAATATTCTTTGTCTCCTTCTGGCATAGGATGTAGGACAGGGCCCAGGCTTATCTTATGGGCAGGGACTGCAATGGGGAGTGGTATCATAATTATTACTGCCATTAATATTAATGCAAGGTTTCCACCCCTATCAACCCATCCTTATGACCTTATAATGGGGTTCATTGCAGGTCTGACTAGTCCAAAGCTTCCAGAACAAAATTGACTCATCAAATGTGGACTTTCCTGATGAGATGCCTCTGGCTTCATCACGTGATCAGCTCTCACGGAGTTGAAAGCAGGCTGCGATGCTATTTTTATTTTTTTTCTTTTCTCTTCTCACCCTTAGGGATTTTGGATAACAGAGTTTATTACCTAGGTTTATTTACCTAGGTTCGCTGGCTTGTTTCCCCAAAGCCTGAAACTACACTTCAAATTTAGCCAATGCCTTTCTTTGTGAGCATGCCAAGTTCAGAAGAACACAGACAAGCAGGTGCAAACTGTTCAAGTCATCCTTCCTGCAGAAAGCTCGAGAGCAAGCCAGGCCAGGCAGCCGAGTGACGTTCCCAGCAGCAGAAAGCATGGATACCATGATCATTTTCATAGTCTGAATATGATCTTGAATTTCTTTTTTTTTAATTTGTTTTAATTAGTTACACATGACAGTACAAGGACCTTGACATACATACATGATCTTGAACTTCTAAAGTCTAAAAAGCTCTGAAAAACAAAAACATTTATTTCGTTTTGCTTAGAAATCGGTAGTAAGCTTATTTGGTGGCAAAATCTGCCGGAACTGTCATGAAACTATCATCTTTATAGGCTGTACTTTATTTAGAAGGAATATTTACACATTGTGCTGCAAGACATAATATGTTTAATTATAAGGTATTCCCTGCTGAAGTGTGTGTATATATCTATCTGAAATAGTCAAAATCTCAAAGCACACATAACCCCAAGGATTGTCAATAAGGAATCATAGACACATAGCACAAAAAAATTATCAAAATTCCTGCTTAAAAACAAATGAAAAGTTTTGTTCCATCTTTATGTGCATGAATTCCATTTCTTTCACCTACTGGATTGGAACTTGCTTGCTGGCCTAAGAAAAATCACTTAGTTGTCATGGAACTGGTTCCTAATTGTGAATTTGGAGGCCTGAAGGAAGTCAGTTTCTCTGAGCTTCAGCATCCCCATCTGTGGAATGGAGATGAAAATCCCAGCCCTGAATTTCCTATTTCTCATACTTTAGAAATAGTAGGAAGTATGAGTTTGAGACTCAAATACATTCTACATACTATGTCTATTTAGCGATATTTATAAAACCATCCCCAACTCCAGCTTACCACGATCATTCCTGTCTCTCGTGATACTCTGAATTCACTGGCCTCAGAGCAGTCCTCTTTTAGGATTTCAGGGAGTGGCTATATGAAGTGGCTGAGGCTGGAGACATCTGGTGACTCACCTGCACCCGACATCTTTGCTAGCTTCTTTGCTCATGTCTGACTCCTTAGCTGGGTAGTAGGACATCTTGATGCTGCTGAATTGGTCTCTTTTCTCTTTAGGTCTTTTGCCATTGTAAAAATATCAGATATGATTAGCAGAGCCAAGCTATCTGACTCCTTGATGTCCTTTACAAAAAAAAAAAAAATCAAAAAATTTTCCGAGAAAAAAAAAATACAGCACATTAGTTCATCTAGGCCTGACTTCATCAATATCTTGAATCTTGTCTTCTCAGTCTTCAGTCATACTGAGTAAGGGCTGACCTGACATATTTTTGACTCTATCTTTGCATACACTTAAAAGCATGGGAATACTCCTTCTTAGATTGCATTATGTTTAAAATATTCCAGAATAAATGCTTCTGGTCCTTTGATTAATAAATGTCTTTAGTACTACAAAAAGACTTTAAAAGATTCTTTTCCAATTTGGAAAAAGAGCAAGACTGAGAGAAGGAGTTTATGCCAACGGGCAACTAGCACAGTTGTGTACGGTAATTAATGTTAAGTGGTTTGTATTGGTGGATCAAAGGAACACCCTAAGCACATCAGATAAGATCCTAGTCCCAGGCTGAAACTGGAGTGGGCAGAAACAGCCCAACAAATCCAGATCTAAAGAATCTGAGAAAAAGACTTCACAGCAAAGGGTAGGGAGTCCAGAAATCCCTAGGGCTTTTGGCTAATGTAGGTTTACCTTCCAGGGGGCGAATACTTTCTTAGTTCTCAGAGTTTTAAAATATGCATGTATGGAACAAATTTGCATGAGTTAGCTACTTTAAATAGGACTTCAGTAAGGCCTAGAAACAAACTTAACAATAATAATAATGCTTTATGTTTTACTGACTGCCTGCTATGTTCTGGGCACCTAAATACATGTAATCTTCATACTATTTCTGTATGACAGGCCTGATGATCATCCTCATGTATTCTCCCTAATTACTGACATGTTAAAAATTACCCAAAGCTGAGCAGCTTACAACAATCATTTCATGTCTCATAGTTCTGTGAGTTAACTGGGCTCAGCTGAGCATGTCTCCTTGGGGGTTTCAGGCAGTGGCTATAAGAAGCGGCCGGAGCTGGAAACGTTGGATGACCAAATATACCTGACATATAGGCTGGCTTCTTTACTTATGGGTCTGCCTCCTTAGCTGGCTAGTGGGAACATCTAGGGGCTGGCTTGGTATCTTTTCTCTCCTGGTCTTCTTCACAGGCCTGTGTAGGCTTCCTCAAAACATGGCAACCTCAGGGTAGTTAGATTTCTGACATGGCAGCTTCTTCCCCCTGATGAAATGTTCCGAGGGAACTAGGTAGAAGCTGCGGGCTTCTTCTGACCCGGCCTCAGAGGTCGTTTTGAGTTAATCTCCAACAATTCTATTAGCTAAAAGTGAATTACAGGACCAGCCCCCAAGAGGAGGTTCTAAAAGGTATGATTCATCAGGGGAAAGAGACTAGCATATAAATGAATGAATGAATCAATCAATCTAGTTCTCTATGATTCCACTATACAATACTTTATATACCAAGTAAAATTATCTGTAGAAAATGAGTTATTTATCAAGGCATTCTACAAAAAAGGCACAAACATCTGATCACCATCCTCCAAAACCTCTAGAAGGCTGAAGTTTAGAGTGAAAACAACATTGGGCTTGGAGTTAGAAGTTCAGAGTTTGACTCCCCACTCTGCAAATCTGGACAACTCTTTTAACCTCCTTGAGACTCAATTTCCTCAAAAGTAAAGTGGAGGTAACAATGTATTCCTACAGGATTGATGGAAAATAAAATAAAACAAGGTATGTGAGCTTAATATTCTTAGTGACAGCGTAGTACATAAAGGGTGGGCTTTTAGTTGTGAAGAAATCATGGTCCACCGAAGGTTATATAACCAAGGAAAAGAAGACAGCACTTCTTCCTGAGACGTGTGCAAATTCAGGCTAATGGGTGTCAGTCAAGAAGGAGCTAGAAGTGATTCCTGCAGTCAGTGAGATGTTGCACCAGATGCTCTGCAAATCTCCTTCCATCCCTGTTCTCTCTGACATTGTGTTTTCCTGGGAAATTTAAATAATCCTTAAGAGTTGGATTCCTTTCCTTCATATGATGGCACACTGACATTTTGTCAGGCACTAAAGAGGATCCTAGAGAACCAGAGTGAAATGTTAAAATTTACTCCTGGATTTGATTTTCTTTTTACCCAACCTTAACTTCATGGGATGAGAATGAAATACTATAAAAATGCAGGGGGAGCCATAGCTGAACCCTAGTTTGAGCTTAAGTTTAACTATGCCCGATGAACTGGGATCAGAGTCCAGTAGCACAATCCTGCAGAGATGGCTGAGGATGGAGAATAGCCCAAGTCCTGAGCTGTGCTGATTGACCAAGTCTGAACCCTGAAGAGAGGGTGTCGCCGCTACAGGTGGAAATGCAAGAGCTCAAACTCACAAAGGCTCTCTGTGATGCTCTGGGGAAGAGGCATTATGGCTTTCAGGACCAAGTGGTAAAGACTTAAAGAAGGATTTGGACACTTTATCTTTTCTTTCTGGATTTCTTTATAGTTGGCACAGAGAAGCCTGTCTGGGTACCAAGGGTGTTACATAGGAAGGGGCAGTGAACCTTTGAATTCTAAGTAGTGTGAATGCCACCTTGTTTGCATGGAGGTGGGTAAATTCCTAGGATACAGAACAGTTGGATCTTAACATAGATTCAATCTATGTAGAGCAATGTTTCCAGACCTCTTCCCAAGGATTCATTTCATTCCATTGTCATGGACCCATTTTAAGTAATGAACCATGGAACAAATTTAACTTGCTTAGTTTTTTAAATGTCCAGATTAGTGGTTTTTAGTATATTCACAAAGTTATAATCATTGTCATTAATTGTATAACCTTTTTTTTTTTTTTAGAGAGAGAGAGAGAGAGAGAGAGAGAGAGAGATTTTTTTAATATTCATTTTTCGGTTTTTGGCGGACACAACAATCTTTTTTTGTATGTGGTGCTGAGGATCGAACCCAGGCCGCACACATGTCAGGCGAGCGTGCTACCACTTGAGCCACATCCCCAGCCCAAACCTTTTAATTATGTCAAATGAAACCTATTAGCAGTCACTTCCTACCTCCCACCTCTGGTCCTTGACAAACACTGAATCCTTTGTCTCCATGGATTTGCCTAATCTGGACATTGCATTTCAGTGGAATCATATAGGTCTTTTTCATCTTCTTGTACTTAGTATAATGTTTTCATGATTCACCTACGTTGTAGCCTGTGTCAGTACTTCAGTCTTTTTCCTTGACAAATAATATTCTGTTATATGGATATAACACATTTTGTTCATTCATTCATCAGTTGACAGACATTTGGATTACTTCCGCCTTGGGGCTATTGGAAATATTACTGCCATGAACATTCGTGTACAAGCTTCTGTGTGGATATATGTTTTCAATTCTCTTGCATATATATCCAGGAGTGAAATTTCTAAGTTATATGGTCACCTTCTGAGAAAGTGCCAAACTGTTTCAAATTAAACATTTTGATCAGTAATTTTTCTTTTTTGTCTTAATGAAGATATTAATCAGTATTTCTGATCCGCAGGAGATAATCCTTGTTAAGCATATTGAATTCATATCTTTTGAATATGAATTCAATATGCTTAACAATTTGCAGTATAATCTATGTTGACTAATTTGGGGGAAATGAAACTTTTCTTTAGACTTTTTGAAGTCTTTCAGGGACCAAATATTAGGTTGGAAACAAGGCAAAGACTATAAACAGCTCTGGAACACTTACTGGACTGTAGGACCCCTATTTTCTTCTCCCATCTTTTTTCTCTTGAAAAAAGACTGGAGTCTGGAGGTCTTTTTCTTTTCTGTTTTTTCCTGCCTGCTCCCCCGACCCTTTTAAACTTTCCTTTCAGATTTCTCTTTTAAACAAACATTGGATTGTTCCTTCTTTCCAAGAAAAGTCGATTTCTCTGCCACAAACATTACTAGGCTTTTGTGATATGAAAATGGGAAAGACCCGCAAGAGATGACTTAAAAGAGGCCAAGTTGACGTACATGATAAAGAGCCAGGAAGGAGAAGGGTGAAGAATATTGAGAAGGAGAAAAACACCCTCTGGGGCCAAAGGCAGTTTTCTTTAGTTGGGTACAGTGCTGGGGATGACAGATGCCAGAAAGTATATGTGGTGGGAAGGATTTAGGGATGAGGAATAAGAAAAAAATATGACATACTGCTTAGATAAAATAGGGCCTCTTTATTGTTTTTCAGAAGAATTAAACCAAAATCTTAGAATTCCTTTTCTTAAAAAAAAAAAAAAAATGATAAAGTCTATATCTCATGACCCAGGACCTAAAAGTCACACAAAATCTACCAGTGTATGATGTTCAGATTTAGACTATCAATCTCCCTTTAAAATTAGTGTATCCTTCAGATAGAGCCCTAATTAGTGTATCCTTTAGATAGAGAATATACAAAGAACTCAAAAAATTAAACAATAAGATAACAAATAACCCAATCAACAAATGGGCCAAGGACCTGAACAGACACTTCTCAGAGGAGGACATACAATCAATCAACAAGTACATGAAAAAATGCTCACCATCTCTAGCAGTCAGAGAAATGCAAATCAAAACCACCCTAAGATACCATCTCACTCCAGTAAGATTGGCAGCCATTATGAAGTCAAACAACAACAAGTGCTGGCGAGGATGTGGGGAAAAAGGTATACTTGTACATTGCTGGTGGGACTGCAAATTGGTGAGGCCAATTTGGAAAGCAGTATGGAGATTCCTGGGAAAGCTGGGAATGGAACCACCATTTGACCCAGCTATCGCCCTACTCGGACTATTCCCTGAGGACCTTAAAAGAGAGTACTATAGGGATACTGCCACATCAATGATCATAGCAGCACAATTCACAATAGCTAGACTGTGGAACCAACCTAGATGCCCTTCAATAGATGAATGGATAAAAAAAAAATGTGGCATTTATACACAATGGAGTATTACGCAGCACTAAAAAATGACAAAATCATGGAATTTGCAGGGAAATGGATGGCATTAGAGCAGATTATGCTAAGTGAAGCTAGCCAATCCTTAAAAAACAAATGCCAAATGTCTTCTTTGATATAAGGAGAGCAACTAAGAACAGAGCAGGGAGGAAGAGCATGAGGAAAAGATTAACATTAAACAGAGACGAGTGGTGGGAGGGAAAGGGAGAGAGAAGGGAAATTGTATGGAAATGGAAGGAGACCATCAATGTTACACAAAATTACATATAAGAGGTTGTGAGGGGAAAGGGTGGGTGGGGAAACAAGGGAGAGAATTGAACAACAGCAGATGGGGTAGAGAGGGAAGATGGGAGGGGAGGGGAGGGGGGATAGTAGAGGATAGGAAAGGTAGCAGAATACAACAGTCACTAATATGGCATTATGTAAAAATTTGGATGTGTAACCGATGTGATTCTGCAATCTGTATTTGGGGTAAAAATGGGAGTTCATAACCCACTTGAATCAAATGTATGAAAGATGATATGTCATGAGCTTTGTAATGTTTTGAACAACCAATAAAAAAAAGAAATGTTAAAAAAATTTAAAAAAGAAAAAAAATTAGTGTATCTTTTATTGGGGAAGGTCTGGTTTTTTTATTGGTACCTATAAATGATATAGAGTAGTGGATTTCATTATGGCATAGTCATATGTGCATGTAACATAATTATTTAATCAATGTATTTCTTAATACCCCTGCTTACCCTCCCTCCTTCTCTCCCCCTATCCCCTTCCTCTAGCCTAATGGTCTCCATTCTACTTTTATGGTATCCTTTGTTTTCTTTTCTCTCTAGCTTCCACATATGAGAGAAACCATAAGATACTTGTCTTTCTGAGTCTGGCTTATTTCATTTAGAATTATAGACTCTGGGTCCATCCATTTTCCTGAAAATTATAAAAGTTTGCTTTTCTTTGTGGAAAAATAAAGCTCAATTGTGTATATATACTACATTTTCCTTATCTACTCATTTGTTGACAGACACCTGGTTTCATAACTTGGCTATTGTACATAGTGCTGCAATGATCAGGAGTATGCATGTATCTCTAGAATCTGACCTTAATTCTCTAGGAGAAATACTGAGGAGTGGTATAGTTGGACAATGTGATAGTTCTATTTTTAGTTTTTTGAGGAAGCTCCAGGATGATTTTCATAGTGGCTGAAACAATTTACATTCCCACCAACAGTGTATATAACTTCCTTTTCCCCGAAATCCTTACCAGCATTTATTACTATATGGTTGTTGGGTTTTGAGGTTTTTTTTGTTTGTTTGTTTGTTTTTTTTTTTTTTTTTTTTTTTTGGTACCAGGGATTGAACACAGAGGCACTCGACCACAGAGCCACACCCCCAGCCCTATTCAGCCCTATTTTGTATTTTATTTAGAGACAGGATCTCACTGAGTTGCTTAGTGCCTCACTTTTCCTGAGGCTGGCTTTGAACTCACAATCCTCCTGACTCAGCCTCCCAAGCTGCTGGGATTATAAGTATGTGCCACTGAACCTAGGATTAGTTTTTTTTGTTTATATTCTGGCTACTGGTCTTCTCAGAAGAGTAGCTGACAAAGATTTTCTTCCATTCTATAGTTTTTCTCTTCACACTTTCAATAGCATTTCTTCGGTTCTTCTCCAAGACACTCTGGCTTGATTTTTCTACCTCCTACAAGAAGAAATAAAGAATTTTTTTTCTTTGGTACAAGAATAGTATATTGGAGTTCTCAGAAGAAGATATACATTTGATCCACAAATATATGAAAAAGTGTTCAACATCTTTAGTAATTAGAGAAATGCAAATCCAAACTACTCTAAGATTTCATCTCATGCCAATCAGAATGGCAGTTACCAAAATTCAGACAATTATAAATGTTGGCGAGGATGTGGGGGAAAAGGCACACTTATACTTTGCCGGTGGGAATGCAAATTGGTGCAGCCAATATGGAAAGCAGTGTGGAGATTCCTTAGAAAACTTGTAATGGAACCACCATTTGACCCAGCTATTCCACACCTTTGTCTATACCCAAAGGACTTAAAAACAGCATATTATAGTAACACAGCCACAACAATGTTTATAGCAACTCAATTCACAATAGCTAGACTGTGGAATCAATCTAGATGCCCTTCAATAGATGAGTGGATAAAGAAACTGTGGTGTATATATACACAATGGGATATTACTCAACATTAAAAGAGAATAAAATAATTTGTTTGCAGGTAAATGGATGGAGTTGGAGAATATTATTCTAAGTGAAGTAAGCCAATCCCCAAAAACCAAATGCCGAATGTTCTCTCTGATAAGTGGATGCTGATCCATAATGGGGGTGGGGAGGCATGGGAAAAATGGAGGAACTTGATTGGGCAAAAGGGAGGGAGAGATGAGGAGGGGGCATGGGGTCAGGAAAGATGGTGGGATGAGATGGACATCATTACCCTAGCTACATGTATGACCTCACATATGGTACAATGCTACATCATGTACAACCAGAGAAATGAAAAGTTGTGCTGCAATTGTGTACAATAAATCAAAATGCATTCTGCTGTCATATATATCATATAAGTAAAATAAATTAATTAATAAAAAAAGAATAGTATGTCTAGATACATAGATATGAATAATTATTCCTTTGGTGGAGAAATTCCTTTTCATTCTTTAAATTTATTCATACAAAGTGAAACACTTTTACCAAAGGGCTATATATAGACAAATTTAATACCTACACCTTAAATTGTAAAATATTTTTTCTTCAGACATGTGAAGAAAGGAAGGAAAGGAGGAAGGAAGGAAGGAAAGGAGGAAGGAAGGAAGGAACGAACGGACGAACAACGAACGAACTACAATAGCACACTGTAACAGTACAATAAGCCACAGAGGAGGAAGTGAGGCAGGGGCAGCAGGAATTCATGACAAAATCATCAATGTATCCACTCCCTTTTGGAATGTGGCTTTTCATTTTCTTAAGCTTAATAAGATATACAGCATTGAAACAGTCAGATTTGGGTGGGGAGAACATTCCTGGAAGAAAGAAAAGGGAAGACTTAGTTCAGGGAGGAGAGACTGTAAAAAGTATTAAAGCCTGGAAACTTAATCAGCAAAGGAGTAGCTACAATCCCTGGGATGTGAGTAGGTTTGCATCCTAAGCCACCTTAACTGACAAAGCCCCTGCCCCCTAAGGATCAATACCCTCTACTGATCCTAAGGTGTACCTGAAAGCCAAGATAGATCACATCAGCCATGGTAAGAATAGCAGTGCTCTGTTCAGCTCTGTTAGGTGGAATCATGGGATGCTCCCTTCCTGCCTCTTCATGTCATGAATTCCTGTCTACCCTCCCAGCATGCACTTCTACCTTGTAAACTCACCCTGTAGGTTTCTTCACTTGGTGTTTAACCTTGGTTAGTCAGATGGATTCACGAGTAGAAGTTCTAACTAACGAGAATGGATTAAAAAGTCTAGCAACACTGGGGTCCACTTCTCAGCCATGCCACTTGCCACTGTGTTTTCATGAACAGGTTATATCTTAACCTTTCTGATCTTCACTTATGTACAAAGTAATAATAAGAGACTCTACTACATAGTAGGATCTACTACATAGTAGGTACTCAATAAGTAAGTAATGTGAATGGACAAGTTGCAAGAGGAAACATCCCCAAACTCTAACAAGGTAGGGTTCTGTCTCATACTCCAAAACATGCAGAAGAGAAAAGGTGAAACAAACCAATTCTCTTTATCAGAGATTGGCAGAAAGGTGTCAGGGAATCAATTTCCCCAGTGTTCACCTTTTATGTTCCTACCACCTCACCAAATCCTTCCCTTCCTTGTCTGGAGGTGGGCTTTTAAAGTGCAACTCAGATGTCAGAGTGATATTGACCTAATGTGATTTCACATTGTTAAATAAAACTAATGTATATTGCAGCAGGTTCAATTGTGTTTTCCCCAAAAAGACATTTCCCAGTCTTTAATTTTGATTTCCATGGAAGTGACTTTATTTGGAAAAAGGGACTTTGCAGATGTAAGGAAATGAAGATGAAGTCATGTTGTATTAGGGTGGATCCTAAATCCAATAACTGCATGGCATTTTTTATGAAGAAAAGAAAAGGGAGATTCAAACACAGAGACAGAGAGACTTGCACAGGGAAGAAAGCCAACCGTGATGGAAACAGATATTGGAGTGATGCAGCTACAAGCCAGGGAATGACAATGAACTCTGGTAACTACACGAATTCAGAAGAGGCAAGAACAGATTCTACAGAGGGAATAGGACCTAACTGAAACTTTGATTTCAACTTCCAGTCATTGGAACTCTGAAGGAAAAAAACCCACCCAATTTGTAGCAATTTGTTATGACAACCCTTGAAAATCAGTGTACATACAAATGGCTTTAAAAAATAAAATGGATTATTTTTTTTCCCCCAGTCTTCAGAATTTGTTCCTAGCCTTTCCTGGAAAACTTTTCCAGAACAAAAATTTTCAGGCAACAGACCATGTTCAACAGCATGAAAATTAGTAGTGATAAGAGTAAAGTAGGGGGAAAGGAGAATAAGCAAGAGAAGGCAACAGAGGAGATGAGAGGCAAAGGGAGCTCACGATGGCAACTGTGGGCATCAGCAGGTAACAGCTGGCAGTGTTGGCCAGACCCAGCTTCCAGCGGAGAGGAATGAGAGGGGCTGGCGTTCACAGCTGCCGCAGAGGACAGGTGTCTGAAGTCAGCCTGCTTAGGACAATTGCTAAGGTCATACAAGGTCAAGCCAGAAGCCAGGTTGGAAGTGCCCATGTTAGTTCTTGCCGGGCATTTGATCCTTCCTTCCATCCCACATCACGGGGGCTCCTGGTTTGCTTTCACTTGCAAAGGGCCAGTTTGATAAGTAGATATCTCAATCATTCTGGAAAGTTGTGTTTCATGTAAGTTTATAGTATCAGTCCCTATGCAACCTTCAATCAGGCACTAATGCACCACCTTACTTGTGTAGTACTTATGGGGACGTGGGTCAGTCCCTTCTCCCCACCTTCTGTATCCTAAGGTCGGACCCCATCCTCAATAAGTAGGCAGGACTCAACAGGTTTAAGGAAGGGGAACCAAGCAGCGTTGAAGTGCTCCTAGGCACTCACAGCAGAGCCCAGAGAACTGGCTTTGTCCTAAATAAATGGGTCTCCCCTCCCTCTGCCTCAGATGAGGGACAGAAAACTATGGACCACATATAGTTTAAAATTTTATGAACCACATATAGTTTAAAATCTTTGACTTGTACATGGCTAGTTTTGAAAGACTCTAGGCTAAAAGCTGATTATAAATGTTATTCAGGAATCATCCTTAAGGCCGCTCTATGTGCAAGACACTGAACTAAGCCTGTGGGAATTTTGGTCAGAGATTAAAATCTCAGAATTTGGTGTGGAAGAGGGAGCTAAGCAGACATTCAGACACAGGCATGGAAGAAGGGGCAGAAGAAGGGCCAGTGGGAAGGCCGGTGGAGGAAGGATCCATCTTACAGACTGTGTCAGCCCATGGAAATACAAAGAATAAGCCACTAGAAGAGTAAGAGATCATCTTCAGGAAGACCACAGTCAAAATAGGTTCAACACCCAGGAACCACACACACACACACACACACACACACACAAATGTTCAATATATATGGTTCATTTCTAGCAACTTCTCTCCTCCCCGTTTCTCTACACACTCACCTACCCTCAATCACTATGGTGTTTGTTTGTTGTTTTGTTTTGTTTTGTTTTGAGACAGGGTCTCCCTATGTTGCCCAGGATGAACAGTGATCCTTCCTCCTCAGTCTCCCCAGTAGCTGAGTCTATAGGCATGCACCACTTGGGTAGGAAACTATGGTCTATTTTTCACCACCCCCCATAGGCTTTATTACTCCCTGAAACAATATGGCTCATTTATTCGGTGACTTGTTTTATTACCCTAACCACAAGAATGGTGCCTGGAAGTTGATGATTGTTCCATGAACATTCATTGACTGAATGAAATATAGCCCAACAGGAGCAGAAGTCACTCATGAAAGAGATCCAAGGGGAGTAGGCCTGGGTCCATCCCGCCCCTGGCAGACACCAGCCTGAGTTCAGGCTCTGGCACAGGACCACCTCCTCCAACCAGCAGACCCCCACCAGAACTCAGGCCCAGCCCAGATCTGCCTCTGCCCATCTGAGCAAGACCCAGCCAGGCCCAGGGTAGGTCCAGGACTGTCACTCCCCACACACATCTGGGAGCCCAGCCTACTTTCATATTGGGGCACTGCAGACATTGCCATAGCCTTCCCCACACAATAACCTCTGCCTTTTGGCAGCAGACAGGGCCTAGAAGCAGCTACATCTCAGAGCAGGCATCCCAAAGCCATTGTAAGGCCCACCCTTTCAGCCCCATTTCTGAAATACTTTGCATCCACCTTGGGACACCTCTACTGCTATCTCAAGTTGCCTCCACTATATTGCCTCCACCAACTTTAGTTGCAGTAGCATCCATTGTGGGAACCCACAGGGTCTGAAAGTCCAGCATCAAGGTGAGGTACAGACAACAACAACAACAACAAAAAAAACAACGGAGGAAAGTGCTCCAACAAACCAGGATACTACAATAACAGAACCCATGGACAGAGAAGTTGGTGAAATGTCAGAGAAGGAATTCAGAATGTTCATAATTAAAATGATCTGTGAATTAAAGAATGGCCTAAATGAGCAAGTACAGGCAAAAATTGATCACTCTAACAAAGAGATAAGAGAGCAAATGCAGGCAGCAAAAGATTACTTCAAGAAAGAGATAAAGATTCTTAAAAAAAAATTAGAAATCCTTGAAATGAAGGAAACAATAAGCCAAAGAAAAAACTCAATGAAAGCATCACCAACAGACTAAATCACTTAGAAGACAGAACGTCAGATAATAAAGACAAAGTATATAATCTGCAAAATAAAGTTGACCACACAGTAAAGATAGTAAGAAACCATGAACAGAACATCCAAGAATTATGGGACAGCATCAAAAGACCAAACCTATTATTGGGATGGAGGAAGGCATAGAGTTTCAAACCAAAGGAATGCACAATCTCTTCAATGAGATAATATCAGAAAATTTCTCAAACATGAAGAACAAATTGGAAAATCAAATATAAGAGGCTTATAGGACACCAAATATACAAAATTATAACAGATCTACACCAAGGTACATTATAACGAAAATGCCTAGCATACAGAATAAGGATAAAATCCTGCAAGAGGGAGGAATCAAATCACATATAGGGGGAGACCAATTCGTTTCTCAGCAGATTTTCCAACCCAGACCCTCAAATCCAGGAGATCAAGGAACAACATATACCAAGCTCTGAAAGAAATAACTTAGACTTAACTGACATATACAGAATATTTCATCCTCCAACAAGCAAATACACATTCGTCTCACCAGTACATGGATCCTTCTCTAAAATAGACAATATATTATGCCACAAACAACTCTTAGCAATACAAAAAAGTAGAGAGATACTACCCTGCATTCTATGAGATCATAAAGGAATGAAACTAGAAAACAATGATAAAATAAAAAATAAAAGCTACTCCAACACCTGGAAGCTAAATAATATGCTACCAAATGAACAATGGGTTGCCAAAGACATCAAGGAGGAGATCAAAAAATTCTTAGAAGTAAATGAGAACACTGATACAACATATCAAAATATCTGGGAATATATGAAGGCAGTACTAAGAGGAAAGTTCATTGCATGGAATTCATTCCTTAAAAGAAGAAAAAGTCAACAAATAAATGACCTAATATTATATCTCAAAGCCCTAGGTAAAGAAAAACAAACCAACACGAAAATTAGTAGAAGATGGGAAATAATTAAAATCAGAGCTGAAATAAATAAAACTGAAACAAAAGAAACAATTGAAAAAATTGACAAAACAAAAAGTTGGTTCTTTGAAAACATAAATAAAATTGATAAACCCTTAGCCATGCTAACAAAGAGAAAGAGAGAGAAAACTCAAATTACTAACATACACGATAAAAAGGAAATATCACAACAGACACTACAGAAATACAGAAGATAATTAGAAATTATTTTGGAAACTTGTACTCCAATAAAATAGATAATATTGAAGTCATTGACCCACTTCTAGAGTCATATGATTTGCCCAAATTGAGTCAGGATGATATACACAATTTAAACATATCAATTTCAAGCAATGAAATAGAAGATGAAATCAGAAGCCTACCAACCAAGAAAAGCTCAGGACCAGACAGATACACAGGTGAGTTCTGCAAGACCTTTAGTGAAGAACTATTACCAATACTCCTCAAATTATTTTGTGAAATAGAAAAAGAGGGAGCACTTACAAACTCATTCTATGAGGCCAGTATCACCCTGATTCCCAAACCAGGCAAAGACACATTAAAGAAAGAAAACTTCAGGCCAATATCTCTAATGAACATAGATGCAAAAATTCTTAATAAAATTCTGGCAAATCAAATTCAAAAAAGGTATCAAAAACTTAGTGCACCATGATCATGTGGGATTAATCCCAGGGATGAAGTTTGGTCCAACATACAGAAATCAATAAATGTAATTCATTACATCAATAGACTTAATGATAAGAATCATAGGATCATCTCAATAAATGCAGAAAAAGCATTCGACAAAATATAGCACCCCTTCATGTTCAAAACACTAGAAAAACTAGGGATAACAGGAACATATCTCAACATCATAAAAACTACCTATGCTAACCCCAGGCCAATATCATTCTAAATGGAGAAAAATTGAAAGCATTCCCTCTAAAAACTGGAAAAAGAAAGGGTTGCCCTGTTTCACCACTTCTATTTAACATAGTTCTTGAAACACTAGCCAGTGCAATTAGACAGATGAAAGAAATTAAAGGGATATGGATAGGAAAAGAGAACTCAAATTAGCACTCTTTGCTGATGATATGATTCTATTCCTAGAAGACTCAAAAAATCCCACCAGAAAACATCTAGAATTAATAAATAAATTCAACAAAGTAGCAGGATATAAAATCAACACCCATAAATCAAAGGCATTTCTGTATATCAGTGACAAATCCTCTGAAAGAGAAATGAGAAAAACTACCCCATTTACAATAGTCTCAAAAAAAAAAAAAGAAAGAAAGAAAGAAAGGAAAGAGAAGAAAAAAAAAACCTTGGGAGTCAACTTAATAAAGTGGTAAAAGACCTCCACAAGAACACTAAAGAAAGAAATTAAAGAAGACCTTAGAAGATGGAGAGATCTACTTTGCTCTTGGATAGTCAGAATTCATATTTTCAAAATGACCATACTACCAAAAGCACTTTACAGATTTAATGCAATTCCAAACAAAATCCCAATGACATTCCTCATAGAAATAGAAAAAGCAGGGATGAAATTCATCTGGAAAAATAAAGACCTAGAATAGTTAATGCAATCCTTAGCAAGAAGAGTAAAGTAGGTGGCATCACAATACCAGACCTTAAACTACACTACAGAGCAATAGTAACAAAAACAGCATGATATTGGCACCAAAATAGACTTGTAAACCAATGGTATAGAATAGAGGGCACAGAGACTAACCCACATAACTACAGTTATCTTATATTAGACAAAGGTGCCAAAAACATGCATTGGCGAAAAGATATCCTCTTCAACAAATGGTGCTGGGAAAACTGGCAATCCATATGCAGCAAAAAGAAATTAAACCCCTGTCTCTCACCATGCACAAAACTCAAATCAAAGTGGATCAAGAACCTAGGAATTAAACCAGAGACCCTACATCTTGGGAGCAAATCTTTACACCTCACACATCAGATACAGGACTAATATCTAGGATATATAAAGAACTCAAAAATCTTAACACCAAAAAAACCCAAATAACCCAATCAATAAATGGGCCAAGGAATTGAACAGACACGTCTCAGAAGATAATATACAATCAATCAACAAATATATGAGAAAATGTTCAACATCTCTAGCAATTAGAGAAATGCAGATCAAAACTACTCTAAGATTTCATCTCATGCCAGTCAGAATTGCAGTTAATAAGAATACAAAAAACAATAAATGTTAGTGAGGATATGGGGAAAAGGGTATACTCATACATTGCTGGTGGGACTGCAAATTGGTGCAGCCAATATGGAAAGAAGTGTGGAGAATCCTTGGAAAACTGGGAATGGAACCACCTTTTGACCCAGCTATTCCACTCCTCAGTCTATACTCAAAGGACTTAAAAACAGCACACTACAGGGACACAGCCACATCAATGTTTATAGCAGCACAATTCACAATAGCTAAACTGTGGAACCAACCTAGATGCCCTGTATAGTCTATATACACACAATAGAATATTACTCAGCATTAAAAGAGAATAAAATCATGGCATATGCAGGTAAATGGATGAATATAATGCTGAGTGAAGTTAGCCAATTCCAAAAAACCAAATGCCGAATGTTTTGTCTGATATAAGGAGGCTGATTCATAATGGGCTTTGCTGGGGGGAGGGGAGCATGGGAGGAATAGATGAACTCTAGATAGGGCAAAGGGGAGGAAGGGGAAGGGAGGGGGAATGGGGGTAGTAAAATGGTGGAATGAGGTGGACATCATTACCCTAAGTACATGTATGAAGACACAAATGGTGACTCTACTTTGTGTGCAACCAGAGATATGAAAAATTGTGCTCTATATGTGTAATATGAATTGTAAAGCATTCTGCTGTCATACATAACAAATACAAATAAGAAAATACATTAAAAAAAAGAGATCAAGGGCAAGGCTCTGGATTCAGACTTCCTGGGCTCAAACTTCAACTCCTCTCTTTACTCCCTGTTTGACTTTGATCTAGTCACTCCATCTTTTTATGCCTCACTTTCCTCAAGTGAAAAATGGGGATACTAAATCTGGTAGGAAGATTGAATAAGCCAACTAACATATGCTAAAAAACTCCTAAAGCAGGGATTAGCAGACATTTCATTAAAGAGACAGATAATAAATATTTTAGAGTCTGTGCTCCATATGGTCTCTTGCAATGACTCAACTCTGCCCTTGTAACACAAAAGTAGCCATAGACATAAGTGAAGGAGTATGGCCCTGTTCCAATTTCAATATTAAGAAATTATGGCACAACATATACATAGCATCTATGAATAATAACAAAATAGTCATCAATTGACCAGGGAAGTAGAAGTCTTTGTTTTGCAACAGATTTACCATGTGATCCCAAAGTCTCTGAGCCACAGTTTAGTCATCTGCAAAATAGAGATAATAACTGCCCTTCCCTACCTGGATTGTGTGGCAATCAGCCAAGGCAAAAGACGACATGAAAAGTGCAAATGTACTGTATACAAATAAGGCAAAGTGCCTACAAATAGGGGTAAAAGTGCTGTTTGGATCCAAGGTCTCTACCCAGCAGATAGGTCAAATATTATTTTACTCATTCTACAGATGAGGGAGCCAGAAACATTAAATGACTCATCTGAGGTTACACTGCTGATAAATGGAAGAGCTAAATTGAAACCCAACGTTTTTATTCTAGCAAAAGATTCCTAACAACAACACAGCACCTCTCCCAACATATACAACACAAACCTTACACCACAGTGTTTCTTTTTTTTTTCTTTTACCCTCCTTACCCATTTTCTAGGCACCACCCACACCAAAGCGTTCCATAATTACTAGAGAAGTTGCTTCCTGTCCTTGCAGTTATCAAGAAATAATTTTAAACTCAGCCCATACACTTTTTTCAAGTCCCCCCCAATCCCTGTAAAAAAATTAAAAAGCCAGTGAAAGCTGTTCCTTAATTAGTTTTCATGTAAAAATGTAAAGGAGAAAATTTCACAGCACAATTCTGTTCTATCTCCATTCCCTTCCCAACCCTCAATGCACACATGTTTGAAAAGCACAAAAGTATATTTTGGTCAGTTTTATGTGGGTTGAGTAGCATTTTATGTGCTGCTGTAAGAAATCTACTTGATATAAACTTATAGAAACAAGGAAATGAAGATCTTGGTAGTTGAAGAAGACTTAAGCTTACTTTTGATTTAAATGCCAGAGACCTCTAATCAGGGAAACTTGAGATCCCAGCTTTCAGTCATCATGTGACTAGAAATTACAGCCATGCTGACAACTCAATTCCTGGAAGAGAACTGTCCAAGTATTTTCATCCACTACAATAGCTGAAATTTAAAAAGACCAATAATACCAAGTATTGGCAAGAATGTGGGGAAACTGGTATCCTCTTGCATTGCTGGCGGGAATGCAAAATGATATGGTCACTTTGGAAACTGGTTGGCAGTTCCTTAAAAAATAAACTTACATTTCTCATATGACCCAGAAATTCCATTCCTAGATAGCTACCCAAGGGATATAAAAATGTATGTTCAGATGAATGGATAAAGAAAATGTGGTATATATACACAGTGTGATATTACTCAGCCATAAAATAGAATGAAATTATGGCATTCACTGGTAAATGAATGGACCTGAAGACTATCACGCTAAGTGAAATAAGCCAGTCCCCCAAACCCAAAGGCTGAATATTCTCTCTGATATATGGATGCTAACACACAATAAGGGGGTGGGAGAGAATAGAAGTGCATTGGATTAATCAAAGGTGAATTAAGGGAAGGGAGAGAAGATGTGAATAGGAAAGACAGTAAAATGAATCGGACATAACTTTCCTGTATTCATATATGAACACACCACCAGTGAAACTCCACATCACGTACAACCAGAAGAATGGGATCCTAATTAGAATAAGTTATACCGCATGTATGTATGTATAATATGTCAAAATACATTCTTACTGTTATGTATATCTAAAAAGAACTAATTTTTAAAAATATATGTCCACACAGAGATTTGTAAGTACATGTCCATTGCATCATTATTCATAAGAGCCAAAGTCTGGAAACAACAAAAATGCTCATCAATGGATGAATGGATAAACACAATATGGTATTTCCATACAACAGAACGATACTTAGCAATAAAAAGGAATGAACTATTGATAGCACATATGACAACTTGAATGAACCTCAAAAACATCACGCTGAGTCAAGAACAGATATGAAAGAGTACATAGCCCCATTCATGTGAAATCTCTAGCAAAAGCTAAATACACAGTAACAGAAAACAAATCAAAGGGCTATGCATAGGAGCAGGGATGCACAACAAATAGGGCATGAATGAATTTTGGGGTGTTGGAAGGATTCTAAATTTGTATCATAGTGATGGTTACATGACTATAAATTTGCTAAAACTCCTATAACTGTGTGCTGTAAATGATTGACTATTCAAAGTATATAAATAGCATTTTAGTGAATCCATAAAACAAATGTGAATTTTTAGTTAACATTTTCCTTAAAATTTTATATATAAATATTTTATATTTTAGAAATATTTTATCTTCATAGCACAAGATATGAAAATAGGGGAAAGAAAACTTTAACCAGTAATGACCACTATTAATGTGTTCAATGCACTCACACTGGAAACTCCCCGTGCTTTATAGTTTTTTGCCTCATGTTACTCCTAAGCATTATACCATCCATTATAAATTATTCAAAAATATGATATTTAGTGGCTACACAATATTACATTATATGTACTACAGTAATGGATTTACTGATTCTCCTTTGTTAAATATTTAAGTATTCCTCATTTTTCAGTTTTATTCTTATAAATATATATTCTTAAGATGTAATTGAAGTTCAAAGTTTACCACTAACCGCTGAGGTTCTTGAATATTCATTTCCAAATTGCTTTTCAGAAATATTTCATAATTGGTGTAAGAAAATTACCATAGTACTGTTACTTTGGCAACACTGGGTATTTTTTTTTAATTCAAATGTTTTAGATTACTTTGATTTCCAATGAGTGTTTTGATTGCTGTCTTTTTTTTTTATATATACCAGGGATTGAACCCAGGAACGCTTAACCACCAGCCACATCCCCAGTCCTTTTAAGTATTTTATTTTTAGGCAGGATCTCACTAAGTTTCTTAGGGCCTCCCTCAGTTGCTGAGGCTGGTTTTGAATTTACAATCCTGCCTCAGCCTCCCAAGCTGCTAGGATTATAGGTGTATGCCACCGCACCCAGCAAGGCTGATTCTTTCTTCAGTAATGTGGCAATCATCAAGGCTATTCACACATATTTCAATTCATTTTCTTTGGGGAATGTAATGGGTTTGGACTTCTCCCTTTGAAGCTCAGCTTGGCCTTGAGACTTGTTTTGGTCAGTGAAATGTGAATGAAGTGACATGTCATTTCTGGCCAGAAGCTTTAAGAGTCAGTGAACTAATATGCCATATTCCCTATCTCCTGCCTGCATGATCATGAAAGCAGGTCGAGATGGAGCCTCTGCAAGCCAGAGGCCCTGAATGACCTCCTTGACCAGAGCTCGCTGGCCAACCCAAACACAAAGAAGCATGTGTGAGAAATAAACCTTTTGAAATCAATGAAATTCAAGATTGGTTTTTACTACAGCATAATTGATATTATCCTTACTGTTACAGACCTTTGAATTTTTGTATGACAATAAGATAAAAATTTGATCAATATCATTTCACTTTGAGAAAATGTGTAACTTAGTACAGGACTCCGAATCAGAAGCAAAGGAAAAATAAGTTTTCACAATCAATGACTTTCCAATTTGAAAATAATTTCACAATACATTTCTATAAGTAAAGTGAAGAAAGGCTATTGCTTGACTTCCAGAAATAAAGTAAACCGTAATTTTTTTCTGAAAGTGGTACCCAAAACTCAGAAAAAGTGAACTCCAAGACTCTGGATTAAGCCATTCCTATTTTGACGAGTGTCCTTCTACACTGTTACCCAGACAACCCTGTGGGCAATGTGATTTAGCAGGCGTGTCCAGTGCTGCTCTGCGGAGGACAGGTGTTTAGAAGTCTTACACAGACATGTTATGACAATCAAGTTTCTGCCAATGAGAAAAGCACTTTGGATCCCAAACAGGAAGTTACTTGTCAAAGGAAAGAAACCACTTTATCTTCCCCAGGGCCACAATGGCAGAAATACACACAGGATGCAGAAGGTCAGGAAGAGCCACAGAGGCAGGGAAAGACAGGTTCATGAGTATAGCAAGAGAATCGTGTTTTATAAATTATGTTTTTGGATAGACCAGAAATATTCATCCATAAAAATGAAGCGTATCTAAGAAGTGACTTCTCAGTACAAATAGCCTACAACTTGCAGCCAGAATCCAGACAGAACCCACAGAGCTTGTTTATACAAAGAGAAAAGAAACATCAAATGACTATGCATTCTCATCTTTTGAAACGATAACAGGACTCTCCTACACAGTGTTCCTTGTTGATACACATAATATGCAGTGTGTGTCTGTGTGTGCATGTGTGCCTGCATACATATATATGAATTCATAGTCTAAGTATAATCATTCTCAAAATTTTTTTTGCTGTCTTTACAAAGTTCCAAGTGTTAGGTACAGTGGCTTATACCTGTAATCTCAGCTGTGGCAGGAGGATCAAAAGTTCAAGGCCAGCCTCAGAGACTTAGTGAGGCTCTAGGCAACTTAGCAAGATCCTGAGTCAAAATTTTAAAAAATAATAATAATAAAAAGTCCTTGGGATGTGGCTCCTGGTAAAGTGCCCCTAGATTCAATTCCCAGTACCAATAAATAAATAAATGAATAAATAAGAATCTCAACTACATTACCAGATGATGAGAGACTACTAGAAAGAGGCTCTGGGGAATGAGAGATCATCCTGGACACTGCAGCCTCTCCAAGCACCCAGGTGTATGTTGTTGAGTAAGAGATAAAAGCAAAACCAGCTAAAGAATCCCAGGTTGGTGAACCCCAACCTACAGAATAATAATTTTTTAAAAAATGTTTTAAGCCACTACACTTGGGGGTGATTTTATATATATATATATATTTTGTAGTTGGACATAATACCTTTATTTTACTTATTTATTTTTTTTTATGTGGTGCTGAGGATGGAACCCAGCGCCTAGGCGAGCCCTCTACCGCTGAGCCACAACCCCAGCCCCTTGGGGGTGATTTTTAACACAGCAATACATAGCTAAAATATGAGTAATGTAATTTACAACTGACAAATATGTAAAATGGAACTAAGAAAGTTAAAAACATTGTCAATCTTATAATAAGATTGTAACTCCAAATGTATCATAAAATCCTGTGTTTCATTCACTATGCTCTCCTCTAAGTTCCAGGCTTATATACATAAATTGCTTATTTGGTGGCATGTTTCCTTGGTCCTCTAATAGGCATCTTAAATATAACACAAAAAAAAGCTCTTGAAAACACTTCACTCCCAAATTTTCTGCTCCTTTTTGGGGGTTCCCTACCTCGGTCAGTGGCACTGGAACTCATCTAATTACTCTGGCCAAAATTCTGGAATTTGTATTGACTTCTCTCTTTCACTCACACTCCTAAACCAATCTATCAGTAAATTCCTGTCAGCAATAATCTCTAAAATTACCTCCAGACTAAGGACACAGCTCAGTGGTAGAGCACTTGCCTCATATGCATGAGGACTTGTGTTCAATCCCTAGCAACACACACACACACACACACACACACATACACATACACACACACAAATACACCTTTGAATCCAAATATACCTTTGCTATTAAAATACACCTTTGAACCTGACCCCAACTGTTCATTAGCTCCCTTCAACCACCTTAGTTCTGCCATGATCATGACTGAGTTGAACTAGCACAATAGCATTTGGGAGAGAGAAAATAGGGGTAAAATGGCACTGCAGAGAGCAGAGGGTAAAGGGAAGGTAGAGGGCACCTTCTGATTCCACAGCTCTTGCTGTCATCCCCACCCCCACCATCCTTCTTTATCTTCAGGAAGTGGGGCTGGAGTCTGGCAGGAAGAGAGGTGGCTATCTCTCTTTCCCCTCTGCCACAGAAGCTTTGTTTGTTTCTAGAAAAAGCATAGTGAGTGGGTATTTGTGTATCACACCCTCTGCAATCGACTCAGAAATAAGGTTCTATATTTGACATGGGGAAGATTACAACTGGAGGGGACTAAGGTCTTGAACAAGCATGAGCCCTTGCTCTGCACACGGAAATATTGCTTTGGATCTTGATGGTTTATTCCCCAAGAGAGTAGATCTGGCCAGGAGAAGGTTAATTGACAAAGCAAAGCCATGACTTCCAATAGAGAATGTTCTTTTAAAATAGAAAAAGGACCAAGATGCGTTAGCTCAATAAATAATTCATTGGACTGCCTATTCACAGTCTAATAGAAAAAAAATATTACAGAATGCCTACATGTCAATCAGTCTGCAGTAAGTTAAATAAACATTCTATGCAGATGTCATTTGCAAAACCCAGATTTATACATTAATTGTATGTCTTACCCAGGAAAAACACAGTATCTAGTAACTTCATTTCAAAGACTATTAAAATCTCATGGTCTTGGAAAGGTTGCCTGACATCTTGTAGGCCAGATCCAGGGCTGAATAGACATGTCCCCTGCCACTGAGTGTACAATAGCCACTCAAATGACACTTCAGTTACATTTGCTGCCCTTACAGAGAAACATGAAGAGCTGTGATCCTTCTGGGCCTTTTGGAATTCTCTTGGCTTCAGGGGGCACAGCTGCAGCAGCAAATGGAAAGGCAAAATGGGCATCTGCTAAAGCCCCCATCCAACTCCAGCAGCAGCTACCATCTTTACTTAAACAATTCCCTAATTATTTGATGTGCTTTTAAAAGAAAAAAAAAATAAGAATGACAATATCCTACTATGTCCTAGGAATTGTGCCAAGTGATTTTCATGCCATTTTACCCCCATTTAATGCTTACAATCACCATTTGAGGCAGGCACTACCATTACCCTATTTTTTAGATTAAAATATCTACAACATGATGTTTTAAACACCATGTAAAACATCTAGAACATGACGATCTAGAAGACACAGAGTGATCAAAGTTAGCATCATGGATAACAAGACTAATGGATACCATGGGGCTCCCGATAAGATGCACTCAGGAAACTGGTTGTGTGGTGTTCTTACTGAAAGAGCATAATCCAAACTCAATCCATATCAGCCAAATCCAAATTGAGGGATGTTCTAAAAGATTCTTGTATAGTACTCTTCATATGCATCAAGGGTATGAAAGATAAAAATTGACTGCAAATCTGTTGCAGATCAAGGGAGACAACCAGACAAGAAAACTAAATGCAACATGTGAAACCAGGACCAGATACTGGACCAGAAAAAGAACATGAAGTGAGGCAATTGATGAATTTGAGGACTGTAGGTGAGGGGATGGTACTGCATCAGTGTTAACTTTTTGATTTTCACATTTCTCTATGGCATAAAAAAGGTTAACATTTGGAGAAACTAGGTGAAGGGTATTAAGGAATTATTTTGTGCCTCTTTTCTAACTTCTTTCTTTAAATGTTTTTATTAGTGCTTATAGTTTTACATGATAGTGGGATTCGTTCTGGCATAATCATGCATGCATGGAATATAATTTGCTCCATTTCAGTCCCCAGTACTTCCTCTTTCTCTCCCTTCTCCCCTACCCATGTTCCTCTTCCTCTACTCTACTGGCCTTTCTTCTATTTATTGTTTGTTTGATTTTGTGGTACTGGGGGTTGAACCCAGGGGTGCTCCACCACTGAGCAATACCTTGCCCTTTTATTTAATATTTATATTGAGACAGGGTTTCTCTGAGATGCCCAGGTTGGCCTCGACCTTATGATCCTCCTGCCTCTAATTTTTTTTAAATGGTGCTTTAAGATATACATAAAGGTGGGATTCACCTTGGTATATTCATATTTGTATATAGCATAATTCAGTCAATTTAATTCCTCCCTTTTCCTGTCCCTCCTCTCCCTTCTTAATCCCCTTTCTCTATTTCACTGATTTCCCTTCTATTTTCATGGAATCCACCCTTTTTTCTCCCTAATTTCTTTTTATAAGTATGTGATAATAATTATTATTATTACAATTATAATAATTCAAAATTAAAAGTTAAAAAAATGGAAAAAAGAAAAATAAAAAACACAAAATGTACATCCAGCAGGGAATCTGGGGTGACAAAGGAGGTAGCCCCACATTTGGGATGAAATTCTCTTCTAATTCTAATTCTCTTCCAACTGCTGTGGATACCATTTGAGATTTGCCCTTGGAGTGGCTTATCCAGAAGATCAATTTCTCTTGGGTGAAATTCTTGTGAATGAAAGGCTGTTGGAGTTGGAAGAGAACGAAGAGGGACTCTGAGGGTCCCCAGCTTGCAGGTAAGGCCCAGAAGGGCATGAGCATGATGGGCCTTAGTAGTTGTGTGACAACTAGAAAAACAGAATTAGGATCTAGCTCTTCTAGGTCACAGGATATAGTTTCTGTGCTACCACTCATTCCTAAAGAGGACACCTCTATGCCATGATGAAACTCAAGGATAGAATCAATAATGTAGGGGCTTTCCCCTTTAGTCATGTGACTACCCACCTACTAGAGATTTGCTTCCAGAACCATATAAAAAAATCATTTATTTACTCATTTAACTAATACTTATTTGAGTGCTTCCCTGTGCCAGGCACTACTTGAAGGGTTGAGGATACAGCAACTATCAAACACAAAGTCGTCACATAATGATGGATGGATCCAGCCTCCACCATTAATAACCTGCATGACCTTGGGCATGTCCTATGACCTCTCTTAAGTCTCTGTTTGCTCTTCGGCAATACAAAGATAGACTCATTCAAAGTATTAAATAAGATATTGCACTTAAGTTTGCAGCACCATTGTCTGGCAAGGAAGGACTCAGTAAACATTAAGAATTATCATTATAATGTTTTTTTCTCCAATCCGGAGCTATTTTCAGTTACATCAGCATGGGGAGATATCCAGGTTCACTTGGAAATTCTATAGAATATTTCTAAATGAGTTGAAAACTCATATTTAGAAAGGTAGGTTTTTCCAACAGAGTAATTTTCCATTTCCCACTCCATTTCTTTGTTATTTTCAAAGGTAGATAAGCAATAAAAAGAAGGGCAAGAAAGGCCAGCTGAGAAAATTGTTGCTGAGTGAGGAATTCAAATAGGAGTTGTAATAGGCAGCATATCTGATAGGGTTTATCTAGATTCAGATGAGACTGAGCTGGCTGTATCTCACCTCTTCATGGGCAAAATTTGAAACGCCACTTTGACCAGCCCTTGATTATTTCCACAAATGGAAAGAATAATAGATAACTGTACATAAAACAAGATAAGCAGAACCCTCTAGTGCTGATTGGAGGAAGCTTCTGGTGCCCTCTCTATTGTTATATCCCAAGACTATGGTCATTGTTCTGTTGGCTGAAATTATCTCACTGCATCCTGTAACTGTACAAATATCCCATGTCAATTAAAAATTTTAAAAAAATGTCTATTTGTCCACATGCAAATGGTTGGTTCTTAAATAGGAAGTACTTTGGTTTCATGTACTTCCTACATAAAAATTTTCAATGAGAAAATTTTAGGGTTACTTCTTATATTCTGTAGTATCCGCTCTTTAAAGGAATTACACTAAATCTATTTGAAAGATTTAGTTTGGCTGTATGTCTAGGAGCAGAATTAATGGGTCCTATGATGTACGCATCTTGAAATTCCTTGATAAACAGAGTTGGATCAGTAGTTTTTAGAAGTGGTTCAGATGTGCTGGGTGCTGTGGTTCATACTTGTGATCCCAGCTACTCAAGAGGCTGAGGTAGGAGGATTGCAAGTTACAAGTCAGCCTGGGCAACTTAGAAAGACCCTGTCTCAAAAATAAAAATTTGAAGGGCTGAGGATATAACTCAGTAATAGAGTACCTATCTAGTGTGCATGAGGCCCTGGGTTCAGTCCTCAGTGCCACAAAATCTTTTTTAAAATTAAAAAATAAGTAAATAAAAAATCTCAGATGATTGTATGAGGCAGACAAGGTTGAGAATCCATGCTGCTGTCATTTACATAGTCAAGTACACAGCCTAGCAGATTGTGGCATTTGTCAGTACCAACTTCAAATTCTTAGAGGAAAATCTGTGTGGCTCACCTTGGGCCAGGTGTCTGCCTCAATTCCAGGTAAGCTGGCCAGATAGATAAGATCACATAGAACAAGTACATTTGCTAGAGGTCTCCTCTCTGTGATAGCTCAAGCAATTCTTTAAAATGAGGGGAGATTTTTATGGGTTGGACAGAATGTGATTTGACAAATATTTAGAATTGTTGTTCCTACTTGTTACAGGAAAATTTAAGATAGCTTGCAAAGGCACAAGCAATGCAAGATTTAAAAAAAATATGCCAATTAAATGAAGAGACCTAATGCAACATAAAGAGGTTGTAGGAGGAATCGGGTTCGAAATAAGTTAAGACTGGTGTTCCAAATTATGCATAAGGCCTAGCCCATGCTATTAGAAGGGGATCCTAAATTCGACTGTGAGTTTCCTTGCAGCAAACACACAAGAAAAGAAAATCAGCTATACATTTCCCTGTATGCATAAGATAGAACAACAGTTGCAGCTTTCCCTGAAAAAAGTGAGGGCTTAGGATTTTATCTCAGTGGTAGAGTGTTTGTCTAGCATGCGTGAGGTCCTGAGTTTTAGTCCCAGTACTGAAAGCAAAAAAGAAAAAAGAAAGAAAAGAAAAGGTAAAAAAGGTGACTTCCTAGTCAGCTGGGAAGAATTGTTCTTGGGTGGTTCAGCGAACCTTATCCTTAATGATCCTGCTGAAGGAAAGAGGATAACAAATTGCTATGATGTCACTTGTCACCTAAGGCCAAGTGTAGAAGACAGGGTGAGGGCAAGAGAAGAGGACACGACACAAAACGTGAGGGAACCGAGAACAACTCTCAGTTGAGACCTCATGCTCTTTTCTGAAGACAAATCTCCTCTCAAACTCTCCCTCAAATCTGCTTCTGCTCTCCTCCAACCGCACCCCCTGACCCCCACCACAAACTTTCTGCTGTCAAAATTGGGTTGTTTACTTACACCAGAGCTTCAGAGTTAACTGGACAGAAACCACATTAGGGCTGGTCCTCTTTAAAGAGCCCTGAGGAAGTTGTTTGAGGTTCTCTGTGTGACTGACATTAGTCAGTTCTCAGAGGAAAGATGGGCGTGTGTGAGGTAGAGATGCGAAATGAAAAGGAAATGAAACTTGACAGTCGGGGTGCTGTTGTTGGAGTCCACTTTCCAGAAAACCTGCCCTACCTTGTATCCTTTATCTAGCTCTACCTAAACCTGTCTCCAAAATAGACTTTGTTCTCAGTTCCATTTTGCCTCATTTAATCAGGTAATTTCTATTGCCCTGAATTGCATGGAGTCAACACATTGAGCAAAAAGCAATCAGAGCAAAACACGTCTGCTGTGTTGGCAAATAGCATGGAGAGGGGAGTAATTCAGCCAGGGGACATTTGGAGATCGCGTAGGCAGCTGTCTGCCTGGGTTCCACTTCGTGGCCTATCCAGACACAGATTCCTAATCCTGTGCTCTTCTTTCCCAGCAGCACTTGACTGGGCCACTGAGTAAGGCCTGGGCCATCCCAAGGAATGGAGAAGGAGGCAGTGGCATGGGAAGAGGCTTATACCTTGGAGTCAAATAGGCCTGGATTCTAATCCTACTCTGTTCAGCAACTCAAGCTCTGTTAGATTCAGTTTCGCCTCCTCTAAACTGGGAAGAATTCCTATTGAAGCTACATATGATGTAAGGATTAGCAACAATGCCAAGCATTAGAACTAGGACAGCATATATTAGGACCTGGGAAATAAATCAGAGGTACTCTGTAAGTGAAAGCAATGAATCCATTCAGCCATCAAACTGCTCATTGATTTTATTTATTTTTCCTGCTCTGTGCCAGGTCTGAGGACCAGCTACTCAGCCAAGCCAGGTGGAAGGAACAGAGTAGTGAGGAGAGATTTCATGGGCTTCCTTCAAAAAGCCTCATTCCGGAGGCCTCCTTCCATGCCTCCAGAGAAGCGACCATGGGGCTTTGTGGCTAGTACTCTCCAATTGTTCCACTGTTCAGAGCAATGGGAGGTGGCAATGGTGCTGATTTTTCCCCAGAAAAGGGAGGCTCTCCTGGCCATCTTGACAGTGGAGGGTGGATGGAGGGATGATGGACATGCCCATCCACTGGCTCTCGGGTGTTGGTTGTCCGCCTGCCCTTACCACCCTGTAGCACAGCACTGCTAAATACTCCTACATACAGTCCCCTCACGCTTCTCCACTTGGAAAAAAAGGGTTCTAAGGCTACTGGTCTTTGTGTTCCTGAAATGGGCCTGTCTGACCTTAGGATGCTTTTAATCACTTGCTGATGGCATTAATTTATTTCCCATTATCAAAGGTATGTGTGTCATTCTGATTCCTGGAAGGTTTGTAAAAACTCAAAAAAAGAAAAGAGCAATTCCTGCAAATTTTCCCTGCTAACTCCTCCAGGCTCTCTGTACTTAGCACCCACCCATTCATTTTTTTTTTTTTTAATTTTTTATTGTTGGTTGTTCAAAACATTACAAATTTCTTGATATATCATATTTCACACTTTGATTCAAGTGGGTTATGAACTCCCATTTTTACCCCATATACAGATTGCAGAATCACATCAGTACCCATTCATTTTTTTCCACTTGTTTTTCCAAAAAACAGAATATCATGAAATCTATTATATATGGTACACATCATCTTCACATGACAACGTGTTATAAACAGTGCCTCAATGCCATCGTATATTTCTTTTTATTGTTAAGTCTCTTTTATTTGCTTAGAACCATTATGAAAGCACAAAATCAGGAAGTTGAGATACCTGGTCCTACCTGGCTAGGTGATGCTGGGCAAATTACTCAGTCTTCACCAAGATGACCTGCAAACTCTGTCCCAGCCTGAAAGGTTTATGATTCTGAGCAAGGTAGTTATCTTTAAAAAGCACCACAAAACAGACTCCGGATTTAAAAAACAAAAACAGATGCCCTGTTAAGCCCAGGGTTTTCACAAGCTCATACATGTATGATCTATAGAAGGGGAGAACTGGTGACCATCAAGGGTCTCTGTGCATGTCGGGAGTTATTCAGGAAGGAGGAAGAAATGCCTCAAGTGCTCCAGTGAGAAATGCTCCTCTCTCTCTGCTGGCCTGTGTCACTGTGTAAGTCTTTGCAGTTGCTATTTCTGGAGCTTTAGGAACTTGAACTCTAATCTCTACTCAACCTTGACACTTTCAGAGGTTATTGAAGTGATTCGTATGGCTATGGAGGAGACAATTGAGGCCTCTATTTTTTGCTTTTTTAGCACTCTAACTTCTCACATAAGCCCTGTGTGCATTATTTGTAGGAAATATTTCAAGGAGATCCAGAATTTTCGTTTTCTACCAAACCAAACCAAACATGGGGTTGGTAGTGTAGCTCAATAGTAGAGTACATGCTTAGCATGTGGGAGGCCCTGGGTTTGATCCCCCAAGGAGGAATAAAAAGTGATAGATTTTGTGACTAACAGATGCTCATTTTATCCAGCCAACTGTTCACCATTAAACCTTTTTTTTTTTTCAGATTTTATTTCATAAGTTCTTATTATTTTAAATCCTAATATTTCAAGGACTATTTTAACCAAAAATACTTTCTAATTTCTCTAACTATAAGGCAAGTAAACAAAAAAAAAATCAAAACAAACAACAAAAATGTAAATGAGCCAAGCATGGTGGCCCATGCCTGAAATCCCAGTGGCTCAGCAGGCTGAGGCAGGAGGGTTGCGAGTTTAAAGCCAGCCTCAGCAAAAGCAAGGTGCTAAGCAACTCAGTTGAGACTCTGTCTCTAAATAAAATACAAAATAGGGCTGGGGATGTGGCTCAGTGGCTGAGTGTCCTGAGTTTAATCCAGTACCAACAAACAAGCAAACAAGTAAACAAAGGTAGATGAAATAAACAAGTCATATTGTCAGAAGAGAATAGGGAAATAAAAGCATATAAAACATCTGTCTATGCTCATTTGTGAAAAATAGTTATCACACATCATACTTATTTCACATAAATGTTTTAGAGGAGTCCAGTGCATAAAATTTGGAATCCAAAGACTGGCTGGATGTGTCATCCTGAGCAAGCTTTTCCGGCTCTCATTGTAATAGAACAATAACACTGTCCATGAGAATTAAATGAGAAAGTGAAAATAAAACCAAATCTAAACCAAGGCGTAATCCAAATATAAAGATAAAAAAGTTCAGCGTGGTTTCTTGCCACTCATAACAGGAAGACTGAAAAGATGCCAATTCCCCCAAACCATTTTGCTTTCTTTCACAGAGGTTTCTAAGAATGAATATTCGGAATTTTCCTTTTGTATTCCTCATGCTGACTAAGACAGCCTCAGGGTCCAGCTTCCTTCTGGCAAAGAACAACCCTGAACCTATTTTTAGAACTCAAGTGGGGTCCAGTGTGCATAACAGTGAATTCATAAGCCTCCCTCACTGGCTGCTGGCTTCCGCTTGGCCCAATTGAGCTGCCCTCACTCACTGGGCTACATATTCACCTTCTTGGCAAGTCACTCTCTTCGATTCTAAATGGAGACAATCAGCCTCACCATCTGCCTTACTCAGTGGGTTATAATCAAGAAATATGAAGATGGAAGAAGGAGGATTTTTATGATGTTGGGAAATCTTTCCTATAGACTGAGGGTCGGGTAGGGGTAGGTTGGTACAGTGGTGAGTGTGCAAGAGTCAGGCCCAAGATGCTTTGTCTGTCTGGTACCCTCTGTGTCTACTGAACCTCAGTTGTGTTGTTGAGAAAATGAAATTATTTTTGGCTCTAAATAAATTAAATTTTCATAACTATTCTAGTTAAAAACAGTGATTTATAATTTATAAACATAATGTTGCTTGGTTTTGTTCTCAGGAGAAGGTGGAGAGAGTGTTAGAAAGTTAACAGTCTCCCAACTACAAAAAAGAAATGTGGGCATTATGCATTAAAATGCTCAAGTGGTTAAAACATACTTCATAATAGCTTCCAAATGGTTCTATCATTTAGTTCAAACTCCTCAGCTCGGTTGTTGTTCTAACATTTGATCTTGTCTTCAGTTTCAATGCCATTCAACTACTTATAGTTTCTCTAAAGCAGTGGTTGTCCAAGTATGGTCCCTGGACCAGGGGCACTGGTATCACCTAGGAACTTGTTAGAAATGTAAATTCTTGGGTTCTATCTGGGCCCACTGAGATAGACACTATGGGGATGATACTTGGTTATCTATCCTTAACAAACCCTCGAGGAGATTCTGATGGGTGCTTAAGCTAAAGAAGCACTAAAAGGCATTCCATTTCTTCTCTCACCCTCAGGTCTTTAAAGTGCTGCTTCATTGACATGGAAAGCCCTCCAGCTCTGACTCAGGGTCCAAAGCCTACATACATCCCCACATTCCTCACCCCTCACCCATCTCAGTCCTTGCCCAACACCCCTTCAGCTAGCACACTCCAACTATCCCAAGTCTGAGAAGTCTTCCCTGGGTTGATTACCCTCCTACATGCTCTCAGAGGAACCTATCCCATCTCTCTGGGGAACCTCATGTCACATTGCTCACCATTAAATTGTCTGTCTTACATTATAGGCCACATGCTTCCTCAGATCAAAGTTATCTGTTTCTGTATCTGGGTCTAGTCTAGTATTTGGAACATACTAGGTGTCTGTCTAATAAAGATTTGATGAGGGGAGAAATGAATGATTTAATGAATGAATGCAATTAGTCACCATGTGACACAATTAAGACTTAAATTTGTATCAGCTGACTCCAAATCAGACCGGACTATGTAAGAAAGGGCTCAGCATGATACCTGAGCCACAGTAAAGGATTCACAATTCTGTTTTCCTCCCTTTTCTCCCTTTGAAAACACTTGGCAAGAAAATTCAAGCAATGGATAAAGACAATGTTCTATTTTGACTTTTTTTTTAGTTGTAGATGGACACAATACCTTCATTTTATTTATTTATTTTTATGTGGTGCTGAGGATCAAACCCAGTGCCTCACACATGTTAGGCAAGCGCTGTGTCACTGAGCCACAACCCCAGCCCCCTGTTTTGATTTTTTTGACTGTAAGAAAATGAGAAGTGGTTTTCATCCACCTGGGTTTTTGTTGATGGTGGTGGTGATTCTAGGAATTGACCCAGGGCACTTTACCACTGAGCTATATCCCTAGTTCTTTTTATTTTTTATCTTAAAACTGGGTCTTGCTAAGTTGCTTAGGGCTTTGCTAAATTGCTGAAACCGGCCTTGAACTTATGGTCCTCCTGCTTTGGCCTCCCAGATCCCTGGGATTACAGGTGTGTGCCACCACAGCTGGGGTTTTTACTACCAGGACAATCACAATTAAAACGTTTGGCCATCAGCAACAAAAATTTTATTGTTGAATAGTTGGAAAGCTGTTTTTTTTTTTTTTTTTTTTGTCTTCTCATATTTTTTTTAAGAGAGAGAGAGAGAACTTTTTTTTAATATTTATTTTTCAGTGTTCGATGGACACTACATCTTTATTTTATTTTTATCTGGTGCTGAGGATCGAACCCAGCACCCCGCGCATGCCAGGCGAGTGTGTTACGCCTGAGCCACATCCCCAGCCCTTCTTCTCATATTTTAATTTCACTTCAAACTCCCCTTAATAAAAATTTTAAAATATTTTGGACAGTTGAGAAAGTTTGACCATGATCATCTGTACATTTATTGCCTGGATCAAATATTCTCAGCTTCAGCACAATGACATTTTAAGAGATAATTCTTTTTGTTGAGGGCTGTCCTGAGCAATATAGGATGTTAACAGCATTATTAGCTTCTACCCACTAGATGCAAGTGGTACCGTGTGTGTGTGTGTGTGTGTGTGTGTGTGTTTTAACTGGCTACTTCTGGTGCTGTATCTGAAAGATTACAAAATCGTGTTTAACTATTAGATTGGGGCAAATAATTTGATTCCAAATGGTTTCATTCAACTTCAATGTTCTAATTAAGTATCTATGATTAAACTATGGCATAGTTGTATCAGGGCCCTCAATTTAAAAAATAATAATAATAATAAAGCCCTTTAACAATGAACTACTAATCACATTGGTTGGCAAGCTGTAGACTTTGGTACTTTCAATGCCTAAATACTTCCATTTTTTCTTTCCATCATTCTTTTTTTTTCCCCTATGGTGAGTGTCCTTTTACTTATTTATTTATTTATTTATTTACTTTGTTCTAATTAGTTATACATGACAGTAGAATGCATTTTGACACATTGTACACAATGGAACACAACTTCTTCCTCTGGCTGAACATGGTGCAGAGTCACCCCAGTAGTGTCATCATACATGTATATAGGGTAATAATACTTCTCATTCCACCTTCCTTCTCATCCCCAAACCCTTTCTCCTCCTCTCCCTCCTCTCTGCACACTCCAAATTTCCTTTTTTTCTCCACCCCTCCTCCCCCAATATGGATTAACATCCACTTATCAGAAAAAAAAAAAAAAAAAAAATTTGGCTTTTGGTTTTTTGGGTTTGGCTTATTTCATTTAGCATGATATTCTCTAGCTCCATCCATTTAGCTGCAAATATCATAATTTCATTCTTATTTAAGGCTGAGTAATATTCCATTGTGTGTGTGTGTGTGTGTGTGTGTGTATATATATATATATATATATATATACACACACACACACACATATACATATCACATTTTCTTTACCCATTCATCTGTTGAAGGACTCCTAGGTTGGTTCCATAATTTACACACAACTTTGATAACTGGGCCATCATTCTATGATAATTTTTAATTGACTCCTCATCTTGTTTGCTCCACTGTCCTTCATTTACAATTCCTGGTAGATGGATAGCCTTTAAAGAATAGAACTGTTGTTACCTTCTCACACACACCAAGTATCCCAAGGTTTGCTGAAGAAAAATCACCCAAATTAATGCCACTATAAATGCTTGGTCCCCATATTCAGCTGGGCTTCTGATGCCTAGAAATCTTATGATATATTCATTTTCTAATCTCCATTGGCCCTTTCTTAGATTTCTGGCCTCTGCCCACTCATATTAGATGACCTCACTTTTGACTCACTGAGTCCACAGGAATAATTCAATAAGAAAGTCTTCAACTTCCAGTCAGGCAGGCACCCTAAAAATGCACCTGCATTCTCTTCTAGTCTTTCTTCCTGGTTCCTGACTTAAAAGATGGCCCAACCTTCTTCCCAAGGCCCATGCCTTTTACTCTGATAAGGAGTCTCTCCGTCAATTTGGGCCTTGTTCTTCCAATTGAATATTCCTCTCACCTGCAGGGTCTCCAATTCCTCCTGCCTACTCATCTAAACACGGGTCAAGTCTCTCCCATTTCAAAAAGAATTGTCTTTATGCCAGTCTTCAACCATGTCATGATTTCACACGTTATCTTAACAGACAAACTCTGGGAAGATATTTGTGGGAAAATGTTCATAGACCCCATGAGATTCTCATCCTTTCAATCCCAACACAGATTAAAAACCTCTTCTCCACACCCCTTTCCTGAGAAATCTTGTCCACCCTTACGGTTTCAGTTATTCTCCGTGTGCTACTGACTCTTGGTTTGTCTTCTGAGTTCCATTTCCTAGATTTCCAATTTGACATAAATCCAAACTCAACAGGGTCCCAGGATGAACTTGTGACTTTGCCCCACCTTCAAACACGCTTCTGCTTGTTTCCCATCTTCATGAGTGACACAATCTCCTCTCTACTTCCCAAGGCCCAGGCTGGGATGCATTCTAGAGAGTTCTCACCCTCACCCTGCACACCTCATCAGAACAAGTGCTACAAGAGCTCTGCTTTCTAGATGTGTCTCAGATCCATATGCTTTATCCCCAGGATACCAGCCCCATCCAGATGGCTTAGGTAATGGGGACAGCCACAAAACTAGTCTCTGCTTCTGGTCTTGTTCTGCTCTAGTTCATTTACCACGACAGAAACTCCATAAACTTTCTAAAATGGAAATCCAATAATCTCAATGATTTAAAAGTTACTTGTTGCCTGGCAAAGTGGCACACACCTATAATTCCAGTGACTCAGGAGGCTGAAGCAGGAGGATGGCAAGTTCAAAGCCAGCCTCAGCAACTTAACCAGGCCCTAAGCAACTCAGCAAGACACTGTCTCTAAACAAACAAAAAAACAAAAAAAGGGCTTGGGATGTGGCTCAGTGGTTAAGCACCCCTGGGTTCAATCCCTGGTCCCCAAATAAATAAATAAACGCTATTTATGGTTTGCTGTTGTCCTTAGGATAAATTCAAAACTCTTTCATGCGGTCAGCTTGTTTGTTCATTACTTGGCCACTTTTCCAAACTCACCCTGAGCTCTTTGCTCTCAACACCACCCACTCACATATGTAATATTCTAAACATAAGAATTATTTTCCCTGCATGCAAACTCAGTCAACAATGGTCAACAGTCTTGGAATTTACTGGAGAACTATTTCTTTGGTAATAGTTGAATATTCTATATTTAAAGCCAAAGCCATTCTGCAAATGGTAAAAGTTCCTTGTGGCTTACTTGGTGCTTCATTTTTTGTAGAAGTAATATATATTCATGATAGGGAATTAGAAAAATCAGACTTGCATGTAGCATAGATTGTGTGTGTGTGTAAAATATATGTGTATGTAACATGTACATATTAGATATAGCTAATATATATATACATTTAAAAATGGATTATATATATATACACACACATATTTTGAAAACCAAACAATTTGTGCTGAAAATTTCAGTAAATAATTTCATAACACCTCCAGTTGTATGCCAGTAGTAGAATAGTCACAAACCGAAAGAAACCACTGTGGCTTCACATTAAAAACTGTTTTTGACCTTACTGAGAACTTCCTACCATCTTCCAGCTACCTTTTTAAAAATACTGTGGCAACACTATAACACAAAATTTACTATTTAACCACTTCTGCAATCCTGTGACATTAGGTGCTATTCTCGTGATGTGCAGCCACCACTATTATCCATTATCACAACTCTTTCCTTATCCTTAAACAGAAACCTTGTACCCATTGAATAGCTTCCTGTTTCTCACACCCTCTAGCCTCTGGTAACCATGCTTGCACATATTGTTTTGTAATTGTTTCATTTTGTTTTAATTTTCTGGTACCTTTAACTTTTCTCCAACATAATTTTGTGTGTGGCGGGGTGGTACTGGGGCTTGAACTCGGAGGCACTTTACCACTGAGCTATATCCCCAGTACTTTATAATTTTTATTTAGAGATACTGTCTAACTAAGATGCTGAATAGCTTGCTAAATTGCTGAGGCTGGCCTTGAACCTGTGATCCTCCTGTCTCAGCCTTCTGAGTTGCTGGGATTACAGGTGTGTGCCACCATAACTGGTCCCAACATAATATTTTAATGATTACAGAGATTTTGTTGATTGCATCATAATTTATTTAACCAGGTTCCTGTGTAGGTTAAGTTTGCTTTAAATTTTTTACTCTCACTACAACACTTCTCTCTATTTCTTTGCCTTATGTTTTTTTTTTTTTCTTTTAACAGTTTTTATCTTCTCAAGTCCCTGTGAGAATCTGAATTGATCATGTTATCTCTCCATTAAAGATAATTAAATAAAACTCAGGAAGGTTATGGCAGAACTGGAACTAGAACCCAGGCCTTCTAACTCCATACCATCCACTGTCCTCTATCCTATCTTGGCCAGTCTCATTATTTCTCAGTTTAGCAAAAGATGGCAGTTTGGACAGAAAGAAGTATCAGAAGATAAAAAGCTCATGTGGAGAGATGGTCACACAGAGACATCAAGACAGGGGTTTTATGATATGCTTATGGCCTGTAAGCCACATTGAGATGTCACAAGTCAAAAAAGCAGGGGGCTAAATAAAGTGAAAGTGAAAGATAGCTGGGACATAAGGATGGGCACTACCTGACCTGCTGGTCCCCCAAAAATCCTTCATGTGAAGAACTTGCTAGCATGAATTCCCAGCCTCTGCAGTCCACCCATGTTTGATGTGCCAATTTGATAGGCAATACATTATAATAATCACATTTGGGAAACTGGTTGGAACAAGTCTTAAGGAAACACACACATTCAGTCACACAGTGTTAAGTAGGCTACTGTAGTTAATTATAAAACTCCAGTCTTCCGTGCTTTTTGGTTAAAATGTTGTTATATTCATGGAGCAAACACTGAAACTACAAGTAATTTTTTTACCTTAAAACAATAGCATCTAGGCTGAGGTTGTGGCTCTGCGGTAGAGTGCTCACCTAGCACATGTGAGGCCCTGGGTTCCATCCTCAGCACCACATAAAAATAAAGTAATAAACAATAGTATTGTGTCCAACTACAAAAAAAAAAAAAAACCAGCAACAACAATAACATCTATTACTTTTTCAACAATTAATTTGTAGGGAATCTTTAAAACACTGGGTCTGCAGTGGAGAAGTAACAAAAGGGTTTATTCAAGGCAAATTCTTTCTAACTTTTCCATCTTTACTCACTTAGCCATTTTGTCACTTGTATAATTTTGAATTATGTGGGTTTCCCTGAAACAGAGACTGAGATGAAGAGTTGTGTGCAGGCAGGTAATTTTTGAGGAGAACCCAGGAAAGAAAACGTGGAAAGGAGGAAAGCCAATACAGTGTTTGTTGAGCAATGGGCTTTCATTTTGGTACCTCTAACAAAATCTTGCTTGACTGAGTCTTCCCTAGGAATTGGTGCCTAATCCATTTTTATATTTTAGATATGAGGTGCCCCCAAAAGCTCATATGTGAGACCATGCAAGAAAGTTTAGAGGTGAAATGATAGGGTTCTGAGAGCCTAAACATCATCAGTACATTAATCCACTGATAGAGATTAGCTGGATGGTAACTGTAGGCAGGTAGGGTGTGGCTGGAGGAGGTGGGTCACTGAGGGCACATCTTTGGGGTTATTTTGTTTGTGGGGAGGGGAGCTCTGTCTCTGCTTCCTGAGCTGCTTTCCTTCTCCTCACCCTTCCACCATGATGTTCACCTCAGGCCCAGAGCAATGGAGTCCACCAACTATGGACTGAGACCTCTGAAACTGTGAGCTGCAAATGAACATTTCCTCCTCTAAAATTGTTCTTGGCAGGTTTTTTGGTCACAGCAGTGAAAAAGCTACTAAAAGAACCATCCTTCTATTCTTATGAAACCCTGTTATTTCTGGGCTCAAGAATGTAGCCAACTGTGTACAATGAATTGAAGAGCTTTCTACTGTCATGTATAACTGATTAGAACTAGTAAACAAATTAATTTTTTAAAAGATTTGATAATTACACACACACACACACACACACACATCAATAGCTGCAGAGAAAGCCCTGAGGGAATGGAGACCTTCACACACTGCTGGAAGGGCAACACAAAATACTATGGCTACTTTAAAAAACAGATTGGCAGTTTCTAAAAAATAAAATAAAAAAATAAGGAAAGTTAGAGGTCCATATGATCCAGTAATTCTACGCCTAGTAAGAGATTGGAAATGTGGAAATGTATCTTCACATAAAAAGGTTTTATACAAATGTTCATAGAAACTTTATTCATATTAGGTAAAAGTGGAAACATCCCAAATCCAATATATGATGAATGGGTAAATAAAATGTTTTATATCTATGCAATAGAATATTAATATAAAAGGAATGGAGTGCTACAACTTGGATTGGCCTTGAAGACATCGTGCTAAGTGAAAGAAGCCACATATTATATGATTCTTTCTGTATGAAATGCCAGAATAGGCAAATTCACAGTTGCATGCATGAAGATTCTGTTCCTGGATACAAAACACAGGTCTTATCCCTAGATTAGTGGTTGCCCGTGGAAAAAATAATAATGCCAACCCACTGTGGAGATTAAACTGAGTAATGTAAATAAGGTGTCTGATACATACCACATACTTCCTAAGTATATAGTTATTGTTACTATTACTACTCCTATGATTATTATTAGGGAGAAAGAACACAGGGGGAGGGAATAAGAGACACAAAGAGCACAGTGGGCATAGACTCGGTGCAGAGATCACATCTTTGTCAATAATTTGATCACTATAAAGCATCAAGGTCTGCTTTATTTCACTTCCAACTATTAATATAGTAGATTAATGATGGCCTTTTCACTTTAAAAAGAAATTCTTAGAAAGTTTTGTTAACTTAATAATGAAAGTGATATTATTTTTGAAGTACCAAGCATACAAGAGGAATTTTTGTGTGTGTAGTTTTGTTCACTGATTTTCTTTATTTCTTTCTTTCCTTCCTTCCCTCCCTCCTTTCCCTCCTTCCCCGCCCCCCCCCCCCTTTCTTTGTAACAGGAATTGAACCAAGGGGCGTTCTACCACTGAACTACATCCCCAGCCATTTTTGTGTTTTATTTTCACAATTCAGTTTGCTGAATTGCCCAGACTAGCCTCAATTTTGTGATCCTCCTGCCTCAGCTCCCCACTCCTACGGGAAGTGGCTGAGATTACAAGTGTGCAACACTGCTCCCAGCAAAGGAAATGGAATTTTAACTTAAAAAAAATGGATGGTAATTCTGTTGGTATCCAGGGGGAACTGGTTCCAGGACCCCCCTTGGACACTGAAATCTGCAGGTGCCCAAGTCCTTTATGTAAAATGCCATAGTATTTACATATAGCCTACACACACCCTTCCTTACACTTCAAATCACCCCTAGATGACTAGCAGTACCTAATGCTATGGAAATAGCATTACACTTATTGTCTGGGGAAGAATGACAAGAAAAACGAGTCTGTGTTCAGAAGAGTTGCATTTTTTTTCCCAAATATTTTCAACCTGCAGTTAATTGAATCCAGGGATGGGGAACGCTGGACATTGAGGGTCAGCTGCTGTCAATTACGGAAGGTGTTATTTCCACCCATAGGTCAACTTGGCAATAACTAGGAGTTTTCACCTTTGACTTGGAGTGCCAGGCCCCAGGTATTTCAGCAGATTCTTGGAGGCCAATCCCTAAGATCCCACTTCAGATGTGGAGTCTGACATGGTATATCAGCAACTTACCAAATGAATGGCTTATAGGACCAGTCTCAAAATCCTAGCTATTAAAGCTTAGTCCCCAACTGAAGTTATAATAGTATTTTTAATTATTGCAAATTCAATAACCATATCTGAAGTTTCTCAGATATTCTTAATTACTTTAAAAAAAATCTTAAATGAAAGGTGGATCAATTCAAATAAATTTGAAGGGTTGTATTCATGGTAGCTTAAAATTCAATTACACATTTAATAATGTATTAATAATTAAACATTCAAAAACTGTATCGAGATATCACCCTTTAAGTAAAGCTTTCAAATCTAAACTACTGCCCAAGAATCACTGAAAACGAACATACTGAGTCAAGTATGTGAAACATGCCAAGGCTGTGGATTGATCATAGTGAAGATTTTCAAAGAGGAAAATTCTTTGTTATTGCCATATAATAATTAAACTAATACCTCTACTCAAATAATGCCTAACAGTTAACACAGCTGTTTCACATTCATCTTTTTTTTTTTTAAAGAGAATTTTTTAATATTTATTTTTTAGTTTTTGGCGGACACAACATCTTTGTTTGTATGTGGTGCTGAGGATCGAACCTGGGCCGCACGCATGCCAGGCAGCGCGCTACCGCTTGAGCCACATCCCCAGCCCCTCACATTCATCTTTTCATTGATTCCTCACAATGAAAGGAGATATTATCATTCTCCTTTTACAGGTGTAGAAACAGAACGAAATATGGTGGTTTTCAAACACTTTTGCAACTTCACAATTCTCATTAAGAACTCAAATATACAAAACCAGCAGGCACAAAGGGACCCTCTGCCCACAAACTGCTGGGACCAACCACTCCCAGGAGATTCTTTACACACAATTTGAAAACCACCCATGCAATCTGAAAAACAGCATGGGTTTGGGATTCATACAAACCCCAATACTGAAGACTGGCTGATATTCATAAGCTAAGTATTTCTTGGAGTGCATTATTTAACCTTTCCAATCCTCTGTTTCCAAATTTGTAAAGTAAAAACGATAACATTGTAGAGTGCTTGGCACTATAAGCTTCCTAAACTTAACCCTTTGTCTCCTGAAAGGCTTAAGTGATTTTCTCAATGTATTGAAAGAATGATTTCTTCGGCCAACAAACCCGGGACTTTTCTCTCTATATCATAACACTGTATTCCTGTATTCCTGACCATGTGGGAGGAGATTGGTAGTATAATAGCACCTTGTCCTAAAGGAATGATGGACACACATGACCTATCAATACTGGCCTTCTTGTGAATAGCCACGATAGACTAACAGATTGGGAAGGAACATTTAAGGCATGTTTTTTGGGAGGGTGGGTGTACCAGGGATTGAACTCAGGGACACTCAACCACTGAGCCATATTCCCAGCCCTATTTTGTATTTTATTTAGGGACAGGGTCTCACTGAATTGCTTAGTGTCTTGCTTTTGCTGAGACTGGCTTTGAACTCATGATCCTCCTGCCTCAACCTCCAGAGCCACTGGGATTACAGGCATGTGCCACCGGGCCTGGCTAAGGCATGTATTCTTAATGCAGGTCCTAGACACTCAGGTGGGCTTCAAGTGCTCTTTGAAGCACGCTTAAATTATTTAACAAAAATTCTGAACCAGATGTGCATTTTTTCTGGGTGCATGGTTCCTAGCTCCCAAATTATTGAAAGCATTCATAAACTAAGAAGAGTTCAGGACTGATGAATTAAGGAGTCAATACCTTGATCATGGATTTTTATTTTCCTTTGACAAAAAGAGCCAGAGGTTGTTAATCAGCTCATCCAATCTCTGTCCATCAGAGGTCTATGTTTCCCAAGTTTTCATAAGTGTAAGAATAATCAGAATATAGCAACCAAATAAAATAGGACTGGGTATTAGGTAATAAGCAAACATTGTTATTTTTGTTAGGTGCCTTTAAGGAAAAAATTTCCAATAATTTAATTGTTACCATGTGTGGAAATTTTGTTGCCATAAATTTTTGGTGCCATGCAAAGAAAAATGTCCTCTCTCAAGTCCATTCAAAGACTCATTATTTTATTTTATGAGAAAAGAGACTAGTAAAATATTCAACATAGAACAGATTTAAAAATAAAGAATGCTAAGTTCACTTGACTCTTGTCTGACAACCATTAGGGTAGATCAGTAACCAGTTTCCAGAATAAGCCTTGATTCTGTTCAAGTTCATCAGAAAAGTGCTTATAATTTTTATTGTGAATGCAAATATCTTTGCAGAAGGTGGTTATAAATTATATTATGCAAAAATGTTCTGTCTTTGACATGGTTTAGTACAATTTTTCATTTTAAGTGTAATAGTGACATTGTAGTTGTCCTGCCCCTCCCCTTTTTAAATAAGAAACTTAAAAAATTGTAGAATACTGAAAAGTTGCAAAGTAGACTCACTATCCAATTTCTCCTTTTGAAACATCTTATATTACTCCTGTGCATGTGTCACAACTAAGGAACCAATATTGTTACATGACTGTTAAGTGAACTACACCCTACTCAGATTTTACTAGTACTTTTCTTATTACAGCAGAGTGAGAGTACTTAATATCAACATGAATCATCACTGATGCTGTCACCGATGATGTTAATCTTGTTCATTGGCTAAGGTCCTGTTTGCTGTTTGCTAGATTTCTCCACTGTGAAGCAGTCATCCCTCCCCCTTTTCATACTCTGTGTTTTGAAAGCACATCACTAAGCACAGCCTAGGTTCGAGTCCCTCCCCGTTTTATTGACATGCATACTGAAATATTTAAAAGTAAAATGACACAATGTCAGATCTGTTTTAAAATAGTCTACCAAAATAAAAAAAAATGCATGGAGATGGAAGATAAATAAAAATAAGTATGGTGACATGCTGATGACTGTTGAAGCAGGTGATTTATACAGGGAATTTAGATTTGCTCTATGCTTATGCATGTGTTTGGAAGTTTTCAAATAAGTGCTTAAAAGTAAAAGAATCACCACAGAGGTCTTCTTCCTAAATTGCAGAGGTTTCAAGTGTAATGATGCCATATTCTTAGATATGCCCATTGGAAAACAGAGCAACTGCAAGGCGTGACTTGAGAGGGATGGGTTTGAATTGCAAGAGGAATTTAACATCAACAACAACAACAAAAAAATGTCACCATAGAATGGGCTCGTGATTTTTTTTTTTCAGCCTGTATTAGTCTGTGGGCAGAGGGTAGTGTGGATTCAATTTACAAATGTTCCAAGTTCTTGGGGTCATGCTAGAGACAGAAAGTTTTAGTATTGGTGAAAAGACAAAACAAGGGCTGGGGATACAGCTCAGTTGGTAGAGTGCTTGCCTCGCATGCACATAGCCCTGGGTTCCATCCCCAGCACCACCAAAAAAAAAAAAAAAAAAAAAGACAAAACAATAGAATGGCCTGATTACTTTTCTACCCCAATCCTGGAGCAAGGCTGACCTGATGCTTTGGTGGAGCCTTAGAATGTTCAGACTGCTATAACAAAATACCATAAACCAGGTGGCTGAAAAAGAACACACATTCATTTCTTGCTGTTCTAGAGCCTGGGAAGTTCAAGATAAAGGCACCAGCAAATTCGGCATCTGGGAAGGGGTATTTCCTCATATAGCGGCCTCCTTGCTGTGTCTCTGCCCTCAGGTCCTGGCCACCACCCCAAAAGGCCCTACCTCCTAATACAACCCTCTTGGGGGAGTAGGATTTCAACATATGAATATGCAGGGGACACAAATCTTCAGGTCACAGCACTGTCCCAAAGAAGGAGCTCTTGGTCTGGTTCTGTTTCCAGAATTTCTAGCATGGTGCAGTCCTGAATCCTCAGCAGCTTTTCTGGATCTGCTTCACTGAGAATTTACCAACAATACTCTGTCTCTGAATCCTTGAATCCTTTCCACCTCTGTCAGCTCTTTTGCTGTCACTTAGCCTATGTTTCATTACACGTGTTTGTAAAATTGGCTTTTGTCTCTTGCAGTGCTATAATCTGCTCCCATTGCTGCCATTATAAATTCAGTCTAACCAAGGAGGGCCTTGCTTATCATAGGCACTCACCAAATATTTGGGAATGGGGAGAAAGGCACCTGAGAGGTTACTTGTTTAAAAGTGAAGATTTGCCAGGGACAGTGGCACACACCTGTAATCCCAGTGACTCTGCAGGCTGAGACTGAGGCATGAGGATCATAAGTCTGAGGCCAGCCTGGGCAACTCAGCAAGACCTTGTCTCAAAATAAAAATATAAAAGGTTGAGGTTGTAGCTCAGTGGTAGAGCATTTCCTAGTACTGAAAAAAAGAATATATATGTATGCATATATATATATATATATATATATATATATATATATACACACATACATATATATATATATGCATACATATATATAAAATAAAAGTGAATATTTCTGAGTCTTGCTCCCCAATATTCTGAGACTCTGCATATTCATCAAGCCCTGTCCCTGATGGAAGTGTCCCAGGGATCACTTTTAGAAATTCTGCTTAAATTCTAAGGTAGAGACTATGTTGATGACCCCTCTATCCCTCTACTGAACCCGTTTTGATGAGTAGACACAGGATGAGTAAATGAGTTTATAATCTTCATGAATAGATGAGAAAAACAAAAACAAATGATTTTTTTTTAAATATTTTTTTTTAGTTGTAGTTGGACCCAATACCTTTATTTTATTTAATTATTTTTTTATGTGGTGCTTAGGATGGAACCCAGGGTCTCACACATGCTAGGAGAGGGCTCTACTGCTGAGCCACAACCCCAGCCCTACAGCTGATTTTTTTGGGGGGGCGGGGGGAGTCAACTTTTGACACAGTTTTAGTGTTGACACTCTTGGTTTATTCTCAGAATCAACTAGTCAGGCAAAAATCATGACAGGTTGAAAATGTTGACACTTAGAGGGCTTCAAAGACTAGTCCAATATTTACTGGCTTCAGAGTGGCTAGTTCTGTCTACCTTTAAGCAGCTGTTTCACTAGATTTCATGATTTATTGATTCATTTTTTAATAAGCATCACTTTTATTCAAGTGTTCATTGAAGTCATTTAATATTTTAGGCATTATAGTTGGCACTAGAGAAATAGAGCTGAACCAGCAGCATTAGAAATTAAAAAAAAAGCCAACAATATAATCTCTCAAGCACTGAAAGAGAAAGTATTTTCTGGTGTGTGCCTTAAAATTCATCTATGTAACCACATGATGAGAGTGTGACAGATCTTTGGGGATGTTGGGCTTCTACCCTCTTTGACCAGCTGATCCAAAAAACCCCTCCTTCCTCGATTTATTTCTTGAACCCAAGGAACCCACTCAGACAAGCACTGGCTCCATTTTGACAACTTCTTCCCAATAGAGCCAATACAGGCACAGCAAACCATTTAGCTTAATCTCATTTAGTTTAAGCTCACAGGATGCCCACACTGTAAGGGAAATGCAACCAGGTATGGTGTGTACTGTACAGTTCCTTTAAGATAAAAAGCACCACAAAAGTGGAGAGTACTTTAAAAGTCTGGGAAACAATAGGGTATCATAGAAGGAGCAGTGGACTGAGAATCTCATGGGAAACAATATCAATAAATACAACCTTGCTTTTTTTGTTGTTGTTAAGTACAAAGCCTTCAGTCCTCAAAGCCCTTTTCTTGACACTGAGCAAGTCACATAGTGTCTCTGGACCTTGATTTCCTTATCTGTAAAATGAGGGGGTTGGACTTGGTTATCTCTAAACTCCCTTCTAGCTTTAAAAGTCTGATAAAAAAAAAGTTTTATCTATTCTATGACTTCATGGACAGACCCAGCTGGCCTTCCATCCCTTCCCCCAGCTCTAGCTGACCTGTGGGGTTGTGACTCTTTGTATATGTGGCTATCAAATGCAACACTGAAGGTTATTTTGTATGGATGATGGAGTAGGGAAAACTTTAAATCTAAAAATTAAATGGCACATGGTTCTGTAGAAAAGTTATGTGGAAAAAGTGGAAGCAAATTGAGATAGTCAGCAGGGAGTAAAGCACAGAAGGCTTCCGGCATGGTCTGGACAGGCCCTTGGTGATCCGAATAAATGTCCTTTAATCATTTCCATTACAGTATGTTTGGTCACTGAACGGATGTGTATTGAAGTGTTACTGTTGCAAGATGCTAGGTTAGTCCCTAAAAATTACTGAAGGAAAAGCAAGCTGAAAACTCCATTATTTGGCCAGAATACAACTAAATTTAAAACTGCTTCAGGATTTAAGGAGATTAAGCGACTTCCAAGAAATTATAAACAATTAAATTTTTCAATAAATATTGAAGGATTACAGCTGCATATTAAAATTTTATGCATATTTGTTGTTGGGAAATTCTCAGAGAATAAAAACAGAAAATGTTTTGAAAGTTCGTGCCAAATTTCTAGTAAAAATAGTTTTCTGTGTTTAGAGAAAGTGTAATACTGGTATTTTAGATAAAGTGTTGTGTTTGTCTTTGGGCTTCAGTGATGCTGCATAATTAAGAAAATCACTCCAAACTCATTTTATACAAAAGAGATGTAGCCACTTGGCATTATTGTTCCAAGGGTAACTAGATTTTTTTTAAACTAACTAACTTTCTTTCTTTCTTCAATTCTTTCTTTCTATCATCAATGGAAAACAATAAGACTATATTACTTTTCTTTTTTATTTTGAGATTTGACCTCAAGCAGCATAGCTTCAGGGGCCATGTTCTTGCCCTCAGATCAGGTTGCATAGAATATGGTATATTGAATTTCAGGCTCCTGAACACTTTGAGGTCCTGCTTAGAAACGGAAAGTGAAATGGGCAAGAGGGTAAACCAATGGGAAAGTAATGAAGAATTCTACCAATGGACAGACATGGCACCTCAGAGAGGCAGAAAACAGTGGTGATGGCCAGGAGGCTACCAGGAAATCACAAGTATAAGGTGAGCAATAGACAAAAGGAAATTGAAGCTTTTGTTTTCTAAGTAAGAGAGGTTTAAGATGATGATAAATTTCTGGTTGGATTCCCGGGAGCAAGTTTAAGTACAATGGAAAACAAAGGCCATTCTAGTTTAAAAAATAGTTCCAAGAATTGTGAATTATATATTTAGATAAATATATATATTTAGATAAATATTTAGATAAATCTATTACATGAATGTTGACATATCCTAATGATGTGGCCTGAAAATGGACATAAATGATTGATACTTTTTGGAAATTATCAAACATTACAGTTTGGTCAAAGTTCATGAATTTGCAATGCAAGATTTGAAAACCATGTGTATTATTATTATTATTATTATTATTATTATTATTATTATTATTATTTGGTGGAAGGTGGAGGCTGTGGAGTGTTGGGTACCAGGGATTGACCTCAGAGGCACTCAACCACTGAGCCACATCCCCAGCTCTATTTTGTGATTTACTTAGAGACAGGGTCTCACTGAGTTGCTTAGCTCCTTGCTTTTGCTGAGGCTGGCTTTGAACTTTGTTCCTCCTGTCTCAGCTTCCTGAGCCACTGGGATGACAGGCGTGCTCTACTGTGCCTGGCAGCATGTGTATTCTTAATTTAATGGGGTTATTTTGCTTTGTTTTTAAGTACTCTGAAAGCTTCTGTCTTTTAATAAGAAATTTAAATATTTTTCCTTATTCTGATACACATATACTTAGGCCTGCTACATTATTCTTTGATTTCAAAGAAAAGCAGAAACCAGTTTTGGTTAACATGAGCAAAAAAGACCAAATATTGAGCACAGAGAATTGACAGTAAAGTTTGCAGAATGTAGTAGTTTTAATTTTCAAAAAAATACTGGAATGGCATCCTCTGTCCCACATGCTCATTTTCAATGTGACTTCAATACTCCATTCATTGAAAGATGGGGTATATGTGCCATCCTTCTGAATCTGCGTAGATTCATGACAGTGGTGAATTTAAGTTACAAGACTGCTGAGCCCAGTTCATAAAAGGTAACCAACTTCTCCCTGGTTCTCATGGGACGCTTGTTCTTGCAACTTAGCCACATTGCTACAAAGAAGCCCTGACAACCCATGGAGACACCCACCTGGAGAGGAACTGAAGCTTCCAACCATCATCCCTGGGTGAGCACTCCTGATGTCCAGCACAAAACTATAAGCTCTTCATTGTTTTGAGTCCCTTCATTTTGAGATGATTTATTATGCAGGAATAAATAACTAGCACAGGGAAACAAGCTTGGAACTGAGCAGGAAGCAAGGAAACATAACTTCTTATTCCAAGGACTAGAAAGGAGGAATTTTCTCCTGTGGGTTACCTCATAGGTGGGGTGGCTTAACTGGAGTGAAGGAACACTAGCCACTTCCAGTCTGGCGGTCATCCTTAAGTTCCAGGTTTTAGGGAAGGGCCTTCCACTTTTCCAACTTCACACACCTCCTCACCCTTTGGCTGCCAATGAGCAGAAATCTTGAATAACAGCCCTGATTATCCATAACTGAAATAAAGGAGAGATTACTCAAAAGGAAATTTAGAAAAAGGAAGTCTGTTTTTTTTTTTTTTATCACTGCTGTGACAAACTGCCTCAAACTCGGTGGCTTTTAGCAACACAAATTTATTACCTCTATAGTCTGTAGTTCAGAAGTTCAAAATAGGTCTTACTGGGCTAAAACATAGGTGCTAGCAGGACCACTTTTCTTCCTGGAGGCTCTAAGAGAGAATTTGTTTCCTTGTCCTATGCAGCTTCTAGAGGCTGCTCACTCTGTGGCATATGGTTCCCTTCCTTCATTCTCAAAATTGTATTTCTCTGTGCCTTTCCTGTATCACATCTTGCTCTACTTCTTTTCTGTCTCCTTTTGTCACTTTTAAGGAACCTTGTGATTACTTTTGGTACAAGTTGATAAGGAGTTGGGATGGTCTCCTCATCTCAGATTCCTTGACTTGAGCACAACTGGGAAGTCCCTTTCCCTTGTTGGGTAACATAATCATGGGTTTCAGGCCCTGGACCATGGACATCTTTTAGGAACCATTATTCTGCCTACTATGGTACACAAAAATAAAATCAATGCTAGGAGGGCCAAATTGCCTAAAAATATGTCCTTTATGCTGTATATTCTATTTTATATTTTTTCTTTTATTCACTTTATTGAATTCATCAATTCAATTACCCTTGTTTTTTTCCACTCAAATAGTTTATACTTTAAATATTCAACTTATATTCACTTATATGGTGACCTTATATTAATCATGCATCAATAATTTTTTTCTGTGTATTTAAAAATAATACAATGTCTATATACATCTCCAAATAAGACAAAAATCTTAGCCTGATTTTCTCTCTCCTTTCTATTTATTCTCATGATATAATACTTTTATAGATTGTCATTATTTCTTTTTATTTTACAAATTAGCAATGATAGAGATTTAATCAAGTTTTGATTTTTATTTTAGGAAGTGTTTGGCTGCAAATAACAGAATACTCAACTAAATGTGACTTAAAAATGAGAAAAACTTATTTTGCATAGAAAAAAAATTCACAGATATGTTGTTTCTGGGTTAATTTAGTGGTTCAGTGATGTCACAAAGGACCCAAGTGCTTTTCACTTTTTTCTCAAGTTCATCTGTCCTGGTAGGAAGAAGACATCTATAGCTCCAGCTATTATATTCTCATACTCCTTGTCAGAAGATAATGTATGACAAATCAAATGACTTAATCATAAAATTTATTATCTGTCATGTTTTCTGTGGGTCAGGGATTTGGGAGCAGCTGTTCTGGTTGGTTCTAGCTCAGGGTCTCTCATGAGGTGATAGGAGTTGGTATGGCAGTCATCTGAGGACTGTGGCTGAGGATCTGCTTCAAGCTGGCTTTCTCACATGGCTGGTAAGGAGCATGAATATCTGCAGGACACTTCTTTGAGAGCAGTTGTTCTCATGGGGTGATTTCGCTTACCAGGGGACATTCAACAATGTATGGAGATATTTTTGTTGTCACAAACTAGAAGGTGCTATTGATACCTGGTGGATGGAGACCAAGGCTGCTTCTGAACATCTTACACTACACAGGAGGGCCTCCTGTAACATGAATTATCAGACTCAAAGTGCTAAAACTGAGGAACTCTGCCATAGAGCAAGGAGGTAAGAGAGCAAGGTAAAAGCAGCAATTTCCATTTATTATCCAGCTTTGGAACTTCTTTGTGTTCTGTATTGTGTGAGGGTGTGAATACCAGGAGGTGCGTCTCTTTGGGGGCCATCTTATGTATAGCTACTATAGGCTGGAGGTTTTTCCTGGACAAATTATCTTCTTCCTCCCTCCCTTCCTTCATCTTTGATTTTCAAAGGAGAAGTCCATTCTCATAACTCCCACCAGACTTGTCTTTCCTCCTCATTTGTCAGTGTTATGTGATAAGCCTATGTCTAAACCAATCACTAGGGGACAGAATGGAATTACTATGATGAGTTTACATAATGTAATATTCACTCTCCCACTGGGGCAGGAGAGAACTTGTATTCTTTAAAAATATGGAGTATAAATTCTCAAAATCGGTGTTTTACCAGTAAGGAAGGAGAATGGCTTTGAGTGGGTAGTAAACAGAGTTTGCTGGGCTGAGAGTAAGTCAGTGTTAGAGAATTTACTTAGCATGGGCAAGGCCCTGGGCTGGATACCCAACACTTAAAAAAAAAAAAATTGTATCACACATTTTCTTTTTGGATTCAGTTTCTCTTTAGTGGAATGTATTTTCTAAAAATAATTTCAGAGATGGTCAGTCATCTGAATCCTTATGTGTCTAAAAATATCTGTCATTATTTTGTATTCTCTCTTAAGTGTTAATTTAGTTGGGTAGAGAATTCCAGGTTAAAAATAGGTCCCTTAGAATACTACTTTGTTCTATATTAACCTTCACTGTTGCTGATAAAAAATAAAATAGGTAACTTAGCATTTTCTTTTTAGCTTTCATGCTCTGAAATTCCATTATGATGCGTTCAAGTATGATATTTTATATTTATGCATTTGGCTCAGCACCAAATGAGAGCTTTAAACCTGAAGATACTGGAACATTTTCTATCATTTCCTTGAGTATTTTCTTCCAACCATCATCTAGATTTCCCATTAGATGCATATTGGAATTTCTGGATTTATTTGCTATGTTACTTAAATTTTCTCTTTATCCTCTCTCCTGAAAAAAAACTGGGCCCAGTTTTTTCTTTCACTAACTCACCCTTCAGTTCAGCTTGCATCCCTACAGCATGGTATTGAAGAGACTAAGTTCAAATCCTGGTTCAGTCACTTTTATTGTGTTGCTTTGGGTAAGTTGAATCTTTATATTCTTCAGTTTTCTCATGTGTAAAATGGATGTGCTAATAATATTGCCTGCTCTTTAAGATTATAAATATTAAATATGTAATGCTTTCTTAGTCCATTTGGGTGGCTGTAACAAGATACCTTAGACTAGGTAATTTGTAAACAACAGAAATTTATGGCTCACAATTTCAGAGGCTGGAAAAACCAGTATCAAGGCACCATCAGCATGTTGGGCAAATGATCTTTCTATCTTTCCTCATATGGCAGAAGGACAAGCAAGCTCCTTTAAGCCTTGTTTATAAAGCATAACCTATTTAGAAGGGTTCTGCACTCATGATCTAATCATCTTCTAAGGGCAACACCTCTTAATACCATTGCTATTAGGGTTAGGTTTCAACATTTGAATTTTTTTGGGGGGGGGACACAAACATTCAGACCATATAAAATTCTTAGAATATTTGTAGCATAAATACCTTATTATTCAATTACTCATTTTTAAAATTTCAATAAACATTCTTAATTAGTTCTCTAACTGGTTTGCTTTTAAAATAACCTTGCTGTTTTATGAATGCATGCTCCCATATTATGCCTCTAAGGATTACAAAAATGTATATTATAAAACTTTTTGCTGAGTGCACTGGTGCACACCTGTAATATCAGTGGCTAGGAAGCCTAAGTCATGAGGATTGTGAGTTCAAAGCCAGCCTCAGCAATTTAGTGAAGTCCTAAGCAACTTAGTGAGACACTGTCTCAAAATAAAAAATAAAAAAGGGCTAGGGATGTGGTTCAGTGGTGAAGCACCTATGGGTTCAATCCCTAGTATCAAAACAAACAAAAAACTTTTTTTCTCTTATAATAATATTAACTTTGGGTGTTGATTCTGTTTGTTGACTGAAGTGTCTCTCTTTCACAGTAATAGATTTCCACAAATGAATGGTGCTTTGGGGTTGGTTGTCCACTCATCCTAGTGTTGAAACTCTTATTTGTCTATGTATGGTGTCAATTCTGACTTACAAGTGCTTGCTTTGCTGATTGTGATGGGAGGAGGTCTGGAAAGTACATGGTGCAGGGAAGAGGATACTAGTAATCTTCTGTGTGTGCATGTGGTCCCATTTCCCCCAGCAATTGGTGATCGACTCTCTGGGATGCTATTTTTCTCATTGGCCCAAGCACCCATACTCAAAACAGTATGTGTCAGGGCTGAAGGTAGTCATGTCCACCCGTGAGGCTTACATTCCTTCATATCACTCATCACTATATGACTAAAATAATCTTAGTTATTGATATTTATTTACAAGTTTATTGTAATCCATGAAGGCAGGGACTTTTTTTTTTTTTTTTTAAACCAAGGTTTTTGTCTCTAGGGCCTAGTACTGGTCTTACACAGAATGATTCACATATTTGTTGAATGAATGAAAGAGTGAATTAATATTGTTCTTTCATTACTCACCATATGAATGACACCCTCTCTGAGCTTAACCGGCCCCAGATGATCCCAGTCCCACCCTTTATCTTCTGGTTTGTGGTTCTACTGGAAATCCAGTCCTGCCTGCTTTATAAAATCCACAAAGTCCATGGGGTTACTAGACCACTGATGTCGTTAGTCTCTTACAACTCCAACAAATGACTAAAAATCTACTTTCTGCTATGTGGTGATAGAGATGTATGGCATGTGCTTTTGGAAATTCCACAAGTGGTATTTCTGATTTCTACTGTGTGGTTTTAGTTGGTGCAGACATTGACACCAATTAACATTGAATGTAATAGGGAGAGTATAACCTCCTTTGGGATTCTTTTTTTTTTTTTTATAAATATCTTTAAGTTATAAAAATATTTCAAACATATAAAGATACTGAAGATAATATAATGAATAACCATTACTAATCATCCAGATTTAACAATTCAAACATTAAAAAAAAAAAAGGTATCACTCTTGGAGGCTCCTTTGTGCCTTCCCATTCCACTCCTCCTCCTCCCTTCTCACTAGTTGATCTGTATGCTTCCTGCCCATGTTGGTGCTTTTTATAGTTTATTGCCTATTTATCCCAGGCATAAGTAGCATATCATATTGTTCTGCAGGCTTTCAAACTGCTCTTAGATGGCATCAGTTCCCTCAGTCCTTCAGATTACCCCAAGAGGAAAACATCACTTTGGTTGAATCTTGAATGCTCTTTTTGGCATTTGCTATTCTCTCTCCTAACAAACTAAGAGCAGGTCTTAGGCTAGAAGGGGGGGGAATGGGGAGGTGGGGGGAGGGGAGGAAATGATAGCTAGAATTTAATAATACTGCTTTATTTTCTATTATATTTATTTTAAAGTTTTCCTTCCTTTTCTTAAAGCGAGTATTGCTAGCTTTCCATTTATAGTAGTGACTTATGTTTTCTTTTAAATTAAAGGTAGGGAAAAATAAAAGTGTTGATTTAAAGAAAAAATGTTAAGTAGTAATAGTTACAGGCAGAATACTGACCAGGCCAAAAAAAAATCAGGAAGTTTTTACTCATGTAGCTGAAGGTTGTTCTACACTTGATCTAAAGGATAAAGTTCAAGTTCCTAAATGAGGCATGCAAAGCTCCACCTGATCTGACCTCTGTTTTCTTCCCAAGTTCCAAGAATCACAATCATTACTTCACCTCCAGCTGTACAAACTGCTTGGAGCTTCCGCCTCCTCACCGGTGGCACTAGTTGGAGGTACATTTGCTATGCTAATCATTCCTTTTATGGTATTTCCTGTAGCCAGCTCCCCTACCTTCACCTGGCTCTAACTTCAGGTGCTCTAAGGAAGCCCTCTCCATTTAGTACCTATCACGGTGCTGCATGTATAATTCTCTAATCCCATCCTAAACCCAAGAGTTGAATTTAGTGCCAGTGTCACTGTATATATCTTCATGGCCTGAACAGGTTACTAATGTTAAAAAAACTAACCTGCTTGCGATGTGGCAGATAAACTCTGGGGTATAAAATGAAGGCTCTCTGTAGTGGGAAAAAAGTTTATCTCACATTTCCATGTTTGACCTTTTAAAAATAGTTCTGTTTATGTGTCAATACCTGATCTTAAATTTTCTTTCACACTGAGACAATACATTAACCTATTGTTCAGATAAAGGGTAAAGATGAATAATAATAAAGAGGACACAGAAGGGGAAAATGATAATGATGGAAAATAATGGTTTTTTTATGTCATTCTGACATGGTGGTTTATTGCATAGTACTTATTACACCGACTTGGATGGTTTCATTAGAAAATGAGAAGTCAAAGAGCGCAATTTTAATATAACACGTTTGACATATAACATTTAAAGATAAAAGCTCCCAAACTATTACAGCTGTTGAGATGTTGCAACAATTTTCAAGTTTCATGGTCTATGATCCACAGTGCATACGAAAAATACAGTATTACTATCAAAAACAGTACAGCAAACACTGAATGCTGTTTAAAAGTCCTTTAATGTTAGCAGTCTTGATGAACTAACTGCATTAGGTTCCATTCATTCATTCATTCATTCAAAAAAATCTTATTCTGAAGCTCATCTTCACGCTACGTAATTAAAACCCTTCACTGCATTTGGCTACAGGTAGATTCCCGTCTTAACAGAGATTCAAAGAATACTTTATGAGCTACTGGTATATTTGTAGGGGAAAGTTCAGATTTTGCGTTTTCTTCCAAGATATTTCGCTTGGCTAAGGCCCCGGAAAGCGCGGGGAAGCTGCGGGAAGTGACTTCACTTTCTTGATGACAGAATGTCATGTTTACCACTGTAAACAACCACCGTTTAAATGAGAAAGCAGTCGAAGTGAAATAGCTCTCACGCGTACATCTTCCATGTTACATCTTATCCACCAGCCAAACTTTCTCCATCAATCTGGATAGGTCAGCTCCGAAATGCCGCCTGAAGGAGAAATACTGTCCTCATGTGGCTTACCCAAAGCTGGCCTTGGAGTTACCTGAAACATTCTAGCTACTGCACCCAGAGAATAAGCTTCTCGTTTCAATTCGGTCATTTCCGTGGGGAATTGCGGCACGAGCAGGTCTTGGGTGTGGTGATGTCAAGAGGGAGCTCAGATCCCCTAGCTTTCCCGCTACTGGCAAACCTTCCCAGCCCCGAAGCAGCGAGTGACCGGCGTCCTGGGCCTGTCATCCAGCTTCCCGGGGGCCACCGGTGGCCCCGACCCCGCGTCCGCTACACACTGCCGAAGCGCCAGGCTGCGCGCCCTGCGTGTGCGCTTCTCCCCCACTCGTTCCGCGTCTGGAGGCGGATCCCCTTCCCTGCACACAAGTCCTTATATGCACCGGTTGCACCAGCCCGCCTTACTCCAGCCCCACAAATAATTAATGGGGAGGGAGGGCGTCGTTCTTTTTTTTCTCAGGCTTCTTTTTCAGCGCTAGAGCATTCGAACCCCTCCGAGAACCCCCAAAATGCGGCTGAAGGGCCATTTTGCTGCAGTGCATAAATCGGACACACAAAAATAGAGCTTGAGTCCTTGTGATAAGCACGCCTAGGTTCAGGTACAGCTCTTCCGATCCATCCCCATTAGCCCGCAGAAGCTTGGGCGGAAAGGGCGCGCGCCCCTCCCCCAATCCACGCTAGTGCAGAGGGACGGGGTCAGGAAGCGTGGCCTCTCCCCAGTCGGAGACCACGCCTCCTCCGCCTCCCCCCGCTTTTACTCCTCCCAGGAAGCGGTGATAGACAGTTCTGTGTGGTTCTCCACCCCCACCCCCCCAGCTGAGTGGAGGAGTTGATGTGTCTCATTATAACAGCCAATGCAGCCGCCATCCACGCACAAGCAAAGAAGCATGTCCCATTTAAATACACCCACGCAGCCCCAGCGCCCTTAGCCGATCAGGGCGCGCAGCCCACACGCACCGCGGCTCCGGGCTTGGAGATCTGTGCAGGTTGGGCTCCCGGACGGCGGACAGACGCGCGGAGGATCGTGCTCAGGCTCTGTGGGGCTGGGGTGGGCGGGGGAGGTTTGGCCCGGGGCCTCTGGCGCGACACCCGCATGAGGACGCGAGTGAAATAGACCAAGGTGGAATTTCCAAGGGAGAAGCTTCGGGGTGGTTTTGGTCCATTTCTCCGGCGAAGAAGTAGACATGGCGAGCGACTCCCCGGCTCGCAGCCTGGATGAAATCGATCTCTCGGCTCTGAGGGTGAGCAGAAACGTGCTTTCTGATTTCTTTCCAGTGGTTTGGGGCAGGGAGAGTGGGATCGGTGAGTGGACTGGGGCTGGGGCTGGTGGGCAGCAGCGGAAGAATGCAACCCCGAGGGAACCTGCATTCGGATTTTGATTCCGGGGTTGCTGAGGTGCTCCTGGCTGAGCCCCTATGGCAGGGGCTGTGCAGTACGTTTTCTCCTCTGGCTGTGGCCGATGCTCCCCGAGAGCTCGGGAAGCTTATGCCAATTTCAAATTAGACCGGTGTAAGAGCATTAAAATGAAAGGCTCGTGTGGTGTGTGTGTGTGTGTGTGTGTGTGTGTGTGTGTGTGTATACACGCCCTGGGCAGCCGTCTCTTGCTAAGGCGGGAGACCCAACTGTCCCTTTCGGCAAAATGAATAACCGCGTGAATAAAGCCACTGGCCCCTCAGGTTTTCCAGCTACCTGCAAGATGACATTGTGAGCCTCCCGTCCCCGCCAAGCCGAACCCACCGCTCCAAGGGGGTAGTTTTTGCTATGCGGGTCTTGTAGATGGCAACTGCGTCCCCCTCCCCCTTTTCTGCCTCCCACCCTGGCTCCCTCTCAGCGCTCGCTGAAATGCCAGTCTGCCACTCACCTTTATTTATGGTTTTAACTCAGCCCTGCCTGTGCTTTCCGACTTTGTGACTGTGACATTTCAGTTTTATGGCTGAACTTAAGCAGGTGAAAGGGATGTGTTTTCAGTTCTCTCCCAATCAGACCGGAACTCCCTGGAGTGTGTGAGTGTGTGTGTGTGTGTGTGTGTGTGTGTGTGTTTTCCCCGTGTCTGTGGCCATTCTTTGGTAGAGCACCTCCCTTCCCCCTGCCCCGCTGCTTCGCGTTTACCTTCACGTGAATTACCTCAGACGCTTTTCATTGTATTGACTAAGACATCACTGATACAGAATCCATTTTGCTGTTGTTTTGAGATCAGAACACCAGGAATCCCAGTGCAGCCTCCACATTTCCCCACCCCCAACCCCGGATCCCAACACACTCCTTCGGGGAAGGGGGCTGTGCTTTCTTGCCATTTTAATTAGATGTTGCCTGCTAGGAAGGGGGTGAGGGGTGGCGGTGGTGGGAGCAGCCGGAATCTGAGAAATATTGAACACCAATCTGGGGACGGTGTCTTCCTCTCATGAACCAAAAAAATAAAATTAAAAAGAAAATAGCAAGTGCATGTACTTGATGTATAGAGTGTGGGTGAAACCCAGTCCATGGTGGCTCTGTGGTCGCTGAGACAGGCAGTAGGGGTGGAAGTTCACTTGCCCTCCGGAGGAATACATTGTTAGATTGATGCTGAATCTTGGGGCCATTTACCTGAATGTCTAATGTTTCTTCTGACATTACCTCTCCCTGGATATTTGAAAGAGCTACCTCTCTAATCAAAGTGTTACTTTTTCTTTAGTCTCCATAAACCTCTTCCCCGACCTCTTTTTCTAGTCCTTTTCCCCTTCCCCTTAATCGGTTGGTCCAGGAGTTGAGGTTTTAGCAAGGCAGTGCTGGAGTTGAGAAGAAACAGGATGTCATTTGACATGGGCTGTTCTGATAGTTGTGTTGCCAAAGCTCATTCATGCATTATTACAGTAAGCCGGCTGTTTTCTTGGTGCCGGAATACCACATCCAGAACCCTTGCCCTCTGGGCAGCTAGGAGTGGGGTTGGTAACAGGGTGGGTGCTTTGGACCAGTTTGTGGCTTCCTGCTTTAGGGACTGTGTGTGTTCACTTGCCCTACTTTCTGGATGGGAGTTGCTGCTGGCGGGTTGATGTTAATCGGGTGGATGGATGACTGGGACTTGGGGAGGAGGGGAGTGGCAAAGGGGAAGGGGGTCTGAACAATGAGCAAGGTTTGCAGTGATTCCCCTGAGCTGCAATCTGGACATTATTCCTAAATGGAAAGCACTCTGATGTGATTTTAAGTTGAGCTGGGACTTGTCTCTTGTGGGCTTTCTGTTGGCTGAGGTTTTCTGAGACACCAGACACAGTGCCTGCCTGTAGGCTTAAGAGTAACCATGAAGACTCCTGGGCCCACCTTGAAGGCATTTCTCATTGGGAAAACCTGTACCCTGGTAATCTGTATTTTGAAAAGATATCTTTGCATGATTCACGGAAATTGTTCTTTGTGGCCTGAGCTGCTGGCTTAGTTCTCTGCCTGCCTGGAGATGTACTAAGAGGGAAGGCAGTTTATCCCAGTGACTGCTGGCAGGAAGACTTAAATGATGGTGTGCAGACATTTGCTCCCCGCAGGGATGGGGTCTTCCACCAGCCTTGTGTGCAGGTCAGTGTGGCTCCAAAGGCCAGAGGTGATTTCCACAAATCAGAGGGTGATCATCTCTGCCTCCTCAAATTTGGAGAGGTGGGCTCATGTAGATGAGAAGTCTGATTTGTCCCTTAGCCCTCCATAAGGCCTGCCTGCTGAGTACCTCCTGGGGAGTGAGTGCCTGACCCCTGAAATGCAGCCAAGGTCAGTGGCTTCTAGGAGAATTTGCTGCGGCCTTACCAGTCCCTTGCTGTTTCGGTGGCTCTTTAATGTACACAATCAATGCTCTTTTTGTAAACCCTGGGCTCAATGCATTAAAAAAGAGATCCTGTCTGGAGAGGCCTTATCTTTCTCACTTTGGGGGCTTATTGTTCTCAGCCAGTGATCCTAGACTGGACCCAGTCTAAATTTTCCCCAAATAGGAACAATGCATAATTCAAACCAGAACAACCAGTGACAGTACTGATCATTTAAATTATGCAAGATTTGGATGGGTTTTAAAAGTAAAACGAAGCTGGGTCTTTTTTGGTTAGAAAATAATCAGAATTCAATTTTAGTCTTGATTTTTAGAACTCATGAAACTGAATCTTGGGGGTGGAGATATTTTCACAGATTTAGAACTGAAAGAAAATTGTAGATTGCTCTGCCACACCTTACATTTAACACACGGGAAGGAGAAACCCAGAGAGGTGAAGTCTGTTGCTCTATGTCCACAGCCACAGGGGTTGGGGGGATGGGGATTAGGGGAGGTAAGAAGAATGGTTTGAGGAGAGATTCTAGGTTTTCTGACTCTTTATTCAGTGCTCTTTGCTCTAAGTCACGTTGTCTGTGGCTGAATCAGAAATCAATAATACATTTTCTGCCTGAGCACCAAAAAAATGGCAGAGAGGAATAATTTCAGTGGGGTGATGGAATTTTATTTATGCAGAAGGGAAACTGCTTCATGCAAGTAAATTGGTAATACAGATAACCATGGAGCTTTAATGCACCTCTGAAATTCATTTTGTCCCCCTCCTCTCCGTGCTTCCTTTGCAGGCAGATGACTGAATGATACAAGGCAGATGGCTGTCCTGCACGGGTAGCCTCTCCTAGTAACCCATCTCCATCTGAACATGTCCCAAGGGGTCAGTCTAGACACACACATTATTCAGATGTCTACACGAGAGGTTTATGGAGTCTGTGGATGTTTTGTACAATCTATGTGGATACGGATATTATATATAGTATTATGGATATAAACTCTATCCATGTGGGTGTATGGAAATGTGTGTATACATACATAGGCTACAGCAAACAATTTACTCATTCAAACCTGGGCCTTGAGTCATTCTTGCTTCAAGACATCATGATATTAAAAGATGAAACTTGCCACCAGGATGCTTTATTGCACATGAGGTGAGCTCAGCCCAGAAAGCTTTTTGAAGATTAAAATATTTCTGAACCTGAGCATCTTGGCTGTCTTTAGCTTGGCCCATGGGGTAAGGCATTCAAGGCCAGGATTTGGCCACTGCTGATCTCATACTCTTGGCTTCTGCCAGGGCTCACACATACTTTTCTATTTGAATGGAATTAGATGACCTACACTTGTCTTTCCCCGAACCCCTCACTTCTTTTTGGGCCTAACTGTTCCTTTCTCCATCAAAACCCAGATTTAAGCATTGACCATATCTGGAATCTTGCACACATTCTTAACTACACTTTTTATGCTTGTGTTATCAATGGTGTGACGTTTTCTTTCTGTCTCCTCACCAGACTGTGGGCTTGCTTATGGCCCACGGGGTCATCTTTGAGTGCCAAGTCCCCGTTAGTTAGATAAATGAATGAATGTGGGAATGAATGTATAAGCGAGTGGAGTAGAATGAGCACTAGCTTTGGGTTCTGTGTCCACATCTTCTTAGTCAACCTAAAAATGGAAATGATCACAACTGCTTGCCTTCCTTGTGCACTGGTTTCAAAATATCAAATATTCATGGCAATGCTTTCAAAAGCCCAGCACACCATACAAATGTGCTATTCCATGTTAGGTAGAACTTTTTGGGGGAACTTGATTCCACCAACATTTGATCCTGGTGATTGCACCTAATAGAAAATGATCCTGGGAAAAAGGTATCAGAAGGGGCCTCTTTTCAGTAGCACCTCAGTAGACCTTGGTTGCCTGTTCCGTTTTATGTGCCAATCTGACCTTGTATGTTTCTCTGATGTCCTCAGTTGAGCTTAGCCTTGGGTATCAGCATTCATTGCATGTGAGGTAAGCTTGGCTCAGAAGCTTTTTGGAGATTACCATATTTCTGAGCTAGTATCAACTATCGGGCATTATTCATTCAAATCTTCTTCTGTCTTTCTTTTTTTTTTTTCTCTTTGTAGGTGATCTGTTATTCAAGTGCAAGCAATTTTATTAAATGCCTGGGCCTTTTCAAAGTGTTTCTTTTCTTTTTCTAGGAGGATGAGGTGGACACCTAAAATGATAACACTAATAGCCCAGTACTTAAAGCCTGGTCAGAGGTCTCCTGGGTCTTAAAGAAATCTTGAAACATTATTAATTCATTACCCCAGAGCACTTAATTAAATTTGGTCTAAAATGAGATTTCAGTAAAGTTACACAAATTGATGAGATAACGGTATCTTCAGACAACAACAGCATGGCAGTTTTTCTTTAGATGTATTTGTTGTTTTTCAGAGGTATTAAACAGGTGTTTTCTTTGCAATGAAACTGCCTTGAAATAAAATAGGGGTGTATCAGTAGTTATCAGAACATCAGAGAAATATGCATAAGCATTTTCAGTATTCATTACTAATTGCAGTAATATTTAGTATAAAAGCTGATTTAAGTCATGGTTTGTTGTCTGAATAGTTATCTACTTAGGAGGTCATGGAATATTTTCTGGAAAAAATATCCATTATTTTTCCTTCTTGGACATATCTCATTTTGCCCCCTTATTTCTAAGACTCTTGAAATCTTGTAATTTTGAGTCTTTCTAGCGAGGCCTTCTTTCACCTCTAGAATGCATCTTTTGTGCCTTCTGGTTTCAACACGATTCCTTCTTCCAGTCATGGTGGTTCTAATGTCCACCCAGCCAGGGCTGCTGTGATTGAATAGTGGTTGCCATGCCCAGCTGAGCACAACCATACTGATTCTGTTTCTGATAGAATTTGGGATAACTTGAGTCTGAAAGATGCTTTAATGTCAAATTGGTTCTTCCATCCTGTGGGGGAAGTAGTTCTCTGAGAATAGGACCTAAACTAGTTTGTTAGTAGTGTGCTGAGAATTCAAGAGAATCTCTATGATATTTTTTTTTGAATGAAATGTTATTCTCTGCATATAAAAATAAAGTTCCTAGTGGAGAGAGAGGGAGGACTTAAGTAGATAATGTTGGATGAATTCTGCTTGAAAATTCTTCCATTCTGTTTGGAAGTTTATTTCCCTCTAGAGACAGATGATTCTATCCACCTTTTTTATTTATTTATTTATTTTATAAAACATGCCCAGGATGATGGCTGTTCTCAAGAAGGTGCCCCTAAATTCTGAAAATGTTTTTGTATTTCCTCCCAACCTTTAAAGTCCTTTCTTAGTATCTTTTGCATGGGTCTCCTTGTCTTTTTCTTCGCTTCATCTGCTGTTGTTACTCTTCCCCTGGGAGCATTTGTGATAAGACCTATTTCCTATGTCTCTACCCCTAGCCTTCTACTCACTAGTGCCTCTTGTACACTGAAGCCAAAGTAGGGTTTCAGTCTGGCTATTTCTTTTTTCAAGGTCTTCCCTGACTCTTCAGTCTACAGTCCAAAGACTAGAGCTTGGTATCAGGACCAGCTGTAAGTCAGCTCAATCTCCCACCAAGCTCTGCTGTTGTAATAATGATCACTCCTTCACTACCCCAGGGGGCAACCTCCTTCTTCCCATGCATGCTCTTTAGGGGGCGTCCTACCTTATTTTCCTTTTCTGCACCTGCTACTGTAAAGTAAACACTCATAGGCCACCTTTTCCATACAGTTTTCCCTGGTTTCTCTCAGAGAGATGTTCTCCCTCCCACTTACAGACTCTCTCAGAACTGACCTCACACCTCTTTCCTAAAACACAGAACTTTCTATCTTGGATTCTATTCACTAATACACAGTAAGCTTCATGAAGGCAACGTGCATATTTGATTTTCTTAGGGATCCCTACCAGTGAGTTTTTCACAGCAGGTGCTCAATAAATAAATATCAAACAAGCGAAATACATAATGTGCAGCCCTTTTAGAAAGGCTGGAGGTGGTGCTGCCTGGAGCAGGAATTGAAACTCCAGAAAGGTGGGGCCAATGCTGACCACAGCACAATTTCAGGGAACACGAATCCCATTATATCCTACTTGCACAACTCCAGGGGACACATTTTATGTAGGGTACAACTCCACTGGATGCCAATTACATAGAGTACAATCCCAGGGGCACCAATTATGAGGAATGTACTGTCGAGTCCTGGTAAGAATCCCTATTTGTAAAATTTTCTTACTATGGAAAATTGCTTCCATTGTGTCCATATTTTGAGTTTTTAAAAAAATATATTTTTTTCAGTTGTAGATGGACACAATACCTTTATTTTATTTATTTTTGTGTGGTGCTGAGGATCAAACCAGTGCCTCACCCATTTGAGACGAGCACTTTACCATTGAGCCACAACCCCAGCCCCCATATTTTGAGTTTTGGGAGACTTAGTGCTCTGGGTTAGACTCTCAAAGCCAGTGGGGTGTGTGTGTGTGTGTGTGTGTGTGTGTGTGTGTGTAGGGTATTTCAGTCTTTTTACTGTCCTCTTAATGTTTGTGACTACTATTTTTATTAAATAATATTAGAGGGTGGGAAGGACTATACCTGTACATTTCCCCACTGGAGGATGACCTTGAGTTTTTATCTTGATAGAGTTGGTTGGAAAAATTTTATACAATAAAATAGGAGAGATACCATCTGGGAGTTACCTGGAGTGCTGGCTCTGACCCCTCACCCTCAGAACCTTAGTATATTCACATGTAAGAGGAATGGTTTGGACCAGAAAATGCTGGCGGTGACTTCTAAAGTTGTTATTCTTCTGTGATAAAATCTGGGATATGTAAAGAAGCCAGAGCAGAACTAAGGATTCTTATTCTAGGAGACTCCTAGATACTGCAAGCTAAGCACCACAGAAAACCAGGAATTACCATTGAAAAGTAATATCTTGTCTCATTTTTAGGTGAGTTATTTTTTTCCAGTATGGATTCTGATTTATTATTTAAAATGTCATTCTGTTGTAGCTCAGTGGTAGAGTGCTTGCCTAGGATGCGTGAGGCATTGAGTTATATCCTTAGCACCACATAAAAATAATAGATATAAGAAAGACTACTGTCATGTATAGCTAATTAGAACAAATAAAAAAAGATTTTAAAAAATGAAAAAAAAATTTAATTCTGGTCTTTGAAAATGGAGTAAACGGACCAAGAACTGATGATGACTTTTATTTAGACTCTGAATGAAGTAAGGATAAGATATTAAGTACTCTCTCTCTGATTAGTGAAATCAGAACATTGGCAGTGTGCATCAAGCTGAAAATTTGTAGAATTTTAACAGTACATTATATATATATATACGATACTAGTGTTTGTTTGATTAATGTATTAGAAGTACAAGTCTGGGTGCAGTGTAAATTTGGAAGCAGTCCCCTATTCTATGATTCTGTGAAATGTGATTAACTGAAGGATAAGGTAGGTGTCCAGCATTCATTCATTGATTTCTTCAGGTGTACAGTCACTCAGCACATGATCATCAGGGACCACTAGTGGCTGGAATTGTAGTTCTCCATGCCAGGAAATATTCTCACCAAATTTTCGCATGGAGGGCTTCATCTTGTTTTTTGGGTTTCAGATCAGATGCTCCTATATTATTACTTATCTAGTGCTGCATTAACAAATGACCCCCAGACTTAGTGGTTTAAAGCAACTATAACCATTTGTTATTTCACCATTTCAGTGCGTCAGGAATTCTGAAGTGGCTTACCTGGTGGTTTTGGCTTGAGGGTTCTGAGCACTCAGCTCAGGCTGGAGAACCTCTTTCTAAGATGGTTCACGCATGTGATACTGACTGTTGGCAGGAGGCCCTTCCATGGGCTGCTTGAACATCTTTATGGTATGGTGCTGCCTCTCCCTGGACAGAGCATTCCAAGAAAGCAAAGCAGAGGCAACACAGTCTTTATGATCTAGCATTGGAAATCATATATCATGATTTCCACCCAATTTTGTGGGTAATCCAGGTCAGCTTTATTCTGTGGCTGTGTGGGAACATTAATACCAGGAGGCGGGTGTCATTGAAGTCCCTTGTGGAAGCTATCACAGGGAGAGGCTTTCTTTGATACATATCACTAAATTAACATTCCCTCCTACCCTGTAGCCATCCTATTCCGGTGTTTTATTGTCTTTAAAGCAGTTATGACTATCTGAAATTTAAGATAAAATTTTGTCTTCCTCCACTGGATCTTGCTTGTGTGCCTGCATAGTTTCTGGTGTTTAGAACTGTGCATGGCTTGTGATAAAAATTGATTAAGTAAATATCAGTTGAATGAATGAAATTAATTAATTTAAAAGGGATGTTATTTATTTATTATACCTCATACCTGCAGAAAATTGGTTTTAGCAGCTTCTGATAAAAGCTGTAAATAGGATTAAGTCATTAGATCATTGAGCTAAGGAGGAGTAAAATGAAAATCAGCAGGGGATTGTGGAGTTGGGGCTGTGGTTCAGTGGTAGAGCACTTGCCTGGAGTGTGTGAGGCACTGGGTTTGATCCTCAGTACCACATAAAAATAAATAAATAAAATAAAGGTATAAAAAAAAGTGACTGCATTTGTGTATCTTGCTCTTTATATCTTATCTATTTGTCTGTCTTCTAGGGTTTAATGATCTAACTTATTCCTTTTGTACTTAGAAGTTGGGGGTAAGAGAAGTTCCTTGTCTTGTTGAAGACCGAGCTAGGTCCTGTTGTGACATACCACTCAGTGGGGCTGTGAACACCCTAGCCATTTGAGTGAAGCAGTTATTCTCACCATACAAAAATAAGCCTGAAAAACAATGGCTACAAAGATGGTCAAGTTGCTTGAACGTATAAAACACTCTTAAGACAATCTGGTAGTCAGTAGGTGGTAAAGGAGAGCACAACTCAGTCAGGATAGGTAAATGGCAAAGTCTTTGATGTACAATTAAAAAGTTAAGATTCTGTGTGCTGAGAACCCAACTGTAGGAGCTTGAAATATATATAGGATCCTAACCGGAGTGAGTGACCAGAATGACCTCTGGGGCTGCAGGGGGGCCTGGGAAACCAAAGTAAATGAGAGCTAAGACTACTGAATTGTTAAAAATTTGTTTAATTAAGAAACAAGGGACTAGGGTTGTGGCTCAGTGATAGAGTACTTGGTTGGCACATGTGAGGCCCTGGGTTTGATCCTCAGCACCACATAAAAATGAATAAATAAATAAAATAAAGGTATTGTGTCCATCTACAACTAAAGAAAAATAAATATTTGAAAAAAACAAAAATATTTTTCTTCTCATAATAAAAGCAATGCATAATCATTGAAGAAAATTTAGAAAATGAAGAAAAGGCAGAAAGTTCCCATATCATCCAAATTTGTAATTCTTAGGATAACCATGATATCATAATCCATGTACTTTGGTATATGGATTAGTAGTTTGTTCTATGCAAAAGTAAATAGGTAGCTTTAAAAATTAAGTTCATATTGTATGTATTTTCTGCAATGTGTTTTTACAACTGAACAGTCATTCCTCATGCTATTAATGTTTTTTTTTTTTTTTCTGGGATAATTTATAAAACTCTTTATCTATATGGCTCTGGAGGCTGAGTCAGGAAGATCACAAGTTTAAACCCAGCCTCAGCAAGGGTGAGGCACTAAGCAACTCAGTGAAACCCTATCTCTAAATAAAATACAAAATAGGGCTGAGGATGTGGCTCAGTGGTCGAGTGCCCCTGAGTTCAATCCAGGGTGCTAAAAAAATGAACAAACAAGAAAACCCCCAAATTCTTTATCCTAGAGACTTTTGAATATATGTGAAAGTAGACAGAATATTGGAGTTTATATACATTACAGGTGGGAATGTGTAAAATGTACAGAATTTTGGAAAATGGTTTGTCAGTTTCTCAAAATGTTAAATACAGATAGAGTTGTGATGTGACCTAGCAAATCTCCTTCTACGTATATATCCAAGAAAAGCAAAAGCAAAAACTCGTACAAGAATGTTTACTGTAGTCCCAAAAAAGAAACCTCCCAAATGTTTCATCAACTAATTAATGAAAAAACAAAATGTAGTTTATCCATACAGTAGAATATTATTCAGCAGTAAAAGGTAGTGCTGACACAGTCTACAACCTGAGTGAATAGTATACTAGTGAAAGAAGCCAAAAACAAACCATACCATGTTGCATGATCCCATTTATAAGAAATGGCAAATCTACAGAGACTTAAAGTGATAGTGGTTACTGGGGCTGATGGAAAGAAAGAGTGGGAGTGACCGCTATGCCCTAAATCAGGTAGTTTGGATTGTCGTACAACTGTGTAAGTATACCAGAAGTCACCTGAACGCTTCAAAGAGTGAATTTTACAAAATGTGAATGAAATTTCAATGAAACTACTATAAAAAATAGAATAGGGGGTTGAGGTTGTAGCTCAATGGTAGAGCTCTTGCTTAGCATGTGTGAGGCACTGGATTTGATTCTCAGCACCATGTATAAATAAATAAATAAAATAAAGGTCCATTGACAACTAAAAAAGAAAAAAAATAGAATAATATAATGATTCCCCCTTTTTAATGATAACCTCATGACCACTCTTGTTTCTGCTATAACTCTGTCCACTTCAATGTTGAAATTTCTAATATGCTTTTATACTGCTTAGCATTTTATTGCTGAGATGTATCATAATATATTTCACCAACCCCTATTGGTGACTCGAGGTTACTTCTAGCTTTTCAATTCTTAGAATGTTTCAATAAACATCCTTTTCATAAGTCTTTGTATGTGTAGTTTTCCTTCGGATAATTTCTTAGATATGAAATTTAGAATGAAGCAGCAGGACTGATCTCTAAGGCTCTTGAAATTGTCAAATTACCCTCTGATTTCTTGTGAGGTTGATGTGTATCATTTACAGATGAACACACAAAGCTTAGAAACATCAATTAATTTAGCAAAGGCAGGTCATAGAGCTACTGAATGGCCCAGCTTATGACTGGCCCCAAAGCCAGGGCCCACAGGGACTTACATGACCCTGTTTTGACTTATAGACCTTGTCATAACATCATAATTATCTAAGGCATCATCTCTCTGGCTTTCACATTTGGTGTTGGGGACAAGTTTTCTTTGATAGCCCTGTAGTGATGTAAGCGTTATTCTAAAGCATTTCCTCCTTGTGATACTGTGTTTTAAGTAACCAGAGTCAGCTTGGAGTTGTGTGAAACATAATTTATGAATCAGTTTATGATTAACATTTTTATCCTTGGACAAAACGTAGAGATGTTTACAGTTAATCTGTCATTCTTTTTGTTAGACATCCAGCAAGTGTGTTTGGAAAAGGTGTGGAATCAGGCTCAGAGGTCTCTGTTTTCTAAGCATTGGAGATCACTGAATTTGTGATCATCACAGAAGATAACAGGATGATTGCAGAGGCCTTACTCAACCCTTTATCTGTCAGATAGTTGTTAACATCAAAATCTTGAGTTGTAATTTAAGTTTTTCATATGAGTATAGATATTTTAAGATTACAATGGAGAAAATAGAAGATAGATTCAGAAACCAAAAGAACTCTTGTATTTTGGAGTACAGTCTACTTTCTACCCAGTTTATAAGTAAGAAACTATTAAAACTGACACAACTTTATGACTGTACATTTTCTGGAGGCCAGTTCCCTTGATTTACTGGATTTTATGGCCAAACCCTCCATTTCAAATGCCTATAAATTATTTATGCCTAGGGTATACATCCAGAACTTCACATGGACATGGTTTCATCATTTCTACCTCTAGGTATTTTTTTTAACTGCCTGTAATCAAATTATAGCAGAGTGGTGGGTGGGATAGGTTGTAAGCAGTAATTGCAAACTGTATATAAATAATAATAATAATAATATTTAGCATTTATAGGGCACTTTATATCTTCAAAGTACTTGCAAACATTATCCAATTAAATACCTTCTCTGATTGCAATCTGGATATAAATGCACTTAAATCCAGAGCAGGGTCATGAGAGAAGTATGCATTTGAAAGTTAATGCTAGCAATGCTTAGAAACCTCTGCAGTGATGGGAAAGTTAGAGTCAGAAGTTCTGTTGGATTGTGTTTGCATTTTGGTTCAGCCCAATGTCAGGATTACATTATTGCTGTACTTTATCGATGCCTCAGCTTAATTTCTGATCACTGAGGACAGAATGTTGACCATGACTTTGGTGCTTAGACATGTGAAAATACAAACAACATAAATAAGATTTAAAAGGGGCTCCCTCGTTACATTTTGTGTCTGGCCTCTGATGAAACTCCCATTAGTGAGTGAAATGAAGTGAGATAGTACAAGGAAGAAAAGCTGTGCATTGTGGTTTGGTAATGTCTATCTGAGAATAGTAGATTAAATTGCACAGTAGGATACATTATCAAGAAATGCATTGGAGAAATGAAACATCTTTGGTTTGACTGTACTAATTATTTCTTGCTGTTTTGGACATGTGTGTATGTATTGTCCCTTTACAGGTATATCCATGCATTGCCAATTTAGATAGTGTTTGGAGCAAGGACCTGTGCTGCTTACCCAGTAGGGAGTAGAGGGCTCTGTAGCCTGTATATTCTCAGTAAATATTCATCCATGCATTGAGATTTTTGTAGGAGCTTTACCTTTACAGTTTTACTTCCAAGTCAGTGGTTCTCAAAGGGACATCCTTAGATCAGCAACTTTGAATCAGCTCTTAGGTCTGCTTCTCTGACCTCCTGAGTCAGAACCTTTCGGGATGGGTCCAGCAACCTGTGTGCATTAAGAAGTCTTCCTGTTAATTCAGTTGCACTTTATGAAGCTTGTGGGGTCTTGTTTGTTTTTGGTGCTAAGGACTGAACCCAGGACCACACACACACAACCCTTCAGTTGCACTTTATAATCTCAGACCATTATCATAAATGTTTAAAGGACAGTTTTCTCTCCTCTTGTTTCTTTCATGCCAGTTTACTTATTCTTTTAGCAGATATTTATTGAGCAACTGCTGTGTGACCAGCACTGGGCTAGATTTTGGAGATATAGTAATAAAATAATGTTAATGAGTGGAAGAAACTTGTGTTAATGAAATGGTCATAAAACTGGTTTACTAAATACAGATTTCTTTTAGAACGACATGGAATATATCTCCAGAACTTTGAGTGTGTCTGAAAATGTTGGACAGTAAGAATTAGTGATTTGTAAAAGGTAACTGCAGCTTCCCATAAGGGGTTTTGGCCTCAAAGAAATTGTGGAAGGTACACATTTTTAGGAATATGGAATTTAAAACCACACTAATTATGTGTGCATTTGGATTGTTTGTAAGGAAAAGGGATCAAAGAGTCTGTGATCAATCCTGAATTGGTCTTTGTATTGCCAATTTTTTTTTTTGGCACCAGGGATTGAACTCAGGGGCACTTAACCACTCGGCCACATCCCCATCCCTTTTTGGTATTTTATTTAGAGACAGGGTTTGCTGAGTTGCTCAGTGTCTTGCTGAGTTGCTGAGGCTGGCTTTGAACTTGAGATCCTCCTGCCTCAGCTTCCCGAGTTGCTGGGATTACAGACATGTGCCATTGCACCCAGCGCCAATATTTTTTAATTTAGTGAGCTTTTTCAAGATGCAGAAAAGCTTCATCCCCATGATCAAAAAGTTGTATCTTTCCCTAGTACTGGAAAAAAAAAAAGTACATCTTTCTGATGTTGATTTCCCATTTTTCCTTATAGGCCTAGAGGGATTTTTAATTTAAAGACCAGGAGATGCTGACTTTTGCCTGGAAGCTGAAAAAAAGAAACCATACCCACAAACTTTTTCAGTCCGACTTTTATTTGAAGGATATGTTCTTTGGGTTATGTTGTGAATCCTAGGAAATGGAATGGGTGTCTGGAATCTTGATACCAGGTAAATGATTTCCTTACTGAGAAATCCCACAGAATTTCTTTGGAACAACCCATAAACTTTTCTTAGCCACAGAGAATGTCCCATGTTGTTATTTAATCTACATTTCTTAGAAAAGTAGACTACTTACGTTGTGTGTGTATTTATTTGGAGGAAGGTTGATGGCAATTATGGTTGTCAAGGCAACTGTATATACAACTTGAGCAGATATCCTAATTTTATTTAATGAATAATATTTGGGGAAGGTGCTTTGGAAAAAGTGAGTTTGAAGATGCCATTTCAGAATACCTATTATATATATATATATATATATATATATATATATATATATATATATATATATATATTTTTTTTTTTTAAATACATAGTTTTTTTAGTTGTAGTTGGACACAAAAACTTTATTTTATTTATTTTTATATGGTGCTGAGGATCAAACCCAGTGCCTCATGCGTGCCAGGCGAGTGCTCTACCACTGAGCCCCAGCCCCAGCCCCAAATACCTATTTTAAATGGAAAAGATGGTTTGATAATCATCATTAAGCTAGAAGTGAAAGGTATCTTGTTGCAAACCATCAGGTTTTTCCCAGTTTTGATTGTTTGAGGGACAGATTCAACTTTCTCAGAAGCGGTTTTAATGTCATTATAGCATCAGGGAGTTACTTGAGTATTTTAGGAGTGTTACATTATTCTCTAGAAGGGGCTATGTATTCCATCTCCTAAAAGATTTGGACAGTTTTCTGTCTAGGTGGTGATGTCATAGGCTTTTTCTAAGAAAACTGACTTTCAAATGACTTTGCAGCCTCTCTACCCAGTTCCTGCCACACCCGTGGGGATTATAGTGCTACCATTAACTTGATTGAAAGGCCTTTGACTTTGGGAGTGCTGGGCTTTCCAGCTGAACTCTGAAGCTCCTGTAGAGCACAGGGATTCTGGGGACCGGGAGCTCATTGGTTTGGTGCTGGTGTCTTACTCCTTAATGGTTGGGAAGATCAAATCCAAAGCACTCACTCTTCCTACAGGCCTGTCCTCTTCTTTTTCCTTTAAACCGGTAGCTTCAGCACCAGAGAGAACTTAGTTTTCATTCTGGGCAATTGAATAAACAAAGCGCTGTGGTATGTTCCAGATCTTAATATCTGTATGCGGCTAGGAGGCCAGGAGCGTTGCAGGCACTCTTGGGTCTGAACAATAAGTCATTGACTTGAGCTGGTATTGTAGTCATTATTTCCTAAATATGAGCATCTCTTATTTTAGGAGAACAGATGTAAAAGTGTGAAATATACACATCTACACATTTGGGAGGAGGGGCTGGGGGAAGAGGAATAGTGTTTCTTTAAATCACTGTAACCTAATCTTAGTTACGCCTTTGTTTTCCTCGAGTGACTGAAAATCAGCAGGGGAAATCTCCTGGAACCTGCCCAGCTGGGTACCTAAGCGTCCCTATGACTGATTGCACCAGAAAAAGTGCTAGTGGATTGTAGGTCTTCATCATTAGGTACAAAAAAATGTCCTTCCCCAGGAAGAAGCCCTTTGTAAAGAGAGGAAATTATCCACATTCTGTGAAATGGGTATGAGGCTTGAAAGAAAATCTTAGAGATTCAGAGATCCAGATCCCAGGTAGGGAGTTTGTTTTCCAGATTGGAAAGGGAAGGGGTCTGAAAGCCTGGTGTCCTCTGGGATCTCTGAACTAGAGCTCTTGCCAGTTCTCCCAAGCCCTCTTTTAATTTGTGTGCATATTTGCCAGAGGTGCCTCGGGTTTTCAAAGCAACAGGGGCTTTCTTGTGACTATTAGGCTCTCTGTCCCCTGGAGGTCAGGTCTGTTTCTATTCTTTTTGGCAGCAGGGTCTCTGTTTTATTTTTCATGACCTCATACAATGCAAGTTGCATCAGAATTAAAGAAATAGTTCTGTGACCTTCTGTAAGTTGCTTCTGGTTTGTGGGATTCACAGTTACATTTATGTCCCTTGTAAGACTCATTTTCATATGCAGTGCCCATTCCCATTTGTTGTGCTTATTAGCTCCTTGATAAGTTCCTTTTGACATTTTAGTCAAATTTCCTATGACCTAGGCTTACTTAGTTGTTGGGTATTACATTTTGATACCAAATGACTTTAATGATGTCCATGTTTTGAAATGGACATCTCCGGTAATTTTTTAAAATAAAATTTAAGGGAAATTTGGAATGCAAATCAATTATGAGGCCACGTGAACTCCACATTTCACAGGCTTGCTCATTGAAAATTTATCTGGTTTATGCTTCGATCACAATAAATGTCAATAGGAATTTAACACTAAATTATACCTGACAATATAGATAAACTGGAACTCTCACGTATTGCTGGTGGGAGTGGAATCTGGATCAGCCACTTTGTAAAACAATTTGGCTGTTTCTGAAAATGTTACAAAGGAATTTCCAATAGGAGCTAACAATTCCGCTTCTGATAAGAGAAATGAAAACATACTACAAAACCCTATATGTGAACGTTCATAGCAATATGATCCACAATGATCCCAAAGTGGAAATAACTCAAGTGTCTGTCAGCTGATGAATAGGTAAACAAGGTGTGCTTCCCTACCATGGAATACCGTTCAGCAATAAAAAGGAATGAAGTATTGATACATGCCACAACATGGATAAACCTAAATAAATGATTCAATTTGTATGAAATTTCCGGAAAAGGCAAATCTAATAAAAACAAAAAGAAAATTAATGGTTGGCTGAGGCAGGAGATAAAGACAGTATGACTACACACGGGCATGAGAGATCTTTTGAGGTGATAGAAATGTTCTAAAATTGGGTGGCAGTAACATGAAAGAATTTTAGGATATGTAAATTATACCTCAATAAAGGTCTTAAAATATAATAGGCCTGAAATACCACTTCATAGTTGGGCCAGCTCCATACACTGCAGGGGCAAATTCCCCAGTCAGGCCACAAAGTGGTACTTCTAGAAAGCCTGTATCTTCAGTACCTGGAGGAATGTGGGCTCTGACACTATCTTATGTTTTCTACTTTTCTTCATTCTATCCTTTATTCTGGAAGGCTTGTCATATTTTGCAGACACAATCATAATGACTTCCATTGAGATAAGATATCCTAGATAATGAAGCTTCCCTCTGCAAAAAAGCAGGATTTTGGAGCCAGGGATAGCATAGCTGTTCCTGCCTGAAACTATTCCTTGAGAGCACATTCTGCTTTCTCAATGTGTTTTCTCTCACCTGTCTGTGCATTATTCTCCTGTCTGAAACTCTTCTCCAGACCCATCATGATGACATTTATGAACATATCCTTTATTTGTTTGTCTCTGTCTATACCTCTGCCCCATCCCAGAGGAGACTGTAAGCGCTACAAAGGCAAGACCTATATTCCACGAATCTCCATGAAGTCAGCAAGGCCTTCTATGATCTGACCATTCCTCACTTCTTTATAGCAACCACTCCCCTACTATCCTTCTGTACACTAACTCAGCGTTTTTCAAATTGTTTTGAGTGGTGGAGTGAGTTTAATGTGTTGTAATAAATTAGGTTTGGAAGAAAATTAGGTAGAATATTGAAGAAAAATATTACTGTACGTGTGTGTGTGTGTGTGTGTTGTGTGTGTGTGTATTGGGCCATAGTGTGGAGTGTATTTTTTGGTACTGGGGATTAAACTCAGGGACACTCATACACTGAGAAACATCTCTAGCCCTTTTTTGTATTTTGTTTAGAGACAGGGTCTTGTTGAGTTGCTTAGAGCCTTGCTAAGATGCTCAGACTTGCTTTGAACTCCTGATCCTCCTGCCTCAGCCTCCCAAGCCACTGGGATTACAGGCATGCACCATCGTGCCCTGCTAGGAGTATACTTCTTGCAGAGTATAAGGACTGAAGGTTTGAAGTTCGTTTTTTCTAGCTCAGGCTGTAGCCTGCCTGAGACTCAACTGGAGGGATTTTAATGTACAAATTTTAATTCAGTAAATCAAGCCCTGATGTTTACACATCCGCACCCCTGTAGCTTCTACATGTGTAAAAGAACTATGATAAACTGTAGTTCCTGACATCTGCATAGCTGCCATAGGCCTCTCCCTCACTTATTAGGCACCTACTAAAAGCTGGGCGCATAGGATCCTGAAAGCAGCTGTGAACCCATGAGATAAAGTAGCTGTGCAGACCAATGGTAGGTACTATTGGTCCTTCTGCTGGGAACCTTTCTCTCCCCATCTTTGGTCCTGAGCAGCTGTTCATCTTACTTTTTAACACAGAAGAATTAGACACATCGTCCCTACTTTTCACATAGTTCAATGACGTTTGATATCTGTGTAGCGATTCCAGGAGGGCAAGATACTTAAAGGAGCTCTGTTCACTTGAGTAAAGGTATTTTTCAACTTTGTGGGAGCAGAAGAGCTGAGTCCTACAGGTAGTAGTGGATGACAGGAAGAGGTGGTATTCAAGGAGGAACGAGTTACTGGAAACTTCAGTAGCCACCGTGGCTCAGAGCTCCCTCTAGGAAATGTGGGGAGGGGAAAAGGCCTTGGGAGGTTGAGAGTAGGCAGTGGAACTGGAGGGTCCGTCACATCAGTAATCATTGTGGTCATTCCTCCAGGCTGTCCTGGCCTTGGAGATCATAAAACCACAGAGAACAGCCTATAGGCTTCTACCATGGGCCAGGGCGAGTCTGGGGAGGCAGAGAGAGTGTGCCCTTTCCCTCAGAGCAGTTGGGACACTTGATAGAAAGTTTATGAAACCACTGTGGAGACTGAGCACATGCTTAGCTTTTGGGGACTGCCTGTGCCAGGTGCTGGTTGAGAGGCTGGGAGCAGGTGGATCAGGCTGGTGGCTCACTCTGCCAAGGCAGGGCTTTCCTGGAGGATTTTATAGTTCAGGGATTTGGTCCTCAACTTTGTGGTTCCTAGAACTGCACTGTGATGTATCCAGCAAATCTCAGGTCATATCAACACACAGATGTACTTGGAACTGATCTGCAGCATAATTTATATAATAATTATAATAATGATAGTAATACCTACATTACAAGTATTATGCATAATTTATTCTAAAATATTTAAAATAACATTATTAAAATATTGGGTATTTTTGCAGCTACTTGCCATAGGTCAAGCAGTAGGTTGATTTTTTAAATAATAAAACTCTAGTCTTATTAATGCCACCAAATTTTGAAATATGTACTGTTCTTCTAATTTTGCAGATGTGGAACGTGAGGCCTAGGTTAAAGAGCCTGTTTTTTTTTTTTTTGGTTGTTGTTGTAGATGGACAGATTCCTTTATTTTACGTGGTGTGTTGAGGATCGAACCCAGTGCTTCAGATGTGCTAGGCAAGAGCTGCCAGTGAGCTACAGCCCCAGCCCCAGCCCAAAGAGCGTGTTTTTTGAACCTGGGTTGGTCTAATTTAAATTAGACCCATTAAATGTAAGCACTGTGCTATTGTTTCTTCCCATTTTCTAATATAGAGAAAATACCTTTCTAGTAGTAAAGCTATTGTCTACTCTCCAGGGATGTGTATTCTTGATTTTAAAAGGATCTGGGACTATGAAATTTTTATTGGAGATGTGCTTGTTGGGGCTAGAATGAGGCTGGCATTGAGCCTGGAACTTGAGGTCAGAAGACCAATCCACCATGAGAGCAATGGTTGATCTGGATAAACCCACAGTCACCCATTTTGGACCCTAATCAATTCACAAAAGTCCCTGTTACTAAGACACCTTCTTAAGGAAAACATGTCACCCAGAGTTGTTCATCGGCTGGATCTACTGGTTAAAATTAACCTCTGCTTTGTTTTTGAGTCTTGCTTTGTTCACATTCTCTATAACCTGGGTTTCTGTTTTATTTTAAAACCATTTGTCTCATGTAGCCATTGATGGCTTTAAACTATAAATGGCATTAGGGCAGGAGTAGCCTCTGGTTTGCATTTATGCCCCATAGTACGTCTGATACATAACTCAGCCTGAGGTGCCTTTTCAGAACCATCCTGTCTGGATCCTGCATTTCCACTAGATACCGAGTGAAGAGGGGCCTGGCTATAAACTTAGTATGTTTTTGACCTTTGAGAGGAGAGATTGTGATATTGGGAAAACAAACCTTTAGAAAGTGCAGGAACTCCTGAGAAATGGAAAGACCTGTGTCCCAGCTGTGGGGTTTAATGTTGGCATTGTCAGAAACCTCCAGTGTCTCCCAAGGTCAATGGGAAGAAACAGATAGGGGTCCCCGAGTAGTGTAAGGACCCTTACTGTTGCTTCTCTATCTCTACTTCATACTTCAAAGTGGTTCATTTTTTTTCCAAATATTTTTTAGATGAACACAATACCTTTATTTATTTATTTTTATGTGGTGCTGAGGATGGACCCAGTACCACACATGTGTGAGGCAAGCTCTCTACCACTGAGCCACAACCTCAGCCCTAAGGTGGTTCATTAGCACAGCTGACTATACACCTCCTAATAAGTGCAGGCTCAGTAGATGAGATGTGGGTGAATTTTTACTGGTGACAAGTGGGTGGTGAGGGACGGTCTTTGTGTTCCCACTTCTGTTCATTGGACTCTCAAAGGCACTGCTTGTGGGCAGCTTCCCCAGGACCAGCAGGAAAGCAGGGGAAAGGACACTGTGAAGCTTCGTGGTGTGGACAGTAGCTAGCTGATTAGCTGGCCATCAGCCCCTAATTTCCTCAGCATCTGTCATCAGTGGCACATGGTAGGCACTTGGAGCTCTGTTGAATGAGGTCATGTTAGTCTGCTTTTTGTCATTGGGACCAGCATACCTGAAATAGACAACTTAAAGGAGAAAAGGTGTATGGTTTCCGTTCATGGTCAGCTGGCTTTGTTGTAGAGGTGGAAGGGTGTGGCAGAGGAGAGCTGTTCACCTCATGGCAGTAAGGAGGCAGAGAGTGAGAGAGGAAAGGGCTGGGGACAAGATACAGTCCCCAGGGGCATATCCTTCAGGACCCCTTTTCTTTAACCAGGTCTCACTCCCATAGCCTCTGCCATCACCCCACTTCCCTGCAATCCATTCAGCTATGAGTAGATTAATGCACTGATGAGATCAGACCCTTATGATCCAATCACTTCCCAAAGCCCCACCTCTGAATACTACTGCATTGGACACCAAGCCATCTACACATGCACCTTTGAGGGACAATCCAGTGCAAACCATAACAGAAGTCATCTGGTGCCTTCTAAGTTTGCTTCTAAGAAACATATGAAAGAGAAGCATCCTTTCCCTCTAATACAGAGCATCAGGTAAAGTTCAAGGATGGCTCTATTATGCTGTAGATGTGGCCCAGTGGTAGATTGCTTGCCTAATATGCACAAAGCCCTGGGCTGATCCCCTGCACTGGAAGGCGGTGGGGTGGGGGGAGAAAGAGACAGAGAAATGGGGAGGGAGGGAAGAGAAGAGAGAGAGGGGTGTTGCCCTGGGGTTGAAGGCAGATGACTCTGGGAGTTGGGATGCTGGAGCCAATCTGGTAGCAGACTCACTCTCATTCTCAACTTCCTTGACTGCTGACTGCTGGGGTAGAGGCCTGCACTGGCTGGGCTGGGCTGGTTTGGGACGGAAGGGAAGGACCAGGCTGTATTTCTTCGCCATCATGTTTGAGTTCATCAAGCAACTGACAATCTCTGTAACAGTTGCAAATGTTAGTTAGAATTTGGTCTTGGGAGCACCTGTGGTGCCTACCTGTGCCGACACTCATTTCATTCTTTGTTTAATTTTTAGCTTCTAAATATTGATGATCTTAAGCTAGTGCTCACTGGCTCCTTTGGTCTCCTTTCAGCTGTAGGAGGCAGATAAATGGAATTCTTAGAGCAAGGTGGAGGGGATATTTACTTATTTATTTAAATAAGGTCTGCAAAATACAGTTCATGTCTTCCATGTTCTTTATTAGGTCCCTCCTACTAAGCGTGGGTACATTTTTTTTTTTTTCAAATGTAGACTGTTGTATTTTACAGTAATTAGCTCTGACTATAATGGACTATGGCTTCCTTGGATAGCATCTTTGAAATCAGGTGTATTAAATTGACTCTTCCTTTCTCAGGTAATTCCAGCTATCAACAGAATTAATAGATTCCAAGCTTTTATAGGCTCTGGGGCAGTAACGAGGAGAGGGGAGCTGGTGCAGATGTGGCTGCACTTGATTTAATTTTTTGCTATTATTGTTTTTGAGATGTGCTGAGATTCCAGACAAGCTGGCCAAGTGATCCCAATGGGTTCTGTGAGGACCAGGAAAGGACAGTTGAGGTGGACTCAGTGCCTATTCCAATGCAGATTTGTGTTGATCTTCCAATCTTCAGCCTATTCCCAGTCTTTTTAAAATCAAGAAGTATAAAAATGAATGACAATGGCTGTGGCCTCTGGTTAGGATTCTCCAGATGACACCTTGGCAGGGAATTCAGCCAGAACATTTTTGGCAGTTCCACATAAGTTCATCTGTATGCAGAGGTCACGGTGAAATAATTCGGACTAATTTCTGAGCTTGTGGTTTTTCTCATTTGTTTTCAGAGTCAGAGGAAGAGAATGACTTAGAGGTTACATCAGGGTCAGACTGTGGGTACTGCTTGCTAGCTTTTCAGCTTGGGACAAGCTATGTAAAAATGTCTAGGCTTTTCCTACACCTGTGCAATAGAGACGGTAATTACAAAGTCATGTTTTATTTAAAGTACTTAGGACAGTGCTTGCCATATGGCCAATGTATAGTAACTGTTCAATACTTTTAATATCAGCATAATTTCTTTAATTTGGGAACCCATTTTGAATCTGGTATGGTGCAAGTGACTGGGTATATTTAGGTCTATGAGGTATTAGGTTTTGCCCTCAAGAAGCTTCTAGTGAAGTGGTAGAGGGGGAGATGGCTATTGGTATAGGGATGGGCGAGATGAGGGTGTGGACCAAAGTGGGTGAAGTGTGCCAGTGGAGTTGAAAAGGCCTAAAGCAATTCTCAGCAAGGCGGTGGGAGCAGCAGTGATTTAAATGTCCATGTAGATGAAGGATGAGTTTTTCTTCAGAAGTGGCCTTTGAAGGTCCCATGCTGTCCTGCCCTGTTGCCCCCACCCCAGAACCAGCCATATCACTCCCATATATATCTTTCCTGCCTGCCACCCTCTCTCTCTAGTTTTTCCCCTCTTAAATCTTTCTGGCATAGGGTCTGGAAAAATCTCATATGAAGTATTATTTGTAATAAGCAGTAGTGCGTGTGTCCTGCTTTGAAAACAATCTGAAAGTTGCTCATCAACAATATGGAACTGAAAACACAGAAAGCCCCACTTAAGTCCCCTTCTTTCTCTCTTAGACAACCTATTAATATAACACATTAGTCGACCGAAGGATTTTCACTGTAAAATCATTTCAACAGATGTCAGAAAGGCATTGGTAAAATGTAGCAGTTATTCCTGATTTAAAAGTTACTCTTAACTTGATAAAGGATATATCCAAAACCAATAGTCAACCCCATACCTGATCTTTAACCACCAGAGACTCTTTGTGGTGGACATTGTTTGTTACCTGCTGTGGTCATCCTGATCCCCTTTCTCTCAGGCAGAACTCTGAATTTCTTCTGGTATTTACCCTTTCACATTCTCAGTTAAAATGACCCTTTCCTCAACCTCATCCTGGAGTAGGTGGAATGGATTAAGTCAGTCTTTAAGCTTCTTATTGATGATTGGGTTACACAAGTCATGTGATACAACCTGTCCAATGAGAGAACCAAAGGAAGCCTTTCAGTGTGGTCTTGGGGGGTGTTATGGTTTAAATATGAGGTATCCCCCAGAAGGTCATGTGTGAGACAATGCAAAAACATTTGGAGATGAAATGATTAGATTATTAGAGAGTTGTGAGCTGATCATTGGATTAGTCCACTGATAGGGATTAACTGGGTGGTAGCCATAGTCAGGTAAGGTGTGACTGGAGGAAGTAGGTCACCTGAGGCTACCTTTGGGGTTTATATTTAGTCCCTGGTGAGTCGAGCTCTCTCTCTGCTTCCTGGCTATGTCCCGAGCTGCTTTCCTCCACCACACTCTTCTGCCATGATGTTCTTCCATACCTTGGGCCCAAAGCAATGCAGCTAACTGTCTATGGACTGAGATTCTGAAATCGTCAGTGCCAAATAAACTTCTCTTCTAAATTTGTTCTTGTTAGGTCGTTTGGTCATAGTGGTGGTGATAAAGTTAACTAAAACAGGGTGGTTTCCCTCACTTTTACATGTGGATTTTTAAAATGAGCCTTTCCCTATCCCAGATTTGGATATTATTTATAAGTCTGTGATATCTAGATTTGTTGCAGCTGTTTGGCAATTGTGAGGGGCAGATCTGAAGAATCTAAGAAAAATTGACTCAGGCCCTGTATTAGTTTCACATTACTATAACAAAATACTTGCATCAGTTTACTTAGAAAAGGTTTATTTTGGTTCACAGATCTGGAGGTTCAAGTTCAAAATTGAGTGACCTCATCCCTTTGGTGAGGGCTGCAAATCCTGGTAAGAGTGCTTGAAAAATCAGCTGCTTACCTCATGATTCAGGAAGTAGAGAAGCTGACAGGCTGAGCTCTTACAGTCCCCTTTAAGGCATTCCCCCAGTGACCTAAGGAACTTGCACTAGCCTCTACCTCTTAAAGGCTCCATCACCTCTCAATAGTACCATCCTGGTGAACAAGCTTTAAACTTTGGAGGACACTTATCTAAATCATGAGGTCTTTCTGTTGTTGATCAGCAGAATTAATCTACCCTGGAACTGAACTCACTCCAAACTTCAAATTATATTGCATAGTATAGTGTTCACACTGTTGAAGGCCCTCCTGTTTGTATATTCTTTAACTTGCAGTTGCAAACATCCTAATTGGTATATATTCATTTTAAAGGATGATACAATGATGACAGGGTTAAGGTAAGGACCAATAATAATATAGAATGCTCTGGAAATCTTAGCCATTGAAAAAGGACATGTCATAGAAGAAACAAAGAATTTTAAGTATTAGATTACAGGAACAATTTTGTCATTATATAGATGATAATTTGAAAATATAAGAGAATCAAAGGGAGGAAATTATTAGACCAATAATAATTCAGTAATGTGACTGGATAAAAAATAAATATAGCAAAATCAATAGTATTCTTATTAGACAGCTGAAATAAATAACTAGCAAATGTATTTGAAAAAGATACCTTTTGCAATAGTAACAAAAATGTAAAATAACTAGAAAAATTTTTAACAAGAAGTATGTAAGACTTATAAGAAGAAAAATTTAAAATTTGATGAGACAAAATGAAGACCTAAATTAACATAAAATATCCTATGTTCCTGAATAGGAAAACTTAGTAAAGGTTTGTATTCTTCCCACATTAAGAAAGGATTCCAATAAAAATATCAAGCAGGAATTCATTTTAGCATCTGACAATATGATTCTAAATTTTATTTAGAAGCATTATCAGATAAGAATGACTTAGACTTTGTGTTTCTATCATTTGTATGTGTATGTGTGTGAGTGTGAGTGTGTGTATGATATGCCTGTACTGCAATACTTGCTGCACAAAAGCTTTAACAGTTACAATTTCATTTTGGATTATGATTTTTGCTGATATAAACACACTCTGTTTCAGGTGATGGTTTTTCCTAGGAATTATATTTAGTTTTGTAATATTGTTGTGCTTATTTTACTTGGTGTTTGCTCAATACATTTGATCTTTCTTTGATTTCTAAACTTTGTCTTGATTTGTTTTTGCTGTATCTCTATATTTGTTTTTACAACATATATGGTAAGATTTTGGTTTTGAACCTAATCTGAGAGGTTTCTGTTAAAGGGAGTGTTTAAACCATTTGGTTTTATTGCTATAAATGATATGTTTGATCTCTTATTTCATTTATTCCACATTCTTTAGTGTTTTCTTTATAAATTTGTGTTTAAAAATCCAGTCTTGGGGCGGTAGAGTGCTTGCCTACCATGCGTGAGGTCTTGGGTTTGATCCTCAGCACCACATAAAAATAAATAAATAAAGATATTTTTAAAAATCCAATCTCAATATACACTTAAACTAGTTCTCTAATTATGTAAATTAATAATAAGATTGTATTCTTTGATATCTTCATTGCATAATAGGATTGAGTGAAACCTTATTTTCCCTACCTTCATCTTTCTGCACTCTCCAGTGCTTGTTTATATTGTGTTATATCAGTTTAATGTTATACACTTTTTTAAAAAAGAAAAAACAGATTAAGTTTTAAATTAAAATGTGAAGATACTGGGCTATGGGTATAGTTTAGTGGTAGAGCGCTTGCCTAGCATCTACGAGGCCCTAACAATACAAAGAAAAAAGAAGAAGATATTAAATAAAACACATTGTTTTTCAAGGATGCTTTTTGCCTTTTGCATTAAATTGGTTATCATATGAAATGAGTCATTTCCTGCTGTTATTTGAGTTCGCTATGTTGCTTTTTCTTTCAATGAGCTGAAATGTATATCTTGAATAATTTTGTTTTATGGGAATGTTATATATGTGTCATGTTTTATGAATTCTCACATAGCTCAAAATTTTGCTCTTACCTTTTTTCATGAACAATGAAAAACTCTCTTAAGAGTACAATCATTTTATCACCACTTCTCCACATCAGACTTTGTAAATGGTTTATAGGTTTGTAGTGTTCACTTATGTTTTAGGAGGCTTACGCTCTTTTGATATTCATCTCTTTGTAGTTAACCTGGTTTTCTGTCTAGGTAGTTGTACGAATTTTTAAAATATTTTAAATTGCCTTTTGGGGGGCATAGGTAGAATTTGTTTGCATTTATTTTGCTTAGAAATTGGTGCCTTTTTGCACTAGGAGTTGGTATTTGTCTAAGTATGAATGTTTACCTTTGCTATTATTATTAGTTCTGTTCCTCACTCTTGAATTTCTTCCTGTTGAACACCCATCTGCTCAGTTTGTGTCTCTGTACCCTGGGTTTCCTGTGTATCAACTGTTTTGTCTTCACTTTCTGACTTTTAAAACTGCATCTGGTAGTGTTTCATATGTGTCTTTCACAGCATGGATATTTTTCCCATGGTGTTCCAGTATCAGTTTTGTTCTTTACTGCTTTCAGTTTTCCAAATGCATTTTTAGACTTCCTTGTGTTCTTTTTAAAATTTCTATCCTCACCTCAATCTTTTCTTTCCTTTTGACCCATTGCTCCAGTCTTCAGGAGCTATCCCTTCTTATCCTTTTTCTTCTTGAGAACATCATGACAGTGCATTTTAATTTTTTTTTTTTTTTTGTACCAGGGACTGAACTCAGGGGCACTTGACCTTTGAGTCATATCCCCAGCCCTATTTTGTATTTTATTTAGTGACAGGGTCTCACTGAGTTGCTTAGTGCCTCACTGTTGCTGAGGCTGGCTTTGATCTTGCGATCCTCCTGCCTCAGCCTCCTGAGCTGCTGCGATTGTAGGAGTGTGTCACCTCTCCTGGATAAAATTTTTATATGTATATGTTTTATATTTTTATTATATGTATTTAATAAACATATAACAGGTTTATTATTGATGTTGTTTTTGCTTATGTATTCTCAAAAAGAGGTAATTAACCAGTCTTGGGATTTTTTCCAGAAGGCCCGGTAGAAGCAGACAGTCTTCTCATGGATGACTTTTGTAACATTGTTATCAATCTTCATGTGTTTGAATCCCAAGTAAAAGTACTTAATTTCTGACTCTTTTTTTTTTTTGTCTGCAAAATTAAGAGTATTGATTTCATCCATCTCAGAGGGTTGTTGTGGAGATTAAATGACATGAAAAAAACCCCAAAGAGTATTCACTAAATGTAGAGGTCAGTTTTTGTACGCGTGCTTACATAAAACATGATGTTTTTAAAATTGTTGTTATATTTTAAAAGTTAACATATTTATTGAAAAAATTGGTTATTATAAAAACAAAAATAGTACAAAAATATATGTAAATACCTATTCAATGGAACACCTGTTAATATTTTGGCATACCTGTTTCCTGTTCAGTTAAAAAAAATTGCATTAAAAAGAATGTACTTATATGGAACCCTGGACATTTGTCAATAAAACTCCAAAAGAAGCTAGGTTAACAAAAATACATGAAGACTTGGTATAGTAGCTATCATTGTGTTCTGCTTGTAGTAGACGTGAAAAGAAAAAGTTGGTTGATATAAGGAACAAATGAAGCATGTTATACTATTTCAAGATATTTTTAGTGTTAATTATTATTTTCTCTTTTATCCAGAAGATGGTATTTTTATTTTAGGCCCTTTTGATTTAGTTTTTCTTAAATAGTAATTGTCTAAAGACTTAAAGCAAGCATGGTGGATGTGTCAGTCAAATTCCTGTTACTGTAACACAGACCTGAGATGAGGTAAAGAGATAAGGTTTATTGAGGCTCACAGTTCCAGAGGTTGGCCTTGTGCTTCAGGCCTTCAGGAGATGTAGCACATCATGGAGGGAGCAGGGAGTAGAATAAAGCTGCTCACCTAATGGCCAGGAAAGTGAAAGAGGAAAGGGTTGAGATCTCGCAGTCTTCTTCAGGTGCACCCCCCAATGACCTGAAGTCCTCCCACTAGGCCACGCCTCTTAAAAACACCACTGTCTCCCATTAGCTCCATTTTTGGAAACGAGCCTTTAACATACAAGCCTTTGGAAGAAGTTTAAAATCCCAACTATAGCAATAAGCCTATTATGTAAGTATGTAGCTCATTATTACTGTATTTCCTGAAAGCAGAATGTTAAATCTGGTCTAGTTTGGCTTCGCTCTACTTTTCATGTTTTACAACAAGCAAATTGTTTAAAATTAAGGCTTAGCGTTCTCTTTGCAGGCATTTTTATTTAGCCATCTTTTCCTGTGTTCACCATTAAGGTACAACCTGAAAACTTTACAGCCGTTTTTCTAAAGTTGAAATATATAGAAAATACAAAAAAGAGTCTCTGCTAACTTTAGTAATATTAAATTTTTTATTATTAACTAAAATGATTATTTTTGTTATTTATTTAAAAACAATTTTAATTAATTTTCCTGGTTCATGGCCTAAAGCCAGAGGACTGTGCTATTTAGTGTAGTGTTTTTTTTTTTTTTTTTGCTTTTATTTTTCAAAGTTCATGCTTGGAGGCAAAATTCACTGTATGTTTACTGTGATGAAACTACTGGAAACAGTATTGCAAAACTGGTTCCTTGAAGGACAGCTATACACTAGATACTGTAAGTTGATATTTTGCATATTGTTTATTTGGCAAGATCAAACAATGTTAGGCTGAGTTTTATAAGTCAGCGCTTCTCAAACTTTAGCATGACATTAGCTTTACCTGGAGAGCTTGTGAAGTCACAAATTGCTGGGCTCTTCTGGAGAGTCTGAGTCAGTAGGCCTGGGGCGGAGTCCAGTAATTTGCTTTGTAACATGGTTATGCTGATTCTTCTAGTCCCAGGACCACACTTTGAGAATCACTGATGGTAGGTTACACAGAAGCGGTAAGGACAGTAGGTTCTAGGGTGATCGGGACAGGAAAGTTGTGCACCAAACTTGGGGGGATGTGAATGGATGGCTCCTGGGTCAAGACTGGATTTGAGCAGGACCCTGATGAGTAGGTAGCATAGGGCAGGGAAGAGGACCTGGAAGACAGAGCCACCTGAGAGGGGACTGTGTGACAGTGGTACAGAAGGAATAATGTGCAGGGCCTGCCCGAGGGATGGAGAGACCATCTGCAAAGGGAAAATGTACCTAGTAAGAAAGTTTGTTTGAAAGAAAAGCAAAATATAAAAGCAGGCCCTAGCAAGCATTCTCTAGTTCTCTCTCCTTCCCCCTCTCCTCCTATTTCTCTCAACTTCTGAAGGCAATGTAGAACTCATATAATGGATCAGATGAGTGGCATGGACAAAATAGTGTTTTAGAAAATTAAGCTGGTAGTATTATGAGATGAGTTGAAGAGGATGGAAGGGAGGCCCTCCTAGGCTTGAGGAGATGCAGGTTTTTATATGGGGATTGCCATCCTAATCATTAGTAGGGTCAGTGGGAACAAGCAGCTTGCTCTGGGGACGGGTAATAATGATGGGGGTTTGGTTTAGGCTGGTGAATTGACAGGGCAGCATGACTGGTAACAGGAATATGTGGCCCACGGTGTGGATATAGAGCTGTAGCTTGGTAGACAGGTGAAAACTAAATACAGAACCCAACAATTGATGCGCTGGTTGATTCATTCATTGGTTCAATAAATGAACAAAATTGGGTGCTAGGGGCCCTTTTTAGAGAATAGCCAGAATGTCTGAGAGTTAGGTCCTGACGGCTTTGCTCAGAGGAATGTAGAGAACAGTTCAGAGGATGTAGTATTTGAAAGAAGAGACGAAAAAGGAGATGAGGAAAAAAGAAGAGAAGAACGTGGAAGGACTGCCCACAGCTGCCACAGCAAATGGGGACAGTAGATCTCCCCAACAAGAAGAGAATTTGAGGATGGAAGTGTTAGGCAAGTGCCTCTGGTGTGGGTGATGGGAGGTTGCCTTGCAGGAGTGTCCTTTGGAAGGGAAGGAGGTGCCCCTTGTGGTGGTGGTGGGGGGCAGAGGGTCCTCAAGGAGTCAATGGCATTGGCTTAAGAAGTTATTCAGGAAGCTTAGCATTAAGCTGTAGGAGAGATTAGAGTAGTGGAAGGCTAATGTGCCTTCTTTTCTTTTCTCAGTGAGCAAGACCTTTGCTGGTTGACTGTCAGGGGCAGGAAGCAATGGCAGGGAGAGATAAAGGTATCACCCCGCAGTCTTGTGCATCTCTGTGTAGAACCACTCCATCCTCCCAGTGACATGGGGCCAGACCCTCGGGAGACATCTTAGGCTTCTCCTTTTCTTTGCATTGCTGTTTGGACCCATCAGCAAATCCTTTTGGTACAATATTCCCTTGAAAAATATATCCAGGATCTAACTGCTTCTGACCTCTACTGCTATCAATTGGCTAATGTCCTCTTTCTCCTGAACTGTTGAAATAGACTAACTAGTCTCTTCTTCCTTCCTTGACCCTGGGGCTATTCTCAGCACGGTATCTAACATTGGATCAAGCCACCGTATAAAATCCACCAGGGACTACTCTTTTATTCAGTCAGAGTAAACGCTGAGTTCCTTACAGTGGCTTCCAAGGCCCTGTGTGGTCTGGCCGGATCCCCCACTGTCAACCCCAAACACACTTTTCTCAGACCTTACACCCTGCAGGATGGGTCAGCCTCAGCCTTCCCAGGGGTACTTTTCTCCGGATATCTGCCAGGCCTCTCACCTCTTTCAGTCTTTGCTCACATGTCCTCTGTGAAATGAAGCCTCCCAGAACATACTTTGTAAATTGGAGCTCTGTAGGACTTAAGCACCTCACATCCTATTTATCATTGGGCTCTTCCTATTAGGTTGTACATTTCCTGAGGGTAAGGATTTTTCGCTTGATTTTTGTTCACTACTATATGCTTAGTGGTTAGAACATCTCTTAGAGGCTCTTGATGAAATCTTACTGTGAGAGGAAGTGGGCATGGTAGTTGAGGGCGACAGGCCTTAGAAGGTAATACTAGCTACTATTTGTTAAGCACCTTACTGTGTGGTAGTTGTTTTATTTTTATTTAATTTTATTTTTAAAATTTTTATCTAATTTTTAAATGATACACAAAAACAAAGAAGTTGTACATATTTGTGGATTGCTGTGTAATGCTCCGTACACGAATATATTGAATAATGTTTAAGTCAGGTTAAACATATCTCTTTAAACATGATTTCTTTGTGGTGAAAACTTTTTATTTTTTGGTGCTGGGGATCGAACTCAGGGCCTTGTGAATGCAAAGCAAACACTCTACCATCTGAGCTATATTCCCGGCCCTGTGGTGAAAACTTTTAAAATAATTTCTTCTAGGTTTTGAAATATACAGTACATAATTGTTGTCTCTAGTCACCTACTGTGCGGTAATACTCTAGAGCTTCTTGCTCCTACCCAACTATAACAGTCCTCATCCATCAATCAGTATGCCAGGTGCTTTGATATGTGGTTGTATTTAACTCTAACAGCTGCCTTGCCCAGCGGGCATTATGTTCCACGTATATCTAAGGGAACTGAGTGTTGGGTAAGTTGATAATCTTTCACAAAGTTAATAAATTTATGTAAGCTGTTTAGATTATAGAGACAGTCTAATTAGGCAGAAGATTTGATCTTAGATATCAGGAAGGATTTTTCTCAAATGAGAAGAAAGGAAGAGAAGAAATGCTGAGACTGAAAGGGAAATGTGTGAGGCATCTTTTTTTCTGATGACCTTCATTTTACTTATTAAAGATCAAAGCCAATTTATCCATTGAAACTGAGAGGAGGTGAGCAGAGAGTTTAGAAGGCTACCAAAGGTTACATTCTGCTGAAGACTCAGATCAACAGCATGGTTCTTTTTTTTTTTTTTTACTAAATTGTTTAAAATTTATTAATCTCAATAATTTGGAAAAAGAAATTCTATAAAAAGGAGAATAAAGGAAAGAACATAATACATAAAATTGACAAATTTGAGGACACACCAAGTGTACATATCAAGGAGTGTCATATATCAGTGCTTTCAAAAGACAAATTAATTTGAAATAAATGTAGTTAATGTGAGATGTAGTAATCATTTTTTAATTATATATAATGGTAGTATACATGTATATGTACAAAATGCATCTCATATAATTATGAGTATACATTGCAAAAAACAGCATGGTTCTTGATGTGTTTAGGCTCCATGTAGAATAATGAGCCCACCAACCAAAGGTGTTAGCAACGGATGGCATCGTTGAGATCATTTAATCTAGCTCCCAACTTTATCACTTTAGTCTGTGATCTGCCAAGGCCATGGTCACTTCCATTTATCTTACACCTGTTTTCCATTTGCTTTTCGTTTGCTTATTGTCTTCATCATTGTTGAGTGAATTATTTGTCCGGTAGACAATATCCAGTGCCTGTATCTCTTCCTTCATTGACCTCCCCTTCTTCAGTGACCCCCTCAGTCCACCTATACCTATGGCTGGACTTCAGGAGTCTTTGGCTTTACCAGGAAAGCAGTGGAGGGTTGACAGTGGCAGGGCAGGGCGAGAGGGGTTACTGGAGAGGGGGCCAAGGAAAGGAGAGCTTTTGGTGGGGGTCTAGAGAAGATGGAGCTCCAGTTCAAAGTGGGTTAGAGGCAGGGTGGACCTGAAGAAAATTCATTCCTGCTTAAAGTAGTTCTGTAGTTACTCTTAAGATGATTTTATTTATTTATTTTTTGGAACTGGGGATTGAACTCAGGGGTGCTTGACCACTGAGCAACATTCCCAGCCCCATTTTGTATTTTATTTAGAGACAGCGTCTCACTGAGTGTCTTAGCACCTCACTTTTTCTGAGGCTGGCTTTGAATTCGTGATCCTCCTACCTCAGCCTCCCGAGCTGCTGGGATTACAGGTGTGCACTACCATGCCTGATTCTGATGTTTAAGCACTATGCATTTTTACATTCATGGGGCTGTCATTTCTTTCTTTTTGTTATTATTTTTTTAATTTTGTTTGTTTATTCTTTTTTTAGTTTTAATTTTAATTTGTTATATATGACAACAGGATGTGTTACAACTCATATTACACATATAGAGCATAATTTTTCATATCTCTGGTTGTACACAAAGTAGAGTCACATCCTTTGTGTTTTCATACGTGTACTTAGGGTGATGATGACCATCGCATTCCACTGTCTTTCCTACTCCTATGCCCCCTCCCTCTCCTTTTCCCCTCTGTCCTATCTAGAATTAATTTAATCCTCCTACCCCTGCCCCCACAGCATATTATGGATCAGCATCCTTAAATCAGAGAAATCATTCGGCATTTGGTTTTTGGGGATTGGCTAATTTCACTTAGCATTATGTTCTCTAGTTCCATTCATTTACCTGCAAATGCCATGATTTTATTCTCCTTTAATGCTGAATAATTTTTTGTTATTGTTATCTTTTTTTTTAATTTTAGAGAAACCAGTAAAACATTTTTTTTAAACATGGAAAAAATTACTAGTGAAATATTTGATGCATAGAATTAAGGATAAACACTGTGTAGATATGGGTAATAAATATAATTTCTTAAAATTGGAATTTGTACATAGTCTAATTATGCATCCTTGTTGTTATATTTAGCCAGAGAGGTGTTACAGAATTGGCATTTATATTGGTGTGAACTAATGTTAATATTTATAACACCACTAACATTTAGCTGAAAATTGTTAGTTTGTATATCAGTTTCCCAGTATTTGCCAGGTTGTTTAAATTGTAGTTTTTGAAATTGGTACATGCATGTTTTTTAAAAAGCAAGTATTAATTTCATTGCTTTCTTCCAAACACACAAGTGAATCATACACAAGTCAAATGGGAGTACGCATAATGAAACCTCCTAGTTTATGTGAACTTGGATTTTTTTAAAAAAATTATAAAGAGTTTGTTTTTAAACAATTTGAGTGATTGCAGTCATTTCCTCTATTTAGCAACATGTACTCAGACTTTTGTAGTTATGCAATAAATACATATTCACAGGTTGACACAGGGTCAAGCATCAACTCATTTGAACATTGGTGGTGGCCATGGAAGCTGATAAAACAGAGGAAAAGTTCATCTGGGGCTTACATGGCAATGAGAATCACATTTTCCTTGGAAAAGAGATGTGATGGGGTGCTTGGGTCCAGTGTTCTCATTTGTGCAGCTGAAGACTCCGAGGTCCTGAAGGTTTCAATTGCTAAAAGCCACTGGGCTGGGAGCTGTTAGGGCACTGAGGAGCACGTTTATACCCACAAAGAGAATCTTTGATTGAAAAAGAAATTGTATCATGGTTTCTCTGGGCTGTAAGGTCCTCAAGGGCCCCAGATAACTGGGCCCCCTACTATTCATCTTTTTATCTGAGTGCATGGCTATTTCCAGTACCTATTAGATATTTGATAAATGCATAATTTCCAAAAGTAAGTTATTTCCCCCTTTCTGAGAGTAGTTCTTTTAAAAAATATTAGCAAAACAAAAGGGTCGGTGCTGTAGCTCAGTGGCAGAATGCTTGCCTATCATGTGTGAGACACCGGGTTCAATCCTTAGCACCATATAAAAATAAATAAATAAAATAAAGGCATTCTGTCCATCTACAGCTACAAACAAAACAAAACAAAACAAAAGTGTGTTTCAAGAAAATACAGTTTAAAAAACAGGCTTAATAAATTGAGTTAAACATTTACTTCATTTTTTAAACTATAAATATCATCATTGTTTACAATCTAATTTACAATAGAGGGCCCATTTGCAAATAGTGTGTGTGTTTGAATGCGTATGTATAAACAAGTACATATGTGAGTTGTTTGTGTGTAAAGAATTTGATATTTTACTTATGTATGCATTTATATTATTATTATTTTTTGGTTGTAGTTGGATACAGTACCTTTATTTTATTTATTTATTTTTATGTGGTGCTGAGGACCGAACCCAGCACCTCACTTATACCTTATACCACTAATCAGGAGTAGAGCTGGGTCTTCTAATTCAGTGTTCCTGTCTTTTTCCCAGCAGAACAGCCTGTCTTTGAGGTTACCTTCTTCATATGCTACCCTGTGTATTGTGATTGGGGTACAGCTGAAGGTGAGGGTAAATGCATTTCAGGAATATATATTTTAACAGTTGAGAACTCTTATTTACAATCAAGAGGACTGAATGTACTGTGACCTGAGAAAGAAACTAGACATCAAAGTCAAATCACAGCATTCCTTACACAGAATCTATAAAAGGACCATAGAAAGAGGTGTGTGTTTTCTAGATGACATCCTAGTGGGCTGTCTTCCAAGAGAGCTTCTCTCACATGGGTCCATTGACCATGGTGGGTCAATTCTGCCATGCAGCCTCAGGGACCTTACTTTGTATTTTCTGGGGTATTTGTGCATACGTATGTCTTACAGGGAGGGATGCAGTTTCTGCATTTTCTTTAGAACATTGTGCCAATATGTCAGTTTATGGTGATAACTAGAACTGTCTTACAGGGAGGGATGCAGTTTCTGCATTTTCTTTAGAACATTGTGCCAATATGTCAGTTTATGGTGATAACTAGAACTGTCCCTGGCACTCAGTTTATGTGTGATGAGAATATCTATCACTCCTCAGTGATGGAGACCTTAGTTGACTGTCTAGCCAGGCCTTTAATATCACGGTCATGGAAGCAGACATGAAGGAGTAAGGTTTATACTTGTAGCTGTTCTGTAGCAGATCTGGGAATAGAACTAACTTCTCACCCCTGGCCCATAGTTCTTTCCACTGGTTTTGGAGTGGACTTGGGCCTCAGAAGTGCTGGGAGAGGGGGTACCACCTTGAGTGTTGGTACTGCTTTTAATTGCCTTCTCATGTATTCAGCAGTTTTATTGTTTATTCATGTGGAGAGCAGGACATTGGCCAAATGAAGGTCGAAATAAATCTTAAAATTAGTTTTAGGACTGAAGCTAGAATATGATGTCCTGAAGGCAGGGACCAGCTGTGTTCCTCTCTGTGTCCCCAGAGGCCCCGAGAGCCACAGAGAGGTGGACCTGTCTCACCCACACTTATTAAATGTTGGCTGAAATAGAAGTCTTCATGAGCCAGGAGTGGATACTGAGCATCATCAGCTAGCTCTGGCCCTGTCCTTGAGATCATTTGACCACTTGGAAATTTGTTGTAATTCTCCATTGGATGTAGACATGCTAAAAGCCTGTTGGTTTTACTGACATGCCTTGCCTGGAGTCACAAACACATTCATAGGACAGCAGGCACTTGCTGTGTTGTCAAGAGATGAAGAATAAGTACTTCCAGGTATGCACTAGCTGTTAAGATCTTGAGGTCAGATTCATTGCCTCAGCTTTGAAATTGTCCATTCCAAAAAAGCAACCCATTCTATCCAGGAAATGTATTAATATCAACCACAGCATCACTTACCGAGTGCTCAGGACATGTTTGGACTCTGTGTCACCTCATTTCCTTCTCAGCCAACAAGAGCAGAGTGCTCCCGGCTTCACAGGTCAGAGAGACTGGCCAGGCTCACACAGAGAGTGGGCGTGGGGAACTTGAACCCAGGACACAGTGAGTGGGCATGGGGGACCTGCACCCAGGGCTTCTCTCTAAAGAGCTTTTTCTTTCATCCTTTGTCAGTCATCTTGGACCTGGTCTACTTATTTATTATTTCAAAAAAGTGTTACTGAGATGTAGCACATAATTCATCTATTTGAAGCATACAGTTCAGTGGATTTTAATAGATTCACTGTTGTGCAGCCATGATCAATGTGATTTTATCACATTCTCATTACCTCCAAAAGAAACCTGATAACCCATTAGCAGTTATTCCATTTTCTTGCAGCTCTCTTCCCACCCCAGCCCTAGGAAATCACTAATCTACTTTCTGTCTCCGTAGATTTGCCCATTTTTGACATTTCATACGAATAGATTATGTAATACGTGGGTGTTTTGTGACTTGGAGTTATTTTGGCTAGCATCCGTTCATCCAACATGCTGTTTATTGACCCCCCTCACCCCCAAATCATATGTTGAATTCCTAACCTTCCTGTGACTATATTTGGAAAACAGGGCCTGTGAGGGAGAAGGCAAGGAAGGGTAAGTGAGGTGGTAAGGGTGGGCCCTAATCTGGGAGGATTATTGGCCTTATAGGAAAAGATTCTAAGGACTTGCTGTGAAGATAGAACTGCAAGCCAGGGAGAGAGCCCTTACCAGACACTGACCCTGTCTGACCTTGACCTGGGCGTCTAGGCTTCCAAACTACAAAGCAATCATGTTCTGTTGTTTAAACCACCCAGTCTACCATGTTTTGTTGTGGTCATTCCTAGCCGACAAAATATACCATGTATTAGTATTTCATTCCTTTTTATGGTTGAATAACATAGCATTGTGTGGATATAGTCCATTTTGCTTATTTATTCAATAATTGATGGACATTTGGCTAGCACCTCACTGGCAACCACTCATTTCTTTTCTTTTCTTCTTGGTTCTTTTTGTTTATATATAACATCAGGATTCATTTTGGCATAATTATAAAAGCTTAGAATATAATCTGCTCTAATTTAGTCCCCACTACTTATGTTTTCCCTCTCCTCCTCCCTCTCTCTGTTCCTTTCCCTCCTCTCTACTGATCTTTCTGCTATTTACATAATTTTTTTTTAGTTAGTGTCTTGTGGATGTAGATGAATATGACTGTGGCATATTCATATATGTACATAATAAAGTTAAGTCAGATTCATTCCATTGGCAACCACTAATTTAATTTTTATTTATAGATTTCCCTGTTCTGGATATTTCCTATGAATGAAATCATATAATATGTGAATTTTTGTGACTGGTGTCTTTCATTTAGTACAATATTTTCCAGGTTCATCCCTGTAGTACCATATCAGTACTTTGTTCTTTTTTATGGCTGAATAATATTTTATTCTAAGATGGTAGTAAGATTTGTTTATCCGTTGGTCAGTTGATGGCCATTTAGGTTGTTTTCACTATTTGGCTATTATGAATAATGCTGCTATGAACATTTGTGCACAACATTTTATACAGACATTATTTCTCTTGAGTATACACCTAGAAGTGGAAGTATACACCTATGGTTTAGGCCATACTTTAAGCTTTTCTCACCCCCGAGGCGCTAAGGATTGAACTCTGGGCCTTGAGCATGCTATGATGTGCTCTCTACCACTGAGCTACATTCCCAACCCTTGATCTATAAGTTTTTATAAGTCCTTTTGGAAGTTGTCAGAGTACCCCAAATATATTACCTATGGGTTTATGCTGTATTTTTGAAATTTGACAGTCTTTGCCCCCTCTGTGCCATTTAGGAACATGCAATGGAATTATAGAATCCTTGAGGTGCAAGTTGATTGAGAGATGAGGAAACCAAAATTTCCTTTCCAGGATTGTGCCAATGCATAGTGGCTGAATCTGCACCAAACACCTGATCTGTTTTTCTCCTGGGCTGTGCTTTCCATGTGATGGCCTCTCAAGATGGAGCAGTTCTTACAAACAAGGCTCCGTTGCTGAAGTAAAGATGTTTTGTATGTTGTTTGCCTCTGGCTGAAATCTATTCAGAGTGACATTCTAGAACTAGTCATAGTACTTTGGGATGTGCCTCAGAGAAAGCTTGCCATTCAAAGCACTTTGATGGTAGGAAGGTGGCAGGATGGGGCCCCATCAAGGTGAGGTTCTTGGGGATTGTCAGGAACGGGTGCTAGTAATTGAAGTTCTGTGAGCTCTCATTTCAGTTCTGTAGAATGGCAGTGTCTTGGAGCCTGGTGATCCAGGACATTTACAAATGTCAAGATTCACAAATGGAAATGGCAATTTAAAAAGCAAAGTTTGAGATGAAAAGCGGAAAATTACATGATTTTTAAAATGTTATGATACCTTTCACACCCCTGGAACCAATTCAGTAAGTACTAAAGAAATAAGCAACTGTGAAAATTCTTACTGAAGAGGGTCAAGTGCAGGTGCAGGTGGTATGGACAGGGAAAGATGTATAAATCATGAGACAGGGAAGATTTGCCAAGTTATTTGCCAAGGAAAGCAAACCTTGTTAGCAAGCTAGGAAAGAGTATCCAAAAACTGCCATCTCAATTTGAAATAAGGTGTGGTTCTGACTTGTTGCATCAATTATTGAAATTTTTATATGTGAAAAGAAAGCCTTGATTTTCTAATTCCTTAAAAAATACATTTTTTGAGACGTGAAGAGTAGTTTAATTGTTAAATATTTCATGATATGCTTAAGAAGCAATTGAATAAAAGTTGTAAAATCTGAAAGTATTAGTCTTTTTAGTATATTTTGTAGCACAGATATACAAGGTCATTTAAAACTTCAAGCAAATAAGCAGTCATTATGTGGTCTAAATTATAGTAATTTAAAAAATTCAACAAACGTTTATGAGCTGTGTACTCTGTATAAGCCATTGTTAGCCTCTTGGGAATGTAAAGATTAGCTAGGTATCATCTCTACTGTCAAGGAATTTATTATTTAGTGGCTGAAGTAGTATTTAATAAGAACTTTACTAAATGTTATTGGCAGAGGGAGGGGGAGAGGGAATAAAATAGAAACACAAAAAGACAGGCTTAAGGAATATAGTTTTCATAATCATAAATAAAGATTTATAAACTGTGTCTCCTCCAATTAGTATTAAAAACATCCTGTGGCAGCCTGACTCTATTGAACTGAGGATATAGATCTTACTGTGACACAATGTATATAACTGGAGGACATGATAGATGTGGAAAGTGCATAGTGATTACATGTAGGAGTGAATAATGATAAATTGGATCTGGGTTTTAACGACTATAAGCACGTGGGTGTACCTCATGGAGCTTTTGGGACCTGAACAACCTACAGTCAACTCTCCCAGTTTATGGATATTATTACTGCCCTCTCTCCCCCCACCGTCCCCAAGAATTTACGATCCAATCCAGTTTTCTTTTCTTTTCTTTTTAAAATTAAATCTAAGCGAATCCTTTAGACATTAACTTTTTTTTTTTTTTTGAAGAATCCCGACCAGTTGTCTTGTCTAAAGTCCTACATTGTGGACCTGTGGATGCCTGCCTCATAGTTGCATTTAGGTTAACTATTTTTAGCAAGCATGCTTCGTGGCTGATGTTGAGTGGCTGATGTTGAGTAGTTATTAGATCAGATTAGATGTCAAGTAGTTCTTCTTCCCTTTGATGATTATCAGTTTACTATTATGAATGTAAATATACAAGAAGTACCTTGGGTTTTCTTTCTGAAAGGATGGCCTACATAATTTATCTCTTGGTTTTTCACTTACCCCAAGGGGTGAGGTACATTTGCCCTAAGCAGTGAGAGGACTCTTGGGTGGGAATGGAAAAGGAATGTTGGTCATTCACTTTTCTTACTAGTCGATGGCCTAAGCCAGGGGTTGGTGCTCCAGGGAATTGACCAGGACAGAGATATAGAGGTAGAAATGACAAAGGTAGGTGTGTGTGTGTGTGTGTGTGTGTGTATTATTATTATTATTTTCAAGGACCAGTGGGCTGAGAGACCCTGTCCTATGTACAAGGAAAGTTGCTGATGTTTGTAATCTATTATGTTGGGGTCATATCCTGGGGATTCTAGCCTTTGTTTATCATTCCATCTATGCATTAAATTTTCTTTGCATTTGTCCTAGTTGTGCTACTGGTGGAGACCAATTATAAACAGATTAAAAACTTGTGGCATGTCAAATACGGATGAGTGCTATGATGAAACAGTAGGCAAGATGGTGTGTGGGGGGGTGTGAACGGGATAAGATAGGTTGACAACCTATCTGAGGAGGCATTATTTGTGTAGAAATGTGAATGAGGTAAGGGAGCAGGCCATGCATGCAAAGAGCCCCATGAACAGGTACGGAGAAGGAACATGCTTTCTGTGGATGTCTCAGGAAGAACCAAGCAGCTGGTTGGGCAGCTGGAGGGCAGTGAGGAAGGGCAAGTCGGGTAGAAAACTGAATGTAGGAAGAGTATTTAAATGTGCTTTGTGCTGAGCATAGTTACAGGGAATCCCAGGAGGCTGAAACTGAATACGTTTATTTTCCTTATAGGAAAGTAAATGTAAAAGACCATGAAAATGGTGAGTGTAAAAATAGGTCTTCCACTTAGTCTAAGGTCTTCCACTTAGTCTCATGAGGTATAGAACTGAATTAAATACAATTTGACTGTTTTGCTTTACATTGTATCTCCAAGATGACAATACAAGTATTTTAGCCAAAATGCAAATTAGCCATGGGTTCCACACTTTCCAGCGGGGTATCTCTTTGTAAAGATGTGCAAATAGTTTTAAATCCCATGATGCCTTTAAAAAAACATTGAAATAGGACTTGAAAGATCTAAACCAAGGAACTGGCCTCTGGGAAAACTCTTGAGCCCCCAGGAGTCTGAACATTCCCATTTATCACACTGAGATAAGCTCTCTGGGTATCTGATGGGGCTACTGGAAGGACTGACTGGCATGATGGATATGAATGTGCTTTATAAACTGTGATGCACTACATGAGCCTAAGGTATTATTATCATTTAGATCTTTATTATAGTTTTGCTAAACAGAGGCAGTCTATTATCTACCTTTCATTTGAAAGCAAATGACAAATAGTTACTTCAAGGTAAAAATGCTTTTTAAGAGCAGAATCTGATCAATGCACCTTAAAGGACCTGATGAATTATTCAGCTGTTCTTCCAATCAGCATATCAGAACTAGGGAAATGATCACTTTTTATTTCTATTCCAGGCTCCTGGAAATCAGCATGCTCTGTGTGAAACCCTATCTGGGGGAATCTTCTTGAGTTTCAATGATGGATTAAGAAACTAGAAAAGCTTTATGCATCTGGAAGAAATGAAAATTTGAGAAGGATTGGCACATTTAAATTAGGAAACTGGCAAAGATTCATTGAGTCTTTAACATGCATGAATGGATGAATGGGTAGGTGGGTGGGTAGGTGGATAGGTAAATAGATGATTGGCACTATGGGATAGAAAAGAATGTGAGAAATGGATATTGGCATGAGCATAGCTGACATTATTTAGCACTTAGATATTCCAGGCATGAATCACACCCTAAACCATATGAGGTAACTACAGTTATTATCCCATTTTATGGAGGGGGAGATTCTATTTGGAGAGATTTAAGCTTACTCAAGGTCACATAGCTAGAAAATGGCAGAGCTGGGATTTGACTGTAAGTCTCCACTCTTAACCATGAGCTTTCTCAAGTTGCATATGGTATCACTGAGGAGAAAGTTTTTCTTTAAGGAAAGTGATGTAATAATACTGAGTTAAGCATAAATGCAATGGAAAGAAAGAGCTATATATGCAAGAATTTAGAGGAAGAATAGAACAGATAACTGGGGGCTCAATTGGTCATGGGTCATGAGACTTGTTGGAAGAGGAGGGCTTTTAGTAGGATCCACAGGACTTGAACTGAAAAAAAGGAGCCAGGGGTTGGTGCTCCGGGGGTCAGCCAGGGCAGAGACATAGAGGTAGGAATGAAAAGGTGTATGGGTGTGTATTATTATTATTATTATTATTATTACTACTACTACTACTTTCAAGGACCAATGGGCTGAGAGACCTTGTCCTATGTACAAGGAAAATGGCTGATGAGGCATAGTGGTAATAGTGGAAGGGGGGATAGGATTAGAATGGAAACCTGAAAGGTACCTGAAAGGCAGAGAAGGGCAGACCCAAAGAGACTGAATTTTATCCTCTTGCCATTAAAGATCTTTAGATGACTCTGAAGTCAGCTAGTGATTTAATCAGAGTGTTGTCCCTGATTCAGAAAACTCAATTTAGAATCAGATTTAAGGACCTACTTGGAGCGATTGAAAGAATGTAAGCAAAAATATGCACATATGTATGATATTGTCATATATTTATGTATGGCTAGGTAAAAAGAAGAAGGAAAATGTACATTGCTTGCTTGAGTTTCAAACATAGAATATTCAAATTCTCCCAGAATTATCCCACTTGATGTTTACAGAGAGGCGTTTGGCTCTGGAGGGGAAATGGTCTCCAAGGTGGTTTTCCTGTGGGGCTGGGGATAGAGAGTGGATGTTCCTAATGCTTCCAGGTTTCCTTCTGATTCTTATGGCTCATTATTCTTTTAAGCTTAGGTGTGTTCCTTCTGGTCTTCATAATGAAAATAGCTACCATTTTCAAAAAACCTGCTACATTCTGAGAGTTCAGGGTAACTATATGAATTAGATGGTGTGATCCCTGTTTTGCTAGTGAGGAATGAAAGCCCAGAAATGTTGACAACTGAAGTCACAGAAATAGCACAGTAATTGGTGGAGATGGGATTAGAAACTAGCCTTCTCTGGTCAGAAAAGCCCTGTTCCTTCTCTACTCTGTGTAAATGTGAGAGTTGGCCAACCCTACCTCTTATTGTAAGTGCTTTTGGGAATGTTATTAAATATCTTTGTTCTTCATTTTCTCTCCTATTAAATAGGGATAGTCATGACATCCAGGTGACATGCCATAAGGGTTCCATTAATAGCTCTTTTAGTGTTATTTATTATTATCTATGACTGAGTCCTTCTGTTGACTGTAACATGCTGGTCCTCAAAAAAAAAAAAGGTTTAAATTCAGGTGCAAAGAAAAGAGGAACATCTTTGAAAATTCATTTTAGATTGTGCATATTAATTTGGAAACTCTAATTAGCTTTCTGTGTTTTCCCTGGGATTTTCTTAACCCAGTTTCGCACCGATGCTGCCTACCTTTTTGCTCTCTCTGTCATCAGCAGTGACTTTTCGATGCTGCTCTGGGCTGGAAGAGCACCTAGTGATGGACAGCAGGAAGGAAACGGATGTCTGCCTCACTGTTATCCTCACTAGGGAGGAACCACTTCTTCTCAAACAGGAAGGAGTAACTAGACTTGCCTTACCTTATTTTGACCTTGTGGGGCAAGGACAGGCTCAAGTAGGATGGTTTGAGATTGCTGAAGAAGTCCCTCAGCAGGTTCGACAAAGGCTTTTTTTAAAACCCAGATAACCAGAGTAGGGGCGGGGAGACCACACACTGGGTTGCAGTTACAAAGAAGAGAAAGAGAAAAGAGAGAGAACCAATTCCTGTGAGGTTTAATAGTCATCCCAAACTGAAAATTCCCCGCCTTGTCCTTTGTGTGTTCTTCCAAGGCCTAGAACACCAGAGATATTCATTAACAGGTCGCTAGTGGGGATAAGCTTCAGTATAATTGCTAAGTTGGCCTTTCTGGGAGTGACTTCCTCCTTCCCTGGCTTTAATGAGCAGTTTTATATGCAGATATATTCTCTGGTACTAGTAATATTGATTTCTGGGTCTAATTTTAAAATAACCTGAAGTTATCCTGCTCATCTAAAGGAACAGGCATTCAAATGCAAGTTTGCATTGCTAATGCTGTGAAAATCTGTATGCCCAGTACTGCAAGATTATCTATTTGTTTCCACTTGTAAGACTAGTGTAAGAAGATGAGCTGTGAGCTCTTTCATTGATCAAAATTTGAAATTAAACCCATTGTGCTCTCATGCAAAATACTAATGGTCATTATTTGTTACACAGGACATATTATAAATATCCAAAAACATTTATTTATTAACTGATTATTACCACTAATCAAAGTCAACTCTTTTATTTCATTGTTTTTCTAATAACTTTGGAGATTGTCAGTGAAATGAAAATAAAATACCCTAAACAATTAACTAGCCCAGTTGTCCACTGTCTCTGTTTCTCAGCAGTAAGATCTTGATGTCCTAGGGGAGTAGTCATCTGTGTGTACACAAATCTGATCAATGTTATTCTCTATGTCTTATCTCTGTGTTGGAGACCTTGCCAGGCCTCTCAGCATGTAATCATACTCATTATCTCCTCAATCATATGAGTAGTAAGAGCCTTTTTTGAGTCTGGAGTTGGAGTTTGGAGTTGGAGTTTAAGTAGTTTGGAGTTGAAGACCATACACAGTTATGCAGTAGTCCTCCTCATTCATAGGCAATACTTCTGAGACCCCCATTGGATGCCTGTTATGTTCTTCTCCTAGATGCCTATGATGAAATTTAATTTATAAATTAGGTACAGTAAGAGATTAACAACAATAACTAGTAATAAGTCAAGCAGTTATGACAATTTGCTGCAGTGAAAGTTATTAAAATTATGACAATTTACTGTAGTGAAAGTTATTACAATTCTGGAATTGTTTATTTCTGGAATTTTTGATTTAATAATTTTAGACAGTGGTTGACCATGGTTAACTGAAACCATAGCAAGAGAAACCTTGTATAGGGGGACTATAATCTACCCATGGCCCTACTAGGAAACAGTCAATGTAATGATGAATATTAATCTAGCAGATTCAGTTTTGAGCCCTTTCTTTTTATCCATGGGCAGTAGACTGAGGTCATGTTTCTGCAGTCGACATATGTCATCTATCAAGTGCCTTCCCTGTGCCAGGTACTTTGCTCATGTTGAGGATTCTAAGGAAGGTTTGTCCCAGAGGACCTCAGAGAGCTTTTGTTTTTGACGCTTACTTTTCTTTACCTGACTACCTGTTTTCCAAATATTCAACTCCTTTTGGATCTTCGGTCCAAGGATAAGCAAATATTAAATTGCTTGCTACTAATGTATGCCATTAGCAATTCAAATTCTGGTTTTCTCAGATTTTACTCCTGGGTATGAGGACAGAACTCAAAAAAAAAAAAAAAAGCATTAATTAAATGAACACAATGAAAAGGAAAATAGCTGTAAAGCATGGTTGAGTCCCTCTCAGGGGGCCCTGATGTAAAAATATATTAACATACAGTGCTAAACAGGTGGGGGTAGAAAGAAACCACCTGAGAGATGCTCTTTGCTGCTGTTCCATGAGGTGCACTTGAATGACTGGAGCCAGTAACAATATTTCTCGACATTTGTGTGTTTATATACATTACCTTTCTATGGTTTGCAGTGAGGAGAGTGATTTTTGGAGATGCTCAGCTTCCCATAATCCTGGTCTGAGGTTCAGCCAGAGGGGAGGCAAGGGGACGAGGGAGAGGGCTGACCTAACTTGTATTTTAGTCACCATTTTCATTGCAGTGACTGAAAGTCCTGACAAAAACAACATAGAAGAGGGAAAATTTATTTTGGCTCATGGTTTCAGAAGTTCAGTCCATGATCAGCCAACTCCATAGCTCTGGGCCTGAGGAGAGGCCGGAACATCATGGTGGAAGGGCATGGCCGAAGAAAGCAGCTCAGGACCTGGTGACCAGGAAGCAGGACAAAATATAAACCTCACCAAGGACAAAATATAACCCCCAAAGACAACGCCCCAGGGACCTACTTCTTCTGGCAACACCCCACCTGCCTACAGTTACTACCCAGTTAGTACCTACCAGTGGATTAATCCACCATTGAGTTATAGCTCTCCCAAACCAATGTTTTCCCCTCTGAAAATTCTTGCTTTGTCTCACGTCTGAGTTTTTGGGGGCACCTCAGATTGAAATCTTCTATGTCTGGAGTGTACCAGATTTTTTAACTTGTCACTTCTTTTCGTATCACTTTCTAACCCACTGAGGGTGGGTATGGTTGTAATCATCCTCATCTGACCATCAGAGGAACTGTGGCTAAGGGAGATGAAGAGTCATGGCTGAGGCAGTTAATGAGTGTGAGGACTCAACTTTGATCCAGATCTGCTTGTTTTCTGGTGTCTTGCGACCCAAGAGTAGAGAATCTTGGTCATCTTACCCCGGGCCTTCCTTGATAAGTCTCTGTCCTTGGTGGATCTTCTCTTCCTTGCTAAATGATGACCGTGGTGTTCTCATTTCATAAAATCAGGGCTTCCATAAGTAAATGATCCTACTTTGCCAAAAATTCCCAAATTAAATGGGGAAAAAAGTCCTAATGTAGTATTTTAGTTCTCTGTGTAGACTTTCCCCCTTCCATTTAATGAAGACATAGAATTTCTATAAGGTACAGCTCATAAACATAATGTGAGAGATGTTATGTTTACTTTGTCATCTTTTTTAGAAGAAGCTGCCACCAAAACGATTTTAATGGAAATTATATCTTGTTATGATTCCCATTTTACTGTGTTACGATTTTTTTCTTTTATCTTTAGCCATTTTATGGGTATTATTATATCAGAATATGTGCTTCAGAGTCGATGTGCCGTTTGCTGTGGGATATGAAAGCTGACTCAGAACCGTGATTACGGAGGAGATTGGAGATGGGAGGCTGCGGTGAGGAGCCTGAACTCTTTCCATTCTGGACCGTTAAATGATCCTTCTTGTTTTAATGAACCTGCCAAGATTGATGGGCACAGCTCCCAACTCTTGAGATTCTCCTGTGCGTTTCATAGCCGAAGATGTTGGCATGTCACTGATGACACTTGGGGAAGCCTAACATGTAGTTTCACCTCAGAATTCTTGTTATATTCAATTTAAAAGCATTTACCCTTTGGATGTTTCTGGGAAGTGGAGATGTAAGTTCTTGTGTCCCACAAAAGGGCGTTTGCTCAGTGCTGATTTGCAGAGAGGGCAGGTGCAGTTTCAGTGGCTGCCTTCTCTCTCTGCGCCAATATAGAGCAAGCAGAGAGGAAAAGGAACTCCCAGACTACTCGAAGTCCCATGAACTCGTTGAAAATATGCTGTTTTAATAATGGTGGCCGATGGTCCTCTAACTCTATTACTCTCTAAATGAGAAGAAATGTGCTTGTGTTTTTCAAATAAAACGGTTTCTAAGCTTGGAGCAGATAACTGGAAAGCCTATAGAATCTTACCATGGTTAAAGGTCATCTAGCTGGATGCTTGAATTCATTCTCTCTGGCATCCCTACCAAGACTGGCATCGTCCCCCATGTGTGCCTTTCACGGTTTTCTTCTACTTCTTTCTATCATGTCCAGCTCCCCACTAAATACCAGTAAAGACTCCAATCCCCCGTCCCCAGTCCTGAGTCCCCTTTTAAGAGTCTCCTGACTTCTCCTCCCTGACAACTACTGGCGGGGGCACTTCTGCCCTCCTGTGCTTCTCCCTGCTTCCAATTCCTCCACTAAGCATGACTGGCAGGGCCTCTCCCCTCCTATTCTTCCCATCTTCCCCAATGTCCCCTAGGTAAGGTCTCATGGAATTTGTTAGTGTCTGTGTCAGGAAATTGCTGTGTCATCTTGGGTGTTCAGTATTAACTCAGTGATTTGAGGAGTAACACAGTTCTAGATGCTTCCATTTGCCATCTGTAAAGGGGTCATGACCTCTTACTCTGGCTGGTTAATTTATGGGATCTCTGCTAGAGGGACTTGCAAAATCATGTTTGTTCTCAGTGCGTGGAGGTCTCTTCTGCATAGCCCTAGAGTGTAGTGCTGTTCCCATTCCCTGATTCTAGATTGGTCTGGCCCCAGGGCCCTCCCTGCCAGGCGGCTCCTTCAATGTGTGATAGGATGGACTCAGATTTTTATCACCTGGGCAGGCAGAGTACTGAGGTAGCCAGAGGGTTCTGTGGGGAAGGAATGTTTGCTCACAGCCTTTATCACCACTGAGCCAAAGGCAAGTAGGTGCTATGGGTTTTTTCTTCTAGCTCTTTTTGGTCATAGATCAAAGATATTGAATTCTGGGGGCTGGGGCTGTAGCTCAGTGGCAGAGTGCTTGCCTGGCATGTGTGACGCACTGGGTTCAATCCTTAGCACCACATAAAAATAAACAAATAAAAAGAAAAGCATGCTGTCCATCTACAACTACAAAAAAATAAAAAATAAAAAAGATATTGAATTCTTCACTCGATTGTGTGTTTGTGGTTCTGATGTTAAAGATCCAGGTTTGCTTACCAACCTATATTGTAGGTTGATTATGAATTATCAGAGTGTAGGCCACACAGACTTTTAACTGATGGCTGCATCTTCTTCAAACTGTTCCATTCTTAACTCTGTGGAGCTGTGGTTCCCCCGAGAAGTTAGACAGATGCTATGGCTCAGGCTTTCTCTTAGTTCTTACTTGCCCTCAACCTGGCTATTTTCACCATGCACCTACCTCATTGTTCAGGCACCACTGCTACAGTTTGTTTGTTTTATTTAACTAGTGCTGTTGCATGACTGTGAGATTTTATCTTTAACAGTGCTTCTTAGCAAGATATCACCCTCTTATTTCTGGAGTTTAAATTTGGTTGAGCAATTGAATTTTAGGATGTTCTGTGGAAACGTTAGAGGCAAATGCATATCCATCTTCTGCCTTGGTTATTGATCACAAGCATCGTAATTTGCTACATGGAGTAGAGTCAAGCCAATGTCTTTGAAGTTGTTTAAATAAAATGGATCTGTTTTCTCCAAATTGCTGTTTTACTCAGTGTATTGTCTCTAGTTGTTTCTGTTGTGATCTTTTTACCAAATTGATGTTTCGGAGTTCTTTGCATATTTGTTTTTATAAAGTTTTTTTTTTTAAAGGTATAAATTGGTAAACTAAGGGTACAAAAAGTTTTAAATTTGTCACATCATCTAAATAAAATGTCCCAAAGCCTTATTTGATTATTTCAGGGATGTTTTGTTTCTGTTAAAATATTAGAATAGGACAGTAATTTAAAATGCTGGTTACAGAGGGGAGTGAGTTCCTTGTTCTTAGATTTTGAGGTAACTTTTATACACCAGCAAAAAAGTTTTGAGGGGTCTTGGTTTACATGTTACTTACAGGGCTGAAGAGAACATTTCATTGTTAATCTAAAGCATTCTATCTACCAATTTTTATCATCATTCATCTTTCAATTAAATCTTGGAAGTTTGTCCCACTGAGTTAGGTAGCCTGCATTCAAATCCCCACTCTTGCTAGTAAGTGACTTTAAGTAACACAGCTGTTACCCTTTCTCTGCCTCCATTTCCTCATCTGTAAAATTGGGTAATACCTACCTCAGAGAGTGATTGAGGGATCAAATAAGTCTGTCTGTATTAAGCACTCTGTGAGTTGCATTGATTTTTCTAATTGTGCTGTTTTATATGTGACACATTGATTTAAAAGGAAGAGGCTGTGTTTCAAATTTATAATTATTATGTTACAGATTTGAATCGAGCTCATGTATTGTAGGCTTGGCATAGAGGAAATGCTATCTCGAGTGAATATTTTAGCTGAGGGAAAAAACTGCCTGACGGGCAAAACCAAAAGTTCTGATTTCTACTCCCAAGTTCTGCCAATTACAAGCTTGGAAAAAAATCACTTAACTGCTCTGAGCTTTAGACTCCCTGTCTGTGAAAATGGGTAAAATAATATTTTTCTTGCCAAGCTTACAGGACTCTTAAGAGAATTAATTAGCATAATCAATGAGAATACATACATAAGAACTTTTTTTTTATTATTAAAACGCACACTCTGCAGTTGTGAAGCAGGAGGTTTGACTGAAGCCTGGCAGGGATTCTAGATTCCTCAGATTTTCTTTAGCTCAGTTTTTTTTTAAACTCAACTCACAAACTATCTTTAGTAACAGCTGAACATTTGTAAGATCAGATTGCTCATGATTTCTGAACAAAACGTGTTATAAAGATTCATTAAATTAATGAACTGATGAAAATTAGTTGCAGTGATAGGCAAGAGAGAAGACAGACTTTTTAAAAATTTTTTTAAAAATTTATTCCTTGTAGTGGTTTTCAGTCAGGCTTTTGCAAATGCATGGAGAGAGAGATTTTCGATTGCCTCAATGACTGGGGGTGGGGGGCTGTCACACTGGCATTTGATGGACAGGGCCAGGGATTCTAAACTCTTCAAAATGCACATGACATTCTGACTTAAAGAATTCCACTGCTCAAAAGCCTTAAGGAGCCCCATTTTAAAAAAGTTGTTATCCTATCTGATGTCTGCAGGTCATACCACAGGGACGTTACCAGTACTACTTTCTGGAAAATAAGTGGTTGTACTTTATATTTTGATACATGGAAAATGCTTGTGCCACTTCTCTCATCTTCATGAGGGAAGAAGCCATATCCTGTGGCCTCTTTGCCTTTGATTCTGTGGGTATGTGCAACACAGAAAGCAAAGTGTAGGTCAACAGCTGTTTCTGGGAGGAAAACATGGAAAGCCACTGGCCTATCCCTATTGATAGGAAACAAAATCCTTTTATTATTCTTAGAATTGCTTTTGAATAGGGAATCATCCACATGGCTCAAAAATTAAAACATCCACGAAGGGTGCAGTATTTTAAAAAGCCTTCCTCCTAGTCCTGATCTGCCCATTCTCCTTCTCTGGCTTCCTCTGAGTAGTCATTTTGGCTAATTTCTTATGCTTCCATTGTTTCCTCCTGCAAGCAGATGGGTGCATTCCATTCACCCCACTTTCTAGCACAGGAGCTCTTGTCTGTTGGCTTGTTCTGAGTCTCTTCTGTATTCATCTCTAGGTATCTGCAGGTGTTTGTCTGTCTCATTTGCTTGGAGTCCTCTCTTCTGGAGCCTCTGTTTATCTTCAACCTGGACTGCCCTAGCTCCAGGCCTGCTACTCTTGGGGAGTGGATAGGATAGAATCTCCTATCACAATCTTCTGCCCCTTGTCTTGGCTTCTTTTTCCAGATTCCATTTCCTCTGTCTTAGCTTACTCCCTTATTTTCATAGAACACATCTTTTAGTAGTTTTCCCAAAAAGAATAGAAAAGTTTTAAGCATTGCATGTTTGAACATGTCGTTACTGTGTCTTCACGAGTTTTTGATAGTTTTGTTAGATAATTCTAAGTTGGAAACCATGCTTTATTTGTAGACAAGTGATCATATAAGTTGTGTGTAAGTATGTGAATTTATTTCCTTCCATAAATGGGGACATTAATCTACTCATATAGATATATTTAAAAATGGTTCTGCCTAATGTGGAATAAAAAGGACTAATAAGTAATATAGGATTAGATCTGCTTTCTGAATTTTGGAGACCTACTCTTTAATTCTAGTACCTTGTCTCTTCTATTGGTAATAAAGGGGTGTTTTTTGAAGATGAAAGGAGAATGTATTTTAAGGTGATTAAGCCTTGCTGAAAATATGTATAGTAGACATTGTTCTTTGTATCACTCAATTTATGGAGAATTTTTTTTTTAAAGAAATCTCAATAACAGCAGTACCAGTGTCTCCCCTGAGTTTTGGAAGCCATGCGTTATATCACAGATCCCCTTTCTCTCTTTGCGTTCACTGCCAGGTAGCTCACAGCCAAATTTGAGACCCACTTCTAGCACCCTGAAAGGGATCTATTTGCATGTCCATTCATGCCCACTGGGCACCAAATATATTTTTCCCTACCCCTTAATTTGTTTTTTAAGAGTGATTGTCCTACTTTCTTTTCTTCTGTTCTGCCTGTGTCCTTGCCAACCTCCACAGATCCTTTATAAATGGGGTGAGGGCTGCAATAACCAATACAGGCTCACAATGTCTCACCCTAAAACAACCTCACTTGGGCTTTCTGAAGAGAACATTATTTTCCATTTTTTTTTTTTAGTCTTTTGTACTGCCAGATTTATAGCAAATTGGTACCAGCTAGCTATCTTTAGTCATTATCACAAGAATGCTCAACCACTAACTATTCAGTCAATGGGAACTTATAGAAATGTATGGTCATTAGCAGCTCTTGTTGAGGGGCTTAGCACTCCACAGAGCTTGTGAATTTTCTCTGTTAATTGAGGAGTAACTGCTGACTTCTTTTTTACAGGTCCCTAAGAAACAGATGTGATCATTTTGCTTGGTTCTAGAAATAAATAACAACAGCAGTAGCAGCAATTACAGTAACAGCTAACATTTATCGAACTCTCATTTTGTATCAGACACTGGGCTATGTTTAAATGCATTATTTAGTTCTTCCAACAGCCCTGTGAGATTGATATTAAATTGCTTCCTTGTTCTTTCATGCCAGTTCCCCCAGAAGCTCCCAAATACAGATTCATCGGATCACCTGTTTCTTACTTGCTCTCTCTGCATTGCTGAACCCTACTGGGACACAGTCACTGCATGATGTACCTCGGTGTTCCTGGACATCATACAGAGTGGCTTCGCTTCCTTGTTCTGGGCAGCACCTCTCGTGCCTGCTGCTGTTGCTGTCTCCCTTCGCAGACCTCAATTCCTAGTCCTTCCTTCTAGCTGGGCCTCCGGATCAGCAGGGAACTTTTAGCAATTACTGGGCCTCATCCCTGTCCCTGAAGATGACAGTTCCGCACGACTGTCACAGGAGACCAGTCCTGTGGTGGTTGCAGAATTGCCTCAGGAGATTCTGATGGGGCTCCTGGTTCAGGATCCCTGGGTGGGGTCCAAATGACAGAGAACCACCTTTGTTCAAGGGAGACACCCCCCCCCCCCAGGCCCCACTGTCCAGAGCCTCCCTTTTTCTTTCCTCTAGGACTAGATCTGCTTTCTCTGAATTTCCATGGACCCCCTTGGCCCTGTGTGCTCCACTGTGGCTTCAAACACACATTCAAATTTTCCTCTTTGGTCCTGGAAGCGCTGGTCAGATTCCCTCCCATTCTTTTTTTTTTTTTTGAGAGAGAGAGAGAGAGAGAGAGAATTTATTTATTTAGTTTTTTAGTTTTCGGCAGACACAACATCTTTGTTTGTATGTGGTGCTGAGAATCGAACCGCGGCCGCACGCATGCCAGGAGAGCCCGCTACCGCTTGAGCCACATCCCCAGCCCCCCTCCCATTCTTAGATGAACTTGTAAGGAAGAGTAAATAAGGTGCATCCTTCATTATTCTGCCTTTGGTTTTTTCCAAGTTGCTTTTACAAAGGTCACCAGCACCCAAATCCACAGGACGCTCTGGGAAGCGCCTGCTGTCAGCTTTAATGGGGCACATAGTGTTGGGGAGACTCTTCCTTGGTCTTTTTTGGTACCATCTCTGCCTAGGTCTCCTGCTCACTCACCTCCATGTCTTAAGTGGTTCTAAAAAAAATTTTTTTTTCAAGCAACTTTATTTAAGAATAAAATAGAATCTTATTTCATTTATAAACAAGAGGATGTGAAATAATATGGTTGGGGAAGAAATGTCTTTCTTCTAGGGATCTGGATCTAGCATTTTTTTAATGAGGAAAATGTGGACATGAGGGAATGAATTTGGCATAATTTCTTAAGACCCTGAAAGCCAATTTCAGAAAACCCCAGTTTTGGGTCTTAGTTTTTCTCCTGGAAGAGGGAGGCAATTGTGGGTGCAGAGGATGGTTTCCACCAACTTAGGAAAACCCATCAGTCCCTAGGTCCTCGGAGGCTGTTAAACCTCTTGGCAGCTGTCAGATGGAAGGCCCTTGTGTGTGTGATCCTGGGGGAGCTTTGCTACCCATGTGTCCTGTGACTGTGACAGTGCACCTGCTTCCCAGAACCAAGGGACATCTAGGTTCAGCCCAGAGCAGCACAGCTCAGCAGTTTGAACTCTACTTCTTTCTGTTTTGTTTTTTTTCATTTTGTTCTTATCCCATTCCTTCTTTCTTCTTCCCATACTGAAGTAAAGCTTTGCTGAAGTAAAGCATGCGTGCTATATAAAATTTGGAAAATACTGAAGAAGAATGAAGAATGAAATCAATTTTCTTAACAACCATTATTCTGTCACTCAGATGTAGGCACCATAGACATGGTGGCCCTTTCTTTTCTGTCTTCTTACCTGTGCAAACACTCATGCATTTTTTTCCCTTTTCTTTTCTTTTTGTAGTTCTGGAGATTGAACTTAGGGGTTCTCTATCACTGAACCACATCCCCAGCCATTTTTCAGTTTTTATCTTGAGACAGGGTCTCGCTAAGTTGCCCAGACTTACCTTGATCCATTCTCCAGCCCCAGCCTCCCTGAGTTGCTGGGAAGACAGGCGTGTGCCACTGTGCTTGGCCTCACACACATGTTTTTTACAAGTAAAATTTGGATCAAACTACATGTGAGAGTGTTTATTCTGTTTTTGTTTGGTAATGATATCTATGTCATGAAAAATTCTTTTGTTTTTTTGGTACCAGGGATTGAACCTAGGGGTGCTTAGCCACTGAGCCACATCCCCAGCCCTTTTTATGTTTTGTTTTTAATTTTGAGTCAGAGTTTCCCTAAGTTGCTTAAGTCTTCACTAAGTTGTTTAGGGCCTTGCTAAATTGTTGAGGCTGGCATTGAACTCATAATCCCCCTCCCAAGCCACTGGGATTACAGGCCTGTGCCACCATGCCCAGATCATGAAAAATTCTTATTGAGATTGTTTTTTTTCTTTTTAAATGGTTGCCTAGTATTCTGTCTCAGAGATATTCATAATTTATTTAACTAATCCCCTGTTGTTGAACATTTAGACAGTTTCCAATTTGTGCTCTTATAAATAAATAATGCTACATTTAATAACCTTGAACGTAATTGCTTGTGCATTGCTGATTATTTCTTTAGGACATATTTTTAGATGTTGGATATTGCTGGGTTTCAGGGTAAGACCAACAATCTTGTGATTGATTGGCCTCCAGCTATACAAATCTTCCTTGAGGGAGGGAGGTTCAGAGGCCAAGAGATTCTGCCTGCTGCTGCTCACATCTGCTTGAAATCTAGGCTGTCTGCTGGATTTCAGAAGAACACTGTAAAGCATTTTTTCAGGAATGCCTACATGGGAAGTTCCCTGCACCCCCAGGTGAAATTAAGCACATGTGTTTCCAAATCAATCTCTATTTGCTAGAGGCTGGTTCTGAATTTTCTCAGTTCTTTGCATGCTTTGGAGAAGTTCCGAATTACTTAGAAAGCAGCAATGGAAAAATCTAATATTTTTCATTATTTTACTTAATTTTGGAGATACAAAAGTAAATAAACCCTTAAGGGACTATGCCATGTAGCAGACAGGCAGGGAAAAGACTCATCATGTCATCATGGGTGAGAAGCATTGTGGGGGCAGAGAGGATTCTCCAATTTTGAGGGGTTGGGGGTCACCTCTGCTGCAGAGCTGATGTATGAGCTGAATCTAGAACAACAAGAAATATTTCTTTTGTAGAGAGGGAAAGGTGTTCCAGGGAGAGGGAACAGCATGTGCAAGCCACAGAATTGTGACGATTCTGTGACATGTCAAGGGAGCCATGAATACATGCTCATAGGTGGTATCTAGGCAGAACTTTTCCACCTCTGTGCTGCACCAGGTGATGAAACCTGTGTAGACAATGGCACTCTTGGTCCTAGGGCTTGAGCCCTCAAGCCCTGGGCAATTTTGTTCATTTATCTCAGTGTGCCAAATGGTACGAATACTGATTTGTAGAAGGGTAACGGGAGCTGAGATGGAAAGTTGGACAGGGTGCCAAACATGAAGGACCGTGTTGGCCACACAGAAAGGAGTTTAGATTGCTTTGTGAGCTATTTAGAGACAGTCCCCATTATAGACTACTATGGAGACAGGAGATAAGCTAAGCTGGTGTCCTTCTTTGCTCTCCTAACAATTCCACGACATACATCCCCACACAACAATTTGATGCTATTAACTCTGCATACTGACCTGCTTCACACTCCTTTGGGGGAATATCGCAGCATTGGAACTACACAGTGGAAACTCACAGTTGTGAAGTCTGTTCTGGGTTGGCAAAAGGTGACAGTCTAAGGAGGAATGATTTGAAAAGTGCTAATAGTAAAACATCAGTTATTTTGGTATCTCCAAAAGTGCTGTGCTATTTACTGTGACTGGTGTGAAAAGAATCAGTAAATGGGAAAATTGTGTTTTGGCCAACATAAATTAAGCCTCCACATATCACCAGTCTGTTGTATTTTCTTTTTCTGGCATTTCTTATTCATTACATACAACTTCATATCAGAGGTCTTAAGAATTCTTCAGCTATGTGGCTAAGAAAAAAATAAAAATGTTGGAATTCTCAAAGGGCTATTAGACAGGAATTTGCTTTACTATTTGTTTTGTTTTTGTTTTAGTAAATGGTGTAAATCTAAACCTTAGAAAATAATAAAGATAGAAATAGTTTTATTTTTAAACTTTACATGCTAATGCTTGATATGGGAATCATTTGAAGGTGTTTGGATTTTAGGAAATGAAACAAGCTTTTGTCATTACACATTATTTTCTCTTAGATACAAATACATTACAATGATATCTCTGTGTTTCAAATGTAAATATAATTTAAAAAAATTGTTTTACATAGTTGTAGATGGACAGCATGCCTTTATTTTATTTATTTATTTATTTATGTGGTGCTGAGGATTGAACCCAGTGCCTCACATATGCTAGGCCAGCGCTCTGCCATTGAGCCACAGCCCCGGCCCTAAATATAATTATCATTTTTTTTTTTTTGGCGGGGGGTAAGTTGTCATTCTACAAGAGGTATTTCATTTTCTTTTCCCTTCTCTTAACTAATTCCACTTCAAGACCAGGAGAACATGTAATTCACATGGGTAGCTGAGCAGTCAGCATATTTTCATGCCAATCTCTGTAGGGAATTTAGACTTCCCGCTTCCTGGAGCCCACCCCACATCTCCCTCAGCAATGGTAGAACATGAGTCAAACACACCAGAAATTTCATATTAAAATTCAGAGGCATCTATGTGTTGACCAATTCTTAACCCCCTCAACAGAACTCACGTAAAGGTAAGTGATGTATTCCTTGGTCGGTCACCTCGCTCTGTCCATCAATCTATACATGACTAACAAAAGAGGAGTGCAGCAGACCGTGGAGAACAAGGCGGGTATTCAGAAGGAAAATCAGAGACAGATGCCCTTCGCACTCTGGTGTCGAAGGCCACAGCAGCTGGCATGTCACACCTGCAATGATTTGTGAGAGTGGATAGATTTTCCAGATGCTACATTTCTCAGACTCCAATAGAAGCTCCTGCTCCTACCATTGGCATATTCCTCCGATTCCGACTCCTGGTGGGAAGCAGATTTCTTGTTTATTTATTTGGTACTAAGATTGAACCCAGAATACCCTACCATGGAGCTGCACCCCCAGCTGACAGAGTCTTGCTAAATTTCCCAGGCGGGTCTTGAACTCGCAGGCCTCCTGCTCAGCCTCCTGAGTCTCTGAGATTATAGATGTGCCCCACCACACCCAACAGCTTTCTTTTAAATTTTATAAACATACTTGCTACAATTAATTGATCTGAAAAAATAGATCTTGTCTCACGAATTGATGCTTTTGTAAATCTTCAGTATCCATCCCTTATTGTATTCCAGCTTTAGTGGCCTCATCATTAAAACAGTCATCCACCAACATAGTGAACCGAGGCAACAAGAAATAAGCCTGCATAAATGGCATCTTGAGAATTGGAGGAGTCAATTGAGAGTGGCCAAGAAGTGGGGAGGCCCATTGCTTTCTTGTCTTGTGACTGGCTTTTTTTTTTTTTTAAGCTGGAAAATATCAGTTCTTACAAGATGGTGCCTGCACAATATGAATAATTGATGTATAATTATTAGGTGAATGAAGAGTTTCTTTTGGCAGCAAGAGTCAACCCTTTGCCGAATAGGTTGGTTTGATACACCAAGTTACTAGTATATTTTGGTCTTTCTGTCTCCTGGGAATTAGTGTAAAAGCTGGTGAGTCCATTTCCTCAAAATGTCAGACAGGGTTAGTACGTGACTGAGAAGTGCTACCCTTAGGTGTAATGTACCCCACAGAAATGAAGACTTAAGTTCACACAAAAATGTTGCATGCAGACATTCTTTGATCATCATTCACAGTAGTCAAAAGGTGGCAATAACACCAATGCCATCAACCTTCATGAAGAATAGATAAAATTTGGTATCTCCAAATAATGGAATATTATTTGGCCATAACAGGAATGAAGTACTGATACATAGTCTGCAGAAATTTTGGAACCATTACGGTGACGGAAAGAGGCTAGTCACAAAAGGTCAAATATTGTATGATTTTATTCATGTGAAATTTTCAGAGCAGAGAAATCTATAAAGATGGAAAGTAGATTAGTGGCTACTTAGGGCTTTGGGGTGGGGAGGATAAGGGGATGGAGACTGAGAGCCAAGAGGTATGGAGTTTATTTTTGAGATGATAAAATGTTTTAAAATTGCCTGTGGTGGTAGTTATATGTATTTGTAAGTACTATGCCCCAAACTGTTGACTTGTATTCTTTAGTTGGCTGATTGTGTGGCTTATGAATTATATCTCAATAAAGCTGTTAAAAATCTCCACATAAAACATAAAACTGTGGCTGTTACTGTGGAATGTGACAGGAGGGTGCTTCAGGGAGGAACATTTAGATGACTTGAGCCATAATGTTCCATTTCAAAGCTAGATGGTAGGTACACAGATGTTCACTGTGTTCAATTTACTGTTTTTATTTAAATTCACAGATCTGTCATCAATATGGTTGGTATATGTGATATATTTTGTAAACAAAAAAATCTCTGACCCATACATCAAAAGCGCTGGTGAATCATGGAAAAGTATGCTTTATAATATATACTTTTAAAGGATCAAATGTCGTTCTGTGAAAGCTTGCCACTGCATCTCATTGTCATTCATCACCATCACCAACACCATTGCCATTGTCCAGTATCTAGGGCATCTCCAGGGTGCCCTATCATACAATGTTGTCCGGTGTTTGACTGGAGAAGGGATTAGTTATAGTTGTAGTAAAGGTGGCCATTTATTTGGGACCTGTGAAATGCTAGGCTCTGTTAGAGGGGCTTTTTGTATGTGATCTTCAGTTCAATTATGAGATGTGTCTACTGATCCTTCTTTTACTGAAGACACAACCAGGTCTGGAGAGATTAAGTTTTGAGAATCGAGGAGCTAGTTAGTAAAGAGGAGGTCTGGAATCTGAACCCCTGTCTAACACCAGAGTCTGCTCTTAACGACAGCACCATGCCAGCTTTTACTATCCTACTGCTTCGTGAACTTCTGAAATCCATGTCCCTCTTTGATAAACTTCACGAAAATATCATGCCTTCTCTCCAGGTGAGAATCACAATCTTTTTTCTGTCTCCATGAGCCAAGACCACTTTGCTAAGCCTTATATTGTTTGTTTGCAATGCAGACAGTATTTGTTTTCCAGGTATGAAATTAGACTGAATATGCATTTTCAAATGAGATATTTCCCCTGGAGTTTTAGACACACTCTTCCCTCTTCTCCCAACACATATACCTCCATCTTTTTTTTTTTAAAGAGAGAGAGAGAGAGAATTTCAATATTTATTTTTTAGTTTTTTTGGCGGACACAACATCTTTTTTTGTATGTGGTGCTGAGGATCGAACCCGGGCCGCACGCATGCCAGGCGAGCGCGCTACTGCTTGAGCCACATCCCCAGCCCATACCTCCATCTTAAAGACTTAAATCCATTTTCAAGAAGATGCTCTGCAGTGGAGAGTAGTACTTGATTAACTCCTGATGAGGAGAGTAGCAGGTTGTTTTTATTGAGCATAAATAACAGAACTGTAGAATGGAAGGGAACTTGGAGATCAATCATTTTAGAGTTTTCATTTTTCCTAAAATAAGAAGGAGAGGTGAGATGGTCTGAGGTTTCCTTGGAGAGGGAAGGACAAGTTCAAGGGAAAAGATGACTTTACTCCGTTGAAAAGTATTAAGTAGTCTCTGTGTGGCATGGACAACTGATTATTTGCTACATTATTTTATTTACTAAAACATGGAAATCAGTATCGTAATTTTCAGGTGCCTTCCAATTCCATAAATGTTCAAATGTGAAAAAATATGCGCTTTAGGATCGATATAAGTCCTGAATCAATATTTGTTAGAAGAATGAATGAACCAATCTTTTCTGGCAGTGCAGATGTGGAAGGGAATAAATGCCAGAGAAATGAGCATTACATTTGCTCTCTAAGTTGTGTGACTTTCCTTAGTGAGACACATTTTGAGAGAAATCACCGATTGCTTTCCTTGAACAATTTTCCTTTTTAAATTTTTTTTTTTTAGATGAACACAATATCTTTATTTATTTTTAGGTGGTGCTGAGGATCGAACTTGGAGCCTCCAACTTGCTAGACAGGTGCTCTAGCATCGAGCCACAACCCCAGCCCCAAACACTTGTCCTTTTACATTTTCTTATTGGTACATTAGAATTGTATGCAATGATGGGGTTTGTAGTTCCGGATTCGTGCATGCACATAATACAACAATATAATTTGGCCACTATCACTCCCCTCTACATCACTCTTGATAGAATTTTTGGGAAAATAGATTTGAGAAATGACTGAAGGAACAAGTTACTCTATGGGAGAGTGACGCTATTTCATTTAGATTTCAGGTCAAATAGTGGAAGCTGTGTTTGGGAACCCGCAGGCTGCCACTGGGTCCTTCCTATGGTTCAAGAGGCGGGGCTTAAAAATAAGTGATAAAGTCACCACACAACTGAGAAGAAAACCTGGGGACAATTTAGAGGTCAGCCTTTGGTGGCACTCCTAGAGGGAAATTGCTGTTTGAAAGTTTGGCTTAAGTTTTTGATGACTGCTCAGTCCTGCAGCAGCTGGGTATTTCCTGGACCTCAGTCAGTCTTATCCTTTCTTCCCACTATTTGCTTAGTGGGATTCCAGCCAGGAATGTCTAAGAGACAAGGACAGCTGGGTCTGCCTTGACCTTGGGATTGCATTTTGCTTCTGTGGCTGTTTTGCTTCAGTTTGCACCATTTCAGGGGCACTTCCACAGGCAGAATGCAGCGGGCCTGCCAAACTGAGATGCATTCTTCACATTCTCCATGTGTCTGTACTTGTGCAACCTGAGAAAGTGAGCTGAGCTAGGAGAGAAGGGTCAAAGGAGGTGGTAGAAAGTGCTGTCTGTCCTTAGATATACTGATAGAGTGGCCTCTTTTACCGTGGTTCCTAGAAATGTGACTTAAATGAGCATGCCACATCACCTTGAAGGGAGAAGGCCCACTGTTTCTATGAGACAGAATGACCAAAAGGTTTTGGAACCTGTTTCTTTGGGACTAACTAGGATGATTATTCTAAAGCCCAGTAAAACGGTTGAAAATTTCTTCTCTTGGGAGACAAAGGTCTGCATGGAAAAGATCCTTGTGTATGCTAGTTGTATTTTCTTAACAAGAAAACACTGATGGTCTCTGAGTGGACTGAAGATGGGCTATTTTTATTTTCTCAAGACGCTGCACACTAATTATGAAAAGCTGCCTTTCTTTTAGGTGGGACCTTACAAGAGGAGATTTCTGCCATAAGCTTTTGTCTGGTTGGCTGACTCCAGCCATCTCCTTCCATCTCGCACAGCCACCAGTTTCCACATTGCAACCAGAGGAACTTGCTGGAAACACCCACCTGTCCACCAGTCCTTCGCTGTATTGGGGCCTTCAACTTCTGTGCCTGATTTTAGTTCTTTTGATGGGCTTCTGTTTACTGTCCAGATTCTACCTTTAGCCATCTAGGCTCAAGGTCAGGTTCCCAACAAAGCTTTTCCTACTTTGGAGGTAATCTCTCTCTCCTTTCTGAGCTAACTTGGCTTCATTCAATCTTTTTAGGGTGCCACTTGACTACTTTCCACCTCATGTCACAGACGCAGTCGTTAATATATTTCTGAAAACCAGAAATTCAGCTGGAAAAGCTACCAAGGGCAGGTTTCCTTTTTTACTAAGTGGGAAAAATGATAATGTGTTACATTTCAAAGCTTTCAAAGCCCTAACCAGTTCTCTAAAAGTGCAGCTAAAACACAGAAAGTACCTATAAATAAGCTCATTTTTCAGGATAAAAATTGCTCAAATCCTAGTTTTCTGTGATTGCTAAGGATTCTTTTGAGTTCACTCATGAACATAGCCAGCATCTGGGACCACACCGCTGTATTTACCCTAACACTTTTCAAGTCATCTCCACGACATTCTGAGGTCTCACCAATTACATTTGAAGTAACTTTGGTCTCTACCATGTTTTGCTTAAAATGTTTTGAATTTTGAAATCATAAATACGCTTTTTTCCCCCCTGTGAACAGTTGGCCAGATTTTGTTTTATTGAGAGTTGGGTACCTTCTTTGAATCTTTAGAATTGAAAACCAAGAGTCATTCTCCTGGGAAGCACATGAGGTGGGGACATTGCACAAGTGTCCTTTGCCCACCTGTGGGTTTCATCTCCCTCTGTAGGACCAATGCACATAGAAAGTACGATCCACACCCAGTTCAGCTTTATGTTCTAAGACCAAGCACAACTACTCCTTCTGGTTGCTTAAAACCTTTTTTATTTTTCTTTATAAATTAGATGAGAACTTGAAAGGAGGTTTTGAGCTGTTCATTAAAATCTAGACAGTTACTCTTCAGCAATTATAGAGTATTGGAAACTTGTGAATCATAAAGTTCTTTTCTTTCAAGCATTAGCAGATTTTTTTTCCCCTGGGTGTCTACTTTTTAAAAATCTTGTCCACATCCCCTGGCTTTTTATACAGTTATCAAAAAAAAAAAAAAAAAAAAAAAGAAAGAAAGAAATTATTCCATGAATGTCTTGTGACAGAGATCAGAAATAGATATTTCTGAAAACTGAAGTTTGCTTTGTGTCATCACAGTTATTGTATATATTCCAGGAGGAAAAAACTTTTGGTCTACCATCTTGGATTTATCTGTGGCTCAGTAAATTAAACTGAAAAAGAAAGATTTTATTAAAAGAAAAGAACAGATTTAATTACATCCATGTGCAGGGGAGTTCTCAAATATGATCAAAGAAGTGGTTAGAATTTGGGATGTATATACCATCTTGGCAAAAAAGCAATAAATTACAGAGTTGTGACAAGAAAAAGGATAAGGATTTGGGGATTGTAGGAGCAGTCAATTATGAGAAGTTAAGAATATGAGGGAAACTAAGGGGAGATAAAGGCTATTTCAGTAGGGTTGCTTATGCAGATTCAGGTCATGGCCATCTCCAGTGAAAAGAGTTCTCTCCTCTGCTTGGTATGGGAGAGAGAAGGGGACACCTCCACAAAGGGAAATTTATCCCCTTTGGGAAGATAGGGAAGGGTAGAGAGTTTTATTCTACATCTGTTGTTTCTCTGTTGCCTTCTGCTCAAAATAATCTTCATGCCAAAATGGCATATTTTGGAGTGGCAGATTCTGATCCTCATCCATACAAACACCCCTTCCCTTTTTACACACACACACACACACACACACACACACACACAGAGAGAGAGAGACAGATAAAAATACTTTCTGTACTTAGGCCTGAAAGTCTAGATCAAAGACAAGTCTTCCCAGCCATGGCACTCTGTGGGTCAGTCTTATACATGGTAGGTACATTGTCTGGGAAGGCTCCTAAACTTATACTCAGGCAGGTCCCCTCAAAACTTGTTTCTTCCCATATAAAATGGAGGTGATGAATGTATCACCTACCCCGCTTGTATTGAGGACTGTTGAAGGATCAGCTAAGATTGTAGATAATAGAGTTCTTTCAGATGACCAATGCAATGCTTGGACTTTGTTTCCTAAAAACACACACAAAACATGGGTTCTAGTTGTAGGAGGGTCACAGATACCAATGGGCCCACAGGTTCACAGTCCTTGAGCAAGATAGGCCAGTACACTCATTTCGTGAAGGATAGATGTGAGGTTAACACGCATCTTCCCAGACAGGCAGGGAAGCAGATTGGTGGTTTTGGGAGTTCATGTGGCAAGAGGTGCATCCCCTGCATCCCCCTGGCACCATATTCTTCCTCTGGAAGTGAAAGCCAAGTGCAGCACGACAGTTTGTTGGCAGCTTCTGTGAGCCTAACCAAGGCATTTAGTTCTATTAATTGAGTGGCTATGTGGGAGACCCTCTGAAATAGGGGCTCTCCAGAGGAGTTTGTAAACAATAATTGCTTAGTCCGCCAGGGAACGATGTTGAGAACAGAAGGTCTAGAAAAGAGATCAACGGTAGTTACGGCGACAAAAGGCATAAAATGAGGCTGCAATCTTGTACCGCTATTATTTATTATCCACTTTTGGTCTTATTTGTGCTGCTTTCAAAGATGGTGTGGCAGTTATTAACGCTGAGTGGAGGTCTGACAGGAGCATATTCAGTTAGGTGGCGTTTTAATAGCTCAACTAAAGCTCTGGGAGTAATTACTCAGGATCTCTTCTGTGTGGCTGATTGTGCACTTGTGCTTCGGGCAGGAAGAGGTACCTTACTTGGTGGGCTTTGCTTCCCTTTGGTTGCTCTGTGCCAGAAAGGCATGGAGATCTTCTCACGTGTTGCTTGAAAATTGGGCATGCTGGTGAAGCTTTGCAGCTGATGGTGCCTGGGAGCTTTAATTACTGTTAGTTAGGACCACTCTGGTGCACAGCTTTGGGGGGACTGTTCCAGCATATTTGTGTCATGTTGTGCTGTATGTGGATGATGCCTTTTGGAGTTCTGTACAGAGGCACAGCAGGTTGCCAGCCTCAATGGATGCCATGGGCTGGTGGAAACAAGGGGCTCCTTTAGGGGGCGGTTGGCTGGGTGTTTGTGGTGAAAGTCTCCATAATGAGAGGCTTTTATGTCTTGATGCTCACTGCCTTGCCAAGTGCCAGCCATATTACCATTTCATTGGAAACCCTGTTCTATTCTTTAAGTACTCCCCTGTAGGAGTCCATCTGTGGGCTGCTCTTCCATTGTCACACGAAGGTTGGCAAATGGAGGACATTATCTACCTGAAAGAATATTCTGTGGTCACACACACATGGCCCCAAACAAGTTGCTCTGTGTTCTGTTAAATGATTCATAGATCCCCTAATGGCAGGCTAATGGCATGGAACATCTGCCAATTAAGAACACGTGCTCCAGTCCCTCTCAAGTTCCTGCAGCAGGCACTCCACAAATGCCGCTATCTCCCCGTGTCTGCTCCTTGGGGCTGAGATTGTGACTTTTCATCCTTGGATTCCCAGTGCATAGTACAAAGCTGGCCCAGAGCAGCCACTTGGAAAATATGTTGGTGATGATTAATGAGTGGCTGAAAAAACTTTTGATGAATGCTGATGCAGAATCTGGTGGAACCAGCTTGTTGGGTCAGATTTCCCAGGTTTTAGTGTTATCCAGTACCCATGGAGTTCTTGCTTGGACGTTAGTCCCTAAAGACCACACTAAACATGGAATCTAGGTAGGAGGTTCACAGATATCAGTGCACCCACACAGGTTCTGGGATGTCCTTTACAGAAGTCATGCTCTCATTATTGTTTGAGCAAAGGAAGGACGGTGGCATCTTTTGAGGGCCCAGTAAATACTGGGTGTTGGGTTAGATCTTTCATGGGCAGATAAGAGGTGGCTCAAAACTTGATATTAATTGCTCACTTGCTTCATTTAGGCCTCATTTTTATCATCTCTGGAATTAAACTATTGATGTCCATCTTATAGTGTTCTTGTTAGGGTTACAGATGATGCATGTGGGTGCTCACAGTGCTCCAGAAATGAATACTGCTATAGTGAATTCAGTCACTCATTTAATACTTGCCATAAACCCATTAGAAGCTAGAGATATTAGAAAGTATAGGTACTTCAGGCAGCTCCCTCAGTCTAGAGGAGAAGGTCAGATACTTAAATATAGAATTAAAATACATGGCAGGTGTTAGTCATTTTCTAGAACAAATACTATGAGAACACAGAGGAGGAGGACTAAGATCTCCTGGGGAGAAGGCATGGGTTTTAGCAAAGGCTTGTTAGGTTCTATAATTTGGTCACCAGCCTATGGCACTATGGAGGAGTGGTGGAACTTGTGGAAGGTGGGGCCTCGTGGAAGGATGTTAAGTCGTTGGGGGGCTATGCCCTTGAAGGGCTATTGGGACCCTTGTTCCTTCATCTCTCCTTACATCCTGGCTGCCATGAGGTAAATAGTCTTCCTCCTTCCTCTGCTACACGCTTCTGCTGCTGTGAGGTGCCGTGCCACACAGGCCCAAAGTCATGGGCCAGGAGACCATGGGCACAAACCTCTGAAACCATGAGCCAAAATGAACCATATTTGTTTGAAATAGATTTCTCAGGTATTTTGTCAGAGTGACGGAAGCTGACCAACACAGTGAATAGGATGTTTAATCCAATTTAAAGGTGGAAACCAGCCTTTAAGGAAGTCACTTATGAACAGAGGAATCGAAAGCAGTGAAAGAAGAGCAGGGTCATCGTGGTGTGTGTGAGGGTGTGTCTGTGTGTGCACAAGGGGTAGGGAGGAAGTCACCCTTTGTGGGAGAAATATTCCCAAGGCATTTAGGAAATTTGGCAAGAAGGTAAAATAGCCTACTCATTCACATAGTTCAAAAGTAGCAGGGCCTGAAATTTGAACTGAAATGATTTCTATGACACCCGGGCTCTTTCTACTTTTTTAATATCTGATCTTGAACATGTGTACGTTGCTACATTTTTAAGTGTGCATTATTACCTCCTTCCCAAGAGGACAGTATTTGAGTTAATGGGTGTCCATGGGAAATTTTTGTATTATAAAAGTGAGGTTCTAAGTCAGACCTTTGAGGAGTGGCTGTTTTGGGGTAAAGTGAGAGGTACTGGTCTTCTCCAAAAAGGCAAGAGACTTCTCTGTCAAGAGGAAATTAAGACTGGAACTCCTGATCAGGAGGGATGAGATGGTCCCTGGAGCCAGAGGCTGAGCATGGTGGTATTGATGGTTCATGGAAACGACTAACATGAATTATGCTATATGTTCTATTATTATGATGATGCCTGGAGGCGGTTCAAGTAAAAGAAAGACTCCACATCAAATAGCCAAGTCCTTAACTGGCAGGAATCTTTGGGAAGATCTGTCTGCCTCCACCAATCGTCCCCAGCACTGTATTCCTTTCATTTTACAGTGTTGGTTTAGTTCTGCTGGAGCCCAGGTTCCAAGCTACTGAGCCATTTCTAGAGTGCATTGTCTTTTGAGAATTCAGAATCAACCTCATTCATCTAGAAGACTCTAGGAAGAAGAGAGCCAGCAGTGGTGGAATCTCATGGGACCACAGGTAGCTTTGGTATTAACTGAATGGCTCTCCTCAAAAAAGGGAGGTTCAGTGACACGTAGATTTTTCATTATAATTGCTGTCATTATTCTTTTTACAATAATTTTTTAAAAAAATGTTTTTAGTTCTTTTTTATTTATATGTGGTGCTGAACCCAGTGCCTCACATATGTGAGGCAAGTGCTTGTACCAATGAGCCAAAGCCTCAGCCTGATGTCATTATTCTTAATTCATTACTTGACTTATTCACTTGCATAAAAATCCCACTTTTCATTACCTCTCTAGCTACATATGCCTCAAGTTTCTTGTTTCAAAACAACATTTGAGTACAGTGGCTGAGCAAGATACATGAGAAGAATGCTAGAAAGAACTATCCCTAGAAAGATTTGGGGCCATGTGGAGGATGTGAGAGCTGACACCGGGTTTGGGGGATGTTGCCATAAGCCCGTTTTAATTACACATCTACTGGCAAACTTTGGTATCTCAATGAAGCAGGACTCTACTTGCAAGTATTATGGACTGAGCATTGTGCTATGTGGTATGGTTAACGCCTGAGTGGAATTAAGTAATAAGGTGAAGATTTCTGCTCTGTAACAAAATATGCCTGTTTTTTTTTTTTTTTGTAGTACACTTTACATCTGAGCTACATCCCCAGTCTTTTTTAGTTTTTGAGATAATGTCTCACTAACTTACTGAGGTAGCCTTGGACTTTCAATCCTCCTGCCTCAGCTTCCTGAGTCACTAGGATTACAGGCATGTTCCACCTTGCCTGGTTTAGCTTCTGGGTTTTAAGTAAGTTAACACCTTAGTGACTGACCTCTGAACCATCCTAGGGTAGGGTTTTTTTTTTAATTGTTGGATTGTTCATATCTATTTTCTCTTTCTTTTAAATTGAAGATGACCTCATAATGACTCCATTGTTTTTTCAAACCTCTTAATTGTGAAGTACTTGCTGAAAAGTGCACAAGACAAATGTATTCTGCTTGCATGAGCGGCACCAGTGTAACCATGTCACCATTCAAGGAACAAAACGATCCTGTTATTAGCCTCAGAGAACCACTTCACTGATCACAAGTATTGAGAGGATCAGCAGACATTTTATGTCAGTGAAAAGCAATACTTAATAATAATTCAGAAAGAAACTTAGTTTTCTTCTACATACAGACAATAACTTAGAAACCCTAAAATGACACAGTTATTTAACAGAGGTCTTGGAACATCAGACCTAGTGGAGAACCCTGGTTTAATAGACAAATCTGATTGTAATTAGCAATTGATTGAATGAAAAAATATGCACACACACACAACAACAATGACAACACCAAGTATTCTTCTCGTTACCTTTTAAAAAATAATATTACTTTTTCTTGAAATCTATTCTGTATGGTAATAGAAAATTAAACTGGTCTTCAGTTCTAATCTCAGTAATTATAAATTGTGACTAGAGGTGCAATAAAGAATATTTTCTGATTTTGAAAATTGGGGCTGTGAATTGTACAAGTGAACAATGTGCTTCTCTCCCCACCCCCGCTCTTTCTTTCTTTCCTTTTCTTTGAGTCAGGGATTGAACTCAGGGGCACTCAACCACTGAACCACATCCCCAGCCCCTTTTGTGTTTTATTCAGAGACAGGGTCTCACTGAGTTGCTTAGCGCCTTGCTTTTGCTGAGGCTGGCTTGGAACTCGCAATCCCCTTGCCCTGTCCTCTCAAGACTCTGGGATTACAGGCTTGCTCCACCGTGCCCAACTGAGCAGTGCACTTTTGAGCCTGCTTGCCAAAACATTCCTATTGGTGAAGGAGAGGAAATGGGAAACCCTAAGATGCTAGTGTACTCACTGAGAAGCCTGCAGCAGAAGCCTGAGCTTTATTAGCATCTTCTCTGCTTTATTTTAAAATTGGTATCGAGTTTTCCATGTTTAATATATTAAAAAAAATCCACAAACCAATATCTTTATGGAAAACAGGCTTTCCAGAAGGTGAGCTATATTTGAATGTGGCTTCACAGATTATCAAGCGTCAGCCGGTTCTCCCAGAGGAATGTATATTCAATCTTCCATGTGCATCTCTGCATTTCCCCAGAGAAAAAAGTAACAGCTTATATATGTGTCCTTGTTAATTTTGGTAAAATCATTTATTTACCTAACTGACCATTATCCGCTCCCTCCGACTCCCATCCTGGTGTCTGCATGTTGCTAAAACCGTCAGGATGAAGAGCCCAGCCCTGTTCCTGGGGAAGCAGGGACACTGGGGTGTGAGGAAGGTGGATATAAAGAAATGATCTCAGCAATTGAATTGACATCGCTTTGTTGGGAGAAGCGAGGCATCAGACATGGTGATTTGTTTAAGAAAATGAATGGCTTCATGGTCTTGATTCCACGTGTGCCTGTTGTTTTGTCTGCACTGTGCATTCTGTATTTGAAGTCCACCTGCCCCATGAGATGCTCCTGGAATCGTGGATTCTGGAAATACCCTCACACTGGAGGGATGCTGTTAGGTGCTGTCTCCAAGTGATATGACTTGAAATTTCTGACAAAGTGACACTTGCCTTGATGTGTATACTGTTAAAACAGCACCACAGTAAAGGCAGGTGTATTCCTTCTGACGATCTCTCTTCGCTTGTTCAAATCCTGCTTGTGTTTTGAAGTCCCGCCTAATGCCACCTTCCCTCTCCGCATTCTTGACTATTGGTCTGTATTGATTTCCTGCCTGTGTAAACTCTCCTAGCATTTATGGTGTTCTTCCCGTCTGGCTGGGTAAAGCCGGCATCCCTGACGCCATCCCTTGTCCTTCCAGGATCAAGGTTCTTGAGAAGTGGGTGAGAGCAGTCCCTGCAGCAGATGTTTCCTCCCTGCCCTCATCAGAGTGGTGGAGCTTCTCCTCCATCCAGCCTCAGGCTCTTGCCCTGGCAGCCCCAAGGCCTCCCCCGTGGTTCTGTCTTTAACTCTGGCACCAAGAGGGTCCAAGTCTGCTATGGATTTCTTTTCTCCTGGAATCCACACTGGCATCCCCTCTCACTCCCTTCCCCAACATTTTGAAAGCAGTGGCCATTCTATAGCCCTCTTCATACCAGCTTAAGTGACTTGTCAGTCAGAGCCAGTGGCTTTCAGCTCTTTCTCCATTTCCATTAAAACTCCACCCATGGGACTGGAGATGTAGTTCAGTTGGTAGAGTGCTTTCCTTGCATGCACAAGACCCTGGGTTCAATCCCCAGCACCACCGTAAAGTGGGGTGAACTGAGTATTATTCTGCAGTGGCCTTCATGTGCTGTTTTTCATCTGTGTGTCCTTCAGGGGTAGCCACCATGAGTTCCCTTTCTGATGGGCACATTTTATTTCAGCATTAACTGATAAAAACCAATTTAATCATTGCTTTGTATTTGGCAAAATTCTTTCGTTCTTTTTATCTCATTTCATTTTTAGTACAGCTTTGAGAGGCAGGCAACCTGCCAATATTCTTATTTCTGATGTATGGGAAGAGAAACCAAGGGCTAGAAGATTTCAGTGGATTTGCTCAATGTCAGACAAAAATTGTAAACGATGAAGTCAGTTTGTCAAATTCTTCCAAACCACAATCCTTCTGCTTCCCTTCATTTACATTTCCTGTATGTAATCTATTATAACTAATTAGACCTGCTCCTTGAGGGACACCTCATTTTATAATGTCCCCTATAATAACAAATGGTTTAATTTGCCATTTGATTAAGGGAGCTAAATAGTGGTTTCCCCAATTAGTGTCTCTGACTCTGGGCTGGGTGTTTCCCTACACTTTCCTTACATCTTACATGTCTCTGCTAGGTAGATTTTTGTCAATACTTTTGGATCATTCATGTGCATTTGAATCACCTGGGGATGTTGTTAAAATGTTAATTCTGATTAAGTAGGTCTGGGTGGGGCCAGGTCTCTGCATTTCTTTCAAGGTTCCCAGGTGATGGGGATACTGCTGGTCACAGAACTCACTTTAAGGAGTGAGTTCTTCACCTCTTTATAGGTGAAGAAACCTTGGCTCAAGACATCGAGTAGTTTTTCAAAAATGCCACACTTGGAAGTGTAAAGTCCAGCTCAGAACCTAAACTTGCTCCCTGGAGAGTTGCCTTCCAGGGTGGTAAGGCAGACATGTTCAAGGACATCTTTGGGGTGTACTTTAATGTAGAATTTACTCCAGTAGAGTGGAATGGGAGGGACTTAGGGATGAATGATGATTTGAGTTGGCCTCGAAGGTTTACCTAACAAAGATGGGATCAGAGGAATATCTGGATAGCAGCAACAAAATAAGAATAAGAATATGGACGGGAGAGTCTACAGGACATCTTCTGGGAACAGGCTGGAGCTGATGCCTGGGGAGAGGTAGGGTGCAGCTTTAGGTAAAGTCTTGAGTTGGATGCAGAGTTGAGAGGCCAAGGAAGCTCCTGGGAGACCTGGAGGAGGGTCTGTGATAGCACATTGGAGGTGCCCAGGAAATGAGCATGGATCAATGCACCGCCCATTCTCTGGTTGTTAGCCGTCCCCTGCCAGTGGTGTGCCTTGGCATCACCATGGGGCTCTGTGGCTTGGTCGAAAGCCACAGAATTGCTCTGTGACAGCCTTTACTGTTGTTCCTATAGAGCCCGCCATCGTAGTCTGTTCACTTTTGGCAATAAAGGATGCATGACCCCCCTCCCTGCCCCCCACCTTTCCATATTTTCTTCCAGGCTATGAAAAAAGGCTGTTTTTCCACAGACCAGTAATAAACATTCTTAAAAGAAGCATTGTTCCTTTAGTAGCAATCTGCAATGGGAAAAGTAGAACACAGACAAAGTGCAATCCTGGTCTGAATGGAGACCGGTTTTTCTTTGTGTGAATAACCAGCATTCCAGTCAGGTTGCCACGGTGATGCTGAGATTATAACTGTTCATGCCAGCAGTCAGAGAATGTTGCCCAATTAGTTATTCTCGGCTGCTGGGTTACCTTGACAGTGGCTCAGACAGCAGGTTTTGAGTTCAAAGGCCTTCAAATGAGCAGTCAGGAGACCTGTAGTTCTGCTTCCCTGGATGGGGCACAGGGACTACAAGTCCCAGCATACTCTGGATTAGGCTATATGTGGACATGAAAGCAGGCACCATTTTTAATTTCTTTGCGCCTTTTGGTAAGAATGGGTTACCAGAATCCTTGGGTTGTTAGCTGCATGTTTTGTAAGGGCTTTCCTAGGCTGTGTTTACATGTTTGGATTGGAGACAGAGAGAATGTGCATTTTGACACTGGACATAGCTTTAGTTTTTTCTTTTGTTTTAACTTGCAAGATGCCCTGTATAATTTCTGGGGTGTAGGAGGTATCCAGGGAAATGTGGCTTATTCCAATATTATTTCAGAAATCATCAAGCATTATACAGTGCAATTATTATTATTATTATTAGCATCTTTTTGTCACTTTATTCTCTTGGTCACAATGGCCTAGGATGTGCTATGGTAACAAACAATTTTTGAGGCTTTATATGACTTTGATTTATTTCTTGTCCCTGCCACATGCCCATTGTGGGTCATTAGAGGACTCTATTCATCAGCGACCTAAGAACATAGACTCCTGGAGGCTTTGTGACCACATGTGTGTCCACAGTCATCACAGTGCTTTGTACAGGAGATCAGATATTCCATCTGGAAGTGGCACATTCCTTCCAGCCACACTTCATCAGCTACAGTAAATCAAGTGCTTCTACTCAGCTTCAAGAAGGGTGGGGAGTGCCATCTTACAACATACCCACAGAAGGAGAAGTGGAATATTTGTTGAAAAACTCTAATGACTGCAACACCTACCAAAAGCAAGAAGGCTGATGGAGAAGAGTGTTTTAAAGCAGGACTACTAGTTAGACATAAAAATATAAAAATCTCTAAAGAGTAAATCAGTTAGAATTCAGTTGCATCATAGCAAACCCAAGAAATCAATGCATTAAGGAAGACAGAAGTTTATTTCTCTCTCATGTCCAGAAATAGGCAGGTCAGTAGTGGCAAGGTAGTTCCATGGCCTTGAGAGGCTTAGGATCATTTTATTGTTCTACTGTAACAGTATAGCATAAGCCTTCTGTTTTTCAGTTAACCTTAGGATCAGATGTGACTGCAGGGTTCCAGCTATTACATCTTCACTTTACGAAACTAGTGGGAGAAGGGAAAAATAACAAAAGAGCAAAAGAGCTCTTCTTCCAGCTAAGCCAGTTTCATTTGAGTAGACCTTTTGAATGTCCATCCAATACTTCTGATATTGGCTAAATTATATTGTCATATTTTGTGCATGGATGAATATGTAAAAACAATTTCCATCATATGTGCAATTATAATGCCCCAATCAAAAACATGGAAAAAATACGTCTGCTTTTATGTAATTGACTTAGTCACATATTCACTTCTGACTTCATTGGAGTTGGGGCACGTATTTTTGAGGTGCATACTTTGCCTCCCAAATAAAATTGAGATTTTTATAACTAAGAAACAAGGGGAGAGTCGACATTGGATGGCACTGAACAGTCCTGGTAACATTAACTTAAGAAGCAAATTTTGGTTAAGTAGGAATGACAAGGGAAAGATGGCTGTGTGCATTAGCACTTTGCAGCCTGTGCTCTGCAGTACCCCAGTCTGTAGAGGAGATAGGACTCTCCTTAACGGAGTGTGATGAGGCCAGACAGATTTGGGAAGTGCAGAAAGCTTGTCTCTAGAGATTTGCAGGGTACATTAACACATTAAAAGCTCTTGAGAAGCTCGGCTCTAAAGAAACTCCCAACCAATGGGGAGGGGTGGTGGTACACACCTGTAATCCCACAGGAGTTCAAAGCCAGCCTCAACAAAGGCAAGGCACTAAGCAACTCAGTGAGACCCTGTCTCTAAAATGAAATTCAAAAAATACAAAATAGGGCTGGGGATGTGGCTCAGTGGCCAAGTGCCCCTGAGTTCAATCCCCTGTACTCACACCAAGTCACTCCAGCAAAAAAAAAAAAAAAAAAAAAAAAGAGAGAGAGAGAGAGAGAGAGAGAGAGAGAAAGAAAAGAACCCCCCCCACCCCCAGCCTACAATTTTTTTTTTTTTTTTGGTTCCAATGTTCCCAGATTTATTTGACAGTGGAAACTGAATACCCATGGAAATCTGGAGGGACTCAGGGAGATTAATTTGCCCCAAATTTCTAGATCCTTGATCAGATGCTATAAAGGCTTTATTCCAAAATTGTCTGTCTTGCTTAACCAACCACCCAGCCAACAAATCAACCAACTATGCTAGGAATGAAAGCCTTGGGGGAGGAGTTATGCAAATGAGGTCCTGTTATAAACAACCTGTCCTAGTTGGTATTTACCAGCCATCTGTTCCATTAGTTGTGACACCAGATGATGGGCTGAGATTGGCTTGGATATCTTTCTGCCAAATGACAGTCCGCTGCCCCAGGTAGCTGTTGATAGACTCTGGGGCCATCCCACCATCTCTGGAATTGAGAGTATTAGAAGATCCAGCCAGCTTGTCTTTCCTTCCTTGAGAATCCAGAGAGAAGGCCTAGGTTCTTGGCCCAAAGGTGTTGGCCCCGCCCCCATCTGCACAACCCTGGCCTTCAAGTGGAGGCTCCCATGCAAAGGGGCAGAGAAAGGTGCTCCTTCCATTGTAGGGGTCACGGGTGGGGGGTGTCTGGTGGGGGTCAGGTGGGGGCGGGGAGGAGGGTAGATAGACAGCCAGTGAAAGGTGGCTTGCATCCTTATTACCATAGAATGGAGTTGGCTGCCTCACTAGTTTTGCTCCTGCCTGGGTCCTTTTTGGGAAAGAACTCCTGAGAACATGTTCAAGAGCACATACCTGTTGTTGATCTTTTGTGAGCAGGTGATAAGAGAGTAGCTGTGGGGAAGTGGTCCTGTTAAGGCTCTTCTTTCCAAAATAGAACCTGGGATGGCTTCCTAATCTTTCTTACTTAATTATTTAGGTAATCGGTTCTTGTCTTTAAAGTCCATCTGCTGCAGTTGCTATCTTTTTTCTTCATCTAAGCATCTTTGAAGGGCAAAATGCCAAAATCTTTGCTAGTCTGGTTCCCATCAATTGGACCTCTTGTTGCTGGAAATACTGGAACTATACTGAAATTATATCACCCTGTCTTGACAGGTCTAGAGGGATCTGATGCTTGTACCTTCTCCCCGCCCTGACGCCCCCCTACAAAGGAAGGAGCACCTTTCTCTGCCCCTTTTCATGCAAGCCAGGGTTGTGCAGATGGGCGGGGATGGGCGGGGGGTAACATCTTTGGGCCAAGAACCTAGGCCTTCTCTCTGGATTCTCAAGGAAGGAAAGACAAGCTGGCTGGATCTTCTAATACTCTCACTTCCAGAGATGGTGGGATGGCCCAGAGTCCATCAACAGCTACCTGGGGCAGTGGCCTGTCATTTGGCAGAAAGATATCCAAGCCAATCTCAGCCCATCATCTGGTGTCACAACTAATGGAACAGATGGCTGATAAATACCAACTAGGACAGGTTGTGTGATATACTTCCCCACAATAGTTGTATTATCTCTGCAGCAACCTGATGATGGGAGGGACCCAGGTGGGGAGCTCTGTGTACCTGTTGACTTGTAGAGCAATTTATGCCTTTTCCTGATTGTTGATGTGTTGGAACGTAATCTCTGAACATGAATTTGGGGTTTGTACTTTCCACATGTTGCCTTGGCAAATTTGTAGCCATGACATGAGAATATCAGGCCAGGAAGCATGAGAAGTGCTGGCCAGCAAATTGCAACAGCTGACAGGGGATTAAAATAGCTGTGCACTAGAGCCAGAGAAAAAATATTCAAGTTAATGTTGTAAGTCCTTTCTGGGTTGTTCTCATCTTTGTTTTATGTTTTTTAATTTTATGTCCACATTTTTTTTTCATTGTAAGCCCGTGGACAACAATCAGTTTATATGCAATCCTTTGTTTTCATCTGTAAGGAAATAAGTTGGAACTGAGCTAAATGTGAGTATGAATATGTAAAATCTATGAACTGAGAAAAATGTATTTTGAAAAATTTCATTTATCTCCTATGCTGATGTTTACATGTGACCTACCAAATGGACTGTCTCAAAGATAATCAAATCAACCACGTGTGATAATATTAGTTATATCAGCTCTGGGCATGAATTAAATTTCTTTCTCATGCCAAGCACCTGAAATTTACAACTGCCTACCCATTCTCCCCATGACCCCTGCTTCCTTCCCTTCCAAGCCCACTATTTAGGGAGCGGTGAGTGATTCCTTTGATCTGTCAGAGGATTTTTTAATTGAACAGAGAAAAAATGAGAGGTCTGAAGAAAGACAGAGAGGTCTTGACCTTACACTGTAACCAGTTGAGACCTTGGACAAGTCACCTAAGCTTATTTTGTTGGAAATTCTGTGATTTTATGAGTGTATAGTTCCTCACTCTGGGCCTCCAATAGCCCTTGTATAAAATGGGGAGAGGGATCTCTTGATTTGATATTGGAAATCCTTGCTCTGGTTGCCAGAGATCCTATTGTGGCCTTGGATGGCAGAACTGTGATGTGGAGACGTCATTCATCCAGCTGATACTCACTGAGTGTCTTTATGTACTAGCTGTGATCTAGTACTGGGGATACTGTGCTGAACAAAACCAATAGAACTTATTCCTTCTTGGACGAAGAATTTTTAGCAAACACTTTTTGAGAACTTATAATATGCTTGGCTTGAGGTTACCACCCCTTCTCTGGCTCCACTGTTAAACCACAAAGACTTCAACAGTCCCCATCACCCCAAGTCAGTTTCAGCATTGGCCTCTAGTAGAGAAGTGTGTAATGATGGACTTGGATTCAGAATACCCGATTTGAATACTGGCTTTACCATTTTGGGTAATTTTTAATAATGCCAGCAGCAGCAGCAGCAGTCATATAGCTATTTTATTAAGCACTGCCTCACATTGTGTTTAATACTATGTTGTTTCTGATCTTCAGGAAAAATCCTCTTCACATTGTCATTTACTCTTGGTTGCTACCTCTTCCATTTTACCTTATGCAAGTTACTTAATTCCTTGAAGCCTTAGTTTCATTGTGGGGGTTAGGAATATCTATTTCCTAGGTTGCTGTAAGGATTGGATGTGAAAATGTATAGATAGCATGTAGGCCATTGCATGTTCCAGGGGTAGTGATAATGTCTACTATCATAGCCTGTTCTATAGCAGAAGGTCTTGCAGCTATTAATCTGAGGACTCAGGTTTCCATTCCACTTGTAAAGGCTGCCTTTGTGATGCCAGGCCTGAGCTGCAGAGTGCTGAGGAGAGCAGGTGAGCAGCAGGAGGGTGCTGGGAAGGCTGGTTCTCTACTGGCTGCTGCACTGCACCCGGTGGAACTAAACCAACAGCAATTCAGGCAGGAGAGGAGGAGGTTCCAGTCCCTGTCTCGAGAACTCAAAGTCTCCAGCATTGAGAACGGTGTTCCCAGAGGCTCAGTTCAGCCTAGATCTTGACCCTACCAAGAGCTGGCTGGTCATCGAGGACCTAGTATGGTAATAAGACACTAATCCCAGCCAGGCACAGAGGTGTTAGGGCTGGTGGAGTCCTGGAAGCCAGCCTGTGCTCAGGACTGCTCTTCCCAAAGACTGTGCATGCTGCATGGAGCAGGGGAGTTGCCCAGGAGGTTCACAGTCAGTTTCAGCATTGGCCTCTAGTAGAGAAGTGTGTAATGATGGACTCGCAAAGAAGGCAGGCTGAGTGGTATGATCCCTTTTGCAGATGGGAGACCAGAGTATGGGAAGTGGAATAACAATAGCCATGAGTAGAATCCAGACTGGACCCCCATTTTGGATCAGTCCTCTAATGGGTCTGCATAGTTTATTTGTCTATACAAGACGTTCACCCGGGAAAAATCAGCAGTGTTTTATCTTCATTTTATTGTATATAATTTTTTACTTGAAATATCCACTCTACTTCAGATGCATGGCTTGGACTAGTTTGTTAATGAACAGAAGCTCTTGGGCCCTAGTCTGCATCTCCTGGATGACTGCTCTTGGAGCACTGTTTTTTCTGTATGCCACTTGTGGTGGTAATTTAATGACTGTGTGCATGTCATCATTTGCTCATGTCTCTTTCCCTCCTTAGACTGGAAGCACCATGAGTTGGAGGTCAGGTGCCTTCTACTTCTACTTTTGGATAGTCCATCACACCGAGCAGGTGGCTGTGGAGGGGTTCAGGTGACTATCGGGACTAAATAAACCTGATAGTGTGAGGCAAGACCTTTGATCTCTCAGATATTTAGAAGAGAGGATATTACTGTCCTCCTATATTAGAAGAGGGGACAGTAAGTAAAATGTTGCCTTTAAGGGACCTTTCCTGGCTGTGAGTCAGCGGGGGACTGAACCCAGGAGATGTTGAGTCAGCCCGCCTTTCCTAAGGCTCTACTTACTCAGGAAGGACAATGGTGTTGAAAAAGCCTGAAGGCGCAAGATAAATATGGAGAGTTCTCTTACTTTTCTGTTTTCTTTGTTCTGTTTTGCTTTTGTTCGCATATGCCTGTCAGTTGTGGCTGAAACAGAACAAAACAGCTGCTAAATTTGGTTCCAGGAGAAATACCATTTTGGTCTTTAAGGCTGGTAAGTTTAGAGAAAGCACAGTGGTTTGGCAGATGTCAGTAGCCAGTCCCGGGTAGACAGTCATACCAAGGGCTATCTGTATTCTGTTAGAGTCTGTTTCACCCTGCCAAAGGACTGGTGGCCTCAAGTCAAAGATTCTGTCACAGAATGACTATGAGGAGTATTGGACAAGTGGTGTCTAGAGTTAGGCCATGGTCCTTTCTTAACTTCATTTTCAAAGAAGGGAAGGTTTGGGGAAGAATAGGTGGCCTCTTTTACCATGCTAAGGAGTCGTTGCCCTTATAGATAGACACTTATAGATAGATCCGTTTGCCATTTGCAATCTTTGGGATTTAGTCTCAAGATGTTATTTAGTATTCCCATTAATCTAGTATCATTCAAGGGGCCTGGAAGAATATCTGCTCCCAGGGCCTTTGTAATTCGTTAAGGGAGAGAAATGTGTAAGGGGATAGCAGACTTGTCCCTAGATCCTAAATCTCTTCCCTCTGCTGCAGAGTCTGCCAACGCTGCCCACATTTCATCAGCTGAGGGACGAGAGAATTTGTTCCAATGTCCCAGGAGCCCGAAAAACTTCATGTGTCTTCTTAATTGCCTCACTCATTTCTAAAGAGACATCTGTTTGTCCATAAATATCTGACCCTGTTTGCTAAGCATGTGGTGACATTATTGGTGGAAAAGCAATAGGTCTTCTTTTACTGGCCTTTGTATGGTTTATAGACTTTCTTTAGTTGAAAATCTATGAAATGCGGATTGGATTTTCCTGTGACATATTTCTTGTTTATTAACTGAACTGGTTTGCAAAGAGCAAGAAAGGAAATGGAAGGAAGGAGATGAATATTTATGGAAGTCCCATTGTGTATCAGGTCCTGTGCTAGTCTGGACACGCATGGTCCTCAGGGTGACCCTGGAGAGAGGTAATACTGTTCCCATTTTAAAGATGAAGGCTCTGAGGCTCAGAGCAGTTAGGAAACTTGCCCAAGGTTGGAGAGCTTAGTTCATCACTTGAGTGATATCACTTGATTCATCACTCACTGAGGGATAAATCAAAGCTGATACTTCTGATGCCATGGAACTGACAGTGTATGTAGTGAGGAGCTCAGAGTTTGCAATCTGACATGCTGAGGTTATATCTTCTCTCCTGCTCCTCAGTGCCATGACCTTGACCAAGTGTTTACTCTCTGCATGCCTCATTTTTCTCACTTGTAAAATCAGAGGTAATGATAGCATCCATTTGATAGAGTTGTGATCATGAAATAAAAGACTCATGGAAAATTCTTATAATTGTCCCTGGCATAAAACGTTGTCTATTATGATTTTTATTACCACGACTGACCACATTTGCCTTTATCAGCGCTTGTTGAAAAGTAACATTTTCTTTCAGGGAACTGCCTGCCTTTGGATATGTAGTTATATTTCATTATGAAATAATGTAAACTACTCTACCTTAGAATTAAATCTCTTCTCGGCCTCCCGGCAAAGGTTAAGATCTGAATAAAGGCATGTGTAGCCAACAGGGATTCCTGACTTTGGTAAATGTCAATGATTTGCTCTTTTCTCCTTGGTGGATGTAACATTCTTCCAGGCCGCCCATCCTGGCTTAGAGCAGCTAAGCAAACACGAGAGGGAGAATGAAGCTGACTCTTGTCTGAGCTTTCCTGTCTATGTAACATGATTATTAGGTACAGGCTCTTCTGCCTGCTGCACTGCAGCTTCCACATCCTGACAGCCTGTCTTCTCCAGGCACATGCGGCCCAACTCCCCCAACAAGCTTTATGGATGTCTTTGGAGCTGAGAATCCTCGAGGGACTTACACATGTGATAGCGCCCTGTGTCTGGGATTGGTGTAAGAGGGGTGGGGCTCAGCAGCTGGAACAGCTTGAACAGCTGGAACAGCTTGTCTAGATTGAAAAGAAATGACACAAATGTGATTTAGACCTACATTGTGATCCCCCTTCCCCCCCACTTTTTTTTGGCAACTTCCTCTACATATGTCGTGGAGAATTGGGAGTAGGACGTCAACCTTATTTAGTAAATAATTATGTCCAGCAGTTTTATGTCGGACATGGTGCTAAGTGCTGAGAACTACGAAGATGAATATGACATTCTCTGCTCCCAGGGCATTTGTAATTCATCAAGGGGGAGAAATGTGTGAGAGGACAGCACCGTGTGAAAACAGTTTTCCTAGAGCTGAGCACGAAATGCTGCAGGTGGAGAGAAGGGAGGTAGCATTGATTGGAGAAAGGCTACAGAGGAGGTTGCACAGGATGGGCTTGCCTGCTGGAGAATGGCTGAAGAAAGATCTCTCTCAGCAAATGGGCTTTATGATAACCAAGGCACAGGGCTTCGTGTGGGGTGTCAGGGAAACAGCTGGTCTGAGGTCTCAGCTGGGTGTAACTTGAGTCTGGAAATGGAGGCGGGGGCCTCAGAATGACAAGACCTTGAGTTTTCATTTGAAACGTATGGAATTTTAAATCAGGGATTGTCAGGGTTAGAATATGTACAGTAGAAGGATTTGTGTGGTGAGTAGGTTGAAAGGAGGTAGGCGCAGACAGAAAGCAAGTAGTGCCACGCAGAAATGGTGAGGCCTGTTGTGTGAATGAGGTGGACTAGATGGACATGGCGGACATTTGAAGGTCATTAGCATGTACTGAACAAAATGAGGGAGGTGGTGGCGAGGGTGGCACCTGGAGGGGCGCCTACGTTGAAGAAACAATCTGTGAGAGACTGAGGGGTGTGATGGAGGATGGAGGAGGATGTCCATTTTCATCAAGAGTGGTGCTCAGCTGGGGAATGCCTCAAAAGGGGCAAACAGGACAAGACTGAGAAGAGGCCATTACACCGAAGACTTGAGGGGTCATGGCCCACCATTGGGAGAATTCCCCCCCCCCCCCCCACTTTTCCCCTATTGTTACTGGTGCATTATAATTATACATAATAGTGAGATTTGTTGTTACATATTTACACATGCACACAAGATCATAATATAATTTGGTCAATATAATTTGGTCCCCATTCCCTCCCCTTGGGAGATATAACTTTAGAGGTCTTGCTCGAGTAGAGAAAAAAGCTGGATGCTCACCTTGTTTGAGCTCCACAAGAACATAACTAACAGTGATATGTGTTTATGTAAAGGAACATTTGCAAAAATTCCATTCTTGAGGTTCTTGGATCTAGGTAATTGGAAAGTTGGGACAAGAGCCTCCATGGATCAGGTGGAGTGTGTGTGTCCACTGCCTTATAGTGCAGTCTACCTCTGCATGGTCAGTCCTACCTCCTTCAACCCCAGCAGGTGTGGATTCCGAGGATGCCACAGTAAACTCACTCTGTAAATCAGAGATTCTTCATGTGCTTCTCAGAGAACCAATCTGATACGATGATCGTTTCCACTGCTGTTGTCCACTTAAGGCCACTTAGCAGTGGGCTTCCTTAGTTCCTTCAGCCTTTGTCCCTTTGGATGTGTCCAGCAAAATGCCTCCCTCTCTCCTAGCAGGTGGAATAAAGTCTAGATTAAGCTACCTTGGCTCTGACTACCTGGGTCATGTGCCCATTACTAGATGATTGGAGGAGAGAAGGGGCTTTGGAAGTTATCAGTCCAGATCCTCCTGAGACCCCGCTGTGAACCCTAGCCCTGATGAGATCCAGGAGGTGGGGAGAGCCCTGGTGTGGAAGCTGATCCCTGGCCTGCACCTATTCCTGCTCCTGCCCTCCCTCACACCCTTGATGGATTGATTATTGGGCTCCTTAAGGCAGCCGCTCCTCCCCATCCTGCTTCTCCTCGTTCACATTTATTTCTACTCAAGAAAAATAAATGTTGAAAGCACAATTGAGATATTTCAAGCAAATGTAGAACCTCGCTCCAAATATGTTGCAGAAACACCACTGAGCAAACAAACTACTGGGAAGCACAGCTTAGAAACAAACAGCAGCTGCCACCGTTTATGGGCTGTTTTTTTCTTTTCCTCATTCCTTTCTAATTCTGTTTGTAATAAAACCTGCTGCTCTAATGGCATAGTCGTTTAACAAATGACGTTTTTCTTCCCCATCCTGAGGCCTCCCAGGTGGCCCTGTCTGCGTCTTGCAGCTCTGGGGTGTCGGTCGCCTCAGAGGTCTGGTTCTTTCATAGTGTTTTCTTGTTGTGGTTCTGATGGAACATTGTCCACATCTACCCGGACCAGGTGGGACCTCACTGGACCTTCTGCATTGTTGATTTTCAAGGACATGAGCCCAAAGTGTGCTCTTTTTCACTTCAGACTTTGTGAAAGTGGGTAATGCTCTCTCCAGCATTTCCTCATGACAAGATGCTTACTCTTTTTTTTTTTTAATCATTTACTTTTTATATAGAATCTTCAAAGGCACATAGCCAAGAACCTTGAATTTAAAGACTCTTTTTACATCAGACTCTTTGCCTACTTCCCCCATTTAAAGGCTACTGGTGCCGATTACTCTTAGGTGTTAATAGATTGTCGCCTGTGTGCGAGTCATTGTGCTGGTACTTATTCTTCACAAGGCTTCAGCAAGGTGGAGGACAGCACTGTTTTATAGGCTCAAATACTAGGGTTGCTCCTTCAGGCTCCCCCAGGCTCTCTCAGGCTCCTACAGCCAGCCAGGACAAAGCTGGCGTTCAACCCAGGTCTGTCCATAGCTCAGGTTGCTTCCCTCCTGCCTCAAGGCCACCCACCACCATAATATATGGTAGTGTTCACACGTGTGTTCACTCAAGATGGGCTAAGATTTGCAGTCTTTTTTGTCTCTAAGAGCATTTTTTAAAATTTAGGTGCTTAACAATTAAGGTCTCACATTAAACCAATTTTTTTTTTTTTTTAATGTCATTAGACTTGGCAGAATAGTTGCTACTGTGTTGACAGGATGAGAGTTGGATCCCAGTTAAGTCAACGCCCCCCCCCCCCCACTCCTCTTCCTTAGCCTCACCTAATGGTGCATGACTTCTCCAGTTTGGCTCACGCCCCAACGGGGCCACTTTACTCATTTGCTTCTCTCGCTTGGCCTTTGTAGGCCTTTAAGTTTGTAACTTGATTTATACCTTTAAAGAAGCTATTTCTTTCCAGTTAGGAATCAGTAGAGGTAAAAGTCAATTTCTGTCTCTGAGTTGAATTTTATAGGCTTTGATTTTTTTCTTTTGAACTGTTTGGAATTGTAATTCAGTAATAATAGCTATAATTATTGGACATTTACTAAGCACTTTACATTTAACTGATTCCGAGGGTTTGCAGACACCTGTTTTGGTGATAAGAATGCACATAATTCTCCAATTTAGTATGTAGTCTAAGTCCTGTGGTTACCCTTCATGTACTGCAAAAGCATGTTTGGCAAGGGCAGCATTATAGAGAGGGGAGATGAATCCAGAGAATAGCATTCCAAGAGAGTTAAGTGTGTTGATAGAATTTTCTTTTGGAAGCTTTTGACTCTCATAGGTAAGATTGCCCCATGATGCAGGAACATCCTACTTCACTCCAATGTTCACCACAGTGTGTAGACATTTCAAGAGAAATAGCCTAAAGAATTGGAAGCGCCTCAGGATGATGAGTCTTTCATTTTATATTGTTTACCTGGAAGTATATTTTCATTTGCTGATGAGAAACATATTCTTCATATTGTTTTAATAGAACAAATGCCTCTTTCTGTCTGATTTAAACCCATTTCGGAGAAATGGAAAATAGAAACAAAATGGAATTTGGTTGACTTCATAGTTGCTGCTGAATTAAATATTTGAAATTTTGATAATATTAACATGTGAGAGCCCCCCCAAACTAAAATTACTTACTTATTTCTTTTAAGTGTTTGCTTTTTAAAAATTTTTTAAAAGATGTTGATAGGCCTTTATTTTATTCATTTATTTATATGCAGTGCTGAGAATTGAACCCAGTGCCTCACACATGCTAGGCAAGTAAGTGCTCTACCACTGAGCCACAACTCCAGCCCCAAATATTTACTTTTGATTAAAACAATACCTGGAATATTGCTTTGAATATTTATTTATTTATTTATTCATTTATTCATTCATTCATTTATTTATTTTCCAGGACCCTGCAGGGATCTTTGAATTGGTGGAACTTGTTGGAAATGGAACGTATGGGCAAGTTTATAAGGTAAGAGCATTGACCATGACCATGGCTTATGTGTGGTTTTGGTTCTTGAATGTGGAGTGGCAATGTTGTCTGTACTTGCTCATAAATGCGTCACAACAGATGTAGTGAAATAATATACTTGTCACTCGATGCTGTCTTTTTAAATATATCTATAGTCATGTTGCCTGAGCTGGATCCTGTGACTTGGGCTTTTCCCCTTATTATAGATTACTGTGTTTGCATCTGACACATGAATTTGGATGCTCCAGAGTTGAAACTTAGGTGGTTAGTTTCCTTTACTTCAAGCACTGCCAGAGTTGGTTTTCAAAGGAGCAAAGGATGCCATTTACTTTAGAAATTTAAGCTATTAGACTCTTGCAGCTGGGAAAGTAGATTTGTTTTAGGCCTAGGGCACATGTTAAATGAGTTTAGCGATCAGTATTAGAGGAAGACTGGCCACCTCACAGGGCTAAAGTCTAATGGCAGCAATGAATTTTACAAGTTAGGAAATAATTAAAGTTAAACTTAGAATTGAGCTTCTGTCCTTTTACTAATTTTTGCTTCCTAATTCACCCCCAAAATGTTTTTAGAATGTATTTTTTCCCCAATAAATGATCTAAATTTTTTTAAAATATGGGTTGATATATATATATATTTTTGGATTATCAAAAGAAAATGCAGGGGCTGGGATTATGGCTCAGCGGTAGAGCCCTTGCCTAGCATATGAGAGGCCCTGGGTTTGATCCTCAGCACCACATTAAAAAAAAAAAATTAAATAAAGATTGTGTCCAACTATAACTAAAAAATAAATTAAAAAAAGAAAATGCAGTTGAACTGTTTTTAGCTAAAATTTTGGGGATTTTGGTCAATGAGCTCTTGAAATGCCTTCAAAACAAACCAGCTGTTTCCTCATGATTATTTCTAGGGAAATAGCCATCATTTCCCTAGTGGTAGTGATATGGGACGGCATTTCCATTACAAATTATCTCTTATTGGTCTATTTTTAAAAATTCCTTCTCTGAGCCCTAAACTTCTCTCAGCTGGTTAAACTTATTATAGAAGTCAGATTGTAATATTTCCAATTCTGTAGAATATCAATAGTATATGTATAAGATGTTCTTGAGAATCTGGTTTTTAAAGTGCAATTATGAGTAAGTACACAATTTATGCTCCTATCAGGAGGAACCATTTGGTGTCCACTTCAGGAGAACATTTTTTCCTTGCAAATAACAATAATTTCCTAAAATGTCAACCCCCTACAATTAGACAAAGTGTAGTCTACCCAAGCTGTTCACTTGATGTTGATCTTGTCTGACACAGAAAGGAATGTGTCTCGGCAAATGCTTTTAAATACTTTCAATGAAGATAATCAGGTTGGAAGATTGTGTTATTGCATTTTGAGAAATTGGATTGAACTTGTGAAGTAATGTGGCTAATGAATTAAGGTCTGATTTAGGTAGAGAATTACTTCTGACTCGCTGTCAGTGAGGAGGAGCTACTCTGCAGCAGGCTCTTGGTTTGATGGCGCCACTTCATAGAGCCCTTTCATCATGGGGTGCCTCCCACCGGTACATCTGGGAGACAGTTCATGTGTATGTCCACTAATCTAAGAGGTGGAACTGTATGCTCTAACAAAGGGTTTTAAGAATATTTGGAAAATCCAGAATTATCCCTAATTTCATGTCACCTAATGAGGAACAGGGAAGGAGTGGCAAAAAGACTCAAATCTTATTAAGGTGTTTAGCAATTGGGTTGTTAATGTTAGTATTTTGCAGGGTTCCATTCTCTTAGTGGTTGGCCCAATAATTGGCACCTTCCAAGTGAAGGGGAGACCCTGTAGTGTATGGTTGTAGAGAACGCACTGGACTTTGGGGACAAGAGATGTGGTCTTTTTTTTTTTTTTACCAGTCCCATTTGTTGTTTTGCGGCCATGGCCGATTTCTGTGCTTGAGTCAAATGAGAATGTTGTCTGAGATGCTTTGGGGACTTCTGATGATTGATCTAAAGAGTTCTGTCTCCCCACTTAGTTAAGGGTTGGGTTTCTAGGCTACCAGGTGATATTAGGTGGCATTACTCATGAACAGAGACACCTGTGCTCACTGAGGACAAATCCAGAATGCTGAAAGACTAAAATAGCAGATCTGAACTTTAAAAAATGAGATCCTAAAAAAAATTAAATCAGGAAGTGATTTTCTTCATACTGTATGTTTTATAACTTTCACGGAGTACATGTTTCTAAAATACTGCAGGCTTAACCGAGGCTTTATTATCTTAGGAGGGGGTCCTTATATTTAAAAATATGATAAATATTTTCTTTACATTAAATATTAAACTTTTTGTTTTAATTTTTTGCAAATTTACCTTTCAGAATTCCTGGTTTTCACAAAGTGAGGTATAATTTTATGAATAAACTGGTTGGATATGACCTTTATTTGTGGAAACATTTATCATACTTTTTAAATAAGCTGCCCTATGACAGTCCTAGTACACATTTATTTTCAAATAGTTTTTAAGAAACCTACTTCATACAATAAATAAAAACAAAAGCATAGATATTAAGAGAATATTTCTTGAAGTATATTTATATATGAACCAGATATATCTGGATTAGAAATATAAATATTTTGTAAAAAGGCCATTAAAAAATGTGTTGTTTTTCAAAATTCTCTCTAGTCTTTCTCCCAAGTCTAGCTCTTGGTTACCTGTTCTTGGAAGACTAGATTTGATTCTCTTTAGCATTTGGGTCCTGGGTGATCAGGACCAAGTTTAGGATTTATTATTGTTGTTTGCTTTTTACTTTATCTGCTAGACAGTCCAGGTAAATATAATGAATAACGATTCTCTACCAGGACTTTTAATGTGGAAGCTATCTTTCTATATCCATGGCTCCCATTAAAAAACAGACCAACCCAAAACACACATACCTGTTTGTAGAAGGTCTTGGCTGTTGGTTGGCATGTCACCTATAGGGAACCTAGAGGACTCTGGACACATTTTTGGTAAAATACAGTAATTATTTTAATAAGTTAAAATGATTGCTTAATGTTTACTCCCCAAACACCATTTCAGATTAACCATTTAAAATGAATATTAGTCTATCCTGTTTCTTAATTGCCCTTTGGAAATATATATTTTATTACAGAATATGATGGATTCCTCAGCACGCCTCATGCCTCTTTTCAATCCCCTTTAATGTTGTCAATTGCCCAGTAGAGAGGCCTTCTTGGTAGTTACAGTGCTTGAAAGAGAGAGTCACTGGGAGTATAGGCCAACCATGGGGCATCTCATCCAGTTGTTCCCCTGCCCACTGGCTGATTTCTTGGTCACCTCTGACCAGTTCATTTGCCGGCAGCTTCTTCGAATGTTCATTACCATACTGAGGTGAAATTTTGCCTTTCTGAAATCTTTACTATTTTAACCCATTTCATAAAATTGGAGCTACGTAAAATTTAAAATGAAATCTTCTTTAAGAACTTAGTCCTCCGGATACCAGAAAATTTCACCCCCCTCATCCCAAATATATGCTTGTATCTTATTTGCTTCATTCACTTACAGCCCCAGTTGCTTAGTTCATTTTTCATATGACATAGATCTGAGGCTCTACATTATTCCAGCTTCTGTCCTAAAACTTTCCTAATATTTTTTACTAAAAATAGTTTATACTTGTCAATAGTTTTTCATTTTATGAAATCTTTTTGTATATATCATTTAATTTCCATCATAATTTCACTAGAACCTTGTTCTCACCTCAGGTGCATCACAGTTACAGTTCCCTATGCTTCAAACACTTCACCCCCAGCCCTCTCAATATGGCCTCCTCCTTCAGGTCTCTCTTCAAATGTTCCTCCTCAAGGAAGCCACCTTTCATGCCTGTAGTGGTTAGAGCCAGCCACTGCTTCTTTCTCCCTTTGTCCTAGACTTGTAACCTCAACTGTCATGTTAACTAAAGGACTGCTCTCTGGATGATTTTACTTCTTTATTTATGCATGTGCCAAGCAATTTAAATACATAAACAGGTAAAACAAGGGTGAGGCCTACTCTGTTTAGTTTGTACTGTTTTTCTAGAAAGTTCTTTTTATATTTGTTTCCAGTTTTATCAACATTTCTCATAAAATATTAGTCTGCTTACTTCAGAAAACCATATTTGCACAAAAGTAATCAACAAAATGCTGTACTTGGTTTTTATGGTGGGAGATGGATATGAATTTTGTATTAAATTAATTGTCAATAATCTGTATGCTGGGAATTTACAAAATAAGTCAAGACAGTCTTGTGGGATTCAGTCTCCTCATAGAAGTTCTCATACTTTGCTGTGTAAAATGAATATTTGGGAAAGTATTAAAAAAGTAGATTTCTGCAGCTGGGGTTGTAGCTCAGTGGTAGTGCTTGCCTAGCATGCATGAAGCACAGGGTTTGATCCTCAGCACCACATAAAAATAAATAAGTGAAATAAAGTTATCATGTCCATCTACAACCAAAAAAATATTTTAAAAAATGTAGATTTCTAGGCCCCAAACTCTGAAACTTGATTCAGGAGTTCTTGGGTGTGGTCCAGGGATGTGTACTTGTAATAAGTGCATTAGAAATCTATACCCGGGCTGAGGATGTGGCTCAAGCGGTAGCGCACTCGCCTGGCATGTGGTCCGGGTTCGATTCTCAGCACCACATACAAACAAAGATGTGTCTGCCGAAGACTAAAAAAAAAAAAAAAAAAAAAGCTTCTCTCTCCTCTCTCTCTCTCTTAAAAAAAAAAAAAGAAATCCATACCCCTAAAGACTTTGCATACATGATTGTCTCCATTCCTGTAGTAAGGTCATTTGAGTGAATGCTCAGTCTAATGCTTTTTTTGATCATTTACTTTAGAATTTCTAAGCTGATTCAGACTTGCAGAAATTGAGAAAAGGGGTGAGGGGAGATTTTGACCTGAGATGTCATACTGACCAGTTCTGCTTCACTCATTCAGAGATTGGACTTTCACTGTTTTTATTTGACATGCCTGTGATTACAGTTTAAGGTTATTCTTGAGTCAGTCATTCACCTGAAAACCCGAGAATCAATACATTGTCAAAACTGACCTGGTATGGAAGAATTGGAATTGCCTGTTGCATGAGATTTCCTCAGATTTGTGCACTGTGATCTCTTCATTAACCTTCTGTTTAAAAACAGAGAAAGCATTTTGATAGTAAGCTTATTGCTTGTCTTGACAGGCGGGTAATTCTGCGACATTTTCCAGGATGCAGTGTAGCTTTCCATAGTTGGTTGCAGTGAATCATGTATTATACTATTCATTTCTTGTTTGGCAAGGAGTTAGTATGGGAGAATGTTGTGTTTTTTTAAATAATAGTGGCATTTATTTTTTTTTTAATCAGAAATACCCAATATAAAGAATGCATTCTTTGACATTTGTTGAGTACCAGTGAGACAAAGCTCTGTGTTTTGTGTGGGAATAATGCAGAGCTAACTGAGGTGATTCCTACTCTTTTTTTTTTTTTAAAAATATTTTTAGTTGTAGACGGACACAATACCTTTGTTTTATTTATTTATTTTTATGTGGTGCTGAGGATCGAACCCAGTGCCTCACACATGCTAGGCAAGTGCTCTACCACTGAGCTACAGCCTCAGCCTGATTCCTACTCTTTAGAAGTATGCAGTCAGATTATTTAATGAGGACTCAGAGTGTTTCATCTCCTTTGTCTTAGTTATTCCTCCTGTTAGTTATGGTCCCATTTTATAGGGAGGAAGTTCATTTGTTAAATCATGTCACTCTAAGGCAGGTTTTCTCAGCCTCAGTGCTGTGGAGATTTTGTGCTGGATAATTCTTTCTCATGGAGGCTCTTCTGAGTATTGTAGGCTGCTTAGCGGTATCCTTGGCCTCTAACCCACTGGACTCCAGTAGCATCCCGCAAAGCTGTGACAATTGAAATGTCTCCAGACCCTGACAAACATCTTCCAAGAGACAAAATTGATCCTAGTTGAGGACCACTGCTAAAATGATAAGAGAAAATGATAAAACTTTAAAAACTGAGGTATAAGCAGAGACAGTGGGTCGTAGAATACAGGGCAGTAAATACTGTTCAGGCAGAGTAGGGTCCTGAGCGGGCTGTAGGACAGAGGTTCAGGAAAAGATTAGAAATCGCTGGGTGCCACAGCGCACGCCTGTAATCCCAGTGGCTCGGGAGGCAGAGGCAGGAGGATCGCGAGTTCAAAGCCAGCCTCAGCAAGGATGAGGCACTAAGCAAGTCAATAAGACCCTTTCTCTAAATAAAATACAAAATAGGAAAATAGGTCGGGGGATGTGGCTTAGTGGTCGAGTGCCCTTGAGTTCCATCCCTGGTACCAAAAAAAAAAAAAAAACAAAAAACCAGAAATCCTGGCATTTGCACTCTATCTGGGAGTGCCATTCAGTGATTTTGTAAATGGAAAGGACTTTGGAGCAATATTGAGCTGGAGTCCCAGTCTGCTCCTGCCTTGCTGTAATTTTGTGAAGATAATCAACTCTCTCTGAGTCTGAATTTCTTCATTCATTAACAGTGCAGAGTAGAAAACTCAAGTTGGAAACACTTGGAGCCCTAGGCAAACCCTCCCACCCCTTCCTGACACATAGTAGGCATTCAGCGACCTTTCTTCCAAACATATGCCAGTTTTCTCCATGGTCCTGATTATATAGAATATTTTATGATTTAAAAGAAATATTTATGGAAGAATGAAGTCAGAAACACACATCCGGGTGCTTTACCTTTTAAATTTGATTTCTTTGTATATGTGTGTACTCAGAATAGCGTTGTTTGTATTAAATCCAATTCTTAATACTTCTTCAATGACATTTGATAATATAATTGCTAGGTAGGTGCTGGAAATTGAACTTGAGGTTTGAAAAAAACACAATTTCTTGATGATTTGTAAGGAGAAATGCATCAGAAGAAGTTAGCATTGGCTCTGGGACTCTGGAATTTTGGTAGGGTAAGAATATAATTTTTGAATAGTTACAGATTTTATGTGTTTGAGGGGAGAATTGACAGTAGTTCCTCTTTGGCACTCAAAAGTTTAAATAGAGAACCTTTATTGTGATATTATTCGAGGGCAGAGTAGGCCTCACTTAGGAACCGAAGACCTGTCTTGAGACTTTGGTTCTCCCCCTAACTTGTTACAGCTTTGAGTTTGTCATAGACCCACTAAGAGCCTCAGTTATTCTCACCTGTGAAATGAGAATAAAAACATCTTTCCTGATATACCCCATCAGGACATGGTGAGTTTGAAGGCCTATGAAAGTATTCTGTTAAATATAAACTGCTGTGAATAGCTAAAGTTTGATTATTGCTGTTGTTATTCATCCTGGGACAGGTGAAGGAGTACTTGATACAGGTGTAGGGAAGTCTAGTTCTAACTCTTCTTTCTCTTCTTCATCCTTGGGCTCATCATGCTATGTATGGTAAACGATTCTCCTTCCTGGGGTAGCCTGATTCCAGCTACAGATTGATTCTTGCATCTCTTCTTCTACTCGTATTAGGATCTTTAAGCAAACCAGGGGCATTGGATTGAGTGGGAGGTCACTCTGGCTTTGCCTTTGCCTGACCTTTGTCTCATTGACATATATGTTAGCTAGTTTGCTGTATTTCCCAAAGTGCATTCAGTGGAACCCCAGAAGTTTCTATGGACAGAGGGTTGAGAGACGGAAGAGGTTGCATACCTCTGCTGACCATTCCTCTCTTAATGGGACACAGTGACATTAGCTGTATTGCATTGTTTTACCCAGCATTCCTCCAGTTTATTTAACTTTGGAATCCTCTCTCCTCCTCCAAGTAACCCCTATTAATACCTATTAAACTATGTCCTATATATCCCACAGATAAATCAAGGTGGTTTTTGTTCCTGCATCACAGTGCAGTGCTGGTCTCCATTTCTGCAGGTTCCCTATCCTCCCATTCCTTTGGATCTGAGGGCAGTTAATGTCAAATGTGGCTTCAGGCTGTTTTTCCTGTTTTCTTTTAAACCAGGCTATTGGGCCAGGGCTGGTATGTTGATCTTCAAAAAGAGTTTTTGTATTGTTTAGAATAGCACATTTTGCCCCCTTAAAAAATTAATGATATGGTCAAGGGTAACTAGTTGGTCTTATTCAATTAAAAAAAAAAAGTTGGGCTGGGGCTATAGCTCAGCAGCAGAGCGCTTGCCTTGCATGTGCAAGGCACTGGATTCGATCCTCAGCACCATATAAAAATAAACAAATGAAATAAAGGCATGCTGTCCATCTACAACTACCAGGAAAAGAAAAAAAGGTAATTGCAGCATACCCAAGCATTGTTTTTCTAGAAGTGCAGAAACTGATTTTTCTTTTTAGTGGCAAATAGACTTTTATTTACAAAATGTCTCTAAGATGCTGTAGCCTATACAAGCATTGTTCTTGGTAATAGATTCATTTGATTATAGTTAAGGCTTTAGGATTATTATCTAATCCAGATTTGTACTTTATGTGCAGTTGACCAGAGTTGTAGGTAACAGTTTTACACCTGTTCTCCAATAAGGAGAATCATTTCCCTTGGAAATGTGTGGCCTGCTGAGCTTTATGTCCTCATAGACCCTATGTGGTGCCCAGGTGTGCTATGAGCTGCTGGGTATAATGAATTAGATGAATGCTGTCCGAGTATGGAGGGAAGACCTTCATGAGTGCCTGCATGCCAGGTACCTTGTGAAACATCACTTTCTTTGCCAGGTGGTGGAATCTCCATCAACCTCCATTTTGGTGAGTGCTACCGAAATTTGCTACAGGGAACTGTGAAGGATTTCTTGTGGTTGCTTGTGGTTCTCAATCTTCAAAGTGCATATAAATCACCTGACAGCTTTGAAAAACTACAGCTATGTGGGCCCTTCTCTGGAAATTTGAGTTTAATTAGTCTACTCTGAGGCTGGATAAAGTATCCCCCCGCAAAAAATCTTCCCAGATGCAGCCAGGATTGAGAGCCACTGGGCTAAGGTGTGGTTGCTTAGGTGGTATTAAGTGCTCTTTGGGGTGTTTTTGACATTAGAGATGAGACTCTTGCACTCCTAGCTCTATCCTGGTGGGTTTCTTTTGTTTGTTTGTTTGTTTTGTTTTGTTTCTGTTTTTTAACATTTATCCATATACTCAGCATCAGCCTGAATCGTAAGCATCTAATATCTGCTTGACACTGCTTTGAGGGCAGGGTTTATAGACCTGCAAGTGGCATAACGCTGCCCTCAAATCTTTGAGTAGCAAGACCTGTAAGTGAGTTGCTTCAGTGGTGTATTGCAGGGGCCCAGAGTAGGACCATGCAGGGATGAGCCAATTCTTTGAGGGCTGTGGGAAGACCAGGACCGGCCTCATGTAGAAGGTGACGCTTGAGTCTTGAAAGATGGTAGGTGTGTGCAGAAGGAGAATTAGGAGGACTTTCTAGGGAGCAGTGCTACTCCTGGTATAGATTGCCTAGGTCAGGGTCATTGACCTGAGGTGAAGCAAGACTGGGAAGCATGTAGGATGTGTAATAGATAGATCATGGATCTTGGACAGATGGCTCTTTTTAGCTTTGTGTCTTGGCCTTGGGGCATATTAGCTCTATGTGCTTAAGCAAGCCATTTAGTTTTTCTGGTTCTCAACCATTTTAGTTCAAAATACTTTCATTCCACCTCATATCAATGAGTGAATTGCCCAATAATTTGATGCACAACATCCTCATGACTTGCAGTTTTTATGTCTCATAATACCCACAATGACTTGGTGATGATAAGGTACTTCCCAGTAATTAAATAATCAATAGTTACTCTGTAATTAACTGTTATTCTGGGGTTATTTGTAACATGTAAAATGAAACCCCGCCAGTATCATAGGTGCAGAATTTAGGGCTGCTCACATTTTAACTGTTTTGTATATGGAAAATATCTGAGACACTCTAAAAATGAATAACCAATTAATTGGGGCACTGAGTTTAAATTTCTTATCGCTGTAATTTAACCTCAAGGGTAATTTTATTAAATCCACTTGGATATTTTGCATTTGCAAGAAGAAGTATCTGCTGTTTGGCAAGCAAATATAGTATGTACTCTCCACTAAGCAGGAACCTTGCTGGGCGATGAGGGGCTGGCACTGGATGAAGCCTGGCCAGGGTTTGCAAGTGGGACTGGGTTCCACCTCTGTTGCTGAGTGCTGTGGCCTTGGGCATGGTTTCAGATCTCAGTTGTGTTACTCGATTCCAAGGCAGTGCACAGAACTTCTGTATCCACTTTGTTCCCATCTATAACAAAGAAAAGAAAGGGTAGCTACTCACTCATGGAGGACTAAAAATAAATACAGTTATTATAATATTAACCACGTCACCTTTGTGGACTGCAGGGAATAGTTAGGAACTAAATTATGTGAAGAGGTCTGCCTCCTTTAGAGAGAAGATGGTCTATTGTTTTAGGAGACTTGCCCATAATTGCATAATGTGGCCCACTGGGACACGCAGTTTTGGCAGGCCACTTGCATGTTGGAGTTGATGCTTTTCTTTAAAGCCTTTTTTGAGAAAGTTAGTTTTGACCTATGTATCGTGTTCAAGGAAGCAGTGTAAGGTTCCTAACTTACTGGAAAACTTACTACTTTTTAGTTGTGCCCCTCTCTTTTTCTTTCTTATTGTAGTAAGACATACATGCTATAAAAATGAACCATTTCACATATAAATGAAATGGAAATATGTAAAAGAGTGGATGTGGAACCTATGTGAATCTGCAATATGTATACGGGGTAAAAATGGGAGTTCATAATCTGCTTGAATCAAATGTATGAAATATGATATGTCAAGAGCTTTGTAATGTTTTGAACAACTAATAATAAAAAAAATGTTAAAAAAATGAACCATTTCAGCCAGTTATTAAGGATACAGTTCAACAGCATTAAGAAGGTTCACAATGTTGCACAACCATGACTACCATCTGTCTCCAGGACTGTTTTATCTTCCCAAACGGAAACTCTAATTCCCCATATCCTGCTCCTAGGCTCCTAGGCCTTGCATCCCTAGTCCTAGTCTCTCATTTAAAAAAATTTTCCTGTAAACTCAACTGCTTTGAGAGCCACAGAGGCTGTGGCTTCCCAGGTAACATCCCACAGCACTGAATCTCCAACAAGCCTGATATGTGCTGCTTATGTCTCCCTGGCATTCCTCCCAGGTGACATGCTCACAGCCCACATTGTCCTTAGGAGACTGACCACCCAGCACTGCAGGGCTACATCCTGTTCTCAGAAGCTGAATCGAGCTGAAGCCCAAATGGAAAAAAAAACAAAAGAAAAAAAAAACCCTAACCCCAGGTCCTTCTTAGGTAGAGGTCAACTAAAATCATACAAGCATTTTGTATTGTGAATGTTTTCTGTACTAAAATGTCTGGACTATGGTTATTTCTATTGCAGTTTTATAAGCGCGATTCCCCTTTACCTTTACTATATCAACTATTTTATTTTTTAGTAGCAAAACATTTTTTTTCTTCAAAGAGAACCCGAATATTTCATACAGAAGCAGAATGTTCTGGATAGAAGATAGTTGGGGTCCACCTCATGTAGCTGTTTGTTCCTTTGCTAGTGCACTGCTCCCCTGACCCCATCCATCTGCAGAGTGGCTACTTCCCTGGGCGGAGTCAGACTCCAGGGAGCACAGTCTTAGATCCCCGTCCCTTGTTTTCATGACATGACCTCTGCCTCCCCCTCCAGCCTCTTCTTTGACCAGACCTGACTCCCTTATGTGCTTCAGGTATCACGTTGCTTGCCATTTGTTTTCATGCTGTGCCTTTCCCTGCTCCCAGTCTTTTAGGGCCAGTGACAATAATGCTTGGTTTAGGCAGCAGCCCCCTCAGGAATGGAGTGCTGTGGTCTTCCCTGAACCTCGTGCTCTGTCTGGTGTCTCTATCATGCTAACCCCTGAGCACTCTGAGGTCATGGATGTCATCCTACTGCCAGAACAGAGGCCGTGTCTGAAAACACCAACTTATAAAAAACCAAAAGTACAACTACTAATGTTTGCTGGGTTTGGAATGCCCTATGTCAGATTTTTCCCCCCCCATTTGGGTATAAACAAGGTAGAAATATCACATAGTTTTTGTTTAACCCCAGCAGTTGATATGTATTAATTAAGGAGATTGACACTGAATGTAGTATTTACTAGCCAATAGCAACTAAATACCTGATAAGTAAAACTGTGTCCTCCTAGTATCCAGTATAACAAAGAGAATAAGATAAAGGGAAAAAAATATTTTCCCTTCTTTATAAAACTGGTTTTGTGGACACAATTCTAAAACTCTCCTGTTGCTAAACAAAAGGGGCCACAGCTCATTTGAACTTTAAAGACAATGTTACACACTTTTGGTACATAAATTAGTTTCTTAGGTTTTCCTTCTAGCATGTCTTTGGGACTATGGAATCAATCATATTGATGATGGGAACGATTTTCAGAAAATGTTCATACTTGCTATTTGACCTTATTATATGACCTTCACAATAATACCACAAATTACAGGAGGTATGATTATACCTGTTTTAATGATGAAGAAACTTAAGATCTGAGAGCTTTTAAATGACTTTCTGGAAGCTACCAAGTAAATGGTGGAGCCTGACTCTTGATCAAGTAGCCTAAATTCTCTATCTCTACACAGAAGTTTCCCAGGAGGAAATCCAGAGGAAAAAAAAAATCTCCTTCAATATTTGGCAAGTATTGGTTTTGCCCTGCCCATGCATTGCATATTTAGAATTTATTTTAAGCAGATCTCTGGTATGTATGGATTTAAAATATACAGCAAGCTGTACATGGTGATGCATATCTGTATCCTAGCTACTTGGGAGGCTGAGGCAGGAGGCTGAGGCAGGAGGATCGAGAGTTTGAGGACAGCTTTGCAACTTAGCATGATTCCACCTCATAAAAAGAAAAAAAAATGTGTGTATGTGGGGGTGGGGGGACAGTGATGACATAACTCATTTCAATATATGCTTCTAATCTCTATATTTGAAATACTGAAGAGTGATTGCTAGCTGTGAGTAATTAATCACCGACTTCTTAGTAAGTGGAGACACTGTATTTTTATATAACAAACAATAAAGATAAGATGGGAATTCTTGTCCATCTCCCAAAAAGGAAGTAGCATGCCTTGGGCTAGTTACATTTTACCATATGAAATACTTATGTACTGATCATTTGAGGGAGTTGGTTGATTGTTTTCTTATGATTTGTTTTTGGTGAGAGAGGGAATGAAAAGCATAATTCTTAGACTTCTTCAAAAATCAGCACCAATAGCCAGGTGCATGATTTTTTTTTTTCTTCGAGAAAGACTCTTCAATCAGACTGGAACTTGCTAAACGTTTGTTGAACTGAATTGATTTATTCTCTCAGCTGCAGCCGTGTACTTTTGTGAACAAATGGATGAATCTCACAGCTCTGGAGACCATGCAAATATTTGCCAGGTGCATAATCTGTACTTTTTCTCTATTCTGAGCAGGCGGAAGTCCAGTTACCTACAACCTGGTGTGGGATTGTAGCAAGTTGCTTACTCTTTTTGGCTTTAAATTTCCTACTTTTGGGGGCATGCAGATTTTCATGTTTGGGCTTGAAGATGGGGGTGGTGGTGGAAATAATGAAACAGGATGGGAGGAATTTCTGGGTGATAAAAGATGAGGGCCTCCTGGCTACAATATCAAGATACAAGTACTTTTTAGATTATTTATTGTGAATGCAAGTTAGGAATACCTCTGTATCCATTTCCATTTCCATTAAGGGCCACACTGTTCCCCCATCCCCCATGGATTTTATATACATAGTGACAGCCACCCAGGAACACCAACAATGCTTCTGAAGGCTATTCTCAGACTTCAATGACAAGTTTTACTCACATTATCTCATTCTCTCTCTTTATGTGCCAAAACAGTGAAAGTTAGGGAAGACACAGGACAGCATGTCCTCTTTGGATGGAGGTAGAGTTGATTGTACATTATCTTAAAAGGAGTTTTAAATTAGGCAGATTCTGATTTTCCCCAGCTAACACTTCTGGTGATTTCACTGGAGGAAAGGAAATGTTTTGTGACCTAAATGTGTAGTACGTTTTGTTCTACCATTTTGTACCCACTTACCTACTTTGAGAGATATTAAGAACTTTTGAAACCACTCATTCCCCAAAGAAGCTTGTCGCCAAGTCCCCCTCTTCGCAGTGTGAACATGCCCCTCTGTGAGCTCTCCAAGGAAGAGGTGCTGGGCACCCTGTGAGGTAGCCTCAGCTCTCTTGGTCAGCAGAAGGACAGGGAGGTGGGATGAGCAGATGTTCATAAGCAACCGTGTTGCCCTACTCTTTGGGGCTTGGGTTTATCTATTGCTTGAGAAGAGACTTGCTCAAACAAGACTCATACCTACAGTTAATCATCTGAGTACATATGCCATCAATTAAGGTGTGGCCAAGAAACCAGTGTTGATAGGGGGATGAGGGAAACACACACACACACACACACACACACACACACACACACACACACCAAGCCTGCCAACCTACCCCCAAACAAAATAGCAACCTCCAAAAACAAAAAGCTCTTTGTTTGAATATTGTTTGGCAGTCTGAAAGCATGATCTATGAATACCTGGCTAAGTTGATGAGTAATAGTGTGGTCAAATGTCTCTTTGAAATTTGGCCTAAATCCTGGACATCATGGGATAGCTATCACTCAGATCCCTGTACCTATGAGCATCTAAAAGTAACACTGGCATTACTAGTATTTCTCTTTACCCTCATCCATCAAGTACATTGCTTCCTCCTGGGCAGTCTCTCCTCTATATTAGCTATGGTTCAATTTCTTGCTGCCTGAAAGGGAGTATCTTTGCATTTCTAACAGTCAAATTCAGAGATTCATTGGGATTTGAGTTCCATTTACTGATGGAGAACATGAGCCTCCAGAGGTTTCACATCTTACTCAGGTTTTTGCTCCTCAGGAACCCCGAGGGTGACGACTTGGGAATGCCTAGGCTTTCAGGCTCATGGCCATCCTTGCTTTTGGCCCTCCAAGGGGCTGGTTAAAGCTCAGAGATTTTCTTTCCAAGTTTCCTTGAAGAGTCAGCTGAGGTGTTCAAGTTTCAACATGAATCTGGAGCACTTGGGGTCAACTACTTCTCTGTGGCTGGTATTTATTTGCATAATAAGAGGAAGAAGAATGTCCCCTCTTCACAGTCAGTGGTTCTGGTCAAATAGAAGAAATGGAGATGCTAAGTGCTGAGCAGTGGCTTAAAAAGGGAGAGGACTAAGGGTGTGTGTGTGTGTGCTTGTGTGTGTGTGCATGTGCACACGCATGCACACACATGTGTAAGTTCATTTGGTATGTGTGCTTGGTGTACTGTGCTCTACTGGGATTGGATTCTTCTCTGTGATGGTAGCAGTTCAAGACAGGTCTTTTCCTAGTGGTATGGAGTCACCCTTAGGTAGATACAGATGTAGCCTTAAAACTTAATTCTGCTAGAATACAGACAAGTTCTGCTAAAATAAACTCTTTGTTTGAATATTGTTTTCCAGTCTGGCAGCATTGTTTTATAAATTCAGCTTTATAAAAATACAATTTTGGGGTGGATCTGGAGGATAGAAAATATTTACAGAAAAAAAAATCCTCCAAAACAAAAATTTTAAGAAATAGCAAATATCAACTTCGAAAGAAATACTGGGACTATAAATATTACTGCCTGTTATCACTAAGAGAAGGAAAAAAGTTAACTCTTTAATCCTGGCTCAGATGAAGGGCTGGGCATCCCAGAGACTGTGGCCTGACAGGCAAAGGGTGGGCGCTGTGAAAGGTCACCTTGGGGAAGAGTGGTAACTTTCTCTCTGGATTTGAACCTTGAGGTTGAAGTTCCTTTAGAGCTCTCCCAATAATTAAAGAGCCATCTCTTTGTTTTTTACTGGTTAGAAGGTTCATAGGTTTAAAATGTGCTTTGGGTAGCAGCTTTTCCCTGTGACTTGTGGCTAAAGTGTCTTTTCAAAGCCAAGTTAATGCCTAAGGCCTGACCTTGCTCTGAGAACTAGAATCAGCACAGAAACACGTGCGTATAGTGCTGAATGAAAGGCTCTGTACCCAGCCTCCGTACCAGAATGTCACAGAGTACATTCTTACCATCTCTGCTTTACAGATAGAGTCTGAACCCTGGGTCACACTTTTAGTAAGGGACACAACCTTGAGTTGAACTCACAACCTTTTGACACCAGTGACTTAAACAATGATAATTCATTGCATAATGGAAGCGTGGTGGGGCTAACTGATCAGTTCAAGTATTCAGGGATCTAACCTGTAATTTAAAAAATTCTGCTTTAACTAAAAAAATGGTTTCTTGTTCTTGGAATTCCTTCTAAATAGGAATCCCACTGGCAAGCCACTCTTCATTCAGCAGTGTTTACAGGCTTTATTTCTCTTCCCTGACCATTTTTTTAAAAGGAGAAGAGTTATTCTGTGGCTCAAGAAGGACCTAGTGATGCTGCCCATGAGCTGAAATAAATGTCCTTTAAAATAGCCCATTTGAGAGGTGATTTAAAGGTAGAAGCCCAGCCAAAATATTTTGCTATTCTAGAAAGTTCTTTGGCTTAAGTCAATCAAGTAACCTTGACACCACTTCTGCATTTCTGAGTACATTAAAACCTCATTAATTTTCAAAGAGCAGACCTGAACTGAACTTGACCTTTTAAAATGCCTGAGAAGGAAGAATTTACCTAGCAATTTAAGAGTATAAACAGAAGTTTAAGAAGTTTGTTGTAAAGCTTCTGACCTTGAGTGCCCTCAGGTAACTGTTTATTTATGCCTAAATGATATGCTAATCACAAGTCATCCTTCAATATTAAAGCATTTCCTCTAAAGAATTTATACATTTTCCTTAAATTGTTTTTCTGCATGTACTTGGTTCATTATACATACAGTAAAATAATTATACAGTAAAACAATTCCTTATTTACATAGTAGTGCCTACCTTTGCATCCAAAGTAGCCTGAGTTGGTGAGACCTTGCTTGAACATTTATGCCAAAACTTCACCATTTTGGAGAATTTGACAGTATTCCTTAGGTAATTGAACATAAGAAAACCTGAAACTAAGTATAGTATCAGGTTTAATATTATGTATGAAAAAATTTAATATTAATAATAATATTAAGATTATGTATGAAAAAAAATGTCTCTCTTCTTACTTGGGGTGAGGTAGCCTGGTAGAGCCCCAAAGGCTTAAAAAGTGAATAGATACTCCTGAGAATTGTTTAGAGTTTTAAATGCCACATAGAGGTACGTAAAAGTTTGTGGATTAGAACCCAGAGTCCTGGATGAGAACCCAGGATAAATCTTCCAAATATTCAAACACATGCTTTTCTTTGAAGCACACTTTTGCCCCTCTCTATGAGCTGGACCCTTGCTGCTCCAGGTGTGGCCAGATGTCCAGCAGTATGTTTGTCACCCTCAGGGGATTGTGAGAAGTACAGGATTTCAGGTCCTCCCAAACCTCCTGGATCTCAATCTGCTTCTTAACAAGATATTCCCAGATAATTTCTGTGTGCATTTATATTTAGGAAGCACACAATTAGACCATCTCATTGGCCCTGAGGACTGGAGATAGCTCGATTAGTGCAATGCCTTTTCTAAAGAGAGGGCATAAATCCCGGGTTCAGCGTGGGCAGGTTGCCGGCAATGGACCATTTAATCTTTGCATTGAACAGTTGGTTCTCCTGGGAACTGAGGGAGGCAAAGGCAAGGTCTTGATGCCTGTGCTGGTTGGCTTGTCATCCCCACAGAGTAAATCACACTTTTTGAGAAAGTGAAGAGGGGAAGGCAGAGCATCTCAGTTCTGGCAATGACTGGGACACATGATGTGGAGTCTTATAGTGCTTAAGTGAAGAGTGCAAACAGATTTGAGACATTTGGCTGCTATTGTACGTTGGAAATTTTCCCTCCCACCTCTTATAAATTCAATGATTGTCCTAATCTCTGTCTTTTAAGATATTTTAGATGTTTATCTGGTGCCATTATTGTTCATATTAAAATGAAAAAAAAGAACACCAGAATAAATGATTTCTGTTCTTGAAAACAAAATCAAATCAATACACTTAATGGAAATACGAGAAGGATGATACATGATGCAGTTCTTGTGTGAGTAGTTCTTCATGTGATTAATCTTGTGGAGTATTGAAGATGGCTTTCTTTCAAGGGTCCAGAGATGTGTCAGGTGGTTTGACAATGAAAGGACAGGGGTAGATTCATTCACATACACATACACACAGGCCACCTCTGTATGCGCATGCATTCCTGCACACATCTGCTCATGCATGCTTTCATATATTCTTCTATGGCTTCGGGAACAGTAAATGAGATAGTGTGCATATGGGTCTATGGGGCAGATTAAAGTGTTCAGTGTTAGTTACTAGAGGAAGCTGCAATGCAAAATGGTTAAGAGCACAAGCACTGGAGTGATAATCCTTGGGTCCAGAATCTTGGCTCTCTCATTTATTAGCTGTTTGATTGAGGATTAACTGCTTAACTTCTCTGTATCTTTGTTTTCTCTGAAAAACAGGAATAATAGTAGTTCCTACCTCTTAAGAATTCAATGAAATTAGAATCCAATGTATTTAGAAGAATTTTGGATATAGGCTAAAAAATTAACTAAATTTTATGTATGCACTATGTGCTGTTATTTGGAATCCAGTGAATTTGGGTAGACATTCCTTTTTACTTTGTGTGTGGAAATCTTTCACTTCCTTTCTTGGTTAATTTTATGGTTGATGTTCCTTACCCTAAGTGAATTTCAACAAGCAGTAGAATTAACAGAAAATATTCGAATATGGCATTGTCAGATATGGCCCTCTAATCTGTGCAGGCATTGTGTTATGGTTTAGATGTGAGGTATCCCTCAACATTTGTGTGAGGCAAATGCAAGAAAGTTTAGTGATGAAATGATTGGATTTTGAGAACCTTAACATAATCAGTGCATTAATCCCCTGATAGGGATTAACTGGGTGGTAACTGTAGCAGGTAGGGTGTGGCTGGATTAGGTGGGTCATAGAGGGCATGCCTTTTGGGGTACAGATTTTTATTCTTGATGAGGGGAGCTTTCTCTCTGCTTCCTGGTGGCCATGTTCTGAGCCACTTTCCTCTACACCCTCTCTGCTGTGATGTTCTGTCTCATCTCATGCCTGGCGCAATGGAATCAGCTGTCTTTGGACAGAGACCTCTGAATCCATGATCCCCAAAGTAAACATTTCCTCCTCTAAAATTGTTCGTGTCAGGTCTTTTGGTCACAGCAGTGAAAAAGCTGATTAAAACACATTGAAAGTAGCTCTCATTCTGGGAGTTGAGATGAACTGTAAAGTAGTTCCAGGAATACTTCAGAATCCTGGATCCAACAACCTGTTTCCCACCCTAGATTCAGATTTAGCAAATAGTATTGGCTACCAGCTTTATTTCAGGCGCTGTTCTAATTCAGGGGCTGAGAACCTAAGTTTGGGTCCAGGCAGATCTGAGGTCAAATCGTGATTCTGTTTGTTACTAGCTGTAGTATTTTGTGCTGTTATTGACAGAGGTGAGTGAACTCATTGAGAATCTTACTCAGTTTTGTCATAATGTTGTATTTTATGTCCACTGTAGTTTGAAAGTTTAACGTTGGAACTTACTGGCCAATGTTTTAGTATTCTGGGGTGGGGCCTGTAGGAGACTATGAAACCATGAGGGCAAAGTCCTTGTACAAAGAAGTTAGAGGCCAGATGTGGTGGCATACACCTGAAATCCCAGCAGATCCTGAGGCTGAGGCAGGAGGAGTTCAAGTTCAAAAGCCAACCTCAGCAATTTAATGATACCCTAAACAACTTAATGACACCCTGTTTCAAAATAAAAAAATTAAGAAAGGGGGGGGCACTGGGGATGTGACTCAGTGGCTAAGCCCCCTTGGGTTCAATCCCTGCTACCAAGAAGAAGAAGAAGAAGAAATATTTAGAGGGTATTAGCTAGGCCCCTTTTGCCTCTGTCCCTCCTGCCTTCTAAGGATACCTAAACAGTGCCACCATTGAGGAATATGTCCCAAATAGACCTGAAAATATGGGAGGACTACTCCTTCACCAGACCCTGAACCTTCAGTCCCTTTGATCTTAGATTTCTCAGCCTCTAGAGTTTTGAGAAATAAAATTCTAATACTTACAGATTACCAAGTCTCAAATATTTTGTTCTAGCAACACAAATGCACTAAGACAACCTCTTACTTGTTTGGTAATTCTTCTAAATGTCCATGAGAATTGTAGAGAATATTTTGTGGGGAACAAGCCTGTCTTCATTATCTTTTAAAAACAATTAAGGACTTCTTACTTTGGCAGTAGGTAAGTCCATTTCCTCTGGGTCAACAACTATTAAGATATACAAGAAAAACATGAAACTCTAGAATACTACTTTTAGAAGACCCTAAATACCACGGGCTTCTTTTGATTCAACAATGAATCTGTGTTCTGGGAAACTAAGACATGCAAGAATGGACTGCTCTCAGTGGGGAAAATATCCTTCTCTATACCCAAACATGACTGGAATGGAATAATTATAGGTATATTAGAAATACTGGGCCAGAAAATTATCCTGAGTTTTTAGTATCCTGTTTTGACAAGATGCCAGAAGAGAGTTTGGGGACAATGTGTCACATGCATGTCGGGCAAGGGTGAACAGTCTCCTTGTGTGACATGGCCTCTTGGGAGTCAGGAGTCAGCCTCCTCCAGACTCCGTCAGGGCTGATTAGTTGATGCCCTGGGGCTGTCTGTCTTTTGTAAAATTATCCCAGCTGGTAGGATTGGCCTTGCTGATCTCATTTTTGTGTGAATGTCTCATTCTTGTGGGGGATCTTTATCAATTATCTGCCTCTACCCGTGCAATGCAAGAGTTACTGTAGGATCATTTCATGGGCTACTGAAAGGAGGTGCTTTGTCCCAGCCAACAAACGTTTCTTGGTCTCCTAGCACTGTGAACCACTAATTTGGAAAACCATTATGATATGTGATTTGAAACAGAATTAAGCCACTGTCTAACAGGCCACTGTCCAACAATTCCAATTTTCCCAGTAGATCAGTATTAGAAATTCTGGTGCTATTTTGCTGTTTTTCTTGAGAGATGAAGGTAGCTCATGATCTATATGGAAACTTTATCTATCTATCTATCTATCTATCTATCTATCTATCGTATTTCAGTTATTCTTAGTATTTCCCAAGCTTTAGCCAGATGTATACCAAGCTCATGATTTCCCCCTCCCCCAGAACTTGGTAATATTTTCACTTAAACTTTTTTCACCAAGTTACTTCATTTACTTATTTACAATTTTGAAAAAGGAAATTGTTGCTACCTTAAATAAGAAACCCACTATTTCCAGCTATGCTTTAAAATATAGTACATTATTTACAAATATAAGATGTTTGCTCATTTCTCACCAAATCACCATAGTCTTAAAGAATACTTTATGAAATATCACCTTCTCTGTGTCTTAGACCAGCATAGCAGAGGAGAGGACTGACTACTAGGGCTGTGTATTAGACTGGCAGGAGACCCTTGGCATCTAGGAATTTGGGGCTTCTTCCTCCATAAAAAATTAATTAAAATTTAGGTTTTATAGCTGCTTCTGTATAAAGCAAATACCTTACATATTAAATCTTTTTTGGACCTAATAGTTTAAATTTTTGTTCTGATTTTAAAATTAATAGGACATTGTCCTTGGCTGTTAGAAGTTTGCAGGCCCTGGGCACGGTTCCTAGTGCCTAAACTGGTCCGGAACCACTTATCCTCATCCAGAGGTCTAGAGGCTTTCTTCAGGGTGGTGGTGGTAAACCCCCAAACTGATATGTGTTTGAAGTCTTGCAAATGGATTTTCCCTCTATACTATGACATAGTCATTGTTGCCTCAATTTAAAATCATTTTAACATAATTCCAACGGAAAAGTAGAATTATAAAAAGATCTGTGGCTTCTTGCTGCTGTTTGGCATAGAGCCATGTGCCCTGGGGAGCCCACATGTTAGGAACAGGCAGGAGGCATATCAAGCTTCAAAAGGCTTTCTTGTTCTTTCTTTTCTTTTTCTCCCTCCCTCCTTCCCTCCCTCCCTCACTTCCTTCCTTCCTTTTCTTCTTCTTCTTCTTTTTTTTTTTTTACATCTATGCTCAAGGGAAGGGATTGGGTTTATGATGGATTTTCTTATTGTCAAAAACAAATAAACTGCTGATACCACCCATGAGTGATCTTACGGTGACTAAAAGTCCCCTGGGGTTCTTAGAAGAGGGTAGAAGGATGTGTACTGCCCTGTTGGGTTTTGAGCTCATTTATCAATACCTCCTTTCTTAGAGCCTGGTGAGTGATTTAGACTCAGCTATTTCTAGCAGGGAGGAGGAACAGTCACTCATGAAGACACTGAAATTCTTCTTGTCACCTGCTCCTTTTTAGGAAGTTCCTGCAGAGGTCTCCTTGGTGTGAAGAGGAGGATGGCTTTCCTCTTTGTCCTCTCATTACTGTCTGATCTAGGACAGGCTGTGATAAAGGCTTTTTGTTTGTGAGATCACTCCTCTGATTTCTGACTTCCCCTTTCAGACCTAAATGCCACACTGCTTCTCCCACATTGCCACTGCTGCCACTGCTCCCAAGGCTTCTGTTTCGTTTTTTGTTTTTTAAAAGGATCTTTGTCAGACGTTTTGGTCTCTTGAAAAGAAAGCCCTAATGAGTCATCCTTTTGCCAATGTCTTTGTAGGTGCAACCAGCTAAGTGCTATTGGTATGGAGTTGAAACAGAAATCTTTGGACTAGGAGCCCACTTATCCTGAGTCTAACGTGGGCTGCTGGCTTCTCTATGATTTTTTTTTTCTTATGATGACATACGCTACTTAAGTGAGGGCCAACTCTGAGGGCACACCAGGGATCCAGATTCCACTTAAAACTAGCTGTGTTGGGGGGCTGGGGTTGTGGCTCAGCAGTAGAGCCTGCACCTAGCATGTGTGAGGTCCTGGGTTCGATCCTCAGCACCACATAAAATAAATAAAATAAAGGTATTGTGTCCAAATGCAACTAAAAAAAAAATAAGTATTTTTTTTAAAAAAACCCAAAACAAAAAAAAACTAGCTGTGTTGGCTGTCTGCAGTGGCACATGTCTGTTATTCCAGCAACTTGGGAGACTGAGGCAGGAGGATTGCAAGTTTGAGGCCAGCCTCAGGAACTGAGCGAGACCCTCAACAACTCAGTGAGACCCTGTTTCAAAATAAAAAGGGCTAGGGGTGTAGCTCAGTGGTACAGCATCCCCTGGGTTCAGTCTCCAGTACCCCTCTACCCCCCCCAACAAACAAACATAGAAACAAAAAACTAGCTTGACTGCCAAGGAGAAGAGACATACTGTTTTCTACCGTGTTCTCCATGATGTTTGGTGCCTCAGCTAGGGTGTCTTGTCTTTTTTTTCAGCAAGTGAACAAATGAATGAAGAACATTTTTTTTTGAATTTTTTAATATTTATTTTTTAGTTTTCGGTGGACACAACATCTTTGTTGGTATGTGATGCTGAGGATCGAACCCGGGCCGCACGCATGCCAGGCGAGTGCACTACCACTTGAGCCACATCCCCAGCCCAAGAACATTTTTTTTTTTTAAATCAAAAATTCAAGAGTCCTCCATGATGTCATCTCCTGTAATTGAATCTGTCAACAGGCCTAGCTGATTCTGTTTTCCTAAATGGTTCTTGATTTCCTTCTGCTGTTTTCTGTCTCCACTGCCACTGTGCTGGTCCAGGAAAGGGACACCTCTCATCTGAATGTTGGCAGTAGGTTGTCCACTGATGTGATCCTTGCAGCCCTCCATGCCCACTGTGTAGCCAGTGAAGTCTTATTAAAATGCTTATTTGATCTCTTTCCTGCTTAAGATCTTCCAAATGGTTTTCTGTTTGCTTGAGACCAAACTTTGGCTCTGGAACCCTGCACAGTCTGATCCCAGCCTTCTTCTCCAGACTATCATATTGTTGCTCCTCTTCACTTTCAGGGATCCAGAAATATCTCTTTTCTTTTAGATCAGCAAGCCTAGTTTGCTCCCTCTCACCTCAGGACCTTTGTACATTTCTACTTCTGGACTGTTCTTCTCATTAATTCTATGCCATTTCCTTGAAAAAACCTTTTATTGTCCTCCATAAGATCCCGGAGCCTGTTTTGAGCTCTCATAGCCCCCAGCACATTCCTTTAGGAAGCTCAGTTCAGATTATAATAGCACATTGAATAATTGATAAAGACTGTAAGCTCCCTGATGGCAGGCACGTGTCTACTTTCCTTACTTTAGTATTCTCAGTAACCAGCACAGTGCTGAGCAAAGACTAGAGGCCCCCAAAGTAAAGAATAGTGTGCAGTGCATGGGTTGCAGGTTTAATATGTATGAATAAATAAAGGATGATATTAGAGTCATTAGGAGAGACTTAATTATGGACCACATTGCTAACAGGGCACAGGGCTATGTAACATTTTTAACATTTTTGTTTTTCAAAATTATAAAATCAATGTTTGGGGACTTAAAGGAGAAGGTATTTATCGATAGGGACCTAATTCTGCATAGAACACTAAGCTTTTTGGAGTCACTGGTGCAGTGCTGGTGCACCTGCCCTGTCACTTGGATTCCTCTCCTCACACCCTCGTGTCATCTGCCCCCTCAAGTCCTTCCAGTGTCTGCTCAAATGTTGTTTTATAGAGTGGTCTTCTCTGACTTTCTCATTAAAAGCAGCACCCCACCCCTGGGACCTGTCTTCTCTGCTGTCCCTATTGTGCTTAAGTTTTTTCCCACAATGCTCATCGGCCACTTATTGGTTCAGTGATTCATTCATCATTCATCCCCTCTCTTTCCACTAGGCTGCATGTGGAGGATAAGGATTCTGTTTGTTGAATATTCTGTTCCTAGCACCTAGAACAACATTAAACATCTTGGTGACACAAAAGCCCACTTTCTGAATGCACGAATGATCTCGATGAAGGAAACTTCACTATTTCATCCCCTTACCCCTAAGGGGGAAAAAAAGTCCATTTTCATCTTTGACCTCTTCTTGCCCTTCATCAAAAACTGAGTTTCCTAGTGAAGGTCAGGTTCCTACCCTATCGGTTTGTGTGTGCTCCCTTACAGCTCTTGACAGTCCGTTAGAAATCCATGACTCGTTAATGCAGTTCCTCTGCTTCTAGGGCTTTCTCATAGGCTTGAAGGCTCAGCTACACACTCTTTGCTATATTTCAAAAGTAAAAATACAAAAAGAAAGCAAAACAAAAAGAAAGTTAGGGCATTTTTACCTAAAAATAGCACTTACTCTTCATGAAGTGGCAGCCTGCCCCCGGCTCTCACATCCAGTTCTTCTCCAGCAAGATGTACCATAACAAAGGGAGAGGCTGGTGGTCACAAGCCAGGACATTGCAGGGCTCATTAATTATTTGGAAAATGGTGCCTGGGCCAGAATCCCAAACAAAGAAAGAAAATAGCTCCTGTTCCCCCATTGACAAGTTGATGAGTGAGGTAAGAATGAAAATCATTTGGGTAAGCAAAAGGGGGAAGAAATTAAATGCAAGCAGTCCTTTTGTTCAAGAATAAGTGTACAGTTAAGACATATTCCTACCCCCGGGAGGGTTGATTCTTATCAGTTCAGACCATGCAAGTCACTGTCTGCTCCTGGCTATGAAATGAATTCCTTATCTCTAATAAAAGGATTGGGAACACCAATTTAGGAAAAGCGTGGATGGTGTTGGAGCCTGGGCCCAAGTACATGATATGTATACAAATCAGTTATTAGTCTCAGTAGCTCCTAAATCACTTGGTCCTTATGAGAACTGTATTGCAAATACACAGAGTTAAATATCCTCACTCCAGAAAATAGAATCCATAATTTTGGCAAGGCTAAAAGTCCTAGGCCATTTTAGCAAATGTGTGGTAATTAAATGAGGATAGAGAATTTCTTAATGTTAATGTGAAAAGAGATAACTTAAGAAAAATAGGCTCAGTGGGTTAAAAACTGATTTTTCTAAGTGTGATTTTCTGGCAATGTTCATAAGCCCTGACTCTCTCAATTCAGAGCTGTTCAAGGTATATAGTGAGTCCTGATCATATAATACTTAGATAAGAGGCCATTGGTAACCTTTTTCTATTGTGAGCTAGATAGTGAGCAAGCTTTCATCATCTGAATGAGCATATGTCTCTGCCATAAAAACCGTGGCATTAGGCAAAAAAGAAAATGAATACTGTATCTGTCCCCCCACCCCCCACCCCCCACATCACCACAGATTCTGTACATAAAAGCAAGGTCTTCTTAGTTGTCACATCTCCTCAGGCTCCTCTTAGCAATGACAATGTCTCAGCTTTGCTTATTTTGGTAACTCTGATGGTGTTGAGTCCTGTTATGGGTTTTGTAGGCTGGCCCCTCAACAGCTGCATGTTTTTCTCATGGACTAGATTGGTTTGTGGGGAGCAAGAGCACAGAGGCAAAGTGCTGATTTGTTACTTCTTATCATGTCTTGACTTGATGACCTTGACCTTGAACACCTGGCTGAGAGTTGAGTCAGGTTTCCCCACTGTGTATTTACTTCACCCTCCGCTTCCACACTGTGCTCTTTGAAGTCTGTCTGCCCAGTGGACACCTAGGGAGTGGGGAGTTAGACTCTTCCTTGAGGGCAGATTTATCTGGGCATTTTTTTAAAAAAAATTTCTGTATAGGAGATTTATGTTTTTCTCTAATTCAGTCCTTTATTCATATCATTATGAACTCATGGACATTATATTTTGTACTTTGGGTTATACTCTATCTTATTGATTTAGTTGCTCAACTTGTTCTGCTCTGGCCAACTCTTTTGGTTATTGGCTGTGTCTCTTGTGCCACCGGAGACCCTCCTTTCCTTCCTTCCTCTCTTCCTTGTTTTTTGATGCAATCCTTCCTTTCTAACACTACAGGTGCTTCAGAACCCAGGTTTCTGAGTGATTGCAAAAAAAAAAAAAGCCTTCCTGTCAGTCTGTGAAGGACACTTAGTCTTTTGAGAAAACACAATTCTGTAAGGCCTCTTGAGATTCCAGAGTTGTGTGTTTCAAAATTTAATCTAGACCAGTGGTTCTCAAAATATGTTCCCGGGAGCAGCTGCATCACCTGGAAACATGTCATATATGCAGATGATGTGGTCACCTCAGACTTTGTCCTATGTAGCTCAGTGGTATTCTTGCCTACTATATGCAAGGCCCTGGGTTCAGTCCCCAACACACAAAAAATAAGAATAAAAAAGATGGTAGCTTGGAATGAATTGGGGGTTTATTCTTCTTTTGGGCCTTTCCCCTATGAGACCATAAACACCATCAAGATAAAGACTAGGCTGTCACCAGTGCCTAAGAACAGTGCCGAGACACACAAGGTATGTCTACAGTGAACATTTGTGAAATGATTGTGTTATTTTTCAGGCTTTTGTTCATATAATACTTTGGGGTTTCTACCTCATGTGCATACCAACTCTACTGTTCTACTACTTTTTTTTTTTTTTAAAAAAAATGGAGATAAAAGTTATGTACAATGAAATATGAGGTTCTTAAGGATATATTGTATTGGGGTTTAATAGATGCAAGTATACCTTACTAGTTTTCTTTAAATTGACTCTTTTTGTTGTATTTATGACTGCATTAATAGAAACCATGGCTGGTAGTCTTTGATATTTATTTTCCAATCAGCACTAAAAATCAGTGCATATTTGTTAAAATTGACATATCAGTCCAAGTGCCACCTAGAACACTCACCTAAACTCTTTTGAGAAACATTTCAAAGAAAGTACTTCCCACGGTGGGTGGAACTTTCTCGATCACTAACTGGTGGATGTTAAATGCATGAGTGAAGTTTGGGCTTTGAGGAGGGCAAGGGTGAGGTTGTGATAAGGAAATCTGCTTGGGTTCCTGGGGTCACCATGGCACAGCCTCAATTATTAATCATCTGAGCCAGTTCTCTCAATACCTGGGTTATTGAGATACTTCAGCCACCCCCATCTGCCTCTCAAATTGCTTTCATTTCAGAACTTTGTTCTCAATTGGGGGAGAGGGTCAGCTTGCTGACTTCTGAATTTGTAGATGGCTTTATTATTGAATATTTTTATGCCATTGTGATAAAAGGGACAGGGAAGAGACTTTTTGACTAGAGGGGGGATTGTTTCCAGTAGACTGCTTGGTTATGTTTTCCCAGAATCACTTTGGAAGAAGCTTTGGAACCAGTTTATATACTTGGAAAATTAATTTGCTTGATAGGCATCTGTGGTTATACCAGTTCCATGTGGGGCTCTGTGTTAGGCCTTTGAGGACGTTCTTTAGGGACCCAGCAGGGAGCCTTGTGGGAGAAGAGAGAGGCCCACGGTTAAGTACAACTAACTGGCACGATTTGGGCATTCCAGAAGCTTGAGTTATGTGATGAGGCTGTATCCTACCTCAGTCTGTGGGGGCTTCACTAGCTTGAAAGAAAATAGGAATAAATTAAAATTCAAACTGCATTGATCCTGTCTATTTAATTAGGTTTACTGACATCCATAGACTAATAATTTGGATCCTAATGGCTTGGAAGCTTGAGCTAAGTATTGTCATGGCACAGCAATATCTGCTCTAGGACATGTTTACAACATTACATTTAGTGTCTTTTTTACTATTATGAAAGTAATATATGCTTATGTGGACATTTAGGAACACACGCAAGAGTGTAGATGAAACATCTAATCACCCATAATTCAATACCTATAGATTATTGCTGTCTTTTAAAAAAATGTGTTTTCCCACATGAGCATATTGTATAAAAAAATCTTAGAACTTTAAAAAAAATTTTTTTATGTTATCAAATGTTTTTAGGATGGCAGAATTAAAGCCCATTAACAGTCTTGTTATTCATTCCAGTTTTTTTTTGCTAAAATAATAGTTTGAACATAAATCTCAATAATTTTTGCATGTAAGTGTATAAAAATATTTCTGGATATAACTAGGTAAAGAATAATTAACAGAGCCAAAGGAGGCATGCTGGGCGGGGCTGAGAAGTGGGCTCCTGAGCCAGCATGTGCCAGTGAACACCTTGCAGGTGCAGGCAGGGGAACCAAGCTCTTGATCTGAAACTTAAAGGAACAGACTGGGTTCTGGTAGGCGTGTGGAATCAGGGGATCCAGGGAGCTGTGGGGCATCTCAAGAAGTTAAGTTAGATGGTGTCAGGAGGGGAAAATAGACAGTAAGTATCTGGCTGTAGCCTTGGGTCCCAGGCTGATCTAGCTAGCGGCAGCATGGCCATCAACCATCCTGGGATCCTCAGTCTTCAACCAAACATCATTGAGGGCCTATTATGCACCAGGCACTGTGCTGCAAGCTTAGGATACAAACCAATCCAGATTGTCATCTTGGAGAAATTTATACTCTAGTGAGGAAAATCTTCCATGGATGTGGACTGACAAAAGCAACCCATAGCTCTGGTTTTAGAGAAACTGAATGTTGATTGTGTCCAAGACAGACTTAGGTAAGAGGAACAGGTAGAAATCAGAACTAGCTCCTGAGAGGTGCTGGTAGAAACTCAGGAACGGTACTGATGGTCAGCCTGGGACCCAAGGCCAGAGCCGGAGCCAAACCCAGCAAGGATGACTTATCAAGCAATGGGGTGAAGCCTAGACATGCATCTTTCTGGTTTAAAGCCACATTGGTCTAACAGGGAAGCCTCCTTCAGCCTGTAGAAGCGGGGAGGGGTCCAGGGCTGGACCTGCATACTGATAACCTGGTTGTGGGAGATGGGAGGAAACTTTAGTGACAGAATGAAGAAGTCAGAAACGTGCGTCGAGCTTTCTGCCCAGCAGGTATTATAGTTGGAGGTCAATGAAGATTTGTTGAATGGATGTATTGGTTAAAAGAAGAAGGAGGAGGAGAAGGAGGAAGATGGGGGGAGGGGGAGAGGGAGGAGGAGGAGAAAGAAAAAAGACCAGCGTTAGGGAGGAAGCATAGGAGAGAAAATAGGACTGCAGATAGGGTGCAGGTGCAATGAGCTGGGGTGAAGTCAGCCCCTCAAATCTTAGTTCTTCCAGTTCTGTCTCTGTGACCTTGGACAGATTATGTAAGATCTTGGAACCTCAGTTTCCTCTCCTGTAAATTGAGCTAAGAGCAGTACTTAACTCACTGTAGGATTGTTAGGCAGTTCTTGTTTTTTAATATTTACTTTTTTAAAGTTTTAGGTGGACACAGTATCTTTATTTTACATTTATGTGGTGCTGAGGATCAAACCCAGTGCCTCATGCATGCTAGCCAAGCGTTCTGCCACTGAGTCACAACCCTAGCCCTGTTAGGCAGTTCTTATAAAGAACCAAGCACATTTCTTGGCACATAGTGAGTATACATTCAATAAATATTTGTTAATAAAACAACATTAATACTTTTTAATGTATTTTATTATTAACATTTTACATATTCTGTGGTGAGGTCCGTCTTCCTTCCTTCCTTCCTTCCTTCCTTCCTTCCTTCCTTCCTTCCTTCCTTTCTTTCTTTCTCTCTCTTCCTTCCCTCCCTCCCTCCCTCCTTTCTTTCTTTCTCAATATCATGACCTTAAAAATCAAGAAAGGTTATTATGTTGATAGAGAAGATGGGCTTTCATATATCCTCACCTATTTACTTCGCCTGCCTTACTTCTTGAAATGAGAATATCTCCAGGTTAGAAATGAGTCAAGGAAGAGTGGAAAAATTAGGATATGAAATATTATTATTATTATTTAAAAAAAATTTTTTTAGTTGTAGTTGGTACAATATCTTTATTCATTTATTTTTATGTGGTGCTGAGGATCAAACCCAATACCTCACACATTCAAGGCAAGTGCTCTACACTGAGCTACAGTCCTAGCCCTGCAATATTATTATTTTGATTAAAAATAAAAGACTTGGATTGTGGAGTCATAAGATAAACATGTCTTCCTTCAATTTACATTACCAAAATAATTACAGAAAATCAGTCCAAGTAAGAGAACCTGATCAAATTAGAGACTCAGAGGTACATGGTTCAGATTAAATACTAAAGAACTTTGTCCTTCACTCTTTTTTTTTTTAAGAGAGAGAGAGAGAGAATTTTAAAAATATTTTTTATTTTTCGGCGGACACAACATCTTTGTTTGTATGTGGTGCTGAGGATCGAACCTGGGCCACGCGCATGCCAGGCGAGAGTGCTACCGCTACCGCTTGAGACACATTCCCAGGCCTTGTCCTTCACTCTTTGTGGGAACGCCTTCTCTCTCCTGTTCATGTAGAGATGTGTAGACATGGGCTTCACTATCAGTTCCTGCTATGTTTTGGCTTTTGCTTGTTTAAAGTGTTGATCCCTAGGCCATTTTCAAGTTCTCCCTCTGGAGAGGGTCTGTTGCGTGCACAGTAGAGCTAAAGAAAATATTTCTAGAAGTGAATCTAATGGCCCAGTGCTTCATTTAAGCAGATGCTCTTTTACTTTCTATGGAACACAGGCCTGTATAAAAATCAGAAAAGATGCTATCTCAGAAGATGCAGGCAGTGGGTGAGAAGTGTGTATCAATAGACGTCAGGTTTTTGTGGTGGTTGTTAGTGTGTGTGTGTGTGTGTTTTGTATGGTGCTGGGGATGAAACCAGGGTCTTACGCCTGCTGGGTGCATGCTCTACTCTACTTCTGAGCTACACCCCCAGTCCTAGACATTTGTTTGTGTGGATCAGGGACATTAAGTGGGAATAAGAGAGCAGACGTCTCATTGAAAGTCTTTCAGGCTACAGACTCAAGAATGAAATGAGGCACCCAAATAGGATGCCCAGGTTTGAACTGCCTTCAAACCATGCAGGTGTCCACAGTGCCCAACATTGACTTTCTTTATTCCTCCTTTGGACTTCATGCCCCCTCCTCATCTTGGCTTTTCCCTGCTCAGACCCTGCCTTCTGTTTCCCTCAAGTAACTTCGTTTTTCTAGGCAGCACGATAGGTGCTCTATTTTCTCTGTGAGGATCCATCCTCTCAGTCTGGGTAAAGGGGATGTGTTTTTCTTCATAGGAACTTTCTGCTTCTGCGTGAGATTATGGATTCTTGGTAAGCCCGGCCTCCTTCCCTTCCAGCAGGGATATTCCGGTTTCCTATAGTCACAGACTCTTCTCATACCATTCCTGTGTGCTCTTTTGTGTTTGATTGGCACAGGGCACTCTGAGTTGGGCGCAATGTTACTTATCATCCTCACTTTTTGGATGAGGAAGCCTGGCTCTCCCAGGAAGGGCCCGAAGGGATGGGGAAGGTGAGGGAATGTCTTGGTTTCTCTCCCCCACCGGGGGTTCAGAGACATGAGGCTCTTCGCAGAGGGAGTTTAGCTGTTAAAATGAACAAAAAGGAAGGCCAAGAACTTATTTTAGGACACTGCACTGGAGCATCAACCCTACTCCAGCCACAATTTGCAAGACGTCATTAGGGTCGTATTTGCGTAGTGTCATTTATGGCTGTGGAACCAGAAAAATGGGGCCATTCGGGGATCGCTCAGTGTTGGTTGATAAATTCTACTAAGCTTTCTGGTACATCTGGAAATGCTGACAGAGATTCTCTTCATTGATCCCAAAGAGGCAAAGAAGTATGGGATTCATCTTGGGAAGTTTTCCTTGAAAAAAAAATGGAGGAAAGCAAAAATTATTTTTTCAGTCATGATGATTTGACAGAGATGATTGATATTAGTCAAAATGTATTGGAGAAATTCAAATGAACAATGTCCTTTTAATTTCCATTGAAAGATATTTGGTTCAATAAAGATTATATGATTGGCCTGAAAGTACACATATACCTATTGATCATCAGGCAAGTGCAAATTAAAATTGCAGTGAGAGATACCATGCACTATGAGTATGACCAAGATTAAAAAGACGGACACTATTAAGTGTTCACAATGATATGAAGCACCTGGAACACTCATGCATTGCTAATAAGAATGTAAAATGATACAGCCACTTTGGAAAACACTTTGGCCATTAATTGTAAGGTTGCTCCCACACTGCTCATATGACCTGGCAAATCTACTTGTAGATATTTTACCCAGGAGAAATAAAACACATGTCAACATGTGTCACCAGCTGTCCAGACTGACAAGATGAGTTGCGTTCAAGGAGCTGGCTGTATCAATAACTATGAAAACGGCGAAGAAACTACACAAACATGAAAATACCTTTTTCTCCCTTGCTGGGATCAGGAATGGCTCTGAGACCTCAGGTGTCATCTCCCACGCCAGAGGGCAAAGGGAGCAAGGGAGGGAAGAGGCAAGAGAGTGAGCACACCCCAACCCCTCTATTTATTGGGAGAAGGACATTCAATAAAAAGTTCCACCCAAATAAGTCAAGGGATTGGGTTTCAAAGGGTGGAGTCTTGCTTGGTGAAGTCTTGTGGTCAGCAGATTGATTGGCATCTTGGCAAGTCACGCCCATCTCAGGTGCTGTGTGCCATCACAGGCAGAGAGAGAAAAGATACACTTGTGTCGCACAGCTCAAAAAGCACCTAACGTCAGACCAGTCCTCTCATACACTCAAATGCACATAGCTCACACACACAGCCCATGGATGGCTTACGACAAACATGAGGGTCCATATGTGAGGGTTCATGGTAGCTTTCCTCAAAATCACCAAAAGTTGGAAATGATCTAATTATCTTATCAACTGGGGAATGGAAAAACAAATCTAGGTCCATCGATGTAACAGCACACTACTCAGCAATAAAAGTGAATGAACTGCTTGTACACGCAGCAGCCTGAGTGGATCTTCAAATCATTATGCCAAATGAGAGAAGCCAATTTCCAAAGACTGTACACTTTGTGATTTCGTGAATATCACATTTTATAAATGGTGAAAGTATAGAGATGGAAAACAGATCAGTGGACTAGGATTGAGGGGAGGAATTTGATCACAGAGGGACATGAGGGAACGTTTTAGGGTGGATTATGATGGTGATCATATGACAGCCTACATTTGTCACCACTCTTCCAACTGTACCCTTAACAAGGGTGGATTTTATTGCATACGTATTATGCCCCAATGTAAAAGCTGTGGACATTGCATTGCTAAATTAATAAACAACCTAAGCATTTTGTTTTTCTAGCCTTTCAACTAAATTTTATTACATGTCAACAGTGTCCCAATCACCACACTTGTCCCTGGGGTCAGAAATATGAATAAAATTAGACTCTAACCTGACCACTCTTACTCTTATATGATAGTAACTAAGCTAACTGAAGTTTATTAGTGATTGTTGATTAGGAGTTTTTTGGTTTTGTTTTTAGAGGAGCTTGCATTTTGGTAAATTATCTGTTTCTCTAAAAACACTCTGAAAGTCATTTCAAATGACAGTGATCTCTTGTGAGCACTAGCAGAGTAACAGAATCTGTCTTCAAAGGGATTACAACAGTTTATGGTAAAAAATAGCTCACACAGTAAAGATCAGCTGCACGGGATTCGGGTTTTGAAATTTAATTCAGGCTCTCCTCTTTTCATACTTCACTTCTCCCAAGGAAGTTGCTGGATATCTGAGGCCCAGAAGCTTGCAGGAGTCCCTAGAAGCAATCTGGTGATGTCATATGTGGTAGGTGAACAGCCGCACCTGTTCCAGGCTTCTCCCAGACTCGCCCCAGTCATTTTGTCACAGCCTAAGGGGTGGTTAATCTTTAAAGGAGAGAAAAAGGAATGGGCCTGAAGGTAGCTTCCTTCCAGATTATTTTTAGAAGACTCTTCCGCAGGGATCTGAGTGTCATTATTTTGAGATCCTTGCAGGGCAAGGCCATTTCTGGATGCCCTGGTGCAGACATGAATGAGTTCTGTGGGCAGGTAAGTCTCTGGTGCCCACTGATCCTCCTAGAAGTGACTGCTTTCTATTCTGCCCTCTCTCTGCATAGGCTCCTTGGTCTCCCCAGGTACCCATTCCCAGCCTTCTATTTCGCTTACCCTTTCTTCTCTTAGGAGGGCCCTCCAGTTCCTGCACTCACCATGGAGGGGATGAACTAAAACAGCAAATATTGCCTGGATAATCTTTCTGAAAGCTAAAACTGACACGAGTCTTGCAGTTCTTAACGCTCTTCCTCCCATTTTAATTTGTTCATTAGGACAAAACCCCAGTGGCCTGTCATGGGATGCACAGTCCTTGTAACTCAGTCCCAGCCCTGTTCCAGTGTCCTACTTGACTCTGCCCCCACCCCCATTTGCCTTTCCTTAGAAGCCCCAGGCAGGGCACTCACTCTCTATGCAGTTGCTTTGTGCTTGTGAGCAGAGGGCCTGTGATCTGTGAGAGGCCTCTCTTTGTCTTCTGGGTGAATTTCTGTTAGGCCTTTAAGTTGAACCTAAGCTCCTCCCTATCCTCCCTGACTTCTTCACCTTCCTTCATGGGGAGGTAGTCCCTACCCTGCCCCCACCCATACTGCATTTTTTGAGATAACTCTGTGTGTTTTTACGCTTAGTTTTGCCACTACAGTTTGATTTTTTTTTTGAAGTTGTGATTTTCTTTTGTATCCCTATACCCAGCATATTGAAGGTATGTTACTGCTTGTTCAGTACAAACAACAATGAAAGAAACCAACCTAGACCAGAATTTAGGAAAGAGCTAATCGTACTACCTTCTACCCAGAGGTAGATAAGGTAATGGATATATTATTGTTCCATATGCAGCTATCAAGGCAAGGAGATGTTACCCTGAATGTAGAAGAGGTCAAAGCATTATTAACTAGCTTCCCATGGCTTAAAATATTGTATTAGTCAAGATGTTCGTTACTGTGACCAAAATACTTAGCAAGAACAACTTAGAGGAGGAAAAGTTTATTATGGCCCATGGTTTCAGAGGTGTAGTCCATGGTCAATAAGTCCATTGCTCTGGGCCCAAGGTGAAGCAGAACATTACGGCAGAAGGACGTTGGGGGAGGAGCTGCTCCATTCATGGTGGCCAGGAAGCAGAGAGAGAAAGGGGAAGGGTCTGCAGGGAAGATGACCCTTTCCAAGGCACACTCCCAGTGACCTGTCTCCTCCAGCCATGTCCCACCTGCCTACAGTTACCATCCAGTTAGTCCATTCAACTAGGATGGACTGATTGGGTTACAGCTCTCAGAATCTAATTATCTTGTCTCAGAACAGACTTGCATTCACACAGGAGCTTTGGGGGGACCCCTCACATCCAAGCCATAACAGTAAATGGAGCCCGTCTGACATGACCCAGAACGGACAGTTTCACAGATCTTGTTTACACCTCATGACAACCTTGTGAAGGATGTCCCTACTTTACAGATGAGGAGACTGGGACTTAGAGGGACTCAGTGACAAGGTTTGTGGTAAATGAACAGCAGGCTCCACTTCCTTTGTGGGGTCCTTACTGTTATCTTTATCTTCCATTTCCTTGGCTCCATGCCCTGCCTGAGGCTTTTTGGTATTGGGCTTCTGATGGACCTGGGGAAGTTCCTGTCTAGTTGGGGTAGGGATGCTTTGGGGAGGATGGCCTAGGGAATGGCAGTGGGGTTGGGGAAGAAGCAAGACACTGGCCCTTGAAGTCTGGCTCTCCGTCCCCAGGAAGGGGACTTCTGGGTTGGCCTGGGATATGAGGATTAAAGGATGAATATACTGTTCCAGAATGAAAACTGCCTTTGGTGGTGGTGGTGGGGGGAGTCCCTCATGCTGTTCTCCTCCACTCACCAGTGAGCATGCTGGGGAAGGGGCCCCAAAACTGCCTGAGCTGTCCCAGAATTTTCCTGGACTAAGGAATGGAGGAAACCTTTGAAAAATCTTGCCTGAGATGGGGCATTGGAAATTTGGATGCCTCTAGGGTCAGCAGGTAATTCTGAGTGAAATGGCCAATCCCCTCAACCTGAGGGGACAGCCACTATTCATTTCTCACCAGTTGTTGCCATAGGAATTTAGGGCCCAGTGTTGCCAGGCCTTATGATTTTTTTTTTTTTTTGAGAGAAGCCAGATTTCACATAAAATTTCCAAATTATTCAATATGAATGTAAAACTAAAAAGAAACATAAAGACATCTCCTTCTTCCTCTGCACTTCCACTGCTATGGTCAAACAAAATATCTTGAAGCAGAATTTACCTTGGAGGCACCAGCTGGGTCCCCTGCCTGAGGAGTTGTAGCTACAGTATCAAGAACATCACTGATTGCAATTGAGAAAGGTTTATTTGATGTACTTAGATGCTCCATTGTTGGGGGCATAAATATTTACAATTGTTATGTCTTGTTGATGTATAATTCCCTTAAGCAGAATTGAAATGGCCTTCTTTGTCCCTTCTTATTAACTGGCTTAAAGTCCACTTTATCTGATATGAGGATATAAACTCCTGCTTGTTTACGTGATCCATGTGAGTGATATGTTTTTCCCATCCTTTCACCTTCAGTTTGTGGATGTCTTTGCCTATGAAGTGAGTCTCTTGGAGACAGGATATTGTTGGGTGTTTTTTTTTTTAAATCCAGTCTTTTAGTCTGTGTCTTTTGATTGATGAGTCTAGGCCATTAATATTCAAGGTTATTATTGAGATATGATTCATATTTCTGGTCATTTGGGTTTAATTCTAGATTCTAATTTGAATTATTTTCTCCCTTGATTGACTATTTCTTTAGTATAGTTCCTCCCTTTGCTGGTTTTCACTTTTATTTTTTCATTTCATCTTCATGGAATATTTTGTTGAGAATGTCCAGTAGTGCAGGCTTTCTAGTTGTGAATTCTTTTAACTTTTGTTTATCACGCAAGGTTTTTATTTCATCTTCTAATCTGAAGCTTAATTTTGCTGGATATAGGATTAGAATTCTATGGTTGGCATCCATTTTCTTTCAGAGCTTGGTATATGTTATTCCAGGACCACAACACAATAATACTAGGTAACTTTAACATGCCTCTGTCACCACTGGATTGATCCTCTAAACAAAAACTAAATAAAGAAGCTATAGAGGTAAAAAAATACAATTGATAATTTAGACTTTACAGACATATATAGAAGAATATTTCATCCGTCAATGACTGAATACACTTTATTCTCAGCAGCACATGGATCCTTCTCTTACATAGACCATGTTATATAAGCTATCATATATGGTGGCATACAATTTTAATATTACCTTAATATATTTTTAGTATCTGTAGGGTTATTTTGATAGCTCCCTTTCCAATGATATTAATTTTTGTGTTCTTGCTTTTTAAAAATTAGATTTGCTTGATTTTTATCAAATTTTAACTGTATTATTTCGTCTCTATTTCTTATATTCTACTCCTACTCTTATATTTTTCTTCCTACCATGTAATTTGAAAATTACTTGATTGTTATTCTAGGTTCCTTTTGACACAGGTCCTGTAAGTTATAAATGTTCAGCTGAGTACTGTTTCATTCCAAAGATCCTGATACTTTAAGCTTTTATTATCATTTAGTTCAAAGCACTTTTTATTTACTTTTCTTGTGCTTTCTTCCTTGAGCTCTGAGATATTTATAAGTGTGTCATTTAATTTTGAAATAGTTGATATGTGGGGGTGGGGTTCTATATGTCTTAAGGTGATTGATTTCTAATGTAATAAATCATACAGGAACACAATCTGCATGACTTCAAATTTATAAAAAGTAATGGAAATGCTTTTTATATTGATTGTATTAGTTACATACCTGTCAAAATTGATCAAATTGCATACTGTCAAGTATGTACATTTTATTGTACTTCAATTTTATCTCAATAAAACTATGGAAAAAACAAAACAAAACAACAACAACAAAAGAACACCAATTCTGTGGACCTAAAAGTGCAGAATTGGCTTCTTTCTATGGAAGAACTCATTTCTGCATCACAGATTCCTAGCTTTTCTACTCCTTGATTCACCCCAAATTGCCTTAATGTCATTCTGACAAAAATCTCTGAATTTGCAGATAACTCCTACAGAAACAATATCCCTGCTCTGAGCTGAGGTTTTTCCAGTTTTAATATAGACAATATCCACATATCTCAGTTTGTGCTTACATTTCTGGGAATCAGCTTGTACCAAATATGACGTTTCAAAGTCATAGTAAAATCTTTGTCTTATTATTCATTATTCCTGTTACTCTCATTTCAGTGGGTTCTGTTTGGGTAAATGCACCTGGCCTTTGATTATAGCTGAATCGGGAGGGGGTTGGCTGGCAGGAGGATTACCTGGAGACATTTCTGCATCTCTCACTGTTCCTTGGCCACTGCAACCCGCACTCACAGCAGATATTCTGTCCTGAGGCTCTTCCCAGGAAGTGCCACAGCGTGGAAGATTGGCAGTATTCCTGCCAGTTTGGAGGTTATCATATGTGGCAGTGTGGGGTGATGCACTCTTTAGGAAAATGTTCATTTTCTGGAAAACAGTTTGGCCATCTCTAAAAATGTCCATCCATCTCTAAGAAAGGATCAAAAATATGAAAAATCTTTATGCACAATTATATTGTTTTTAAAGGTAATTTTGGTAGTCAAAAAGAAACAAGTTCATTATTCCACAGTAGCAGAAGGATTAAACAAATTTTGGTGTAGCTACATGGCCTAATGATAAGTGGCCCTTTAAAAGAATGCTTATGAAGAATTTTTAATGACATGGGGAAATTCCCTGTCAATCAAAGGATGACAGATCTGCAACTACATCTATACACAGAGTTAGAGCTATAGTTAAACCTATTTTATACCTATATTTTATAGGTGTTTTTCTTGTTTACACATTTCTGTAGTTTTCCACATATTCTACAGTGAAAAAGAAGTGTTACCTTTTAAAAAATAATATTTTTATTTAAAAATAGCTTTAGATTCAAATAAAAGTTGTAAAGATGGTGGAGACTTCTGGGATACCTCACTCATTTCCTTTATATTTGTGTTATTTAAAAAAATTACAGTAAACAGTATTTTTAAAATAATTAAGACTATGTCCTACTGTTTACAATGCCACAAAGATAACTTTTCTTAGTTATGTAGTTTTTTTTTTTTTAAAGGAGGCTTTCAAAGGAAAAAAAATACATTCAATAAGAAGAGATGAAGTTTAGGTATTATTTATTTACTTATTAGCACTATTATCTATAACTGGGATCCCAAGCATTTTTACTTATCCTGGTTGGAGCATTGGAAGATTAAAAAAATCTCTTTAACTTTGCTGTTTGTCCTAAAATGATTTCAACAAATCTATTTTTTAAATTTATTTTTTTTACTTTGGGATTTGATTCCAAAATCGTGCAGTTGAGACAAAAGAACTTCCTCATTCCTCCTCTTTGTGCTAGACGTTTATTATTCCTTCTCAAACTTCCTTAACTGCACAAGCGTCAGTTTTATATGAGACGATAGTGGATGAGAGTTTAGGATGCAGTCATCTGAAATTGAATTTACCAAGTAGATGCTATTTTAATACTTTGTTTTGACTGATCAACTCACCAAAGCTGGAAGCTAAAAATAATAAACCCTGTCATTTTAGCAAGTCAAGCCATCATGGAGATTATTAAGAAATGACAGCGTTGGTGTTGAGAGGATTCTCTCGCTGTGCTGATCTCTGGTGAGAGCCCTTCAGGAAGGGGCCAGGGTGTGGTCGTGGATGCCGTGGGGAAAGGTGAATTTATGGAGTGAAGCTCTGTCCAGAAGGGAGAGGTCTGATTCACAGAGGGGTGAGAACTCTGTGCTTCTTTCCCGACAAGGATTAGAACATGGGCTGCTGTTTTAGAGCATCTCAAAATCTTGTCTTCATATCACAGTTTCAAAGGCGTCTGTTGTTCAATTTGAAAATTTAGTCACAGACACGAAGCTGGCTGGCATTCCTGTAACTCATGTATTTCTGCTATTTTGTGGGAGGACCTTCTATGCCTTTTGTTCCCTACCTTTTGCAGTGAGGCCAGACAGACCTGTCCCATCTTCTCACATGGCGTCCACTTTTGTTTGGGGATTCCAGGGTGTTGCAATGCAGGGACTGTAGGCCAGAATTAAATGACCTGATATATGGGTTTATTGTGATCATCATTTGGAATAGAAGGTTTGGAGGAGAGAACAGAGGTTCTTATTTAGATTTGTTTTGGAGAATAGAGCGGGAATATGTGTAAGATGTCATCTGTGTGTAAGATTCACCCAAACTTTCCCCCCCCATGTTCCCCATCTGCCTGGTTAAGAATCCCCAAGGACTGAGGTTGTAGCTTATTCTTAGATAGCTTGCCTAGCATGTGTGAGGCACTGGGTTCAATCCCCAGCACCATAAATAAATAAATAAAATATAATAAATTGTGTCCATTTACAACTTAAAAAAAAAAAGAATCCCCAACAATATGATTTCCCATCTCTCCTCTCCTTAATAAGGCAGAATTCCTGGCACATGAGAAACAACAAAAGCAAGAAGCTCACCCTGTTACAGTATTCTGCTACCTCCCTCCTGAGTTAATAGACTAAGGGAAAATCTATACACTGTATCTCTAAAAGGCCAGAGAGGGAGAAGGAAAGAAAATTAAGACACAGTTTGGTTGGCGATCATTAATGCTTGCTCAGCCCTGTGGGAAAATGAGCATTCTTTCTTCTGCCTGTTATCGGGTAGATTTAGGTTGTTCAAGAATACTGGAGGCCACCAAGGAAAAGACAATGGTCTTTACAAAGATACTCCAAAGCAGCTGAAAATGTATATTTCTTCAACTATGTCACTGTCTGATTCAGTGGCACTTAACTGACTTGGAATCGGCTTCTACTAAGCCCATGTGTCCTGATCCAGCAGGTAGGTCTCTTCTCCGGAGCCCACACCTGGACATTTCTACTCATACTTCTCAAGAAGGGAGAGGATCATTCACAGTTGCATTTTTTTTGCAAACTTTCCAATGCTGAGATCTGAATCATCTATTTAGGGCAGTCAGAGCTGCCTAATGGAAACTGCATAATTGAGTGGAATTAAAAACCACTTTCCTGTAGGTCTCCTCCCCATCCCCCATCTGCAGCAACCTTCATTGCATAGATTTTGAAAGTCACACTGTAAGATGACTGCCAGGGGTCTTTCAAAGGGTGCTTGTAGCTGAAAATCTGTTTTCTTATCCTTCAAAGCTGCAAATCATGAAGTAAAGAAAAACTTTCTGCTGCTTTTAATGAACAGTCTTTGCAGAATCAGCTTCTTGCAACTTCAATCCTTCATGTGAATCAAAAATAGCAGAAAGTAGGTCATAGTGTAAAAGTGAATTAGGCTTCACTTCATTTTATTGACTTTACTAGGCTTTTTTTTTTTTCATTCACAGTGGCTGATGGTTAGCTAATGACTGGCATAAATAAGGAGGCATTGATTCTCATTTTCTTTATTTTACCATCTACTTCTTTAGACTATCAGTGTAGCCTGCTTGCTATGTGCTCAGGATTTTAACTTTTTCATTTCTCATCTTCACAACAACCTTGAAAGTTGGAATTTTTATTCTCATCTTATGTATGAGGGAACTGAAGCTCATAGAATTTAAGTTAAATGGCCCAAGGACACACAGCTCATTAGTAAAAGATATGAGACTTGGACACATTGCTCTGTCTGGAAGCCTTGATGCTATCAACTACATTTTCTTGATGCTAAGAAAAAAGGCAATTTTATTTTTGGAGCATGGTAGTGGAAATAATTAAATTGAACTAATATTGCCAAATCTTAATGCCTCATGAGACAATGAAAAATACTTGCCATGTCATTAAATCCTTTTTTAAAATAGCAATAACAAAATACTTATTTAAATTAACACTTAGTATGAACCAGGCATTATGAGGAAGGGAAATATATAATATACAAATAAATAAGAACATTTAATATGTCAGAAGAGAAAAATAAAATAGGGAGTGGGGAGAGAGAGAGAGAGAGAGAGAGAGAGAGAGAGAGAGAGAGAGAAGCATCACGCACATGCAGTGAGGAGCTTTTGTTTCAGAGGAGGCCTCAGGAGTATCTTGAAATTTGAGAAGAAACATAAGGGGAATGCTGGAGTAAATCTTTCAGATAGCTGGAAGAAAACTGCAGAAGTAATAGCAAATTCAAAGGCCCTGAGGTGGGGTGGTGTTGCTCTATTTGAGAATCAGGGAAATGACAGTCTCAGTCTCCATAGAGTGGTTGGGCTGGAGTTCTTCAGTGACTTCATGCCACAGCTCAGTCGTCTGGGTGACTGACTGCCTTTGTTCTCAAGGGGCAGAGAGACTTCTATAATGATTGGTAAAGGCAGGCAGTAACTGCCTCCAAGCTGGAAAAGTTGGGGAGCCAGTTTTATTTTCATATTTAAATATTTTCCCTTACAGGTGAAAAAACTCAACACTTTTTAATTGAACATTTAAATCTTTCTTACTGCTAGGTATTTCAGGCATTTGGCTTTATGCCAATTATTGCATCATCTTAAAAGACAAGCTTTTATATTAATTAAACCCATTGCACCTGAATATTTGATTTTGATTCCTGCCAACACATAATTTTAAATTCTCACTTAAAAATAATTTGGTAAGGATTAGTAAACTTATCAAAATGTCCTAATTTGTGCCCTTGGCGATACACTACCCAGTGTCCTGACAGGGGCAAAGTGGACTTTTGAAGGGGACTTTTCACTCTAGGCCTGGGAAGACAAATCTGCGGTATCTCAGACCATATAGTATAATAGGAATACACTAAACTAGGGGGCTTCAACAGCAAGCTCTTATTTTTTATAGTTCTGGAGGGTGGAGAATTCCAGATCCAGGTGCGAGGAGATCCAGTGTCTGGTGAGGGCCAGCTTCCTGGTTCACAGTCTTCTTTCTGTGTCTTCATATGGGGCAAGGGTCCTCTGGGACCTCTCTTATAACACGTGCATGAGGTCAGAGCCTCACCTCCTAATGCCATCACATTGGGGGTGAGTGTTTCTACATGGATTTTGTGGAGACACAAAGGTTCATTCAGTGTATAGCTTGCGGTGTGTCTATGAAGGGGCAGTCCTTGCACCTGCCTTCCCATGGCTGCATTAGTTAGTCAAGGCTGTGCTGTGCTGCAGAAACATATAGCCCCCTGGCTCACTCTTGGAAGTTAGTTCTTTCTCATGCAAAGTATAGGGCCAGGACCAACATCTGGAAAGGCAGATTTTCTCCAAATGGTGCCATGGACATCCTGGTGACTTCCACTCAGTCACACTGTGTCCCCCTAGGCCCTCCTCAGAGAATTCTGCAGTCAGCTCAAGAAAGAGAATATCCATTTTTGTGGGTTGTTTTACAGACCAACTGGGCCCCATGCAGACCTTCTGCCTGTGTTCCACTGGGTACAGCTAGTCCTTTAGCACCTTCCAGGTTCAAGGAGGCTGGGAAAGATAGTTCTCCCATGTGCTCAGAGGCAAGAGAGATCTTTGTCTAACATACACACAACACTGGCTCTGTAATTGTGATCCTGGGGCATACCTGGATGCAGTGTTCTGCAGTTTACTAGTGTTTTTCCATCCAGGTCTGCCCCAAATTTCAAGGTACTGCATACTGAGGATTACTGACCTCTCTACCTTCAACCCTCATTCACCTTGGCACCAAGTCTGCTTGGTCTTATTGACAGAGTGGTGTTTAGGGGCCAGAGTAGATAAGAATTGTGATTCTAAGTATGATGTTCAGGAGATGGGAATTTTCTGGACAGTCTATTATTAGGGAAGATCTGAACCCTAAGGGCACACTCAGCAGCAGAGATGGTCTGTATCCTTGGTGAGACAAATCTTAAGTACTCAGTGTGAACAAATGAATTAAACAGCTTTATTACCTGTAATTGCACAGTGACCATTCTCAGAGAATGTGCATCCCTAATGGATGGCCCCAGCAAGGTTGCCAGATAAAACACAGACCTTCTGCCTGTGTTCCATTGGGTACAGATTTATATTTTAAATAAACCGTAAATACCATTTTAGGATGATTATGTCCCATAACTATAAGTATGTACTCTTTGAATAAGTTGTATATTTGAATTTAGAATTATTACAAATGTTGAATTTCAGATAAACAGATAAATTCTTTTCCATATAAGTAGGTCCTATACTACATACTCAGTTACATTCTATATTTATACTAAGAAGTTACTTTATCTGAAATTTGAATTTAACTGGGCATTCTCAACTTTTAGTAGCTAAATAGTTTTTATTGGTCACAACTCTTGTGCCTGTGGCCAAGAGTTCCTTGGAGGCTGCCAAGATGTCCAGAGTTGCTTAAGAATCTCTAGATGTAGCCCCTGAGAACTTGGATTCTTTGTTTGTGAAGCTGTCATGACCTCACCATTGTCCCTCTGGATTGGGGCACCCCTTCCTTCTCCTCTCCTGGTGTTTGCCTTCTTGGTCTTCACCCTGCCTGCAGAGACAAGGGCTGACCTATTAGCAGCAGCACCAGCCACTCTGAGGTCCTCCCTTTATCAAATTGGTTTCTCCCTGAAGATTAGATTCATCTTTCTATTTTGGAGCAAGATGATGTCTGAATATTTCTGGGACAAGAAACCTGGCATTTCTGGAAGCTGAGCTAACTGCAATTCTCTTGGGGGAAAAAAACCCCAACCAAACAAAAAAACACATCTTTGGTGAATCACAAAACCTTTCTGTCTCTCCAAGTGTGTTCTTTGTGTAGGTAATGGGAGCCCATCTAATTAGGACAATTAGATGAATAAGAACACCTGGCCCCCACCAACTTGGGTCCTAATGAGACTCCAGTGCAGACAGTGTCAGATAGGACCAGACTAAACAGGCTCTCTCACCCTTCTGTGTGGAAATAACAGAGGCCTAACAGCCGCAGCAGGGGAAAGTCACTTTGTTCTCTCTGTCCTAGATTCCAGCCGCTGCTTTGCTCTAGAGACCTTTTATGCTTGTTTAGTTCTCTATGAAATCAACAGAAACATGGAACACTAAGGAAGCCCATAGGAGTGAGAGACGCTGACCTAATTTGAATGTCCTCCTCCTACAGTTACTCAAAAGAATTCAAGCCTTAAAGGTGCAGAGCCTCTAAGTTGCTAGAGCTTTACCCAGATTCCCCTTGGGCGAGGAGACTGCAGAAGACTGCTGAAATAGCCTTCTTTCCCGCCTTCTTCTTCCTTGCATGTTGTAGATTTCAGTATAGAAAAAATGTAATGTTGATTTTATCTGGATGAAGTTTTGCTTGGGAATGGTCAGCTGTCACTGGATGTCACTGCTGGGATTACATTGTGGAATGAAGCGGGGTGGACTTTTTGTTGTTGTTGTTGTTCTTTAATGTTTTTAATGGCAGTGGATAGTTATTAGTTGTGTTGCAGAGATTAGTAATCTCATTTCTGTTTTCCATGGAGGGTCTTGGATGTAGTGTTTGGGGTGGAAACACAGAAAATGAAATTTAAACTCTCAATCTGTTGATGGTTCAGAGCACGCATAGCTTGACATTAGTCATTCACTGAGTTCAGGTCCTGTCTTAAATCAGAGGCTAAAATAATCCTTTTGCTCTAAATCATAGCTTATAAAGAACAAGTCAGAGGACAGGGAGGCAGCGAGTGGTGGCCGTTTCATTGCCACTTGCTTTCTTGTGCAATAACTACATTATTTTTAAGAGTTTTCAATCTGAAGTTACAGGAATTATTTCCAGTCTTGTCTAATCCCATTCTGTCCTTCAGTTTGTATTCAGTCTCTTATAGGTGTTCACAATTGTAACAAAACAGATTGGGCTGGGAGTCCCAGAAAGCAGAGAAAGTCCATCTGTTGACCCTGGAAGTGTCAGTATGAGGAACACTCTAGATGCTCACCAGACAGATCAAAGTTAGACTCTAGAGCAGTGTACCCAGTCATTAGCAGATTATACATAATTTCTTAGGAATACAGAGTTTTCTGAAGATCTCGAAAGAGAAACTGGAAGTTTGTCCAAATATAAATGGTCTGTTTATTGGATTATGAGATCATTTTATATTGCACCACCATTCCCTTCCCAGCATACTTCTGGTTATTTTTACCCTCTGAAAGGGTGTGCACATGGAATATAAAGAACCTATTTACAAGTAAGATAGGAGGAAAATAAATCTCATGTCCTAAAAAAAGGGTTGTCTAACTTGTTCAGCAAAGGGCCAGAAAGTAAATGCTGTAGTTTAGAACTTGAATGTCCCCCCCAAAGGTCCGTATATTAAAGGCTTATCCTGGGGTGGTACGATTGATGAAATGGTGGGAACTTTAAGAGGTGGGGCCTCGTGGGAGGACTTTAGGTCACTGGGGGCGTGTATTTGAAAGGGATTGTGGGACCCAGCCCCTTTCTCACTGTCTGTTGTCTTCTGGCCATGAGGTGGGTGGTTTTGCTCTGCTACTTGCTTCTGATGTGATGTGCTGCCTCACCATAGGCCAAGAACAATAGGGTCAACGAGTCGTGGGGCTAGAACCCCCAAAAGTGATAGTCAAAATAAACCTTTTCTCCTTATACGTTGATTATCTCAGTTTTTTTTCTTTTAAATACTGTACATATTTCATTTTTTTAAAAATAGGATCTTTGTCCCAGCAACTCAGCTATTGCCCTTGGAGTCCGAAAGCTGCTGTAGACAGTGTGCAAAGGAACGTTCATGGCTGTGTTCCAGTCACATTTCATTTGTGGATACTGACATGAATTTCTTAAATTTCTCATATCATGAAATGCAGTTCTTAAAAAAAAAAAATTCCCCCAAACATTTAACAATGTGAAAACATTCTTAACTCACTGACTGTATAAGAACAGGTGGTAGACTAGATTTGACCTATTGGCCAGGGATGGACAGGACAGTACCCATGCACTAAAAAGTATTACTAACACCAAAGGCAAAGCTTGGTGAAGAAAGAGGCATTTTTGCTCTATCTGCTTCCAGGGCTTCCCTATGCATAGAAATGAGGGACAAAGGGGCCTTTGCTGAGTGGCTTATTTTTATACCCTTCTGTGTTTGTTTATGTGCATATTTGCCTAAGTGCATCCATGTGTGTATGATGGGAGGAGGACCGGGTTTTCATGTTATATTTGATCTATTTTCTTAGCAATTTGGAACAATGAGAGAGAAAATACAGCATGAATGCAATTTTTAAAAAGTACATTATATGAAAAAAATGATATACGATTATATGCTTGTCCAACACTCTGGAAGGTATTTACTAAATGGTAATAGTGGTCACCCATGAGAATTACGTTTGGGATTGTTAAAGAGTAGGGTTCTTGACCTTCTTCTGAATTATTTGGTGATTTAGGATTTGAGTTGTGTTATTTGTGGATTTAAAAATAGTTAAATATTTAATTAAGAAGATATTCATGAATCAGAAAACACTGTACCTGCTTCTGTGAATCTAATTTATCTGTGATTTTTAATGATACCAGCTTTTTATATTGATGCTTTCTGAAATACAGCTTCTGAGAAAATCTCTTCTCTATAAGAGAATTGATAAATAGGAGTGTTTAGGTTTTATAGTAGTAAGAATATCTTCTCCAGTATTGTTGATATTCAAAATAATGCAAATATACACTAAAAATCCCACAATCTAACTCTACTATGGATCTGAGCCACGTACCCAGAGTTTTAGAATACATGTCTTACTAAAACACAAAAATCCGTGAAAGCAGGTGGTGTCTTTGTCCCTTGGTACCAATGTTTCTTAATAAGGTTTCACTAGATTTTCAAAGTCTTTGGTTAAATTGAAACTGACATTTATGGTAATTAGCTGGGTTCAGGGACAAAACAGGTAAAATTGAATTAAGGTGTGCTCTAAATTATGTTTATTTTTAACATGGTGACTCTGAAGAATGTTAGTTCCATTTGTTGGTGTTTTTATATCTTGCTTCTTTTCTCATTCCTCCCTGCCTAGTGTGTTAATCTGGTCATCTGAAATCTTTTTGTCTGCCTGTAATATGATAGCCCATTTTGCTGTATTCCATCTGTCTCCCACAGGAGGTGAAAGTGCTTTCCAGAAATGGCTTGGGTTGATATTATTAATCTTTATAAGCAGAGAAATTCCTTGAATAATTTAATGGCCAAATGGCATTTGGGGGACTTGGTAGGAAAATGAATTTTCTTGTCAGCTTTAAAAAATCACAGCATGGCTTGCCTTTCATCTGTGCACCTCAAATATCAAAACGCTGGATGTTTATACTTTTATGTAGGTTTTTCTATTTTGCACCACCTAAGACCATACGGAAACATCTAGAACATTTTTGTTTACTTTTTCCCTGTTTTTTTTTTTTTAATATCTCACAATAAACTAATCACTCCAAAAGAAAGCCCTTCTTGTTCTCTGAAATAACAGATGCTGCCTTCGACCTTGGGAGTTAAGGGCAAATCTATTCTTGTTTACATGTCTTGAATTTCTTGGATTTGGCTGTGTGAAGGCAGAAGTTGGGACTGTGTGCTTTAGAAAGTATATGAATGATTTTTTAAAATATCAGTCTGCACAGCTGTTCTGCTGCTAAAGAAACCATTGTTCTCCTCCCTTCCAATTCATTGATATAAAGGTTTTTAAAAAATTATTCTTATTATTTTGGATTTTTCTCCCTATTATATTAATTGGAATGAGCCTTGCTACAGATGTCACAGCCTCTGGGTGTCTGGCCTTCCATCTGACACCTGTCTAATTGTGAAGGTACCCAGGGTTGGAGTATGACACATTTGATTTGCAGGGTCCCATTGTTCCTGTGTGTTGGGTAAGGAAATACAGCCCGCCCAGTGTTAGGCAGGCCAGTGGGAGTGGAAATATTGATAGCCAAACACGTTTTTTTTTTTTTTTTCCTTTCTTTCCCCTCTCTCTGACAGCATCTATACAATGCTGCTTATTTGCCCTGTCTTTTGGAAAGTCATGTGAAGGCAGAGAAAGCTTTCTAAGAAATATGAGGCCCAAGTAAAATTACTCTGTAGGAAGTATGTCCACATGGAGTTATTAATATTTTGTTAGAAGACCTCTAGCAAGTTTGGTGTTTTTTTTTTTGTTTGTTTTTAATCAATACCAAGGGCTGGGACTGTAGCTCAGTGGCCGAGAGCTTACCTAGCATGTGTGAGCCATGGGTTCAATCCTCAGCACCACACAAAAATAAACAAATAGAATAAATGCATTTTTGTTCATATACAACTACAAAGAAATAAAAAAATCAAAACCAACCGATATGCATTGAAAATTTTTATTTTTTCGTAAGTCATGTATTGAAGAAGTAACCCCCCCCCCCCCCCCGGCCCCCAACCTGGTACTGGGAATTGAACCTAGGGCCTCTTGGGCAACTCCCACTGAGCTATGTTCCCTGCCCCAGAAGGAAACCTTAGTGACGAAAATTCTTCCTTTTGAGCAGTGCAGATTTAAGTGGTGGCTTTATCCTTTTCATGGTGCTGAAACTAGAAATACTTTTCACCTTTAAATGTCATAAAATGCAATGACATTTCTTTCCATATTATATTTTCAACCTGAGCAAATTGATGGTGAGGTGGCCAAATCATTCTTTGCTTCCCTTCATAGGTAGTTTCACTGTGTTTTTCTATTTATCTTCTTGATGCCGTATTTTATTTGTGGGCCATTATAGTGAAGCCTGTTATTAGCAGTTTGGGTAATTTTATTAGTCAATTTATAGGCAACAGGAAAGACATTAGAATGTTACTTAATTAGAAAATTTAAGTGAAAATGTCTTTGTTCTGTTAGCCACACCTTCTAATTATAGAATAAGTAAGCTGCTCAGGTGCGTTGGGCCAATATGGAAGAAACCAGAGGGCCCATTGAAAGCCTGCTTCCCTATGGCTTGATAATTACAAAGGGAGCAAACTGGCCAGCTGGTCAGCTTCCTCTAGGAGTGGATTCTTTTGCAGGCCCCAGCAGTTATGTGCCTACTAAGTGGTCACCTACAGGGTGAACTGTCCTCTCCTGATGCTTTCAGGATCATCCTCCAAGATGCTTTCTGCATCCCTTCAAGGTTAGTTGAGGGCTGACGTTCTCAGTTTTGGTGTTCAGGGACAGACACTCCTTCTGAGGAAGGAGCTAAGACATCCTCTCCTCTCAAGTGAATGTTTTTGGAAGACATCATTAGGATATCCATTAGGGTATTTTGATATACAACGTGGTGGTTATAATTTACTGGAAAATATCTTTAATCTTTTAAAGGCATTTTCCTTGTTAATTTTTGGTATCTTGAAAGAGTGTCCTTGATTTTGGTGAGTGCCTTGAGAAACTTAGGCAAGCTCAAAAAGGATTTTTTTTTAAAGAGAGAGAGAGAGACAGAGAGAGAGAGAATCTTTTTTGTAGATGGACACAACCCAATGCCTTTATTTTTATGTGGTGCTGAGAATTGAACCCGGGTCGCGCCTGTGCGAGGCAAGGGTTCTACCGATGAGCCACAATCCCAACCCCCAAAAAGGAGTTTAATAAACTCAGTTCTCTAATCAACTTCTCATAAATCCATTTTATTGTCTCAGATGCCCAAGATGGATGTTTAAAATTTATTTGTCCCATCAACTAATTACTGAGTCAGAAAGCCAACCTCACTGAATATGTCTTGCTATGAAACTCTTCCCCCACCTACAATTTTCCTAAAGCTTTTAAAAACTATCAAGTAAGGATGATAAAGGTGTGCTTTACATACCATAACAATTAAACCTGGGAACATAGGAGTAAGGGGAAAACAACTCTATCTGTTCTTTTATCTTCATGCTGAATTCTTTCCACATTAGGATTAGGGCTTAACTGCCGATTTCTTGCCCAATAGTGGAAACACTTTCTATATAATAATGGAAAATTGTCCATTCAGGAATACGCTGAACTAAAAAGGATAAAAAGTTCTTCAAAATAAAATTTTGCTCCTGGAGTCTTTACACACACACACACACACACACACACACACATTCACGCATGCGCGCACACACATATATACACACACACACACACACGTGCACACATTTTCTTTTTGTGGTGCTGGGGATCAAACTCGTGCATGCCAGGCAAGTTCTCTAACCACTGAAGTACATCTCTAGCCCTGCCATTTTTGACACTATGTATGTAGCATAAGTTTTTATTTGCAGTCACTGAGATATTTGTAGATATGTTGTTAATTATTGGACTCTCCTGGAATGAAATATATTGCATTGCACTTTAAACCATTTTTCTTTAATTTTGAGTTTATAAAAGAAGGTTTGATCCTAGAGTGTTTTAGAAGTTGCTTTTTTCAAACTTATTTTTCTTTTAACTTGCTTTATTGGCAAAAAGATGGTGTCCATACGCCATGTGAAGAACTGCAGCTTAAAAATAATTAGCTTATGAAGAGTTATTCTTCACTCTTTGTGAGAACTTAGCTAGGGTTTTCAGGAGAGTATGTATGAACAGGAGATCTACACCATTTCTTAATGAGAGCTAGATTATTCACAAAATAGGAATTGACTTTAAAAAAAAAATTCTTTAAACTTAACTACATCCATCCAAGTTTATTCTCTTTATACAGAGATTTTGAACTATTTGTAACCAAACCCTTATCTGCAGTTTGGAAAATGATTACTTGGACTTAATGTTTGGGATATTGGTGCTTTTTCATATTATGCCTATATATGGATCAGTAATTAAATAATCGACACACTCCTAGTGAATAGTTATACAGTTCATCTATCTTGGAAGGCTGGAGAACATTAGCCAGCCTAATTTCAAATCCTTTCACAAGGCCGAGTTTAGTCTAAATTATACAGTTGGACATTTCTTCTTTCTATAGTGTATTGAAAAAGCATAGGTTTTTGGATATAGACAGATTTAGTTCAAATCTAAGTCTCTTGTTTATTAGCTCTTTAGCAGCATGTAAGTTATTTAAGCTTCCTGAATCTTGAGCATGGGATGTTTTCTAAATTCTAGGCACCATACTAGGAATTAGTAGACCCTTTTCTTTTTTCCTCTTTTTTTTTTTTTAATTTTTTTAGTTGTCAGTGGACCTTTATGTTATTTATTTATATGCAGAGTTGAGAATCAAACCCAGCACTCTACCCCTGAGCCACAACCCTAGCCCTGACCTCTTTTCTTTACTTGGGCTGGTTGCTGTCCCATGGGGAAGGTAGCCCCGAGGGCATAATTTCACCATCTGTGATGGTTATTCCCAAATTCAGAGAAGCCTGCTCCGGGCCACTCCTGCTTGGCTACCCACTCCTGTCCAGCACACATATGTCTGAGGCCTAGCTGGGTATAGCTTAGGATATAAATGTGAACAAAAAAGCACTGTCCTTTCTGATGTCTTACAGTCTAAACAACAGAGGTGAGCACTTTTCCTACAGGGTTTTGTGAAAATGGAATGAATTTTCCCTTTCCTTCATGCTATCTCCATCCTCTGCCCTCTGCCCTGTCCAAGTGCCAAGTCTCCCATCTTCCTGAGCAGGCAATGGAGGCAGATCTTTCTCTTGGTTGACAGTTCCATATACAGAATCCCTTTATAGGCAAATGGCTGAAATGCCTTCCTACGAGTATTAGCATTAGCATCAAACACTCTTGGATGCATGGAGACCACAAGAAGTACCTCTTTGTTTGGCAGGTATTCAGCCACTCAGCAGACAGACCTCCATGGGTGGCTGGGGTGTCTCCCCCAGGTCCCAGTGTGAAGGTGCCTCCTCCTATTCTGATGGCCTAGGTAATAACTGGCATCTCTGGCATCCCTGGCATTCCTGATGCTTCCTGAAGAGAAGGACAGATAGTAACCCCATCCAGCCTCCATTATGAATTCTTTTGATCTCTGGACTTTCCAGGCTCATACAGAAGCCAAAGAATCTGGCCTGACCTGGAAGTCAGATGCTTTGTTATGGGGGAAAGTCCTCTTCCTTCCTTTAGTAGCTCATCTATCTCCCCTGAGGCTTTAAATTCCAGAGTCTTCTCCTGAGGAGAGAGTTTGAGACCTGGCCTCCATCTATTTTAAGTACTTTTCAGATATGACCTTTTAACTATAAAATGTATATAACTAACTATATAATTTATCTGATAATACGTAGTATATGTAATAAACATATCATGTAATGGATTATGTAACCAATTTCAAAATATAATTACTTGTATGTGACTCTAAGTTCCTCAGGCGAAACAAGGAGGTAAATAGTGGATGCACAGGTAGATATAAAACACTCAAGTACTCTTTGTAATAAGATAAGAACTGCCACTCAGGCAGGAGGATAAAGAGGATCCCATGCACGGAACCATCTCTACATATTTTTTCTTTCCTTCTGAAGCTCAGGTGGGATTACATCACTTCCCTTCTCAACAAGATGCCCTGGGTTCTGCTGTATTCAGAATAGCCTGGGTTCACAGGCCTCCGTGGGCTGCCTTTCTAGTGTACTCACATCCCTGTGGGCACCCTTTGTTCCAGCTTACCTGGTCTATTAACTGTTCCCCCAAAGACTGTGCTTTACATCCGCAGGCCTTTGCTCCTACTCTTTGGTCAGCAGGGAATCGATTTTACTCATTCATTTATAAAACCCCACTGATGCCACAAGGCTGAGATAAAATACCTCCTCTTTCAGGAAACTTCCATATTCCTACTAATCAGAATCGATCACTGCTTCCTCTCTGTTCCTCACTGTTGGCCTATCGTGGGTTCCTGTATTACTCACATAGGCTTTTCTCATTCTTGCTTTACTTCATTCCTTCACCTGTCCATGTGCCCATTCGACAGTTAGTTCTTGAAAGCTTTATCCCCCCTGGGACTGTGCAGAACGAAGGACTGCAGTGGGGAACAGAAAACAGAGATGGCGCCAGTGTTCTGGGAGCTCACCGTCTCCAGGTGGAGATGGGTGGTGAGGACATGACCACACCCACGAAGCCAAACCTGTGGCTGTGGTAAGAGCAAAGAAGACAGATTTGTGTGTCTACCTTTCTAGACTGTAAACAGCTGGATGTCAGTAAGAGCCTCTTGCTTGGTAGAGAACTTAGATAAGCCAACTATGATCACATAGTGGAGTATATACTCTCCACTGTTGTTGAATTGTGTTTCCCAAAAAATATATGTGGAAGTACTAATGCCCACTACTTGTGCATATGACTTTATTTGGAAAGTGGGACTTTACAGATGTGTTAAGATGTGGTCAGGGGCTGGGGCTGGGGCTCAGCAGTAGCGCACTTGCTTGGCATGTGTGAGGCATTGGGTTCAATTCTCAGCACAGCATATAGATAAATAAAATAAAGGTCTATCAAAACTAAAAAAAAATCTTTCAAAAAAAAGATGTGGTCATTCTTATTTTTTAAATAGGTTTTTTAGTTGTGGATGGACACCTTTATTTTATTTATTTATTTTTATGGGGTTCTGAGGATTGAACCCAGTGCCTCACACATGCCAGGCAAGCGCTCTACCACTGACCTATGACCCCAACCCAAGTTGTGGTCGTTCTTGAGTGGAATAAGTCCTAATTCAATATGATTGGTGTCCCATAAGAAAAGGAGAAAAGACAGACACAGATGTGGGGGAAGACAGAAGCAGAGACAGAAGGGTGGTGAGTTAAGGAACATTAAAAAATGGCGGCAACCACCAGAAGCTGGGAAAGAGGCATGGAACTGGTTCTTCCTCAAGACCTCCAGAGAGCGCCAACCCTGAACACATCTGGATTCCAGACCTCTAACCTGTAAAACTGAGAGAATACATTTCTGATGTTTTAGGCCCCTAGTTTGTGATACTTTGTTATGGCAGCTCTCAGCAACTAATACCCTCTCCTAGAGGGAAGTTCGTATGAACTAAAGCACAACACCACAATACTGTCATGTGTAGGTGAATGAACGAATTTGGATGAGAGAAAAAAATGAATGAATGAATGTAGTGTTTGTTCTCTGGAGTGGTAAGAGACCAGGGTAAGTTCAGGATATTTATTCTGTTTCAACTCTATTAAGAGGAAAAAACTGAGGATTCAGTTAACAACATGGTCATCAGTTGAAGAAGCTGAATGAATTACTCAATTGCCCATGGGGCTCTGTCTTTAGAAATAAAGCTGTGTTTTTGTCACTGTGGCTAGTTTAAAAAAGCTAGAACCACTTAATATTGCAATAGTAGCAACTCTTTTCCTTCTCCTTACAAAACAGAGTCTTAGTCTCTCATCTCCAGCCCTTGTCCCCTCAGGCAATTTGTATTGGTCCCTCTGGTTGATTGACTCATTTCAAGGTAAAGCAACTATTACAGTATTGCTGTTGTTTATGTTTGTTAAAAATCTTGTTGCATGTTTTATTTTCAGAACATTTTACAGTTGCCACTGAGTTCCATAGCACTGAGGAATTCATGGTGTTAAAATGTTTTTTTGTTTGTAAGGGGAGGACCAAGATGTACAGGGGCTGTACTGAAAGCTACGATAATGTAGGGTATAGCCCGCTTCTGCCTAGAAACGGGTCCTGTCCTTCTACTGCCTGAATCCTTCTGCTGGCTCTACGTTTCGTGCAGTGCCACCTCTCTGAACCCTCCCTGACCTCCTCAAGTCTCACAGATCTCTGTTGACATTATAGCATGAGGTCTGGTTTATGTGGGTTTTAGGCTGCGAGTCCCTGGAGGACGGGCAACCAAACTCGACTAGTAGGCATGCTGGGATCATCTCTTGAGGGAATGAGTGAATGAACACATGAAGTTCCCAGAGCCGAGTGAAGCCAGGAATTCCCAGTCTTTTAGCGCGGACTTGCTATTTTTATCATCTAAGACCATATCCATGAAACTCTAAGCAAATCACAGAAGGCAGAAATGGGACAGCAGTGCCAGCTTGGAGAACTTCCAGGCCAGCCCGAGGCTCTGTGTGGATCTCCTAGTTTTTTCTTGTCAGTGGAGGAGTCAGCTGTATTTAAAGCTATCCTGGCAGCCTAAGGTTGCAGGATGATTGCTAGAGAGGCAGCCCAGGTTGGCCACTGTGGCTGAGTCTAGGCGGTAGGTTGAAGGAGAAGTTCACCTAACCCAGAAACCTGCTCTGTGAACCTGAAGTTCACAGGCTGCATGGAGGGATGTGGTTGTAAGATGACTCCAGCCACAGGGAGCAGAGTAGTCTGCAATCTGCAGAGAATGGCTCTCATTTTCCTCCTATTCCTTGTTCACCTTCTACTTATCTATATGTTGAAGAGCCTCCTGTGATCTGGCATAAGCGATCAACATCCATGGGGTACCTGAATCCTTCAGAGTAGAACATTTAAGCTAGATTTGGTCTCTCTGCATCCCTTCCAGGCTGTGTGTTTTCTTCTTTATGCCCCAGCCACCCCCAGCACTGCCTGTGAAGCCCCTTACACTGATCCCATGATTTTGCCCCTAATCACTCAGGAGTGAAAGCTAGTTCTAAGGGCACTTGGGAAGGTAGACTTTGAGCAGTTCATAAATTAATCATAGTTTGTTAGCAGGAATCATACATTCTCAGAGAGAACTTCTATCAGTATTTATTCTCCAGGTTAGGGGATTGGAATTGTAACCCTCTAGGTGACAGATCTGCCCTGTTTTTTTTTTTTGTTTTTTCCTCCTTGTTAAATGTTGGGACCTTTCCCTCTCACTTATCACCCAGCTAGAACCTTGCTTTGAGGAAATATGGCTGTGTGTCGGTTATTTTCTAATGCGCTAATTTATTCTTAACCAGAAGTGAACATTGTTAGAATGATTTAACAGCAAACGAATTTGTCATTATTTGAATTATTTTTACTTGGCAAGAATATTCTTTTGTAGACTATCTTTCTGAGGATGAAAGGAGAAATTATGGATGTTGCTTTTCTAGGATTGGTAGATAAGGAAAACAGCAAGCTATGTTTTGGAACCCACTCTATAGCAATTCTTTGTCCTCCATCAAGTCACCTAAACTTCCACATTTCACAATGAGCAGTTGAGGGTCCCCTAAATTCATTTCCAGCCCTACCGTTCTGTGATTCTAGTTGGTAAACAGTTCTGAAATAATAACAAAGATAAATTTTTTCAAAATTGGACAAGCTGGGATTACTTGGAGGCAGTATTCGTGGCTTTGAATTTGTAAACTACCTGCTGGTAAAATCTCTTGAGTAGTTTCTAAACATTTGCATTCTTGCTTCCTCCATTTTCAAAACACTGCATGATTGCAAAGTGATTCCCCTGAAATGTAATCTCTTGCTCCGCGTAGCATGCTGGGAGAACGCAGGATCCACGTGGAGAAGTTAAGCACACACAGATCTTGAAGGTCAGCAGTACATTTAATGGCACTCTGCGGTCCAATTCCCTCGTCTTTAAGCGTTAGTAATTGCTATGAATACTCAAAGAAGTGCCCCACGTGGGAGCTGCTGGATTTGGGCCATAAACCAGAATTCGGGAATATGTGCCTTATGAAAGCCAAAGTAATGTTGTCAGAGACAGGCAGGTAAGGCTACTGCGTTAACCAGCTGGGCAGTGTGCCACTCCTGCTAGGAAAAAAAAAAAGAGGCAGTTTATTAGATTTCACTACGATAGATGAAACTGGTGCATCTACTAGATATGTTTTAAAACCTTGGAAATTGATAATGAAACAGGAAAGAGATCTCAGTTTAAAAAAAAAAAAAAAGAGATGCCTAGCACAAAAGGTTGAAAGTACTCAGTTAAATGGATCTTCTGTCTCCTTGGATACTTCCCAAGAAGAGGGCAATTTGGACAAGCATATGCAAAGTGGTTTGTGCAGGTTGTAGTTAAAATCTCAACATGAGTACTCTAGTTACAGGGACCCAATAGAGAGCTGTTGCTCTGGACAGTCAAGATATCACTCTCCTGTTCCAACTATTTTAAAATTTTGAAAATGGAAATATTTAAAATGATATGCCACATAGAGTTGTATAGACATTTTTCTTCTAAAAAATGATACTTTTTTTTCCCCCTGATAATTGTGGAAGAGTTAGAAAGACAGCTCACAGTTGATAATCCCACTTGCTCAGGGATGATTTTATTAAACTTTTGGTGTATTGCCTTCCTGTCTTTTTTTTTTTCTTTTCCTTTTTTAAACTCCATATTTTAACATAGCATATATACATTTTTAAAAATCAGATTTGCCAGGCACCATCTAGCCTGTTTGTATCTGGGCTGGCATCAGGGACTGCTGAGAAGGACAAAGCAATAACACAAAATATCTTCCCTCCCTCTTCTTTCCCCTACAGTCCAGAGGGCTGGGGGTTGGGATAGATGGGCAGAGATTGCCTATGGGAAGTCACAGGTATCCTTGGGGCTTTAGTGCTTCCTGACCTTGCATCTACTCTAGTCGCTGAATCCCTTCCTTAGCCTTGCCAATCCTGCTATCAAAATCTAGATGGCTGAACTCTTGCTTATCTGAATTACAGCAAAGTTCATGATGAAAGAGAAAAACATCAACAGTGGGTCTTGTTTTTTAAATTTCTTTGTAATGAAAAAGTAGTATTTGTTATATTGTTCCATTCCCTGAACTTGTTGAACTCGAGGGAAAGTGCATGGAGAAATTGTATGATTTGTACTTCCAGGTTAGCTGATCTCAGGGGACATGCTTGTTTTTTGGGCAGGTTCTTGAGACTGAGAGATTGCTGCCAGGAAGCAGCCTATCAATCAGACAGACCTGGAATTGAATTTTGGTTTCTTTTCACTCGTCTATGTGATCCTGAGCAAGTGGCCTAACTTCTCTGAGCATGAGTTTCCTCATTTGTGAACCACAGTTGATGGTGCATACATTCCAGATGTGTGGAGAGCTTGAATGGAAGTATATGTGGAGTTCTCAGCACGCAGTAGGGCTTCCTAGTGAGCTTCTCCCCTTCTGCTTTCCCCTGTGGTTTCAGGGAAGTTTGTAGAAGGAATACATTTCATCAGTGAGTCATTGAGTGATGATAATGGTATGCTAATATTTACCCAGATAAGCACTTTGCATAAAACTATTTGTATAATGTTAATCAGAGGAAAAGGTTCTCATCATATATCATGATGCGAATTTTCCTTCCTTCCTATTAACAAGATTTGAGTGAGAGAAAGTCACTGAATTGAAAAGAAAATTTTTCCATGCTTTGCTCTGGGGGACATGCTTTTATATTTGTGAATAAAGCTTGCAACTTCTCTTTTTTATTAATTCTCACCACCCCACAAGTGAATGGGAGTGGGGAGTGGAAATATTTGAGGGTCACTTGGTGTTTGCATTGACAAGGTATTCATTTGTGTTTGGGAAAATAGATCAGGATCTGAAATAACTGGACGTGGGCACCTGTGTTTCCTAAGTGTTTGATATATTCCTGGAAAAAAAATAGGAAACTGAATATTTTGCTTTTTGCTCTGGCCGCCATTCTAAAGAATGTGGCCTCAGCTTTCTGTTCTGCTTCTTATCATGTATGGTGTGGTACTCGTAAATTCTCATACATTTTTCCAAGTATTGCAATGCTTGAAAATAAACTACTTAAATATTAATATGTAACAAAAGATTGCTTAACTGTAGTGTGGAATAGCACAAAGAATGGAGAAAATTTTCATGCCCCAAAAGTGAAAGACGTTGTTGAATGAAATTTCTTATTTTTCAACTCTGGTTTTTAATGCCACTCACTGTTTACCCTAGTTTTCTAAGCTCGATACATTTTCTTCCAATCCTTGAGTTCCCTTCAGTTTCTCCCTTTTTTTTTTTCTTGGCATCCTGACTGCTTTTGTCTTTGAACTCATCTTGAAAGCAGAGACAGGCGTGCAGCAGGGGAAGAGCAAAGCTGGGCTCTGTCTTTAGGAATAGGTGCTGTGGGTTCCTTCAGAAGTTCCACTGCCTTGAAGGATTGCCAGTATATCCTCAAATGGGAAATTCCAACTTCATATGAACTTCCCTCTAGGAGCATTAGTTTACAATGAGTGTTCATTAAACATCTATTCTAGGTAGTGGAGGGGAACAAATAAAGCCCAGCCCCTGTTTTCTTTTCTCCGTTGGCCTTCAGGAAAGTCAGAATCAGATTCAGTGGACTATTAGAAGTGTGTTACAGCTTGGCTGGTTCATTCATTTGCTCCCCCCTGTATTCTCTCAAAATTTTTTAATTTCTAAATTGAGTCCTACATTCACTAGTGGATTTGGTCATTAAGCATCTTTTCTATGCTAGTTTTAGGGGAAAGAAAAAAAAATCTATGAATCACACCATCTTTGATGTGTTGAAATCCCATAAAGAAAAACCGGTAGTTGGTCAGCTCTGTAAGAAGTTAGATACTTCCTGTGGAGGGAGAAGATACAGCCCAACAGCCCAATTTTTTTTTTTAAAGGAGATGCACTGTTAGGTGTGGTGGCACTCACCTCTAATCCTAGAGGCTTGGGAGGCTGAGGCAGGAGAATTGCAAGTTCAAAGCCAGCCTCAGTGAATTTGCAAGGCCCTAAGCAACTTAGCAAAACCCTGTTTCAAAATAAAAAATAAAAACCGGGCAGGGATGTGGCTCTATGGTTAAGCACCACTGGGTTCAATCCCCAGTACCTCAAACAAATACATAACAATAAAGACACGTTCTAAATAACAATTAAAAATGCAGTAACATGTAACCACAATGGGGAAGTTGAAGAAGAGATGAGGAGGTGTGTGATTAAGAGCCCCAATGAATAGCTGTGATGATGGGATGTCAGAAAAAGGATTTATCTGAAAAAACAGGAAACCTTTGTAAGAGGAGAAGTGGCAACAGGACCCTGTAGAGAGCAAGGCCCAGCAGCTGGACAGAGCTGGAGATGGCTGGATTCTAGCCCATCAAGAAAAGGATTGAAGGACTTTATGTTTCTTCATTTTTTTAAGTACCCTATTGCTTGTGTGACATCCTGTTACCAAGTTATGGTTTATTAAGATTCAAAATGCAAGGCCCCTACTCCTTACAGAATTGTGACCTCAGAACCACTTTACATTCTTCACAGTATCGGGGACTCCAGAAAGCTTTGTTACAGTGGGTTTATATCTATCCGTGTTTACTGTGGGATCATGAAGGGGGACTTAGTAATTTAATGAATAATTTTTAAAGTCTGAGAGCCTGAAAACACATGACCTGTTAGCTGCAGGGTGGTGATGTCATCTCTTGACAATTAAACTCCTGGTGGGTGACAGTGAAAGTGACACATGACATCTCAGTATTGTGATTAAAAATGGTTTGACCTCATAGACCTCTGACTGGGTTGCAGAGGCCCTCAGAGGGCCCCAAACCACTCTGAAAATCCTTCTAGCTATTTCTGCTCAAAACTGGGGGGTGATTGTGCACATTCTTTCATTCAGTAAGTCCTCAGTCATTTCTTTTTCCTGGACAAGTAGCTGTGTGCACAGGTTTAAAAATAAAGAGGGCTGAATTTCACAAATTGCTTGTGGTCTGGAATTGGTACTGCTGGTAGTAAGAAAGAAAACATAATAGCAACAGAGGAAAAAGTTCAGTTGCTGATTTTTCTGTAATTATTTTTAAACCTTTTAGGTTAGACCTATGAATCAAGAGAATGTACTTTAGACATGTAACACAAGGAACTTCTTGAGTCCTTGGAGTAAGTGAACTTTGAGATATGTGCAGTCTCCGGGCTGGGGAACATTTAAGAAGAGATGTTCCCTCAAGGCCTGGTTGATGTGGATGAGGTTGGACGCAGGGTTTGAGTTCACTGACCGTGGCTTGGCTGGACCTCTAGCTTTCAAGGTTCTACTCCAAGGGGAGAGCACAGAATGGCAATTCTGCCATTAGCAGCCTGTTTTCCCTGTCCCCTCTCCACCCACATAAAACTTAAGAGCAATAAATAGAAAATGGAGGTTTGGGAAACATATACAGGACGGTTTGGTATTAGGGATGATTGTTTTGAGACCTACTGTCCTTTCTGCAATTAGCTTCTGACAGTGGCCATGAATTCCTTTGTCTCAATCCATTTTTTTTCTGAAGATGCACAGTTGATGAGCCTTTCTACAACACGAGGCTCACTTTGAACTTTATTCCCAGGTCTGGTGTCTGCTAGATCTGACTAGTGAGTTCCCATCGCTGCCGGCTGAGATTTTTCCCATCACCAGGACATCAGAGCCTATCTCCCCTTAGAGGGTTTGTTATTTCAAGAAAAGCCGAGCATGGAATTGCTGGGAATCGCTGCTGCTGCTGACCACCGGGAGCACATTTTCCCTACTGATTGTTTTTCTTTCCAGCTTCCTGGGGCTTTAGTGGTATTTACATTAAGGCCCTGTCATTTCACTCTTTCATGAAAATCCATTTGAGTGAGATGCCTGGATCCAAATACAATTTTTTTCGTAGTTGTTTAAAATGAGCCCAAATGTCCAACAGTCTCGCCGTTGGTCACTGAAATGGAAAGACTAAAAAATAAAATTGATTTGCTTTGTTTTTCTGCTTTAAATCTAGTCAAAAAGTCATTTTGCATGCCCCGCGAGGAACATGGCAGGCATCAGTAACCTGCCTTTTTATTTTATATAGCATCACTTTCTACTCCACACTTTCAGATTTGTGATGCAAAGCTGCTGAAAGAATTCCAAATGATTTCCAAGTGAAGTGTCTTCTCTAATGTATAAAGAATGCTTCAAGTGGCCCTGCACTCAGTGTGGGCTTTAGAGAAAGATGGACAAGTAGATCACATGTGCTGTGTGATGGCCCCATTAAAGCCAGGTTAAACTTTAGCTCTCCATATTTCTGTGTCTGCTGATCTAGTGCTGTTAACACTGTCCTCAAATCCCAGTCTCACTGAAAGCTAGCCCATGGCCCGGTCATTCTTATCCCCATCATCATGGCTCCGCCTCTGCTTTCCTTGCTTGGCTTTATTATGATAGGCACCCACCAACTCTACAGCAGACATTTTCCTACTGTTCCTCAATAGCTAACAGACCAGGGCCACCTCACTTCCCTGCAGATATCCCATGCTTGATTTCTTCTGTCTCTCTTTTTGCATCTCTGTCTCCTTCCCACATGATCTAACTCAGGCCGTTGTCCCTCCCCAGAGCCATGCTCAACTGTTGTGAGTCCTTATTGATTGGACTTCTCTCATGTATTGATTGACTTCTTCTCGGCTCCTTTGCATTCTCCAATCTGCCCTTTAGAAAACCATTCCTTGCCACAGACTGTCTCCATGACTTGCCTTCATTATATTAATAGTCCTGCTGTTGCCTTTCCTCTGAGGGCAGGGCCATAGGCTAGCAATGATCTTTTCCTTACACCATCAAGAGACTCAGGTGGAGTTGGGGGCATGTGAGTAGAGTGTTTACTCACACAGCCTCACTTTTGGAAAGCACTCACATATGTTTGACAGACTGGAGATGCAAAGAAAAAAAATGAGTGAGCTGAACCTTGGGGTGCCTGGTTCTAGGGTTTGTGTGTGAAGGCTATGCCATATAATGGCCCATATTCTTAATGGAAAAGCAAGCATGTAGTCACATAATCTGAATGTTTTGAAATGTCACTTATTTTTTAGACACTTATATACAATGTATTTTATATATTTAGAAAAACAAGGATGTGTGGACAGACCATTAAAAATGTTTTTCTTGGGCTGAGGATGTAGCTCAGTTGGTAGAGTGCTTGCCTTGCATGCACAAGGGCCTTGGTTCAATCCCCAGCACCACCACCAAAATAATAATAATAACAATAATAATAATAATAATAATAATAATAATAATAATATTTTTCTTATGTTGATGATAACTTTGATACCTGATCTAGGTGTTTCACAATGTAAAATGAAAGTTATGGTATGAACACACCACAGACAATTCACTTGAATAGAGCTAATGCCATATATTAGGCCACCTAGATTGTGATGTTTGAGGCTGAAGGATTGAAAGTGGATGCTCAGATTCTCTCTACTGGGAAATGAGACAGAGCTGACTGATTCCAATTCTAGCATTTCTCCAGTGGCCGCTGCCTGTTTACTGAACACTATCATTGAGCAATAAAAGATAAGGGAAGGGTTGTTTTGATCTTGCCTAACTTTAGAACAAATATTACTTTCGAGTGAAACTTTATTTTGTTGGACCTTACAAATTTTGGTAGGTGTGAACTGTGTCACCTTCGCAATGAGATATTTTATGATAATGTCATTATCAGACAAGTTGTCAAGACAAATAATCACTCTGTGGTATGAATCTGACTTTTCATCTTGGAGACACAATTGGAAAGGCTGCTTGATAATGATAAGGAAACCAGATGACGTGAGCCAAAGAGACTCGGGCTAGATGGGGAGCAGATGGTGGAGGCGACAGGGACTCTCCCAAGGAAGTAGCTCAGTGTTTTCTGCGGGTGCAAAGGACAGGGAGAGAGGGCGGAAGATTTGGACCTTGAGATCTTACTCCTTTTTGTCCTTTGGATTTTTTTTTTCTTTTTAGATATCAAAATGTTATTTACAAAGAATTTATGACTTCCCTTTAAAACGTATAATGAATTCATTCATATGTGGACTTCTGCCAGGATTTTACGGCATATGCTCTTGACTATTCAGCAGAGAATTCATAATTCAAAAGAAAAATTTTAAAATCTGATGTTTAGGTTCCCACTTGAGCCAGGGTTCAATTATGACCATAGGCAGGGGTGTCAGAACCCTTACCCTCACTGTCCCAAAGCTGTGTTGACACTGTTCCTGAAGTCAGTAATGGAGCAGTTCATAATAGTTCATTTTAGAGTTTGTGCTGTGTTTCAGTGGTTTCTGTAACAAGTGAAATATCCTTTTTCTGATACAGGAAATAATGCCCATTTCCTTACTTTAAATCTCCATACCAAAATAGATGAATCTCTTTATTCTTCTATTGAATGTGGAAGTTGGAGAGTCTTGACCCATTCTGAACCAGGAGTGCACTATCTGGACTGTCTTGTTCATCAGATGAAGCCAGCCCCAGTCCGAGGGGCTTGTGAGGCCAAGCATGCAGGCTTCACCCATTGGCCTCTGAGCTTCGCTGTTTTCCATGACCTACAACTGAAACAACCAGCTCAATCAGATGTTAGGTTTTCCCCCTCTATACCCTCCCCCAACTTTTTTTTTTTTTTTGTAAATGAAAAGCTTCAAATTATACAGACAGCTGTGAGAGTGGTGCAGTACATACCTATATACTTTTCATCTAAATTTGCCAATTGTGAACATTTTACTATTTTTTTGTTCTGTCTCCTTCTATATGTGTTTATATGTATGTGTGTAAACCTTTTTTTTTTTTCCCCCTGAACCAGTTGAAAGTCAGTTGATGACATCATGCTATTTAGCCCCTCTGTACATCAGCATTGTCATTGAAGAACCAGGGCTTGGGGAATCTGGTGAAAATAGAAGGGAGTCAGATAGAGCAAAGGAAGGTTAGAGTCGAATGGGGGGTGGGTTACTGGGGGATGAAACTGACCAAATTATAGTGTTCTATTGTGTGCATGTACACATATGTAACAATGAATCCCATTATGATATATAATTATAATGTATCGATTTAAAAAGTGGAAAAAATACACAGTTCACATCAAGATTTCTCCCAGTAGTTCCAATAATTATCTGTATAGCTATTCTTTCTAATCAAGGATCACATGCAGCCTTTAGTTGTTCTGTCTCTTTGGTCTTCTTTAATCTGGATAAGTTCCCTATGATTTTGTCTTGTGTAATAGTTGCAGGTTGGCGTGGAGACGTCCAGGTCATTCTTTTGGCATAGTTTCCCCCTAATCTGTGTTTACTTCCTCATGATCAGACTCAGCAATGACTTTTGCCAGAGTCCTGTGTAGTTAATGTTTGTCCTTCCTATTAACTCAGACCAGGAGCCACTTAATGTTTGCTTGGGCCATGATTGGTGGTACTGAATTTAATCCCTGGTTAAAATGATACCACACTAGGTTTTCTTTTTATTAAAAAAGAAAAAAAAAAACTCGTTGGTAAATAAACTTTGGAGTAATATTCTGACTCTCCTCTTCACCTCCAAACTTTGGTCTAATGTTGTTGGTATCCATTGAGAATCCAAGCCCGAATCATGATTATTTCGGTGGTTTCCGAGACCCCAAAGCCTTGAAATTGAACACTGCTGATGACTGCAGCAGCCAAGGAGGAGTGGGGAAGTGGAGTTTCAAGGCAGAAACAACACCCAGACCCTGACTGACCAAAGCTGTATCCAATTCGTCTTTGTGCTCTTTCTGCCTAGCATCATGCCTGGCACAGAGAAAGGCCTAGATAAATATTATGGTTCAGAGAATAATAAAAAGAACAGCCTTTTTCAATTTCTTTTAAATTAGGCCTTAACAGTTTCTGCTTAGAACATTAGGTTATTTCCCTCAGAAGGGCATGGCTGTTGGAGTGCGCCATCAGGGTGCTCTCTGGTTTTTACCAGCAGGCAGCATTTCTTCCATCAGCATCCTTTATATTGAAAGCACAGATTTTTATTTTAACTCATAATTCTTTGCCCAGAATCATTAAAATAGCCTGTTTCCAAGTCCTATAAGGAAATATGTTCTCTCTTCCAGAAATAATGTCAGATATATTTGTTCCTTTCTCTTTCTCAGAAAGTCTCTCCCTTACAACCATCAAAATATGTCCTGGTGATTCTTACTCAACAGGACATACGCAAACTTGAGAGAAGCAAACTGTGCTGCCAGTCTGCATGGTAGCATGGGGCACGGCCATGCATTGTGCTTTCTAGCAGGGGTTGCTATATGTGGCCGCACCATTTTCCTAAGTACAGTAGGTTTACTATTCACAAAGTTACCCATACATTTACTCACACTGAAGTCTCCAGAGCCGAGGTATATTTCTGGACTCCATTGCCAAGGCAGAAACATGACTCGTCTTGGGAACTTTTGGTTTATGTCTTAAGATAGAATCCCATTTATCTTTGTAAACCCTTTTTTTTTTTCACACAATTCCTGATGTTTAGTAGTCAGTGAACACATTTGCATACCATTCATGTTTATTAATATTCAGGAGATTTAGTGTCAGCATTGCTGTTTTTGATTTAAGTTGAAGGAAATTATTCATCGTTGTGATGTGTGTCTAATTCACTGGAATGGCAAAAATGTAAAATGCCGCAATTATTCCCTTGTGTGTTAGATGGTGTGTTGACTTTTCTCTTAGGGGTTCTGCCAAAGTTCGTGGCCACCATTCATCGCACTTCAGACTTAACCAGGTGGTGTCGCCAAATGAAATGAGGTTCCAATGGTCGGAGTCTCCTAAAATTTGGATGCATGCTTTATAAGATGCTGAAGAAGCAAAAGTGGTTGGAGACCAAGCTTGCTTTTCTTTTCGCCAACCTCAAGCCAGATTTTGGAGTCCTGCTGAAGCCCCTTTTCATTTCCTCAAGCAGAAGAAAGAGCCCAACATAAAACCCTCTGAGGTCAAGCAACCAGGAGTTACAAAAATCATCTTTTACTGTTGTCAAGTGGTTAAGTAGTCCCCATGCTGTATGGTGGCTAGGGCAGTGACTGGGCTGGCTTTCCACAGCTCCATAGATTTGGCTGGTAAGGTGGCAGCAAGTCCAGGTGAAGTTTTGCACAGGCAGCAAAAGCAAGATGAACATGGCAGCAGCCTCCTGCTTCCCTGGTCCCACACAGAATAATGCCGAAATGGAGAGACCACATGACAGGTGGCATGTGAGATGGGCCACTTTGCCCTGGAGAAGCATCTTTTAATTTATAGTCAAGCAGCTTCAACAGCAGCCTGCAGCTGTGCCTCAAGGGGAAGGGGACCCAAGGCAGAAAGTCCTGTGCTCTATTGAAACAAGGAAGATGGATGGGAGAGGTCTTGTGGCAGTCCTCCACAAGATGGTGACATAGATGACAAGGACACTTGCATCCCTTTATTCCAAGGAAAATTGCCAGGGCATCTCCCAAGACGTGGATCACACTACTATGACATTTAAGCTTTACCCACATGACCTGTGGAGATATCCAGGGGTGCCATGGGACACCTCTTCCCTGCATATTGCCCTCCTCATCCATTAGTATGAGAAGAAAGTCACAGAAATAAGGTCTCAGGAATTTTGTGAAGCAGGTTGGGTGGAAATGTTAAGATGTTTTGGACTTTAGCTATTGTGTTATTTAGAATAAGATAGATGTGCTGCAGAAACAAATAACCTTGTCTTTTGGTGGCTTCCCCCACAAGGGTTGGTTTCTTACTCACTGTATATATCCAACAAGAAGAGCTGGAGGCAGTGTACCTCACACAGTCAACCAGGACCCAGACTGATGGCAGCAGTTAATACCATCATGGCTCCCTCAGAAGACATAGCCAGAAGACCCTGTGACAGGTTTTCTATGCTTTGGCCTAAAAGTGACCCTAGTTACTTCTGCTCATAACATATTGTTTAAAGAACTGTCCTATGACCCATCCTAATTGCAAGGGGCTGGAAAGAGAGGGAACAGGTGGAATATTTAGTGAACATCCTTATCTTTTCCACAGGCATGTGTTTCTCCAAAGTCAACCTATCAGTCTAGCTTAGTATTTTTACAAGTGAGTATTGACCAATAAAATAAAATAAAATTCTTCTGTGACTGCTTTAAATTTTACAAAGTGCTTTTCCAGGAATTGTTCATAAAATAGACAAAGAACTGGACGTTCAGGGGAAAGGACTTACTCATGACCAAAGCAGTGAGGGAAGATGTTCCAGACTTCTGAAATTATAGGTGGTCCACGTAATGATACTTAGATAGAAACCAAGTTGTGCTTTAGCTTATATTGATTTTGGTGCGAGGTAGGCTCATCATTTTGTACTTATTCATGTTGAATGGAAATCATGTGGTGATTGGAACACCATCACAAATCATTGAAGCCACTGCACTGTTCTTCAAACAGTTTGCATCCACACTCTGACCCAAAGTCTATAGTGTGAAGAGCTAAACCCCTGCGCAGTTGGAGGAAATGAAATGGTATCAGGACTGCAGGTGCAGAACAAGTAACTCTCCACACAAGTCTAAGCAGAGATTTAATTGCTGCTCTTCAGAAGTACAAAACAAGAGAATGTAATAATTAGAACTGTCATTATATACTTTCTCTCACCCTGATGCTGATATTAACTAGTTTTAAGTATATTTTTAACCTTTACTTTGGTATAATTATGAAATTTTTAGCATAAAATCCAAACTGATTTCATTTCTTACATTTAGAATACTTTAAAATAACAGGCCCAGGTTTAGTTAGCTGATGAAGATGAATGAGAGAAGTCACAAAATTATATTTGGGGGTTTAATTTTTCTCAAAGAAAAAAAGCAACCTCTGAATTTTATATGATCTGTTATTATTTTGTTGGGATATAAATAAAAGTTGATAATTTGGCGGGGGGGGGGTGCGGGGGACATTACTGAAACAACCTTTCTCCAAGCGATACAATTTTGATGTTATCATGTGCGGCACTGATAGGGATTGCCAATAAGTGATTTATATTTCTATAACTTGGGGAGCCTCCATTTATATTGGCACTGTGAGACCCAGCAAGAAGCCATTCCCTTTTCTCAGTGCATTGCTTACATGTGAAAGTTGCTTTTGGTACAAAAACAACCAAAACAACAAACAAAATACACACACACACACACACACACACACACACACACATGGGCCCAGCATACTGCATTATGTCTCTCTGCTCTATGGGCACAGTGTCTGTGTTTTGAAGAGTCAATGGTGAGAAAACAGAGCTGTATTGGTACCTGAGATGCAGTACAGCATACTCTTTCTTCTGGTCTCCCCATCAACCCCACCTAGATCCCAAGGGCAGGTATGGAGGATTCACTCTGGGATTTCAGAGTGAATCCTAAGCTGCATCCAGATTCCTAGAAACATGACTGGCTTATAAGAGGCAAGGACTGCAGTAAAATTCACATCAAAATTTTGATTTCTTTTTGTGTTGGAACAATTGATGGTAGAGCAAGAAAAAAAAAATAAGGCTTTCCTTCCTCCAATTCCTTCCCATTAACCTGTGGGAGCAGGGAAGCCCAAAGAAAATTGTTCTGCAGTTCCTAATAAGGATGGAATTCCCAATGGATTGTCTAACATTTATCTCTGGAGAAGAGAAGAAAGTTTTTCATTGAAAGGAGGCATTAATAAATGACTTATATTTCTGATCATTATGAAGAAGTGTCATTTAAGAATTGGTTCAGAAAATGTCAGACACATGAAAGTGGATAGAATGAGTTGACCCATCTTCCGTAGGCATGGAGATCTTGCCCCTTCTGCTTCAGTTCATTTCATTTTGCCCAGCTTGTCACTGCCACCACCCTCTTTTATTTTTTTTTGGTTGGAGAATTAAAAGCAAGTCTTAGCCATTGTGAAGGAATTTGCCTCATATCTCATAACTAAAAAGTGATGAGTAAATAGAACGAGGCAGCCGAGACCCCCCAGGTGGAGGTGTTCTTCAAGGTATTGTAGCCGCCAAGCAAGCCATCTCTTTCCATAGCACCTCCATGCCCTTGTATCTGTGCTCCACACATTTATCAGAAGGGTGATGAGTGTGTGCAGGGTGTTTAGGACCCAGCATTGGAGACTCTTTGCTAGTACAGCATTTTACCGACATGAAATGCCAGTTTATTGCAGGGCCTGCCTCTCCCCTGAACATATTTATAGAAATTAATATCTGCTCACGTGCTTCTGCCAGCAGTTCACAGGAATTTAAAACAGTGGGGTCAAGCTCAGGTCACCGTTGAGTGAAGGCTTGAGTCGTGGGGTTCCTGTGTTCTGCTCTGACAAAGTGTCAGGGGTTGACTCTTTAATTACAGCATTTGGGAAATGACCAAAGATTTGACACTGACTGTTCTTGATTGTTTAAAAATATACTGTTTTTAGGGAGTACAGAGAACACAATATCATGGCTGCTGATGTCTGAAAGGTGCTGATCAATATTTTGAATTCAGTTTGGTTACCCTCACTGAGCCCAGGCTTAGAACTCAGAGCCTGCATTGGTCTCTGTGATCTGGGGACATCAAAGCTAACCCTGGGGAGGGGTGTTTCCTGCTTTTAAAGAGCTGGTGCCCACTGTGAGTTGAGGGGTGGCCAGTTAGGACCAGCCAGATGTTCTAGAAGTGGGGTTGGTGGATTCACTGTGGTTCCATTGGAAAGGCCCCACCCTCCCAGATGGGGGTCCCTCTATGGCCTGCGGTGGCCCAGGCAGGGGCTGTAGTTGTCACGTCTGGCTAGGACGCATTCAGAATAGCAACATGACTCCAAGAAGCCTCCATATAAAATGTTCCTAATTTCCCTGGAGGGAAGTAAGGAAGAGCTTTCAATTAACACTAATACTGGTTACTTTTTCAAGCTAGCTAATTGAACTCTCAGAAAGCAAAGACTTTGTGGAAAAGACGAGAGACAGGATTAGTAAATTGCAATCACAGAACAGTTAGGAAGGAAAGGGCAGCCTGGAGCTGGAGCCAGTACCCAGCTTGTGTGTGGAAGTCTCCAGACATGGATAAGAATCTCGGAGGTCTGTTTGTCTGTCTCTCTACTTTTCTGGGGTAGATGCCAGATGCTGGGGACTGGAAGGCAAGTCAAATGGAGAGATATTAATCTTCAAAGTCAGGTGTTTTTTTTTTTTGGAACCGGGTCTTGAACTCAGGAATACTTGACCACTGAGCCACATTCCCAGCCCTATTTTGTATTTTATTTAAAGACAGGGTCTCACCGAGTTGCTTAGTGCCTTACTCCTGTCTCAGCCTCCCAAGCCACTGGGATAACAGGTGTGTGCCACCACGCCTGGCCCATGTCAGGTTTTGCTTCCCCTCTGTTTTAAAGGAATATAACCTAGTACATAGTTTCTTGACCTTGAGTGAGTTTCCCAAGCCTTAGGCTCATCAGAACTCAAAACTCTCTTGTGGGCATAGAGCTGGACCCATTTCCTGCCTGCCTGTCTCACAGTGAAGGTGCCATAGACTGAGTTCCAGCCAATGGAGTGTGAGCAGAAGGGATATGTCAACTCTAAGCCTGGCCCAAAGCAGTCTCCCACACTGTCTGCTGTTCTTCTTCTCCTTCCTCTTCTTTCCCCCTGTCTGTTGAGTGGTATTGAATAGAGGCTGAGGTTCCATCATCCTTAGTTGCTGAAGGAACACATGGAAAACTGCCACAGACCAGAAAATACCCAAAGGGAATTATCACACTTTCATGAGCAAGAAGCAAGTTTTGTTGTGTTAAGCTACTGAGATTGGGGATGGGGACAGATATTATAGCAACTAGAGTTATCTACTATAAATATTTTCCCAATTATCTACATATGAACTATACTGTCAATTAGTGTTTTTTTAAATTGATTCACCTTTTGTGAATTTTGATTTTAAAAGTAAACTTTTCTATCATTAACACAATTGGAAAACAGTATCCCTACAAATAGAAGGTTGCTAAAAATAGATTGAGTGAGAACAAAATAATGGTAGTCATTTCTAGCTAGATGCTATTGCCTGGAGAAGTCTCTTCATGTGAGCCCTGCTGCCTCTGTTGTAAAGGGGAAATTAGGTGCTATTAGGAAGGTGTTAAAGGCATATTAGCACCAAACTTGAGATTTATTCCTTGACAGAATAAGAAGGGTTGAAGAGGAATTGAAAATAACTTCCCCCTACTGAGATTCAGTGCTATTTAATGTGCATCTCAGCCATCTGCAGTCATCTCGTTTACCAGTGTAACGTGCTGCACTTGGGAATCAAAGGCTTAGCAAATGGAGACCAGATAAGAATGATGTCTTGAAAGGAGTTGGAATGCCCAATGGAGAACGCTTATGTGCCATAGGAAGTAAACCCAGTGCATGTCTTGGAGGGGTGGGGTAAAACTACACTTCTGTGGGCACAGAAAGACTTGGCAACGTACGGTTCATTTGTTTTCCCCATTATCTATAGATGACCTATACTGGACCCTGTGTGCATTGGACAGACTCAAAGCAGCACCAGTTAATAATGAAAAGAATCAGACCAAGATTGATATGTTGCTTCTTGCAGACAAGACCAGGTTTTCAGTTTAATACAAGTTAATTGCCTGTTAAAATAAACACTGTTCGAAGGAATATAATAGGATCCATAATGCCCACAACAGCTTTCCCAATGTTCAGGATACAATCCCAAATTACTGTACCGACAAAGAATCTGGAAAATAGGACTACTCTCAGGAGAAGATAGATAGAATCCAACACCCAAAATGATCTAAATGTTGAAATTATTGCATGATGCTTTAAAGAAGCTAGTGTAATTGAGATAGAGGAAAATATTCTTGTACAAATGAATGAAAATGTAAGGATTTTGGCAGGAAAACACAAAATACTAAACAAAAGGGGAATTTTAGAACTAAGAAATACAATATTTGAAATGTCAAAAACCCTCTCAATATACTTCATTAATAGCAGAAGAAAAATAACAGGAGGAAGATTTGGTAAACACTAAGAGAAATCAAAAGAGAAAAGGATTTTAAAAGAGTGAATGGAACTCTAGGACCCGTGGGGCAAAATTAAGAATTAACATGTATTTACTGTTTCAGAAGGAAAGGAGAGGGAATGGAGCAAGGGAAAAAATATTGAAGAAATAATGGCCAAAATTTTTCCAAACTTCATGAAAAACATAAATTTAAAGATTCAAAAAAAAAAAAAAAAAAAAAAAAAAACTCAAGTGAAGCTCAAATAAGGTAAACACAAAGAAAGCCACACCAAAGCCCGTTACAGTCAAATTGCTGAAACTAAAGATAAACTGAAAATCTTGAAAGAAGCCAGAGGAAAAGGGCCCACAGTGCACACTGGGTAACTGATGCAAATGATGGCCGCCTCCCTCTGAATGTGTGAAGCAGATGAGCCGAACAGTATCTTTCATGTCCTAACAGAGGAAAAAACTGTCAAGCCAGAAATCTAAATCCACTGCAAATATCCGTTGGGAACAGAGGAAAAGACATTTTTTTTTTTTAAATAAAAGGAAATATAAGAAACTTCACTGCCAGCAGATTTGCATGACAAGAAGAATTAAAGTTCACTAAGTGCATGGAAATTACATGAGAGAAAGCCTGATTTTCCATGAGGTGATGTACAGTGTTGGATATGATAGGTATCTGTGTGAATAAAAGAGGTGGTGCCTTCACTCAGTTTATTTAAAATACATGTAGTGATTTTTAAAAAATTATCTCTGGGTAGATGTAGCACAGGAGACAACAGCATAAAGTACAGAACTGGCGTGGGGGTGGGGTGGGGGGTGTTAAATGGAATATGCGGTTACAAGACTTGTATGTTTTTCCCTGAAGTGGGATATAATAACTCTCGTAGATTTGGAAGAGTTAAGAGGGCATATTACATTCTCTAGAGCAACATTAAAAAATGGTGCAAAGAAGCCTAGCTAAGAAGATAATAGGTAAATGAGAAGGAATTCTAATAAACCAATCAGTGTGTTTGTGGTATGGAGCGACTGGAGAGCAGACCTTTTCCCAATTCTTTGGGTTCCTCATGGAATTGATCATATTTGAGTGACTGTTTCTTTCTTCCTACTCCTCTGGTCATTTTCACTGAATCACCTCATCCTGTCCACGACACTTTGACACACATGTTCCTGTCTTCCATAGTGAGTGAATGCAAACTTCCAGTGCTGTTCCTTCAGTAGTTGTGGAGGTGTGGATTTGGAAGTTTGTAATGGAGAAAGATATTTAACTTGTGTCTTCTGTAGAGATTGTCTTTTCTTACAGATAAGGAAGGTCCTGGAAAGTTAAAAGAAAAAGGTTACTGTGGGAGGCTTAAAAGCAGCCCATAATATTATTAGTACTAGGTAGGTAAGTAGGATCTGATGCTTGAGTTTTCATCATAAAATCCATTTTTGAGAAGTAATAATCACTTCCATTTCAGCATACCTATTAAATGCCAGGGCCATACTGGGCCCTGTAAATGTCATATATTACCTAATACTCAAAGTTAGGCCAATGAGAAAGATTATTACTTCCCATTTTACAGATGATCCACTAACTTGTTTTAGGTTATGCAATTAATGGTGGTGGTTGGATTCAAATCCAGTTGCTTGGATTTGAATCCCTTCCCACATATCACATACCCTTCTCTTTGAAGTTTATCAAATTTAAATGTTACCACTTACTTTGTCATCATCATTCATCCATAGATGTTCTTGAGCACCACAGAATAGCAAGTTGTACCACAATACATGATCTGGTGTTGATGGTGGGGTAGTTTGTGCCTTTGCAAGAGCCCAGAATGCTGGAAGCCCTTTCCCCATCCTCCTCCATGTCTATCTGAAAAACATCAGTTTACAAAAATCTGACAGCATTTGCCAGCATGATTTGTTATTTTCCACTGTGTAGAGGAATCAACTGGAGCCCAAATGAATGATATTAGAGATGCGGGGTATGAAGTCATATGCCTGGGCTCAAATCTAAAGCGGGGCCTTTCCTTACACTTTAAATTTGAATCTCTAGAAATCTGGTGATAAAGACATGTTTTTCAAAGTGTTCCAGAATTGAACTGGCTGCTGGCAAAGTCAGGCTAGTGAGAGGATGGGAATAGAATCTCTATCAGCCAGCCACATTTTCTCCTGTCTCACGTCTGGAATGTCATGGCAGGATATCAGATCAGTAGTGACATTTACAGGAGGACTGAACATTTTTGACAGCAAAGATGGAGAGTTTTTAAGACCTTATTAAGACTAATCTCCAGGTTTCCTTAGAACCATAGCCTTTTAAAGGCGTGAAGGAATGTTAGAGAACACCATTCTTCTGTTCTCTTTCCACAGGGTTTTAACATCTACTCTAGAGGCAAGGATACACAATTAGTCCTTCCTGTGTCCTGGCTCCCAGCGGGCATTCGTGCTTTACTTCTCACTCACCCTCCAATTGCTTCTTGAAGGAGTGAACTTGTGTGAGGCTTCCTACTATGCCTCCTGAACTACTATCCTGAAAGGGTGCCAAGGGTAAAAGTGTGTGTGTTATAACTTAAATTGTTAACCCATCTTGGAACAAGTTATCCTATAACTTATTGGATAGTATGCAAGATTTTATTGCCACGAATGAACTTGAAGAGGGGTAAGAAACATGAAGGAGGAAGTTTACTGCCTCTAATGGTCTTAAATCGTTTTCTCAGTACTGTAAATTCTGTCTTTGGATAAAATACTAAACATTCAAGACATTACTTGGCCTGATGTTGCATTAGATATGTTGGGAATCAAAACGTGTTATCTTCTAAAGTCATGTCATTGTGAAAAGAGAGTAAAAATCCCCAGAAAGTTTCCAAAATATGTCCTAAAATATTACTTGGTAGAAATTTTAGTAGAGATCAAAGTCATCATTCTAAGTTAAAACCAGTGGACACAGACATCCTGTTGGATTTCCTTTTCTTACTTAGATGGTTTATTCTAGAGTTTGCATTAAACCCAAGGAAAAGCTGCAAAATAATTGATTAGATGTATCTAAGACCATATTTAAAATATATTGAACTTGGAGTTTAAATATATTGAATTTGAAAGGATCAATGATAAAATAGGATTTGATGTTATATACTAAGATAATGAATTGGCAACTTGTTCGACAATGAAAATAAGAATTTTTTGTATAGTTTTTGAGTTGGACTAGGGGGGAAAGATAAGATCTGCAACAGCATGCAATACCCAGGCTCATCCTGACTTTATTGAGGACCATAGGGGCACCCCCTAGTTTGTGCCTCAGTATATTCCCGGAAACGATACCATGAAGTGACTTATTGGGAATAGGTGTTTTTCTATGAGAACAATATTGAGGAGTGACTTTTCTGATCAAAGATGCGGCATCATATAAACCATCCTGCCAACAATAAGTCATATAAACAGATATGAAGACATAGAATAAAATTCCATTGTTGTAAAGCTTCATACCACAATTGATTTTTACCAAAGGTTTCCATGACGAGTCCAATTGTCACAGAGCTCTTGAAACTACAGCCTTGCGTCAGGGATGGGGCTGTCTAAATGGAAGGACCTTGCGTGACTCCAGCTTGTACTTGGTATCTCATGATGTCAGCTGAGTCAGAACAAATATTAAACATGTATTTATTTCCCAAAGTGACATTTCTGCCTCTAAATTTTTATGTTTCTATTTACAGTGCATACTCTTGCATTCCTAGACTATGAGAGAATGACTTAAAATGTGGACAAGTTTCAGAAGACCTAGGTTTCTTCCTGAAGTATCTGAATAAGACCCCACCCCACCTCCACCCTCACTGAATTTCTATAGGATGAGTCAAGGCCTTTGTGAACTGATCTCTTATTGGTTCACATTCTGAGTGCTGGAAGGGGCACTCCTTAGGTATGTGTTATTGTGATGGACAAAGAAGAAGGAAGCCAGAGAAGACTTTAAAAAAAGAATAGCAGCTAACCTAGCCTCTCTCCTTGTGTCTCTTCTACTGTCCCAGTTAATTCACAGGCTGTTTCTATGGCTTCATCAGACAGATGCCCCCTCTTCCCTCACCATAACAATAAGAAGGAAGTATTGGATTTGGTACTTCTTTCTCTTTTATAACCATGGGGTTATAAGAGAGAATAAGAGCTGAGAACTTTTTCAACAATGAAAATAAGAATTTTTTGTATAGTTTTTGAGTTGGACTGGGTGGGGGGGAGATAAGATCTGCAACTAACCATCTCCTAATAATGCTAACACAGACTAAGACTGTCCTACTCTTGAACCTTCAGAATGGAACACGTCACTTCAGGAAATGACCCAGTCCTAGACCACCCAATTTTCCCCCAAATTGATTTTTGTAATAATAATAATAATTAAAAAAATCCACCTAGAATAGTGTTTTCTCAGTTCTCATATATGTGCCTAATTCACCAATGCCTGGGGCTCTCCCCAAGTTACTGTGATCCAGTTTTTCTATGGTAGGGAGGCAATTAAAAAAAAAAAAAGAAGAAGAAATCATTTAGGCCATTTAATGTAAAGTCAGGGTTTTACTACTGGGTTAGAGCCTTTTCATCTGCCAAATAATGAAAGAAAGAATGAAAGGAGAAGGGTTCATTTTACTAAAATCTAGTGACTAGATTGAAAGTGTAAATGATTGCTTCTAAATCCTGATGACATTATGTACTAGTATTTACTATAATGCACTGTACATGCATGAAGCCAATGAACCTACCCAACAGCCCTTACTTTTCAGATGAAGAAATTAAGCACTGAGTGTCACAGAGAATCCAGCTCTCCTAAAACAAAACAAAACAAAAAAACCCCCAAACCATTTTCCACTTTTCCTCTCTGTCCTAGCACCTGTACAACCTGACTTTCTCATTTTATTTTTTCTTGAATAAATGCAGTGCAAGTCAAGCAGGCAAATATGTACTATTGCTGGTCACATGCTTAGCAGCTGGAGTATTGCTAAGGAATTTCAACAGCTGATACGTTTGTCCCAGTCTTGGGTAGAAATGATATATTATGAACAGCTTATGAAGAAAATGTTTTATTAAAAAAATTGTCTGCTTGAATTCCATGATTGAGGACAGGTAATTTCTGTCCATGCAAGATAAATAGCCTGTATCCTTTAAATAATTTAAAGCATATTTCATGGTAATATTCTGCATTTGCCTATGTCTTTTATTTAAAAAGTATTGACCCAGTATCCTAAAGCAGGGCAATGATGAACTTAGTTCTCAGGGAATGGAGGTTTTTAAATAATTTTCTCCATCCCTCTTACTGTATGCGCGTAGCAAAGTCTTGGCATCTGTTCAGAATAAATGTTCTGCTTCTTTTCTGTCTTTTAGTCAATATGCATTTTATCTGAGTTCTCCCGCCCTTTCCCCACCCCTTGGTAATCTACAGGAAACCAGACCTTACTAATTTGAGTGCTTTACTCCCAGAGTTACTTATTATTGCACTAGTCCATATTTGCTAGAGCTTGTAGAGGATTTGTGTTGCTTTAGGTGTCATAAAAATTACAAAAGACAGACCCTTTAAATAATGTGTGATTGTGAGGGAAGCTACAAAAGCAGGAAGATTTATTTGGACTGACTCTCTGCAATAAATTGCTTCTTTAAAAATGCTGCCATGTAAGAGAATTTTGTTTTTTCTTTCTTTCTTTTTTGGCAAAGAACTCTTAAGTAAAACAATTTGTAGTGAAACTTACTGTGGTCAGAGACGGGGTTTCTTGTCTTTGGACACCTGTTCTGATGCCCAGCACCCAGATGTCTTCAAGTGTAGCTTTTCATGATTGTGCTGCTCTAGAATGTTCAGTGATTCTCCAACTTCAGCGTGCACCAGAATCCTAGGAAGGTTTGTTAAGGCCCAAATGGTTGACTGTCCTTCCCAGAGTTTCAGATTCTTAGGTCTGAGTTGGAGCTGAGTATTTGCATACATGGTCAAGTTCCCAGGTGAAGCTGATGTTTCTCAGGTAATAGGCAAATGATGGTGAAACCCAGCAGGTTTTTATTTTAGAGATGAGATGCCCATTCAGTCTACTTGAGTAAAGTAGAGCTGTAGTTGCATTTTTACTGGTAGATCACCTGAAGGAACCTGTAGGCATTGCAGGAGACTTGGAAGATGGCTAAGAGGCAGTACCCTTGGGGTAGTTCTGGGGTGCCATACCTGCCCTGCATCTCCACATTCCTGTGACTTGAGGCACTTCTCTGGGGACCAGTTACTGGTGTTGCAATTCACCATGGCTTGCAGAATCCCAGTGGCACAGTGGGAATTCCTGTTTCTCCCCTGCACTCCCACAACCCTGAATCCACAAGATTTCTTCCCATCTACAGGAAAATCCATTTTCCCTTCCTTGGTTTGCAGAGGCAGGCGCCATGGATTTTCCTGGATGGCCTGTTTTGAACAATCTGAATGGCCTTCTGTCTTACTCAGAGCTCTTACCTTTTAGTTAGCAAACTAAACCTCTCTGCTGCTTAGTAGGTGGAGCATGTGGTGATGGTGATGGTAATTATTCAGAAGACTTAGCACCCAAGTTTGAAATTCTCCTAAGCAGTGATTTGGGGGATCTACTTCCTTTAGTTATACAGTTGGCTTTCTCCTATGTTCATTCAAGTTGCCAAATCTTCTGTATAATTCTCATCCCCCATCAAAACAGGAAAAAGGAAAAAGAGAGAAAAAAAAAAGTACTTCTATATTTGAGGAAAAAGAGGAAAGAATCCAGGAAACATTTCTGAGGACTGTATGTTTTCTTAGCTTCTTCTGCTATGCATGTGCAATTCAAGGACAGTTTGTCCAATCGCTAAATTGCATGAGAATTTTTCGAAATTAATACAAAATTTAGCTTTCTCTGCCCCTACCCCTTAAGAAACTATAAGAAATACCCAGTTTGCATAATTTAAGTCAAACAATTCTTTTCTAAAGATCATATTTTTCTTGTCTCTCAGAGTTGTCATAGGAGGGTGGCATGTAAAGGTGTCCCTGTGTGCCTGGGTTCCACTGGCACTGTGTGGGTAGCACAGCTGGGTCAGCCTTTGGGGGCCAGGCTGCATCACTCTGCTGGGATAATTAAAAACAGGTTTGTTGTGAAGTTAGGGCCCTAGCCACCCCTAGAACTGCCTCCTTCTCTCTCTCTTGCTTGAAGCTTTACATTCTAGATTTTTGTTCTAAATCTTCCTAAGGTAAGAAAATTTATACTTTTGTGAGACTTTACATCGTCTATTGATGAGCATCAGAGTTCATTAACATTGTTTTGAAATCTCTATTTTTCTTTTTCAGTTTTATTATTTTTCTATCATCATCATCATCATCATCATCATCATCTTCATTATTGTTATTGTTATGTTGCCTTACTGAGGATTGAGCCCAAGATTTCTCATGTACTAGGCAATCCCTCTACCACTGAGTTATATCCCCAGTCCATTTAAAAATTTCAAGATAGTGTCTCACTAAACTGCTGAGGCTGGCCTTGAACTTGCGGATCTCCTGCCTCAGCCTCCGGAGTAGCTGGGATTACTGGTGTGCACCATCATGCCTGATGCATTTGTTATTTCTAAAAGGCTTCAAGATACCATTAAGAGAATCCACAGATAGTTCTTTTGGCAGATATGTTGGTTACAAAAATCCTTGGCCACACACCAAGTCAGTGACCTATAAATACTCCATGCTGGCTCTGCTTTCTCCTCTTTGTGATTCATTGGAATGGAGATCTTGGACCAGTGCCTTGAGGGAAATGTTATTTTGATGATAACCAAAGATTTTAATCTGAAGAATTGAAGGCTGATTATAGACTGGAGAATTTCTCTTAGCCTAAAAATTCATTCTGTCCATCACACTCAAGCATATGCTGAGTTTGGGGAGAGGATAGCACTTCACATAATCACTGTTTTTAAATTGTACTGTATAATGGCAGCAGACTTTGCCCTCACTGACCTTTAGGTATGATAAGACCCAGATTACTGTCTGAGATGTGCAGTAAAGCATGTATGTAAGAAAAATAAAAATGGAATATATACTTGGTACAGTTTTAGTGTTAACTGTTAAGATTTTGGAAATATCATATTTGAAATGTGGTGCTTTTCATTCTGGGTGAGTGTCTCTTAAGCACTGCATGGGCATTAGCTTATTTTCTCCTCACAACAGCCCTTTGAGGGAAATTTTCTACTTCTACCATTTGCAGATTAAGGAAATAAGACTTTAAGAAGATAAATATCTTGTTCATGATTTCATAGAGGGTCAGTAGTAGCATCAGAATTTGAACTCATCTCTGTCTGACTTCAAAGCAAAGTTCTTATGTACTTTGTTCCCCGAAGGAAGCTTCTGGCTGAAAAAACTGTGATCTGATGTGGTCAAAACTGTGTCCTGGGCAATGCCATTCTGCCTCCTGGCCATCTTTGGATCTTTCATGTAAGAAAGAGCATGGGTGGCGGTCTCCAGATGTTCTTCCCCTCTGTCCCATTGCTTCACCTTTACACTGCCTTTTAATAAAAAAAAAAAAAAAAGGAATGAGGGAAACAGAAGGTAGCTCTCACCCAAGCAAAACCTGGGAACTGTAGGTCTATCTCTATTTAACCAGAGTATTTCCTACTAATAGATAGATAGTGTTTAATATCGTGTTATTCTGTAAAGACATCGTTACTCCTTAACTTTTTCAAAGGGTACTTTCTTAAAGTATGACTATTTATTCAGCAGGTTGCAAGCACCGTGTTTTACTGACTGTTCTAGATTTTAGATTATTCCTGTGGAATCACAGTCAAGCCACAATGTAACATTATATGCAGCACATGTAGTAATAGGAAGTAAGAAACACCAATTCCTCTATTTTATTATGGAAATTGCATAACATTGCATTTATTAATGGTTGACATCAATATTTATAAATTCGGTGTTAATATTGATAATTGATATGTTGGGTGACAAAATAAAGCATTACTTATAGTAACCGAATAGTCCTAAGCCCTATAGATCTGATACTAAGAAATTTTGTATGCTATCATATATTAATATTGATTCCTTTAAGGGATGAATGCTTCTATTTAATCTATTGATGCATCTCTGAAAGGTGGTTCTGTTGAAGGCAATCTTGCCTTTAGAGATCACTGGAACTATATAGCACCATGGTAATTTTCTGGGTGATGAGAATATCAAACAGAAATAACTAAAGGAACTAATACTTGACACAAGGGAAAATTACAGTGACGTCTACTTACCAAGGATTTACTACATGGCAGGCTTAGTTAGCATGTTTTCTTACATCAGCCAAACATGCCATACACATTTTTATCCTCACTTCACAGGTAAAAACATTGAGGCTCACAGGGATTAAGCTCTGATCCAATGACACGTAACTTCTAAATGGTGGATCTGGAAAGCCAGAACCTTGTTTGTGGTGTTTCAGTGTCTTTTAAAACCTGATATTCTGTTGTTGAACTTGTTCAAGTCTCATCTGTGGTGCTCAGCAGTGTGAGAACCGCTGGGGCTCAGCTGAGACTTCACTGAACCATTCATCTGGACCATGCGGATATTAGGCATGGTAAGTCCATAGCAGGACCTTGGGCTCAGGGCTGAAGGAAGTGGCAAGATAGTGTGGTACAGAGAGCTAGTGCCTGGTCATCCATGAGCCACGTATCCAGGAGTGAATGGGCAGGACATAGTTTCTGATTTTAAAGGGAACAGATTCCAGGTGAGAAAGAACTTAACTAATTATATTCAAGTGAGTGACAATCTATGGAACTGCAGAACTACACCCATGTCTGAGGGCAGGAAAGGATGGTGATGTCTCTGTTTTCATCCATCTTTTTCTTTATGGTACAGGAACTGTTACCAGATATGTATTACACCTGAGCAGGCAAGATAGATTTGGAAGGACTCTAAAGCCAGACGGCATGTGTTTGAATCCTTGTTTTATCTCTTATTAGCTTTGTAGGTTTGCACACTTTACATCTCTCTGTACTCCTTTCTCTCATTGTAAAATGGAGACAATGATAACAAAATGCCCCCTCACAGGTTTTTGTGAAAAGCTTAGAACAAAGGCACTGTATAAATGTTTTGTGGCTGTTGTCGTGGTCATCATTATCGCCAACACAATCATCATCACCTATCATTGCTGTTGTCAAAAATGCTAAGTACATTTAATAGCGGCCTTAGATAGAGCAGCTCAAACAAAGCCCTTAGCCAAACTATGAACCATTTTGAAGTAGTAGTATTGGAAATGGATGTTAATAGCCAGAGTTGGCCATGGGGTTGGCATTTAGCACATCATGTACTTGTAGGAGGGCAAATTGGTGTAGTTTTGGGGAGGTCAGTTAAGACCTTTGTTACCAAAATTCCTGAATAGTTGCAACCTCTGTAGTCTAGGAGCTCTGCTTCTAGAAAGTTCTACAGGTGCCTAACCAGTGTACAAGGATAAATGAAGGTGTTAACAGTTTATAGAGACTTATATTTATGGACATGGAAAGATTTAATAATAGGGGGAGAAGTGAGTTATAAGCAATATAAAGGGGGCTCTCATTAGAAATATAGGTATTGGTAGATACTTTATGATGAGTTTTTGCTTTTAAGTTCAATTATAGCCAGAGGTAATAATCACACCCCACTTTCAAAAAACTTGCTTACGCTTTTTGTGCCTAGTTACAGTTCTTTTCCTCAATGTCCACGTACAACTTTTCATCCAAATACTGAGAATTTTGTGATCATGTGAGATGACTTTTCTCTCCCTAAAGAGGAGAAAACACCATGGAGTGTGATTGATTATTTGATGTTCATTATGAGTACACTATTGAGACAAAGTCAGCCCTTGTCATTTAGGAGGAATACTGCCATTTTAAAAAATGGTTTCTTTAGCAGATCATTAGTTTCTCTCCTATTTGCTCTTCCTATAAATTGGATTTACCTCCAGGCAACGTTTCAATTTAAAGAACTGTGATGAGAAAAGGCCGAGGACATGGCATTCAAACTAATGTGGCTTTTGTTGTTTGAAACAAGTATCTATGATGTGTCTTTGAATGCCCAGCTGCCCAGTCTGTGGCCTTATAAGGCTGAATGCTTTTCTTAGGAGATATCGAATAAGCTTCATTCCAATACATTGAGATACAGGCAAAAAAAATTGGAAGGGGGGTGGGTCCTGGGGATTGAACTCAGGGGTACTCGACCACTTAGCCTTATTTCATATTATATTTAGAGACAGGGTCTCTCTGAGTTGCTTAGCACCTTGCTTTTTGCTGAGGCTGGCTTTGAATTCACGGTCCTCCTTCCTCAGCCTCCCGAGCTGCTGAGATTAGAGGTGTGCGCTGCCGCACCCCGCACAAAATTCATTTTAATGTCAGCATGTACAGACTGCTCTGTTTTAGGACAGGTAATGTCCAGCATGTAGCACTACAACACAAGGGCTAAGTCCTGACTGTCATCTGAAAGGTCAGGAGAATGATCAAATATTAGACACCAGGTCTTTGAGGCATGTTGTGCCTATTCTCAGCAGGTTGATGGGGGTGGGGGGAGGAGAAAAAGAGAAAGAAAGAGAGGCAGACCCCGCCTAAAAACTGACTCTTTTCTAAAAGTCAACATGACTGTAGATAACATTTCCTCAGAAATCCAGGGATTTTCTGTAAAGGGCAGAAATATTTTAAGTTTTGTGGGCTGTATGGTCATTGATGGAATTACTCAACTCTGTTGTAGCAGAAAATAGCCCTCGAAATATGAAAACAAATGAGTGGGATTGTGTTCCAATAAAACTTTATTTACAAAAAAACGAAGATTGTTTGCCTAGGATGAATGTGGGATTCTCTGATGAAAGTTGTGCTCCCTTGGTCACAGTAGCATTTGGAGGGTAAGTGTAAGAATGGGACATGGGGGCGGGGCGGAACGTTCCTCAGTAGGAGCTTCATCCAGACTTGCTCTTGAAAAATTTTATGCACTTTTCTTCAACTAAGAACAGAACAGGGAGGAAGAGCATGAGGAAAAGATTAACATTAAACAAAGACGAGTGGGGGGAGAGAAGGGGAGAGAAAGGGAGAGAGAAGGGAAAGCATATGGAAATGGTAGGAAACCCTCAGTGTTACACAAAATTACATATAAGAGGTTGTGAGGGGAAAGGGGAGGGGGAAACAAGGGAGAGAATTGAACAAGAGCAGATGAGGTAGAGAGGGAAGATGGGAGGGGAGGGGAGAGGGGATAGTAGGGGATAGGAAAGGTAGCAGAATACAACAGTCACTAATATGCCATTATGTAAAAATGTGAGTGTGTAACCGATGTGATTCTGCAATTCGTATATGGGGTAAAAATGGGAGTTCATAACCCAATTGAGTCAAATGTATGAAAGATGATATGTCATGAGCTTTGTAATGTTTTGAACAACCAATAAAAAAAAAGAAAAAAAAATTTTATGCTCTTTTCTTGACTGTCTTTGGGAATTCTGAAATTCTCTTCGGGATCAGTTCTCCTCACTTACTCATCTCGATTGCGTTCTTTCTTGGAAGTTTTCCTAATGTGCCTGGGAGCCCTAATTGCCCATTCTTAATTAGGAGTGAGGCCCATTCATCGGCTGCTTAGTGACTATCTCTGTGGGCTTTGTTTTATGATGATCAAGTGGGTTGGGGCCTGAACATGGAGTCTCTTTTCCCTCCCTCCCTCCCTCCCTCTCTCTCTCTCTCTCTCTCTCTCTCTCTCTCTCTCTCTCTTTCTTTCTTTCCCCTTACAATTTTTATACAAAAGATTGCTTCAAAATTTATTTTCTTTTTCGGGGCAGGGTGTGCAGTAGTGCAGAGGGGGAAAGAGGGAGTATTAGAATGGAGCCGGGCACGAGTTAGGGTCCGTGGTTGGTCGTTCCACGTACATGACTTCAGATAATTTCTCCACCCTGCCCCATATCTCGCACTTAGCCTCTGTCCTTCAGGAATCTCAGGTGTTGTCCAGTTCTGCAGGGCCAGTTGGGTTCTGCCCATGGTGTTTTACATGGTAGACTGCTGGCCCTGTTTCAGTCATTCTGTTTTCTATAGAGAAAGAGATTTGTTTAGACCTCCTCAGGACCCTTTGCATGTTTTTTTTAATTTATTGTTATAAGTTTATGCCATTTTTCCCCCTGGACTTTAAAAAATATTTTTTTGACAGTAGAGTGTATTTTGACATATTATATATACATGGAGTATAACTTATTCTAATTAGGATTCCATTCTTGTGGTTGTACATGTAGAGTTTCACTGGTGAGGTATTCATATATTAACATAGAAAAGTTATGTTCAGTTCATTCTACTGTCTTTCCTATTGCTATCCCCTCTCAGTTTCCTTCATTCCCCTTTGTATAACCAGTGAACTTCTAAGCTTCTTCTGTCTGCCCCCTATTGTGTGTTAGCTTCCGCATATCAGAGAGAACACGTAGCCTTTGGTTTTTTGGGATTGGCTAATTTTACTTAATTTAGCATAATGGTCTCCAATTCCATCCATTTACTGGCAAATGCAATAATTTCATTCTTCCTTATGGCTGAGTAATATTCCATTTTGTATATGTACCACATTTTCTTTATCCATTCATCTGTTGAAGGGCACCTAGGTTGGTTCCATAATTTAGCTGTTGTGAGCTGAGCTGCTGTAAACATTGATGTGGTTGCGTTACTGTAGATGGCTGACTTTAAGTCCTTTGGGTACATGCTGAGCAGTGGATAACTGTCAATGGTGGTTCCATTCCAAGTTTCCTACTTTCCAGAGTGGTTGCACCAATTTGCAGTCCCACCAGCAATGTATGAGTGTACCCTTTTCCCCCCCACATCCTCACCAGCATTTATTGTTACTTGTATTCTTGATAATTGCCACTCTGATTGAAGTGAGATGAAATGTTAAGAGTAGTTTTGATTTGCATTTCTCTAATTACTAGAGATGTTGAACATTTTTTTCGTGTATTTGTTGACCATTTATATTTCTTCTTCTGTGAAGTGAGTTTATGCCATTTTGATCTCTTAACTCTCATTTTAATGAGGTTGATTGAAGGAGAGAAGATAACTTGTGTGGGTGATCAGAAGTCACATTATTCTTTTCCTCACCTGTATTTTGAATTGTAATTAGACAATATTTTGTTGTCTGCTGTTGATTTTATTCTGCTGTTGAGTGGCATGGTCTGCTTAACTTAACCTTCCTGGATGTGAGAATTGTTTGAAACCCAGGATTCTAGAGACCACATTTTGATCTTATGTTATAACATGCCTCTCCTCCTTCACTCTCCTTGACTTTCTCCTCCTGGCTGTGTGATGCTTGGCCAAGATGGGACTAGAGGAAGTATCTCCTTACTCCTTAGGAAGGCAGTAGCTGTGAACTGTTTTTGAAGTGATTTCCAGGGCTTCCTGGGCTCAGTTCCCATAAGGAACACAAGAGAGACTGACTCAGATTATTCATAACTCTAGCAATAAATTATATTTTGGTAAGTTGGAACAACCGACTTGTGATTATGTCTTGCTCTTTGGTTCTACAAATTCCACACATACCAAATTAACTCCTGAGAATTACAGAAAATTGGAATGAAGACATTCTTGCTTCTTGTGGGCTTTTCTTTTGCTAAAACTTTTCCCTTTATGCTAAAGAATGCGCACTGGCTGGTCCCTCTCTGGGACACAGGGCCTAGGGGTGCCTGTTTCACCTTAAGCACAGAAAGAGGTATTGTTGAAAACAGGGGCTGTTAACTCAGGCTCCAAATGGACATACAAGCTTTTGTTCTGCAGAATGAGGGAGAGAAATGGGGTGTTGGGTGTCAATATGTTTCAGCCCCTCAGGAAGGCTTCCATATCTCTTCGATGGGCCAGACTTCTTCATAAAGTTTAAAGTAAATCAAGCTATGAATTCACCGATTTTCTCACATGGGCTTCCTTCCTGGAAAAACAAAACAAATGGTTACTGTGGTTCATTGTCAGTTGTCAGAACAGCTATTGCATTTCTGTGCTACTTTCTTTAGGCTCAAATATTTAGTTAATACTGAGTGTTTTTTGTTTGTTTTGAGTTTTTGAGCAAATGGTAAGCTCTAAGGCACCCAGGGTTAAATAGTTATGGAAAGCTATAAATTTCTGCTTTTGAAACTGAGGGTAATTCTCTAAGCCTTCCAACAGCCTCAGAAACAGTCCCACCCAGAGCTCCCATGACACTGTCCAGATGAAGTCCTGCTGGTGGCTTTTCACATAGGTGTTGAGGCTCTATCCAGTTCCACTTGAGCCCATGGCCTTGTATTTGGTTTAGATCCTAAATGTCCCTCAAAGGCTCTTAAGCTAAGAGCTTGGTTGCCAGTCTGTGGCATGATTGGCAGGCAGGAGGTGACACTTTCAGGAGGTGAGGCCTAGTGGATGGAGGTTAGGTGCCTAGGTGTGTGCCCTTGAAGGGCACATTGGGCCCTCTTGCCTCCTCTTTTTCTCTCTACCATCTGGCCACCATGAGACAAGTAGCTCTGCTCTGCCACATGTTCCCTGCCATGACTCTTCCTCACCACAGGCCCAGAAACAGCAGAACCAAGTGATCATGGTTGGCAACCACTGAAACCATTAGCCAGAATAAATTTCTTCCCCTAAAGTTGATTTTCTCAGGTATTTTGTCACAGAGAGGGAGAGCTGACAGACACACCTTGTATGTGAGTGTGGGATAGTAATTTTTCTACATCTACATCCCTTATTTGGAGTATTGTCCATGGGGTACCAACCATCATTTTCTTCCCAGTGCTTGTGGGTTTTCCTGGAAGCTTGTTCAGACTTGTCTTCAGAAAACCAGACACACTTGGACTTATGAGAAAGTGTCTAAGTGGTGACCCTGACCCATGTGTGAGGGTCTTTCAGTTAGACGAGACATGTCTCTGGAATAGGAGAGTCTCTCTGGGCACTGGGTATGCCGTTGTGGATATTAAATAAAAATGCAATGGGAAATAGGGGAATGGCAAAAAAAGATAGAGGAGCTCTTAATCCTAAGTACATTTAGTTCTGTTGGCCACAAGCTACTCATTTGTCTTCAAATTTGACCTAAGTACTGTAAAGCCTTCTCTTTGGAGCGGGCTTGCTATGACAGTCCTGGCCTGAGCAGGTCCCCCCTTGACATTGGCATCCAACCCCATGCATGAAATTGAACAGGAGGTAAGTCTTAATACACTTCTAGGAAGGGGTTAGTATTATGAAGATCCAAGTGGGCTCCCTGGGAAATGACTTTTGCTATGTATTTACTTAATCATCATACATTTTTCTGCCCATGAGAGGTATTATATGAGACGTTGTGGGTCACTTAAACATGTGTCACAATATTTAAGTGACACCAGTGATCTAATGCTGTGGATAAGGTAAATTATGAAAATAACTTTAATACTGTGCCAATGTATTCTGTAATGTTATGACTAAAATACTAATTACAGTATATAATTATTCTGTTATATATTTAATACAGTTTATACATACACTAACTTTAATGTACAGCAGAATGAGAGAGGTAAACCAACTCAGTAAACTCTCTGTGTTATCATTGCTTTCTCACAATTATAATAAATACAAACCGATTTTTTAAAAAAATATTGGGCAATATCCAAAGTATGATTAAAAAAATATTTGCTAGAGACTTCCAGCTTGTGAATATGATATAGGTATCATTAAAAATACACATTACCGCTTTATCAGTTGGTACTGCCGTTTGGTACTGTGGCGTTTAGAGATGGGGCCTTCGGGAAGCAATTAGGATTAGATAAGGGCAGTAGGGTGGAGCCCCCATGATTGAATCCTGGTGGCTCTCTGGGACAGAGCGACCAGGAGAGATGTATGTACACATGAATGTTGCCTGTCTCTTACTACATGACGTGCTCCGCCACACTGGGACTCTGTCAACACCAAGACCATCACCAGATGTGGTCCCGTTGACCTTTGGATGTTGGGTTAATCAGTTTTTTATTGCTGTAAAAAAAAATGCCTGACAAGAACAAGTTAGAGGAGGAAAAGTTTATTTTGACTCATAGTTTCAGAGTTCATCATGGTTGGCTGACTCCATTGCTCTGGGCCTGAAGTGAGGCAGAACATCATGGCGGAAGGGAGTGGAGGAGGAAAACACTCAGCTCATGGCAGCCAGGAAGCAGAGAGAGCAGGAGCTAGGGACAAAATGCATAATTCCCAAGGCATGTTCCAGCGATCCACCTCCTCTAGCCATACCCCACCTACCTATAGTCACCACCCAGTAATCCCTTCAAATTATTAATCCACCAAATAGATCAACCCACTAATTAGGTTACAGCTCTCATAATCTAATCACAGGAGGTGTTAATGAGGGATAGCTCACAACCCAATCATGACAAACATCCAGAACTGAGATCCAAGGAAACCTCTTTTCATTATAACTTATCCATTCTGTGGTGTTGTGATATTAAGGAATAGAAAATGGACCAGTAACACTCACTATCTAAGAATATATTCATGAGCATAAGTGAAACAAATTGTAGGAGAGTATAGCATAGTCAATGAGGCATGGATCATGGCTCCCATTCCCTTGACCTCTCATAATCTTTTCTGATTTCTCTTTCCTATTCTCATCTTGAGTAGTTAGCCTGAAATTCATTTTTTTTTTTCTTTGCAATCCTGGGACTGGAACCCAAGGCGTCATGCAGGCTAGACAAGTGTGCAGTCACTGAACTACATCCCAGTCCTAAAACTCATTCTTCTGGGAAAAAAAAAAAAAAAACAAAACCCAAAATGATAACAAGAAAAAAAAGAAAACTCAGTGAAAGCCCAATGGTAGCTAAGTCAAAAAGAACAGAGTGCATTTTGTTAACTGAACACCTGGAAATTTGTATTTGATATCTACTTTTAAATTCTTCTTCAGCATTTGTATGAAAAATGTAAGGTTTTTCCAGAACATGCATGATCCTTAGTAGTGACCTAGGGACCTTGGAAGGTATTGCCAAATATGCTGATTAACTGTAGCTACTGAAACAGATGCTCAAACAAACAAATCCTTAGAAAGCTCATATATGATAATAGTTTATTTCTAGCCTCTGTAAGGTGTTCTTTATTATTCCTTTTAGGAAAAGCAGCTTTCACTCAGTGATTTTGGGAGTTGAACTTCTTCCATCTTATGGCTCTGCTGTCTTAAAATGCATCTTGCAGTGCTTGTCTGAATTAAGCCAGTGGTAGAGAAAGGATTTGGCTAGGGGTATCGGGTAGCAGGACCACATTGGAAGGATATTATTGGTCAAGATTAGAGGTGTTGTGTATCACTTGAGTTTAAGTTTGATTGGCTAGAAATATGTGTTTATGCCTTACAACAAGGGAATAGGGTATTACAATCTATTTATAGTTTAGTTTTCAAAATACCTAACCGATTTCTGATTTGTATGTTTTCAGGCTGTGTAGACATAAGTGGATGACTTTGAAAGTTTTAGTTCCAGGCATGGTGGTACACGACTATAATTCTAATGGCTTGGGAGTCTGAGGCAGGAGGACTGTGAATTCAAAGCAACTTGGCGAGGCCTTAAGTAACTTAGTAGATCTGTCTCAAGATACAATATACAAAAAGACTGGGGAAGTGGTTCAGTGGTTAAGCACCCCTGGTTTCAATTCCTGGTACAAAAAAAAAAAGAAAGAAAGTTTTTTATTAATTCACAGCTGGTTCTCACCTCAAATTTCCTTTTCCCTTGGAACCTGGATATGTATAGAGTAATAAAAATAGTACTTTATACCAGCTACAATTGTGCTGAAGGAGAATCTTTGATGATATAGGTCATTTCATAATTATTTGCTGATAGTACTCCACCGACTTTTATTCTGCTGTGGGAGGAGGCAGAAAGATATTCTGAATCCAGCTTGTACCATGCCCGACTACATCTCTTCCCAGCCCTGAGTTTATTGACAGCACGTTGATAGCTTCGAATTGGCCCTGATGATAGTACTTCCACTATGAAAACTGGCAAGCAGGAAGCCTCTTTTCCTAGAGAGCCAGTTGTTAAACATTTGCCATCCCATCACTGGATATTTCTCATGTTATCCAGTGGTTCATGGTTTACTGAGCTAGAATGGTGAAGGATACTCTGTCAGAATTGAGAGAGAACATCAATCCATAAAGAATTTAATGAATGAAATACATGTAGGGTTAATAAGTAAGAAATTTTGTCTGCCTTCCTCTTCTTTATCCCAAGGACAGCCACTTTGGGGATTCCCCTTCCTGGCTCCTCAGCTGTCTCCACTGCATGGTGCCATCTTAGGAGAGATACCTTAGCAACTCACAGGCAAAGGGCGCTAGTCCGTGATTGATAAGGAGAAATCTTTTCCCCAGCTGCTGAAGGCCCTCTTTCCAGGTCCTGGCCTTCCCCGGCGGCTGACATTGTGTTTGCCTTATCTGTTATGAAGATTTTGTCACCGATGCCTTGCCTTGTAGACCCCAACAGGAGGACTTTGGCAGTCCCAACACCAGTGATGGCTCCAGTAAGGTGAGGGGGGGAAGTCAGGCACAGTCTGAGTGGTGCATGTGTCTGCAGGTGACTAGAGTCTAGCAAAGGGGCTGCTTCGCCTGTTCTTTCCTCTCAGTTTCATCATGTCATATCTTTACCACCACTAGGTGGTCGCTATAATCATGTGAATCTCCTACTTTGATCCAATTTCATGAATTTTCTAGAGAGAACGAATTCAACAGTTAAATTCAGTAAATGTTTTGTAAGTTCCTTTTGTGTGCAAGATGGCTTTAGGCATATAAAGGAGACTTTGAGAAGGTAATCAAATAGTGGGGTTCAGAAAAGTATCTAAAGCTCCAAGGTAACTCTTAAAAAGAAATTTAATTGGAACTTGATTAATTGAAATAAATTTAAATTTGCTTATAAGCAGATAAAAGTCTTAGCATCTTAGGTGTCGATTTTTTTTCCTTTTTAACTCTGTTTAAATAATTGCATATGGTAAGCTGTGGAACACTGTTTTCAGTACAATCTTAGATATAGATATGATTAAGATATGGTCCTTTTCTTAAGAAGTTGGTATATGTCAAAACAGTCATAAGAACTTTAATAAAAATAGCTTTCCTAGAGAGAGTGCTTTGGGACTATATGGAAGGTAGAGATTAATTTTGGAAGGAACTTTGCATGGAGGGAATGGAATCTGGTCTTGGCCTTGACAAATAAGGAAGAGTTTAACAGATGGACATGAGGGCTTCCAAGATCTTCCAGGATGAAGGCTCAGCTGGAGCCCAGGCTTGGAGACAGGAAATGCAAGGTGAGTTAGAAGGTGTGTGTTGGGCAGGTCATGGGAAGTGATGTTGAAAAGATAAGTCAAGATATTATTGTAAAGGAGTCTCTGTGCTAGCAAGGGAGGTTGAACTTGATGTTGACAATCTTGGAGTGAAGCCACTGATTACCATTTTCATTTTCAAAAAATAATCTGAGACTTTTAAATTAACCAGATGACCATGTAAGAGAATGGAGAAGGAAGGTACATTCTTAGATTAATACAGAAATGCAAGTGTGTGTAAATGCCAAAACCATTAAATTGGCAACACAAGTAGGAGAGGTGTACAGTTAGAGGCAGAATTGTTACAGACTTTTATGACTGAGACTTCCCAGATACAGTATTGATTATAATCTTGCTAAGACAGAACTCAGTCCCCTCATCATGCATGTAGTGAACCTGTACCTCTGTCATGTACTGTGCTCAGAGGAACTACCAGTGTCAGGAGCTAGTCAGGTTGTGGACAGAGGTAAGAGAGGAGTCAGCAAGGTGGGGAACAATGCTTCATGATATGAAATTGACACATAGAGAACATTTTGGGAAGATGGTTGGAGATTAGAGATGAGTTTCACCTTATGACTGATTTGAACTGCTAATGGGATATTTAAGTGGTGATGACTCTCAAAGGAGATGGGTGTTGTTGGATAAGTTCTCAGACGTCTCCTCTTTGACCTTTTTCCTCTCCACGTTCATGGTCATTCAGGATGACATCCTATTCGTGTTCCATCTCTGTGCAAACAGGGAAATAGATCTCAATGAGGAAGATGTAATAATACCTTTTGACCTTTTCTAAGCAGATCAATTGCTCATTAAGAATCCATTCCCATTTAATTATCAAACAATATTTTAAATAGCCGTGGGTGCTGTATGAATACAATTTGGGGGTGTGTGTTCCCCAACCGTGGCAATGACTGTGTAGCTACTTCTAAACTTGGAAAGATGGCTAGCCAAGGAAAACCAATCATCTTTGCAGTGTGCAAGCAGACATTGAATTGTTCAAAGCGAGCGTGAATTGCATGTGTGTGTGTGTGTAAATATGTATGTGTATGTGAGTGACTTTTCCATTGAGATGAAGGGATCAGTGTAGATGAGCGTGACTGATCTCATAGAGCGGGGAGAAGTCAAAAGTTTCCCAGATACTCAGTCTTTCTGAAGTCCTCTGAAACTTATTTTAGATTAACAAAGGAAAATCTCTGTGGTTCTTAGCTAAGAAGCATTGGCTTGGTTTCCTTTCCTATAACGTGTTATATTCTGATCTTAATGCAACACTGTCATGTCACCTTCTCTGAAAGGAAGAGTGGAACTACAGTCTTCCTAGCAGGGGCCATTTCCATGGTCTTTCATGTAGGAAATTTCAAAAGCACATCAGCCATGGTATGATTTATGGGACAACAATTTCATAATAATGGCAAAAATCACATATAGAGACAATCCCTAAAAATTGATGCTTTTTCTATGGTTCTGTTTTGAGTGGTACCACTAAATTAAACTATCCAAGGAAATTAAATATGGAGGCGGGGGAGCATTGTGTGATGTATGGTGGCTGAAATACTAAACACTCCAATATAACATCAATACATAATTTGTATGGTTACAAATATTATTGGCATAAATAATTCATGCTGTTGCTTTGTATTCACTTGATTAACGGCGTCTTTGTCATTTTTTATCAGTCATGATGCCATTGCAATCTTGCGCATTGTGTTTAAAGAATACTTGGGGAAATGTTTCAACTGTGTGTCTGGATGGTAGAATGTATTTATTCATTTAGTCAGATGAAATGAAATAGAGGGTGTTTAATATGCATGTCTGTGTTACACTAGATACTCTCTAAATAAATTCCAGACAGTATTAGTCCCTTTCATTGTAAGAAAAATTATAGTTTGATTTTTTTCAAGTAGCCAAAATGCTGCCATTCTGTATGTTTAATTACAATTTTTTGAGGCTTTTCAAATGAGCTTTGAAGAATCCTGAACATTTTTGCTTTGAGATGTCAATAGGGAAACTTTGCTTAGTTAAGTGAGACTCTAATTACTCCATAAAGAATGTAGAGTAGTTTTCTTCTTATGGGATGAGTGTACTCGGCTCTACCGTAGCTGAGCCTTTCTATCCCATCCCCCGATGCTACTGCCATTAATTTTGGCTTCCGAAGCACTTCTGAGGGCTGCCCACTGGAACTTCCCTGGAATGGTCCATTTTGTTCCTTGTCTAGCCCTCTTCTCCTAGGACTCAGATCTTGGGCCTGTGCAGTGTCTTCTCTTGCAGCCACTGAGGTCTTCCTGAAGTACTTTCCTCTCACCTTCTCTCCCTGAAACTCCAATTCCTTTTCATAGCTGGTTTCTGCTTGAGGTTAGAGCTCATAGAGTAATTGAAGTAATTTATGCTCAGCTTTAGATGACCACTATCAAAGAAAATCAGAGCTGGGCAGCCATTAAAGCAGTGAAAACAGATTTTATTTGGGGCTTTTGGGATAGGGCAAGACAGACTCGGGATAGAACTGGGCTACATTCTGAATACAACAGCAAGTAGGGATTTATAGCCAGGGAATGATCAGATATCACCTGGATGGTGGGTGATGAGGAGGGTGATAAAATATTGAGGGTAAGGGATTCTGGTTAAACCAGCTTGACAAGATTCTTGCTAGAATTGGGTTATGCAGATATCAACATGGGAGTCCAAACACTGAGGCCTCCTTGGAAAGAGAATTCAGAGGAGCCTGACTTAAGTTTGATCAAAGAGAGATACTGTCACTGGTAAACATGATTTTCCGGGGGGTGTGAGTTGGGGAGGTGTGTTTCAAATGAGGGGAAATCAACTCCAAATCAAGCCCAAGTTTGAGACTGTCTTCTGGGGGGTACTCCCCAGGGTGGAGTCCTGAAGTGGTGTGTGGAAGAGCCAAGCTGGATTTCTTCTGATGAAGAGGGGAAGGGGAGCTGAGGGTTGGGGCCATCGTCAAGGTTTGGAATTGGCAGGAGGTGGGTGTGAAGTTGGGGACTTACTTGCATCCTGTTAAATCCTCAGTCTGTAGTACAGAGCCTGGCATACATTGTGGGAGCTCAGTCAATGTGTTGGGTGCAAATGAATTTCACAGACAAGGAAATTGGCCCATAGAGAGGATGAAGAACTCTCTGCACAGTTCTTTCATATATCCATTAGGTAAAAAATTGCTTTTATTTTTCCTGCCCTACCTATAAGTTGTGCTCACTAGATAATTAGCAGTTCTTTCCTCATAGAGAGCTCTGTGATTTCTTCTATACGATGGCATATTATTACTAGGTTGACTGCCATGTAAGTATGTAGTCTCTGGAATCAAAAAAGAGGAGGACAAAGCATTTTGCTGTCACACTAACATATTGCAGCCGTGAGTTGCCTTGAAGAATCTTAGAACTCATGGCTTTCTGCCACGATTGGAACATTCAGATGGCGAACGTGTAGCTGGTGGAAATATGGGTAATACTGGGCTGAGAGTATCTGAGTTCTGACTGCAGGCCCCTTTCCATCTGCTTTTCTATATTAACTCCGCTTGCTTTGCTGGATCTTCTTTTGTTTTGGAAGAGGCTGACCCTACTTTCCTTAAGGATCTGCTGAGCCAGGAGTTCTTTGGTACTGTATTGAACAAAGCCAGGTGGAGAGAGCGGCTGCACGAGAGGCCTTGGCTGGCATTCTGAGAACCTTCTGGCTCCTCCTCGCAAGATTTGGATTCTATATTTATCAGTTCTTACACTGTGACTCATCACTGCCATATTGGGCAAATACTACTGTAACACTGAGATGGTTTGATCAAAAGTTCTCCTTCATTGCATACCCTGAATAAAAGATATATTTTTTTTACTAATCCTTAAAAAAATAAAGTTAAGTGCATCCTAAAAAATAGAATGTGGATTCATCTGTGCCAGTTTTTAAAACTAGAAAGAAAAAAAAAAAAACAATCAAGTAAACCTGAAAATGCCATTTGCCTTAACTAGGCATTTTATTATAAGAGAAGCATTTTACACAACAATCTGAGAGTGAAATGTTTTTGGATTTACGCTGGCCAGGCTGTTCCAAACAGACTCTGGGTGGGAATAGTCCAATATGAGGATCATCTGCGTTGGGGAACAGAAGGAAGCCAGCTTTACTGAAGCTGGACAGATTTTTTTTTTCAACTTGGAAGACACTGGCTCCTGGTTTCTCAAGCAAGGCCAGAGGAAGGAAGTGTTTTCAAGGCAGCCTATAATTTTTTTTTCAGGTTGTTTTTCCAAATCTCTGTTTGGTTCCCTTTGTGAAAAATGTACTCTTTTTTTTTTTTTCCCCTGCTGGAGCCCATTTTCCCATGCAAGCATCCAGATTTCACAACGCGGTTGGCTTAGATACTTGGCAGATCTCACAGAAGTGTGGTGGAGCAGGGCTGCATCCTAATGAGCAGGGCCACATAGTCATCCAACAGAGAGACCCACACAGTTATCTCGAGAGGAGCCTGGCACTGTGTGTGCCCAGGTGAGGGAACCTGTCCTTCCTCCCCACTCTCAGAGAGGATGAAAGGAACCCAACATGGCAGAGGTGGAGTGGGGGGTTGGATATCTCCAGATTCCATCTGCCTCTCTCTTTTTAAATGCTCCTGGGTATTAGACCTTATCATGGGCTTTTTCTAGTTTTAAAAATATTTAGGATTCTTTCTCTCCTGAGCAACTACCCGCTGTGAATGGAGGTGAGATGACAATTCCTGGAAACTTCTTAGCAATGTGATTTTGGGTTTTCTAAATTTCATGCCCACGATTATTTATTAATAATAACCTCAACCATGGGCTAGGAACCCTTCCATTCGTGCCCTTTCCTTCCCTTTTCTTTCTCCTTTCTTTTTACTTCCTTGTTTTTTTTCTTTCTCATCTTCTCTCTTCCTTTTCTTTTTATCTGTCCACCCTGAGAGCTTTCTGGGCTCATGCTCCATTGGCTGCCATCTCTTGATTCTTGACAGCATTTGGAGGCATGTTGAGCCCCGATGCCTGTCTGCCTTAGAGCTGCCTCTGGGGCCCCAGGGAACAGCAGGCAACTGATGGTAATCCTTGCCCTTCTCATGGCTTTACCAGGGGGAAAAATTGTGCTTAAATACTATTGACACAGTTCCGTCCCCCTTCCCTCCTGTATTCCAGGTAACTTTGTTTAAATTTACATGGGCTTATCCATCATGGTTGGCTTTCACAAAATGAATTGCTTTATGAAGATGATTTTAATTACCATTTTCTTGCAACCTTTAACCATTCCTGCATATGTATTCCTTGGGAGCATCTGTTTGAATTGCAAATGCAAAGAAATTAAACACTTGAAGAGTGGCCGCTTTCCAGTTTTTTTTTTTTTGTCTTTTTTCCACCAGTTTTGAAATCCATGTTGAAGGGAGTGAATGTAGGTCTGGGACCACACAGACCTGTTACATCATGAAGGATAAAAAAAGAATCATGTTCCATCAAAGCAATTTTTCTAGACTGTGACTGTTCTGAAAGGAAGTTAGTGGAGGAGAATGAGCATCCACGCGTCTTTTTAAACTGAATATTATCTGTTTAGGTCCTGTCTCACAATTCCTCTAGATTTTATTCTATTATTTGAAATATTTTCAGTTTTTGATTCCTCAAGTGGTAAACAGCTGTGCCAGTTTTCTTCGATTTTGTCAATTGCCAGCTTTTTCTGTTGAAAATTCACTTCGTGAACCATATTCTACTTCTTGGTGTTTACGTTTGGAGAATACTGGGTTCATTTTCACGTTCTCAAATTGCATGAGCAATTGCAGCAGGATCTTTGCTTCTCCAGTGAATGCATAACAGCACTCACATGCCTGGAGTCAATCATGTCCATGTCTTCATGGAGCCTATGGTCAATGTGCTTAGGAAGGTAAGTGTGTGTGTTAGCTTTTCATCACTGTAACAGTGCCTGAGAAAATCAAAAGGAGGAAAGATTTAGGCTCATGGTTTCAGAGTCCACGGTCAGTTGGCTGTGTTGTTCCTGGGTCTGTGGTGAGACAGAACAACATGGTGGGAACATGTGGTAGAGCAAGGAAAAGAGAGGGGCAAGGAAAGGGTCAGAGATGAAATATGCCCTTCAAAAACATGCCTCCAGTGACCTACTTCCTCTAACTAAGCCCTACCTCCTGAAGTTTCTACCACCTCCCAATAGCTCATTAAGGTGTGAACTCATCACTGGATTAATCCATTGGTGATATTAGATCCCTCATGATCCAGTCACCTTCCAAAGACCCCACCTCCGAGCACTGCTGCATTAGGGTCCAAGCCTGCACCACATGAGCATTTGGGGGACATTTCAGATTCAGACCAAACAGAGAGGAAGACTGTCCTTAGCAGTCAGCAGCCTCCGTGGCCTTTCTCAATAGCCTTGGAAGAGAACCCAGCACCACTACCTGAAGATGACTCTGTCTAGTGGCAGAGGTCTGAGATGCCATGGGTGAACTTGTGGAACATTCCATAACATTTCTAGGCCTCTGTTTCCACGCCTGTAAATTTATCTGATGGAACATGGTCTCCAAGATCCCTTTATAATCCCCTTACATAGCTTCTTTCTTCTATGTTAAGGGATTATCACCCTTTAAAGCACATGATTGTACTTCAAGCTGTGATCATTCATTTATTCCATAGTAGAAGCCAGTTTATGAGATTTCTTCCAACTTAAGAGCCTCTGGAGAACATCAGGGAAGGGGGAATAGGATCCTTGGAGGTAGGTGAGGAAGAAAGATACCACAAAGTTCCTTCCACTTTTGTAGGACTCTCAAATGCTGAGCTCACAAATGCCTTAGCATGTGCCATCTGACCAGGCCCCAGCCTGTATCTCTCTAGCAACACAGATCCCAACTCACACCCAATACTTCATTCTTATTAAAGCACTGTTTCGCCCCTGTGGGCCAGGTACCTCCCACACCTCCTGCTGTACCCTAATCATTCCAAGTCTCGGCCTACATGTTGTTTTCATTAGGAAGCCCCCTTACATCACCTGTTCTAGTTTAGGATAAGCCCCTCTTCACTGGCTTCTGAGACTCCCTTGTGCTTTCTTTCTAATAACAGTTCCCCCCCCCCCCAAGAAATATTAATAAATTTTAACTCTCTGTGACCCTCACTATCCTGTTCACTCCTCGAGGAAAGGAATTGTACATTCAACATCATTGCATTGGGCATCGCCTGACAAATAATAGGTGCTCCATTAATATTTGTTGAATGGATAAATGAATTAATGGAGGTTTTAAAAAGTTAACATCATTGAAATTGCTTTTAAATCATTGAAATTTAAAGACCTCAAAATGGCTGAGGGGGAGAAGGCCAATCACCTACAAGAGGGCTGAGATGATGAAGATAGGTCAGAAGTGGGAATTGTATCATTTCATTGAGGGATAGATAGTAGAAGAAAATCGAGGTTTCTTTATCAACGAGAAAAGGGGAAAAATTGTATTAGTAGGCAACCGATTGCCTGTTAATAAACTTGAATCTGTTTGCAGTTTTCTGTAATTGTGTTCGTCTAACTTTTCTCTTTAACTGCAGGCCTTTACAAATGCTACTGAGCTTGGGAAGCCAGGTGAATTTACTCCAAGGTTAAAAATGGATGACTTTATTCCTCACTTGTTGATTCTGCCCTGAATGCCTGAGAGAAGTTGCTTCCAGACATTGATCTTTCATCTTCCAGAGTATTTTTAGGAGTTGTGTAGAATTTTTTGCTTTATTTATGGGCTCTGGGTTGGTAAGCCAATAAATTGAGATGTGAAGCACCAACTTTTGTTCTTTCTGTCAGTGTCCAGATGGGAGTGATGAAGAATGACATTCCCGTTCTTTTCAGAGAGGAGACAGGGTAGAGTGCGGGGTGACGGGAGGAGGACCTGAGGAAGACAGGCAGAAGCTAAATCTGATTTGGTTGCTTTATTAAAAGGTTAGTGAAATCAAACAGAGCAGACAGTTTTATAAACAGAAATAAGGGAAGGTAAGCCTCTATAGGTCAGCCTGCCCCAGCTCTAAGATTGTTAATCAGCAGTCATGAAAAATCTCTTGGACAGACCTAGGGTGAGCTGTCCTGGTCCTGCTCCCACTGTCCCCTGGGAAGTCTACCATTGACCGTCTGGCTGGGTTAGGATTGAAAAGATTGTTAATAGTAGTGCTCGTGTTTGACTCTAGTTGCCCACACAACCTGGCATCTTGTTAATCAGGAATCAGCTCAAATGTCATCTCTTTGCAGAGGCTTTTTCTACCCAAACCAATTTAAGTTTTGTATCCTCTCCCCCAGTCCATGTTGCCCTGGTGTTTTGACTCTTTTTTCATTTTCCGAATAGCACATGTCATCATCTGGATTGGCCTTTGTTATGGTTTAGTTGTGAGGTGTTTCCCAAAAGTTCAAGTGTGAGACAATGCAAGAAAGTTGAGAGGTGAGATGATTGGGTGATAAGAGCCTTAACCCATTCAGTGAATTGATCCCCTGATAGGGATTAACTGAGGGTAAATGAAGGCAGGTAGGGTGTGGCTGGAGGAGGTAGGTCATTGGGGGGCATGCCTTTGGGGTATATATTTTGTATCTGTTGAGTGTTGTCTCTCTCCCTGCTTCTTGGCAGCTATGACCTGACCTGCTTTCCTCTGCCACATTATTCGACCATGATGTTCTATGTCACCACCAGCCTTAAGGAATGGAACCCACTATCTGTGGACTGCTATCTCTGAAACTGAGCTCCCAAATAAACTTTTCCTCCTCTTACTGTTCTTATCAGGTCTTTGGTCACAGCAGTGAAAAAGCTGACTAAAACAGCTTTTAAATTTCATTAAAATAGAGGCCTTGTCTGCCTCACTCATTGCTGTGGTCCAACCAATCTAGAACAATGACCCGTGGAATAGGTGCTCATTGTTAAACAAATGAGTCATACTTTGTACAAGGAAGCCAGGAAATTAAAATAGATTGCATTTGGTACATGATCATTTGCCTTGATTTTAGCAAAAAGGATATTATCCTCCCATCCAACCAAGAAACATTTTTTGATTATTTAGTGGGAACTATCTACTCAAGGCAACATCAAAAATAACAGAGCTTTAAATATTATAAATTACATATAATACAGGAGTAGATATTATCCAAATAAAATCCTGTCTCTGCAGCAAATTCTGAATTGAGTTCTTACACCACAAATAATTAATAGTGTTTCCTCCATCACCATTTCTAACTTAGAATTAGGCATTATCCAGCAACAAGAGACTGAGGAGGTCCCTAAGAGTTGAATCTCCCACTCAGCTCAGGATGTTACTTGAAAGACTGAAATAGTAAGTTATACAACCCTGCTTCTCAACTCAGAGCTCCTCACTCCAAAGCCAACACTCTTCTGTATAAGATTCTGTTTGTACTAATGGTATATACACCTCCAGTAAGTATGCTTATTTGCATGTAGTAGGTTGAGAAAATGAAAGATTAATTTACTTTAGAGCAGTTGGGTCGATGAATAATATAAGTTAGTGTTTGCATAGAATAACTAGGCTTTCTCTCACCACATCAAAAATCAAAACCAAAATTACTCTTAAACAAAAATCCACAAATAAGAATTTATGAGCTATTTATTTACTCTAGGGTTAAAAATAGAGTAAATGGAGTCTCCTCTCTTTGGTGGAGCTGCTAATTGTGGTGGCATGAACGAACTTCCCAAGCATCTCCATAAAATGCACCTTTCCTTATTCTGGATTTTTTTTATATGTACTACTCATTTCATGAAGGCAGACTCCATAAGAAGCAAGGACAGATGAGGATCTGAGGCTCAGAGTGGACCATCGTGCCAGGATCACATGGCTTAGTTACTGGCAGGCCAAGGATTTAAACCCAGAGATCTTCAGAACCTGTTTCTCTTTGATTTCAAAAAGGAGAGCTCTGGGGATGCAACAGGAAGACAAAGCATGCAGCTGGACTTTTGAGGATCACAACATTAGTGAAAAACCACAGAATTGTGCTTCAGAATTTTAAAATGACATGTGTAGCTCTCCTTTGAATCACCATTCTTTCAAAGCTTGAATATATATAGATGGTAGAAAAGATGACAGGAAAAATAAGTGGATGGGTTTATGTGTGAATGGACAGACAGGAAGTTGTAAGAACTAGCAGTTTAAGGAACTTTAACCTAAAGTCAAATCACATATATGCTAACTTGTCAAGCTTCCGGCTATCCTTATTTCTCATAAACATTGTGTAGAGGCAATTTGTAAAAAAGATTTGTCATCTTTTTTATGTACTGTATATTCTGTGGAACTGTTACAAAGACATTTATTGAAGTCGATCATTCTTCTATTACTTTGTGAAATATGGTAGGCTAAAGGGGCAAGCCTTGCCTCCAAGCAGTTTCCCTCAAAGAAGCAGTGTTAAGGAAAGTGCTGGAAAATGCTGCTGCTATTCACCCCTACTCCTGTCCCCACCCAAAGAGTGAATTGCATTGATTCTTATTTAGCTCTCACAGTGACCAGAAGTGGCTAGGTTTACCCTTGGCTAATGAAGACTCGAGAGGGTACTCAAGGACATTCTCTAGTGGCAGGCGAGACCCTTGGTGGGGCCTCTCATGCCAGGTGCTTTACTTGCTCTTGAACACCACAGCAGTGAAATGCACTGGGCTTTTTCACTACTGAATCTCTACACTTCACATAGTGCCTAGCGCTTAGTAGGCCTTTTATGAGGGGGGAAAAAAAGAGTAAACAGAGTCTATAAAATATGACCCTTGAGCTTTTAAACAGTCTATTATTTGGGGTCCTAGATTTTTATTAAATACCAAATGTAAAACAAGCCCTTTGACTAGGAAAAGATTTAAAAATAAAAATCAGTAATATTTAGTTGGTGAGAAGTTGTGTAATATCTTTGAATAATGAGAGCTTTGGCAAACAGTCCATTTGATTGAAAGGAATTTTGCAAAGCATTTTAGCCACTAGAAGGAAAGGAAAGTTCTATTGAGTTTTTAAAACGGACTATGTGAGCCCATTTGTTGAAACTAAACACTGAAGAGCCTTAGGTTTTAATGAATCTAACAGAAATTTTATCTAAAAAGAACTCATTGGAAACCAGATGGTACAGCCACCATTGTGAGCTGAGCCTAACTCTCTTGTTTTCTGAAGTGCATGTCAATTTAGCTCCACAGAACTCATAGTACAAAGATGCTATTAATTCTGGAAGCCTCTGTACCCTACTCACCCTCTCCAACCATCCCGGCCAAAGCAATACTTCCGTTCCCTGGAAATTAATGCTTTCAATAAAATGTGTGTCTTGGGCAGGAAGTGGGGCTGGGAAGGTTGTCACTTCTCTTGGTTTTTAATTTATTAAAAAATTAAATTATTCAATGGCACTAGTCAAAGCATGGTCAGGCAGGCTTTACTCAAGACCATCAAGAAAGGTATGGGGACTTCTGTAACAGGTCTTGGAGAAAGGAAGAGAGATGGGGCTTCACTTTCACAACACAGCCAAGTGGGAATTTATAGCCAAAGAGTGGGCTGGGGGTCAGTGGGGAACATTGTGAGGGAGATCTGGCTAAACCTGATCCAACCAGGATTCTACTGAAGAAAGGCCATCACCTGGGGGAAGGTGGAGCTTGACGGAAGTTCAACCAAGCAAAGACTCTGTCATACGTCTCTTACGTGGCCCGAGACACCAAGCTCTACACCACAGATCAGTGTCTCGAAGACTTTAGTTAGTAAGGGCAAGAAGAGAGAAAGCCCATCAGGAATGCAAGGCAAGTGATGCCTTCTCTGGATCTCTTGAGGAGCCTGGGGAGGGTCAAGGGCAGTGAAAACACAATGCGGGGGGGAGGTTCAGAACTCTTGATTGCATGCTATGATAGGAAGCCCCTGGTTTGTAAGTATAAAAAGTGAGTGCTTTTCAGTTTTTGCCTTTATTTTTGTGAATTCTTGACCTTTGTCAGTGAAGTTAGGTAATTTTGGTTTCTCTTCACTCTTTATGTAATAATCAAATGGGTTATTCCCCCTCATTTATGGGTGGTTAGGTCTTTCCAGCAATGAGTGAAGCACCTTGTAAGACATAAGAATTCTTCCAGCTCTCATGGTTCAAGGGCTTAATGCTAAAGATTCCAAGTTTCTGGGTTGGATTTCTATAGCGTCAGCTTCTAGGCCACCAGGCAGTTTCCAGGGGTGGTGGTCAACTACTTACTGAAAACAGACAATAATTCCTTAATCCTAAAACCTGGCTCTTATCCCATCTGCCATGGTATAAGATTCCCAGTGGTGACTCCTGAGGACTAAAGAGGGCCGCTTCCCGATTATGTTAGGTTTGACACACACCCTGCACTTTGTTGCCTGAATGAAAGACCTAGGTCTAAGATGTATTCCCTAAACATATTAAGCACACACTGTGTGCCAGGGTGCACAGTCGCGCACGTGCGTACACACACACACACACACACACACACGACCCGTGGTCATTGACTTTGTGGGATATAAGCTGTGTGCACCAGAATCACAAAGAGATCGTTGCAACACACTGCAAATCTGACAAGCCCGTGGCCATTTATAGTGAAAAATCAAACTTAAATGTTGTGTGTGAGAGAAGAAGTGGGTGAGCAAGAGAGCTCACTCCTGACTGTTGGAGTAGATGGGGATGATGGTTACGAGACTGTAATGACATTGCCATCGTTGATTTGCCTTAGCTGATACTTCATTGGGAAGATAAATACCAGTCCCAGAGTCACTGAGAGGGTCAGGTGAACAGAGAGAGAAATCCTGGAAACCCCACTGAATGGTCAGAAAGGGGGCAAGTCTAGGCATGATGTCCCTAGAAGAAATGGAGCTTAATTGGGGGCTGACTTGAAAGAAGTTCATTGTTATCTCTTTTAAGCTGTTTTAAGAATTTGACTGACCCCACCCAAGAGGGGCTCGGACATCGCTTCCCTTTAATGGCTTCACAGACTGCTTGTGCAGTGGCTGTAGGTGATTGTTTTGCAGCTGGGTCCCTGTTGGCTAACCTTTCCTTGATTGACAGGGGGCATTGGAAATAGGTGAGGGGAATTAGAAAACAGCTAGAGGGAGAAACAAAGGAGCCATCCTCCCATCTCCTAGGCCTTTGTTATTGGCATTTTCTCTCTGCAAGTTGATTCAGGTCAGTAGGGAAATCATTAGCGGGATAGAGAAGCTTTTTAAGGGTTCCTTATTTATTGATGCTGAAGGCTTTGGGATTGTGCATTTTCTTTGTTCTGTGCCTCCACAGTGGTAGGAGTTCTAGATAAAATATTAATCATAAAGTTTTTTTTTTTATCATTTCCAGTTGCCCAGAGATATTAAGAGTTATGGCCATGAAGCCTTGGTACAGCTATATTTTACTGCCCACGTGTCTTCCCAGAGACGACACATATGCTTTTCATTTTGCTGCCATTATTCTTCTTGAGATCACAGGGCATCAATCATTACTGTGGTGGAAAAATGAAGATGAGGGAGAAAAGCATGGGTCTGTAAGCACAAGATGATGTGTTTGTCTGCAGTGCCAAGGGACAGTCTCTGAATTCAGGAACCAGAAAAGGCTCTGTGACTGGTACTTCAGGAAGAAGATTCATCAGCAAGGAAACCAGAGCCCCCAACCAGCAGTCGGTATGCAGAGGTGTTTCGATAAGCTGTGTTGCATTGTGGAATTCCACCTTCCTGGCAGTGTAATACAATCAGACTGGGCTGGGGTGAGAGAGTTGAGATGCCTCCTCTCCCGAATGTCATATTAATTGCAGCTGTGTCGATGGAAAAGATGAATAGGGTGTTAATGTCCCAAAAAAGGTGCTCTGGATAGATGGTCTCCCTGGCTCTTATTAGCCAGTGAAAACCCTGGCTAGCTTTTGCAAATGGAAAGGATTCTCAAGTCCCTGTCCTGTCCAGCATGCTTTTATTCTCATCGGAATGTTATTTTCCATTCTGAGACACCACCTCGCAAGGATAGAGTGCTGTGATGAATGTAAATACATTTAAAAGAGGTCCCTGTGGTAGTGACATTCGTCGAGTCATGAGCCTCTGCTTCATATTTTACGTGGACTCTCTCCCAGCTCCTATCTGTGAGGGAGGTGTTAGCAGGCTCAAATGAGGAGACTGAGGCCCAAAGAGTTAAAGTGCCAAGGTCACATGGCTGCGAGTGGTAGAGCTGGGATTTGAATTCCTTTGATGCTAAATAAATTTGTATTCTGCCACTTGGACAATAATATGTAAATCATTGAAAACTTTTATTTATGATAAGCGTATGGGAAGTGGGGTCCTAGAGCTCCTGTCCCGAGATCCCATCAACATTGTTCCTTGATTCTTTCAGCACTCTGGGACCTCAGCAGAGGCCCCCCAGACTGGTGAGCAGAGCCTTCCTTTGAAATGTAACAGACCTAGCACTGCCTCTTGCATGACTTCATGTCCTCTCCTGCCCACTTCTCTGCAGCCACTTGCCATGCCAGAACAAGTTCGATCCAGAGCAAACACTTCCTGGTGGGTACTTTAAAGTTTAAAGAAAGTTTAGAGAAAGGCTCTGCAGACCTGGGGAGGAAATGTGTCTCTCTGCTGCAATTCTTTTGTTCCTAATGGTTTTATACCAACCTGAAAATACGCTTCACACACTTTCACCCTTGGGAAAGGGCAGAGGACTGTCCACATGGAGACCAAAGTTGCTGCACTGTCCTGAGGGAGCATGTAGTTTGTTTTGATTCCTGGCTTCAACTGCAGTCTTCATCACAGGTGCCCTTCTGGAGCCAGAACCCACCTATTTCCTTTTTTTTTTTTTTAATTTTTTATTGTTGGCTGTTCAAAACATTACATAGTTCTTGATATATCATATTTCACACTTTGATTCAAGTGGGTTATGAACTCCCATTTTTACCCCATGTACAGATTGCAGAATCACATCAGTTACACATCCATTGATTTACATTTTGCCATACTAGTGTCTGTTGTATTCTGCTGCCTTTCCTATCCTCTACTATCCCCCCTCCCCTCCCCTCCCCTCTTCTCTCTCTGCCCCCTCTACTGACATTCATTTGTCCCCCTTGTATTATTTTCCCCTTTCCCCTCACTTCCTCTTGTATGTACTTTTGTATAACTCTGAGGGTCTCCTTCCATTTCCATGCAATTTCCCTTCTCTCTCCCTTTCCCTCCCACCTCTCATCCCTGTTTAATGTTAATCTTCTTCTCCTGCTCTTCGTCCCTACTCTGTTCTTAGTTACTCTCCTTATATCAAAGAAGATATTTGGCATTTGTTTTTTAGGGATTGGCTAGCTTCACTTAGCATAATCTGCTCTAATGCCATCCATTTCCCTGTAAATTCTATGATTTTGTCATTTTTTAATGCAGAGTAATACTCCATTGTGTATAAATGCCACATTTTTTTTATCCATTCATCTATTGAAGGGCATCTAGGTTGGTTCCACAGTCTTGCTATTGTGAATTGTGCTGCTATGAACATCTATGTAGCAGTGTCCCTGTAGCATGCTCTTTTTAGGTCTTTAGGGAATAGACCAAGAAGGGGAATAGCTGGGTCAAATGGTGGTTCCATTCCCAGCTTTCCAAGAAATCTCCATACTGCTTTCCAAATTGGCTGCACCAATTTACAGTCCCACCATCAATGTACAAGTGTACCCTTTTCCCCACATCCTCGCCAGCACTTGTTGTTGTTTGACTTCATAATGGCTGCCAATCTAACTGGAGTGAGATGGTATCTTAGGGTGGTTTTGATTTGCATTTCTCTGACTGCTAGAGATGGTGAGCATTTTTTCATGTACTTGTTGATTGATTGTATGTCCTCCTCTGAGAAGTGTCTGTTCAGGTCCTTGGCCCATTTGTTGATTGGGTTGTTTGTTCTCTTATTGTCTAATTTTTGGAGTTCTTTGTATACTCTGGATATTAGGGCTCTATCTGAAGTGTGAGGAGTAAAGATTTGTTCCCAGGATGTAGGCTCTCTATTTACCTCTCTTATTGTTTCTTTTGCTGAGAAAAAACTTTTTAGTTTGAGTAAGTCCCATTTGTTGATTCTAGTTATTAACTTTTGTGCTATGGGTGTCCTATTGAGGAATTTGGAGCCCGACCCCACAGTATGTAGATCATAGCCAACTTTTTCTTCTATCAGACGGCGTGTCTCTGATTTGATATCAAGCTCCTTGATCCATTTTGAATTCACTTTTGTGCATGGCGAGAGAAAGGGATTCAGTTTCATTTTGTTGCATATGGATTTCCAGTTTTCCCAGCACCATTTGTTGAAGATGCTATCCTTCCTCCATTGCATGCTTTTAACCCCTTTATCAAATATAAGATAGTTGTAGTTTTGTGGATTGGTTTCTGTGTCCTCTATTCTGTACCATTGGTCCACCTGCCTGTTTTGGTACCAGTACCATGCTGTTTTTGTTACTATTGCTCTGTAGTATAGTTTGAAGTCTGGTATCGCTATACCGCCTGATTCACACTTCCTGCTTAGCATTGTTTTTGCTATTCTGGGTCTTTTATTTTTCCATATGAATTTCATGATTGCTTTCTCTATTTCTACAAGAAATGCTGTTGGGATTTTGATTGGCATTGCATTAAACCTATAGAGAACTTTTGGTAATATCGCCATTTTGATGATGTTAGTTCTGCCTATCCATGAACGGGGTATATTTTTCCATCTTCTAAGATCTTCTATTTCTCTCTTTAGGGTTCTGTAGTTTTCATTGTATAAGTCTTTCACCTCTTTTGTTAGGTTGATTCCCAAGTATTTTATTTTTTTTGAAGATATTGTGAATGGAGTGGTTGTCCTCATTTCCATTTCAGAGGATTTGTCGCTGATATACAGGAATGCCTTTGATTTATGCGTGTTGATTTTATATCCTGCCACTTTGCTGAATTCATTTATTAGCTCTAATAGTTTCTTTGTAGACCCTTTTGGGTCTGCTAGGTATAGAATCATGTCATCTGCAAATAGTGATAATTTAAGTTTTTCTTTTCCTATTTTGATGGCTTTAATTTCTTTCGTCTGTCTAATTGCTCTGGCCAGTGTTTCGAGAACTATGTTGAACAGAAGTGGTGAGAGAGGGCATCCCTGTCTTGTTCCAGATTTTAGAGGGAATGCCTTCAATTTTTCTCCATTCAGAATGATGCTAGCCTGAGGCTTAGCATAGATTGCTTTTACAATATTGAGGTATGTTCCTGTTATCCCTAGTTTTTCTAGAGTTTTGAACATAAAGGGATGCTGTACTTTGTCGAATGCTTTTTCCCATCTATCGAGATGATCATATGGTTCTTATTTTTAAGTCTATTGATGTGGTGAATAACATTTATTGATTTCCGTATATTGAACCAGCCTTGCATCCCAGGGATGAATCCTACTTGATCATGGTGCACAATTTTTTTGATATGTTTTTGTATCCGATTCGCCAGAATTTTGTTGAGGATTTTTGCATCTAGGTTCATTAGAGATATTGGTCTGTAGTTTTCTTTCTTTGAAGTGTCTTTGTCTGGTTTAGGTATCAGGGTGATGTTGGCCTCATAGAATGAATTTGGAAGTTCTCCCTCTTTTTCTATTTCCTGAAGTAGCTTGAAAAGTATTGGTATTAGTTCCTCTTTAAAGGTTTTGTAAAACTCTGCTGTATACCCATCCGGTCCTGGGCTTTTCTTAGTTGGTAGTCTTTTGATGGTTTCTTCTATTTCCTCAATTGATATTGGTTTGTTTAGGTTGTCTATATCCTCCTGACTCAATCTGGGCAGATCATATGACTTAAGAAATTTATCGATGCCTTCACTATCTTCTAATTTATTGGAGTATAAGGATTCAAAATAGTTTTTGATTATCTTCTGTATTTCTGAAGTGTCTGTTGTGATATTGCCTTTTTCATCCCATATGCTAGTAATTTGAGTTCTCTCTCTTCTTCTCTTCACTAGCATGGCTAAGGGTCTGTCGATTTTGTTTATTTTTTCAAAGAACCAACTTTTAGTTTTGTCAATTTTTTCAATTGTTTCTTTTGTTTCGATTTCATTAATTTCAGCTCTGATTTTAATTATTTCTTGCCTTCTACTTCTTTTGCTGTTGTTTTGCTCTTCTTTTTCTAGGATTTTGAGATGAAGTATGAGATCATTTATTTGTTGGTTTTTTCTTTTTTTAAGGAATGAACTCCAAGCAATGAATTTTCCTCTTAGAACTGCTTTCAATGTGTCCCATAGATTCCGATATGTTGTGTCTGTGTTTTCATTAATCTCTAAGAATTTTTTAATTTCCTCCTTGATGTCTTCTATAACCCATTGATCATTCAGTAACCTATTGTTCATTCTCCAAGTGATGTATTCTTTTTCCTTCCTTCTTTTATTGTTGATTTTCAGTTCCATTCCATTATGATCAGATAGGATGCATGGTATTATCTCTACTCCTTTATATTGTCTAAGAGTTTCCCTGTGACATAATATATGATCTATTTTTGAAAAGGATCCATGTGCTGCTGAGAAAAAAGTGTAACTGCTTGATGTTGGGTGGTATATTCTATATATGTCAATTAAGTCTAGGTTATTAATTGTGTTATTGAGTTCTATAGTTTCCTTATTCAACTTTTGTTTGGAAGATCTGTCCAGTGGCGAGAGAGGTGTGTTGAAGTCTCCCATGATTATTGTATGGTGGTCTATTAGACTCTTGAACTTGAGAAGAGTTTGTTTGATGAACATAGCTGCACCATTGTTTGGGGCATATATATTTATGATTGTTATGTCTTGTTGGTGTATCGTTCCCTTAAGCAGTATGTAGTGTCCCTCTTTATCCCTTTTGATTAACTTGGGCTTGAAATCTATTTTATTTGATATGAGTATGGACACTCCTGCTTGTTTCCGAAGTCCATATGAGTGATATGATTTTTCCCAACCTTTCACCTTCAGCCTGTGTATGTCTTTTCCTATCAAATGCGTCTCCTGTAGGCAGCATATTGTTGGGTCTTGTTTTGTGATCCATTCTACTAGCCTGTGTCTCTTGATTGGTGAGTTTAAGCCATTAACATTTAGGGTTATTATTGAGATATGGGTTGTTCTTCCAGCCATATTTGTTTATTTATGTTACTAAACATGGTTTGTTTTCCTCTTTGATTATTTTCCCCCCTTTACTGTCCTACCTCCCACTGTTGGTTTTCATTGTTATTTTCCATTTCCTCTCCCTGTAATGTTTTGCCAAGGATGTTTTGAAGAGATGGTTTTCTAGCTGCAAATTCTTTTAACTTTTGTTTATTGTGGAAGGTTTTAATTTCATCTTCCATCCTGAAGCTTAATTTCGCTGGAAACACAATTCTTGGTTGGAACCCATTTTCTTTCAGTGTTTGAAATATGTTATTCCAGGATCTTCTAGCTTTCAGAGTCTGTGTTGAAAGATCAGCTGTTATCCTGATTGGCTTACCCCTAAATGTGATCTGCTTCCTTTCTCTTGTAGGTTTTAAAATTCTCTCCTTATTCTGTATGTTGGGCATCTTCATTATAATGTGTCTAGGTGTGGGTCTCTTATGATTTTGCACATTCGGCGTCCTGTAAGCTTCTAGGATTTGGGATTCTGTCTCATTCTTCAAGTCTGGGAAGTTTTCTCGTATTATTTCATTGAATAGATTGCTCATTCCTTTGGTTTGAAACTCTGTCCCTTCCTGTATCCCAATGACTCTTAAATTTGGTCTCTTGATGTTATCCCATATTTCTTGGATGTTCTCCTCATGGTTTCTTAACAGTCTTGCTGAGCTGTCTATGTTCTTTTCAAGTTGAAATACTTTATCTTCATTGTCTGATGTTTTATCTTCTAAGTGTTCTACTCTGCTGGTAGTATTCTCAATTGAGTTTTTAAGTTGGTTTATTGCTTCCTGCATTTCTAGGATTTCTGTTTGTTTGTTTTTTATAACCTCTATCTCCCTGTATAGTTGATCTTTTGCTTCTTGGATTTGTTTATGTAATTCATTGTTGAAGTGATCTTTCATTGTCTGATTTTGCTGTCTGATGTCTTCCTTGAGACTCCAGATCATCTGAAGCATGTATATCCTGAATTCTTTATCTGACATTCCATCTGCTGCAGCTATTACCTCTTCTAACGTTGAGTTGACCTGCATTGCTTGTGGTCCTTTCTTTCCTTGTCTCTTCATACTGTTCGCGTTCCTTTCTACTTGGTGAAACTGTTGTGCTGTTGAATTTTCCCCCTATATATTTATATTGGTCTTGTATAGTTGCAAAGTCTCCCTCGCAGGCGCGGGCGGCGGCTCTGCCCCTCCTCCAATTGGGGCAATGTGCCTACCACGCCGGCAGGCCGCTGGGCCTGCTCTGCCGGTCGGTAGCAGGTCCGCCTACCTTGCAGGCGCGGGCGGCGGCTCTGTCCCTCTGCGGGCCGCTAGGCTTGTTCTGTCGGTGGTCGCAGTTCTGCCTACTTTGCAGGCGCAGGCAGCGGCACTGCCCCTCTGCAGGCCTCTGGGGCTGTTCTGCCAGTGGGTCGCAGGTCCGCCTACCTTGCAGGCGCGGGGGGGGGGGGCGGCTCTACCCTTCCTCAGGCCCCTGGACCTGTTCTGTCTGTCGGTTGCAGGTCTGGCCTGTTCTGTTGGTGGTCACAGTTCCGTCTACCTTGCAGGCGCGGGGGGAGGGGGCGGCTCTGCCTCTCAGCAGGCCGCTGCTCCTCTTCTGCCGGTGGGTCACAGGCCCGCCTACCTTTCAGGAGTGATTGGAAGCTCTGTCCCTCCGCAGGCCACTGGGCCTTTTCTGTTGGTGGTCACAGTTCCGCCTACCTGGCAGGCGCGGGGGGTCAGAACCCACCTATTTCTACCAGTGGCAATAAATAGCTTCTCTTTGGGGTCAGGAAGAAGTAAACCAGATGAGCACTCAGGTAGTCATCCTCTTTAAGGTTCTGTCTGACTTTGAAACTTAGAGAAAACTGGCCGGAGGAGAATATGGTGTTCCTTGAGGCATATATGAAGTAGGTCCCAACAGTCTTCATGGCCAGCCCTTTGTCCTTCTGTAGGTGGCCTTTGTTTTCATGTGTTCCTAAGTATTGCAGAAGAGAGGATTGCATCACACTTGGTGAAGAAGATAGCGTCTCTCCTTTGGGACCTCCTATTTCCCAGCAAATTCTTCAGCCTCCCTAGACTGTACCACATACGCTAATTAATCTCCTTATAGATTTTCCTCCTTCTTATTTTAATTCTCAACTGGTATTTCTCGAGGACGTGGGCCTTGGGAATTGTAGGGTCATTTGTTGAATTTCTGGCAGTGTGAGAATTTCTAATAGTTTGCTTTTCGTTCTTAGGCATCGTGAAGTAGGCATCAGAGGCAGAGAAAATAATTGAGGAAGAAAAACAAAACTTGCAAAAGCCCAGAAACAACAGCCTTGCTCGAAATAGCCAGGGGTTGGGGCACTGGATGCCTGTTCTTTTTATTTTAATAGGAGCTATATTTTCCTTATATTTTCTCTTATTGGCTGCTCAGAATACTTTGTTGTATAAATCTATTCTTTTCTATGGTTCTATAGAACTTTCCTTTGAGTTTCTCCTGGAGAACTAGGACCCCCCGCCCCAATCCTATGTCACATTACCCCATACCCATTGTGACTGTGTACCCAATAGATGAGACAAATTTCAAAAACCATAGAGTAGAAAGTACAAAGCAAAGTGCCACGGTATTGATGACTTTTCAATGTCCATCCACCAGAAGACTATTTATGAAAGGCTGAGCTCCAACAATACCTGTGGTCCCTAACAGTACTGAGGGATAGAAGCCATGGCACCTGAGAAGGTGCAATGGCATCAGTTTGTTCTCTGTGGCCTCTGGCACAGAACATTCTTTTGCCAGCGTTCGGACACTTCACCTGGAATTTATCTCACTATCAACTAATCAGACAACTTTGTATTTACTCTTGCTCCTTTGGAGGAGGCGGTATGTACTCAGGCTACCTGGAAAGACCTTTTTTGGAAATTTGCCTCAGCAAGATGTTTTAAAATCTGTTGACAAGCAGGTGATGTCTAGGTAGTGAGTAGAAAAATAGCTAAAGCTTGTATCCAGTGTTTGCAAAACAGGGCACTTTGGAAGTGATTTGTAGTTTGATTTTGAAATGTCTTAGCTCTGGCTAAGCCATGGAGCATTGCTTCTGACCAGATACCATTTGTCACCCTGACAGCTTTAGAAATATCTACTGTTTCTTCATGGGGAATAGAGGAGTCTTCTTGGCTTCTTTGAACCTGAAATTTTCGCATAATCCAAAGTGAAGATTAATATTTTCTCTGGCCATATGAGGTTTCATTGGCCAGACTTTTTTTTTTTTTCCTGAGAACATTACACCTTTATTTTCCAAATTGAATCAGCATCAAATAAAACACGTTGCAACCTCAAAATCAGTTGCACTCCAGCTGAATAAGATTGGTTATAAACCAAAATTAGGGGATAAAGCTAGGGTGGGGTGGCCTTGTAAATTCTGAGTGATTTCTAGATACATTAGAAATGGCTTTCTCATTTTGAATCTTTGGGAAAGCCATGTAATTAATCTACATACTAAATTCCTTTTTATTTTGCTTCTCAGAACAATTCCCAAAACCATTACCATACTCCAAATGAGAACATATTTGTCTTACTTATTCGAACGCAGTGAAAAATCAGATCCTATTTTCTGCAAATAGCTTTTTTGCATTTATATTTTCCATATCACTTCTTTATTATGATATAGCATTAAAAGAAAGAGGTGTCTGTTTTTGTGTTACCTGCTCACATACTTTATCACAAAATGAGGGACCCGTGCTGTGAAATCAGAATTTCCATTTAGCCCTTAAATGTTGGTACAATAATGGAAATTTGGTCAGTAATAATATTATTATTTTCTACCAACAAAGAAACAAACCAGGCTTATGAGATGGTTAACATCAACACACTGCAAAACTTCTGAGTGATACCTGTATCTAACTTAATTTATTTTGGTGATATATTTACCTACAAATGGCAAATCTTGAGTTTATAGTGAGACTTTGGTCGACAGGAGTTGGGGGACAAGCAAATATTAAAACACTAAGAATTGACTTCTCTACTAGTGTGGTCAATTTGAAATTCTGAAAATTATTTCATCCTCTTGTGGCAGTCTGATAGCAAAGGGCCTGGTTATGGTCTTTGGGGTCAGAAGAACTGAAGAATGAACATAAAAACGTTAATTCATCTTTTCAAGATATTTCAAGGTTTTATTTTGTAAAATGCCTCTAGCAATAGACAACCTACATTAAGAAGGTCAACAGAAATAAGCAATAGAAGATCTTTGTTGTGTTCTACAAATGCTAGGAGTTAATAGTATTTTCTTACTAAAATGAATATAGCCCCAAAGAAAGCGGAAATGATATAGTTATTGGTCATTTGCATCCTGATATGAATTAAAGACTTAAGAGCAGATTTTTTAAAATATGAAATGTAACAAAGGATAAAAATGGCTGGTTTTCTTAGCCATGTTCAGAAAGCAGATCCTGAAAGAAAATTTTACAATTTTGCCAGTTGTGTTTTTGTTTAAACCATGTAAGGCTGCATAATTAGTCTTTAATCTGTGGACTTCTGCAAAAGTGTAAATGTTTAAAGACATTTCCTTCTATTTTCCCATCTCTGAGACCTGATTTTTAACCTAATTTGTTTCTTTCTCTCTTTAAGGAAGAATGTGGCTGGGTCTGGTTCATCAAGGTTCCCTTTGGGGAGCATGGTGGAAAAGTTGCAAGACTTGTTATTCAGGTTTACTCTAGAGTCTTGATGGTCCAGCCAGGTGAATCTCTGGAATTTTAGAAAAACATCTTGTCATTTCACATATTCTCCACATCATATCCATGGGAAAAGAGGTCAACCCAGTTCTTGAGCCAAGTGCAAAGTAAGGGTTGATGTGACTGAGGAGAAAGCTGGCATCTCATTGCAGATTTTGCTTTTAGCTGGATTTATCAGACAAGCCAAAGCTGAGGATGGAAGGATGGAGCCGGAAGAAGGTGCCTGCAATTGAGACTTTCCCAGACCCACTGAGGCTGCCTCCTGGGGGTGGGGGCAGGGGGCTGCTGCTTGGAAGTCATGGTTTAATATTTCCATTATTTCACAAAGTTGAGTGAGAGTATTTTCCATATCCCCATTCTATACTATATTAAATATTCTCTATACCCCACCTCATTTAAGTTTTCTGAAATGGCTATTTTTCCTGTCTTACATGGCAAAATCCTAGCTATTGATTCTCCTATTCTTTAGGATTTAGATTGTATCACAAAGACCTAATGCTGCCCCCATTCCTGTTTTGCTTTTTGACAGAATCTGGGTTAGATTTTTCCTTCATAAAGAGATGGAACTCACCAAGCTTCTTTCTTATATCCAAGTTACGTTGTGAATATCAAAGAACTAATTCTATGCAGTGATGTAAAATATGGTTCTAATTTACTTCACGCTGTCAGGCTGATGTTTTACCTTCTCTCCAGGTGGGGAGAGCGATGGGGAATTAGCACGGTTATATGTTGATATGCAAACTACCTATTTTGAATTATCAAGAGACAGTTTCTTAATGGTATAAAATGAAAATTTATGACACTGTCAGTGTTGTGCACAAGAAGTGTTTTTTTTTAATGATTTTGTTCATGTTCTCTCCTTCCCTCTGTCCTCTCCCATTTTAAATCACACCTGCCTTTATAAGTGAACATGTTAATTTTCCACCAGCTGCCCAGATCCCTATGGTTTCCTAGTTCCTTTGCTCAGAACATTTAGGCAGAGATAAGTTTTGAGTTGTAATCAGTCATTTATTCAGTACCAACTCTTGTCCAACACTAAGCTCTCATCAGCTGGTAAACATTCCCTATGAACTGGTTAAGGGGACAATCACTGGAGGGAACCAAGAGGGTTGGTTTTATGTTTTTTGTTTGTTTGGGGGCTTTGGGGGTAGAGCTATTAAGTAATAAGATTCCCCCCCTTGCACACATACGCATACACACACACACACACACAAACACACACACACCAGCATTTAACTGTGTAACTGAGTGTCCTTTTCTTCAAAATGGAAGATTGCACCTATTTCTTTGAAAGTGTTGCAATGGCCCTGAATATTTGAGACCAACCTTCTTTTGGTGATGAAATGCACAAACCACAAAAGTTCTTTTTTACCCCCCTCTTATCATTTAACTTTCCAACAGTTTTATTCAACTTGATTCCCTCTTACCAGTTTAGAATGATCTTAAATGCAAAAAAAATCAAACATACTCTTAACAGATGGGCCATAATTCTTTTTCAATATTCAGAGGGATGTGATGATGGCAATTTCAAAAATGATTTAAGCATCAGTATTATTAGAGCCTAGAGACAAAAATCCACTCTAAGTGCAAGTCCTTATAGTTTTGTTAAATAAAATTGGATGCATTACTTATGATAATGTGTGTGAAATTCAAATTCTGGATAAATTAGACCTTGGCTAAGTACGCATACTATGGTCTGACTTAGATGAAAAATATGCTAATAAGGAGCATCTTGCAACAGCCCTGAACCATGTTCCCACCTCAGCTAACCTGCCCAGGCCAGAGAAAATTATCCCAGGACCATCGCAGCAAGGTTGATAACCATTATGACCTGACATATTTCTCATTGCTGGACCTATCCAAGTTGTCATCCCAAGTCATTACCCAAATCTGTTCAGACATTTTAGGCCTCCAAAATTGCAAGTAACCAACCTCTTTCTGGAACAGATTGAAGGAATCCTGACACTCTTGAAATTGTCATTTTTTAAAATTTGTTTTAATTAGTTGTACATGACAGTAGAATGCACTTATATACTTTGATGTATCATACATAGATGGGATATAATTTCTCATTTTTATGAGTGTACATATTGTAGAATCACATTGATCATACAGTCACATACATACATACAATAATATGTCTGTTTCATTCTACTATCTTTCTTATCCCCACATCCCCTGCCTTCCCCTCCTTTCACTCCTCTCTACCTATAATCTAAGGTAACACTATTTCTTTTTTTTTTTGCATTACAATTATTAATACGCATATATACCATGTATGTGTATATTGTATTTTGGACTCATCACTTCTTCCTCATTTAGCAAGGCCTCACATCCATGCCCTGGTCTTTGATATTCGTCAACCTTCTTCCTGACCCTGCACTGGTTCCAATGTGTGCTTTGGCTTAGTCTCCTCTCCATTTGGCACACATGGATGATACCTTTAGGCTTTCCTTCTGCTGTTTAGATAAGCTCCAGCCATTCTATGATGATACACACACTTTCAGAGACACCGTAACATATCAAATTTGTAACCATTTGTATTTGGAGCTTTTCAACAGCATACATTGAATTTGACAATGGTCTTAGACAACTGATGATGGTTGAAACAGAGGACTATAAGAAAAAAATGCTGTCACCAAAGTTAGAAACTTCAAATGTAGAACAATAATATAAATTTGTAGCACTTTAGAGCATTATGTTTTTTTACAAAACTTTCATGTTAGCTAATTTTGTTCTTACAGTGGGCTTAGGTATCAAACTCTGGTTTTACTGAGGCTGAGATATGAGTGATTTGCTCCTGGTCACACAGCTAATGGGTGACAGTGCCCGTTGCAGATCTGAGGGTCTGCATTGTTCCTACCACTGAAGGTGTCCTTGCTTTCCTCTGAGTCAGCTGCATGGCCTTGGAGGAGAAGGGTGGAAGGGGTTAATAATACCATCGGTCACAGATTTTCCTAGAGCTCTAATATTTGCTTTTTTCCTAGACTTTCAATTCTGCTGGGTTTGGGCCCAAGAGATTTTTAAAAGGCATAATTCAGATTTCCAAGAACCCCTATGCCTGACCAAACAATTTAGGGAAGCAGGGCTTGAGTTGCATCTTAGAATTTTTAAGTTGCTGAATGAAGCTCTTTAACCCAAGCCCCGACTTTGGTGGAGAAGCTGCCCTATCCATCAGCTCCAGTTTCTTGGGCAAACAGAGCCAATGGGTCTCTCCCCGGCTTGCCCCCCAAAAATCAGAGGGTGCAGATGCTCCTAGAAAGCAGAGCTTCCAACTGGACAGGGATGAGTTCCCTCTGAGAAGGGAAAGATCAGCGTAGACTGAAGTAGATAGGGCGTCTTCTTGAACACGTGGCATCTGAGCTGTGGAGGAGAAGTTGGGGGAAATTTGAATGGGATTCTACAAAGCAGAGGCATATGGGCATGGCTAAGAGCCTGGCCCACTGTGTCTCGCTCTCCTCTTTGGAAGATTGAGGACGGCAGTAGTTCCTCCTTCACGTGAGGGCTGTGGGGATTAAATAGTAACTAGTTTAAACTCAGCCTGGCAAGCATATACCCAATAAAAGCAAGTTATATTGCCAAGTCAGTAGAAACCAGGATAACCAGGAAAGGTTGGAGGGGATTGGTCGGTTGAGTTGGATGGGTTGATGGGCCCCACCTGCCTCAAGAATGAATGAAATAAATGGTTATAGAGGAACTGTATGTGAGAATGCTTTCCTGCAGACTCCTCACTTACGCCATAATCAAGGGCAGTAATAGCTAATATGATAGGTAGCGAACTTGACATTTTTTTCATTCGTCTTTTTCATAATGAATTATTCAAGGTAGAATTATGCTAATGTTTACCACCATTATTCCATTTGAATATGTCTTTAAACCTAAAGTGTCCTAAGGGCTGCCCAGGACTGACTTAACTAACTGCAAATGAGGCCCCTAATTTGCCATTTCTGCCCTAGCACCCCATCCCCTCGCCCGGCTTAGGTTGGCAGCAGGCACTCTGTCTTGTCTGGTGATGATAATAGAGGGCTTGAGTGATTCTCAATCAAAGAAAATGACAGTTCAATTTACATCTGAACGAATCTGATATTCATATTTGCATGCCTAAATGTACCTGTGTTGAAAATATGTGGTCCAACATTGTTTCAGTTTCCTAAATCATCGTGACATAACCTTGTACTTGATAGGCAGTGGGATCCAGTACAGAGAAATAATGATGGCCGTGCCACCTCGGGCTGGATTTATGTTGCATGAGATAAAATCGTTCGTAACTATTTTTGTTGCCATGTCAGCTAGCTAGTTACTGTTAATGCTTCTATAATAAGAAAACACTATGCAAAGGAACATTTTTAACAGAATTTCATAAGCTTCTACATGCCAGGTAATAACCAGAACACTGAAAATAAAACTGTCACTTTCACTTGCATTTTAAGTCAGATTTATAGCTTGCTTTCATCATAACTTGGTCCTAGACTGAAAGCAAGATCACTATTTATTATTTCCTATGTAAAGGTGGAAATCAAAAGATACTAAATGAAACAATTTTACATAAACTGTTCATAGGATTTGGTGACAGAGGCTTGCTTTGGAAGCTGGGCTTTGCCATTAGCTAGCTGGGACTCTGAATAAGTCTCCTATTGTCTGACTTATTTGTAAAATGGTAAGCATTAATACTATAGTTATATTACTATTACCTGGATGACACCCCACTCTGAAGACTCATACCCTGGACTTATGACCCAGGTCTGTTCTACTTTCAAAATCATGAATTCGCAGCATCCCAGTCTCAGACTACAGCCTCTGATTTGTCTGGTTTATTCTCCTCATACCCTACACAGCTGCCCTTTGATGTTGAATGAGCCCTCTGGTCTCTTTTATCAGTTTCTCAGTCCCCATGAGACTTTAATAACTTGTCTCTCCGGCCTTGGGCCTCATGATTCCCCAATTTCATCATTTTAAACCAGCCTGTACTACCTCCTTTGCCCTTTACTCTTCCAGAATATTCACTTTGCAGACCCCTTACCAAGAGCCTTTGGACCATTTGATTGCTTTTTCTGCATTTCGGCTGCACAACTCAACTCCGCACTGCTTAATAATCTGCCATAAGGACCTGCTCAGCTCCTCCTCCTGTTCCCTGAAAGTCACTCTGCAAGTTCACCTCTTTGCACTCTTCCCTTTTACTGCCCCTACCTTCATAACAATATGCAGGTGACCTTCTCCAGCACCTCTTACAAAAAGTGGAGCCATTGGACAGAGATATCCCGTTTCCACAAGCTCATCAGTGCCCACCCACATTCTCATCTTCTGTCCTGTCTTGGTGCAAGGTTTGTCCCTCCAGGGTGAGAACTCCTCCTCTCCTGATCCTGGAGTTTCCCACCTTTCTCCTCGTATTGCCTCTTTCACATCCCGACTGGTTTAATAAAAGACTCGAAATCTTGATGGATGGTGGAAAAAGTGCTGTCAGGAGCTTGGTGTGGCTGGGGATCTGGGGAAAGGACAGGGAAGATGATGACTAGGTGACCTCTCTGCCCAGTCTGATCCTGACTTCCATCTTAAGTTCTTTAATGCCATATTCCTTAGCAAGGGATGAGAAGCACTTCTTGGTTGGGACACAATCTGCTATTCCAACCTTATTTCCTTATTATTATTATTTTTTTAGACACATGTGATGTCACAGCCGAATACAGATTCAGGTCCTTCCGGATGTGCTGGCCAGGCCCTTACTCAGGCATTCAGTGCCCTTCCCTCTCTTTCCCTGATGTAATCCTTTGGGGGATCCTTTGAGACTGAATTGAAGTCTTCCCTTTGTACCTACCGCTCCTGTCCTGCCCCGTCTGAGTTGCCTGCTGTAGCGCTGTTGCTGTGGCGTGGTGGGTTACAACATCACTTTCTCAAGCTGGGGATTTGTTTCTGAAACCTCCATTGTGAGACATCATAGATGAAAACCCAAGGTTTGAAAGAAGAAGTTAGTGCTAGAGAGATTGAGGTTGTTAAGTGGAATCCTGAAAGATATTTTCAACTAAATGAGGCGACAAAGAAACTGCAGAAATCCAAGATGAGCCTCAGTGAGATGCTACCTGTGCTAAATAACAGGTATTTTAGAAAGTCAGGTAACTTGTTTGTGCCTCAGTCTCCTCATATGTAAAATGAAGATTACAACAATACCTACTCTCTAGTTTGCTATGGTGAATTATGTACATATATGCCTGTGTCTCGGCACATAATGTATATGTTGGAAATGCTTAGAATGGACATAGTAGGTATTAATATTCATTTATCATCTATGATTGCCATATCCTATTTTTTACTTCCACTCCCTTATATTATGAAGTGATCAGAATTTGTTCTGTTTTGAAGTGTGAATATCAAGGCATATATTTAGGGATGGGGTTCTGTACCCAAGTGTTCGTTGGGTCTAATTCATTACTTGTCATTGTTAAGCCATCTCAGTTTCCACTGTGGTCTCAAAGATGCACCTTTTCATTTGACTTGGGAAGCTCTGAGGTGCCGCAGTCCGGCTGCAGCAAAATAACTGGGGGGTGACGAGCAACTTGTGTACCTTGATACAGCAGGAGTGGGAGCCGTTTATTGTAGGACAGGAGGGGTATATATACATTCCACACAGCTTATCTTAATTAACATAAACTAGGTACAGCAGTCAACCAATAAGGAATCTCCACACTTAATGGCTCGCTGGTTACTTCACAAACCACTGCCTCTGGCAAAATGCCAGGCGCCATCCTGACTTGTTTACAGACCCTAACATTGAGGTTTATCTCAGCAAGTTCAGCTCAGGGCATGTGGAGGACAGTCTCACCTGGCTTTGTCAACCTCTCCTGCAACAATCTTGCTCTTAGGGTCCCCCCCCACCCCCCAGCTCTTTTCCCTTTACCTCAAGTTGCAGGATTCAACTTTACCTTGTCTCTGCTATTTCCAGTGCTGTTCTACACAAACATCTACTTCTGTTCCTCACTCCCAGGTCCCTTTTTGCTTACTGTTTCCAACAGGACATGTTATTCATTTACTTATATTAAAATATTCACAATATTAAAAAAATCTATAACAAAAAAGCCATGACTGTGAGTTCCATGAGACAAGAAACCGTGTTTTATTCATATTTGTGTTAAGAGTGGGCATTCAACAATTAGGGAACAAATCCTCATACAGAGGAAAATTATTGGAAGCAAATGAGATGATTCACAGGAAAAAATGTATAAACTGTAAGGATCATGACATGGATTTTACAAATCTGTTCTTTCCTGTTTCTACTATGGATCACTACAGCACCATTGTAGGAAAATATTGAGGATCAAGTTGTATTTTTGCCAAAGTAGCTTAAAAACGTGTCCCAGCCTTCCTAAGTAACTCTGACCCTTTAATCACTGTCACAAATCTACTTTATCAGAAAATTTAAAATTTTAAATTATGGTTTTAATCTATTGTTTCTCTTATTTTGATATAAAAATGTGATTGGTCATTGTAGTGACATTCATACATTTAATATCTATTGCTTTAGCTTTTCCTTAGCTTGCTTCTGAGGCTCTGATATCATCAATAATTTTTTTTGGGGGGGTACCAGAGATTGAACTTAGGGGCACTCAACCACTGAGCCACATCCCAGCCCTATTTTGTATTTTATTTAGAGGTAGGGTCTCACTGAGTTGCTTAGTGCCTCGATTTTTGCTGAGGCTGGCTCTGAATTCACGTTCCTCCTGCCTTAGCCTCCCTACCTGCTGGATTTACAGGCATGTGCCACCAAGCCTGGCAAGAGTTCTTATTTATCCAATCATTTCAGATCATTTTCCCAAGATTCTTCAAATTCTCTAACTTTGATTTAGGTTGTGCTAATCACATCCTTAACTAAGTGCAGTGTTGAAAGTCCCAAGTCCTTATTTCAAAGGGGCTCAAACCTCTAAGAGCTAGCACTATTGGGCAGAGCCCCTTTATTCCAACTTCCTAGTCATTGGTTTCAAAACTGCATTTCCTAAGAGTATCTTTCTGGCAATCCAGAAAGAAATTGTTCATAAATACTTACTGGTCTTGTTAGATGCAAAATAAATTTAATGGTTGAAAAGTTCAAGCAAATTTAAGTAGCTTCCTTTCTCGTTTTGAATAATCCCATAGTAATTTCAGGACTATGTTGAAATCAAGGCAAGATCCTGTGTGATAGATACAGAACCAGTAAGTTGTCAAACTCTCACAAACTGACTTTACTGAAAAGTGAAGCACATTGGGCTAACCCCCAATATGCTGGGGTTGTAGCTCAGTGACAGAGCGCTTGCCTAGCATGTGTGAGGCACTGGTTCGATCCTCAGCACCACATACAAATAAATGAACAAAATAAAGGTATTGTGACCATCTACAACTAACAAAAGTATTTAAAAAGTGAAGCATATCAGATATGAGTGTGTCAGTGAATAAAATACAATAATAAAATTCATTTCCATATGACCTTTATAATGCCTCTGCATTAATGCCAATGAATGAAATTCTAAGTTGAAAATATAATGATTTTCTTAATAATATCTTCACCTACAGCTGTGGAAGAAATAATATGTTTTAAAGAGTGATTTTTATGCTAATAAAAATTGAAATGCAGGAAATCCTTTTTTTAAAAATTATTTATTAAGCTATTTGAGAAAGGCCCCCCTACCCTGCAAAGTGAGTACATTTGAGAAGTATTAGAATGTTGATTATTTGAGTAGATGAGTATCTCTGCTGAGAGTAGTCTAGCACAAATTAAAAATCTTATCAGAACCTAAGAAAACAGCCTTCTTGGACTCCATCCTCCTCAATAGCTTTCTGCACCTGGGTTATTCTTGGAGGACCTTGCAGCTTAAATTAAGGAGGAACATTCAGTTCTTTCTCAAGGAGATAATCTAGGTGGATTTCTTTCTTTGTGTTTTTTTTTCTTTGTGGTCAATCATGTTTCCCAAAAGAACTCATAAATTAGAGTTTTCAATGCTGTCTTCTCCAAAATCAGATGTTATGATATGATCTTGGTCATGATTGACTCTGAGGAGGCCTCTGAAAATGGAACAGGGAAGAATAAAAACACTTATATTTTTGTTAACCTTTTACTTCCTTTAGAAGTAAAATCCATTAAGATGAAATTAAATTAGTTGTGCAAGAAATTAAAATAATTTAAATATTATTATTACATTAATAATATTACATTTTAAAATAATTTTGGACTTTGGGGAAAAAGGCCTCAAGTTGTGTAAAATGTGACTCGTGACTAGGGTAAGAAGGTGTATTTAAAAATACTTATTATAAATATTATGTTCATTTCATGTGAAATTAGTAGATTTTCTTCATAAGGCCTTCCTTTGTATAATCTTGGCCATGTTCCAGTGTGTATTGAAATCCACTTCAGTATAGAAATGACACCCTTTTGGAACTGTTTTATCGTCTGCTGTTTTCCTTAATAGAGGAGTAGTACTGATTGTATTTATGATATGCTGTGAACTCCTGGACAGGAATTGTCAAGGTTAGGCAACTGCATTGGAATTTATCTTGAACAACAAAAATGAAATGTTAACTCAATAAGGTGGGCCATAAGAACTCATTCTGCCTATTCATTGCTGTTTGCATCTTAGTCTTGTAAGAGAAAAAGGCACAGCAAGTATTTCCATTTGTCTTCTTTATGAAATCCATGAAAAGTTAAGGAGTTTTGCCTAGAGCTTTATTGAAAAATTGAAAACTGATCAAATTCTAAATAGAATGTGTATTTTTACTCTTTTAGCTCCTCTGCATTTATCTTTCACAGATTTTTCTTGCCTTCCAAATTTGTTTTCTGAAATATTTTTTCTCAGAAAGATTTTCAAAAATATAAGTCAGAAATATAATGTTTAAAAAGTATAATACAGTCCTTAAAAAGCATCATATGTGCACAATAGGCATGTTTTTAAACAATCAAATCTATAAACTGTTGAATGTCCATCAATACTTAATATATTAGTATATTTTATTATTGGTATCAAATTACTCTCACTTATTTGTTATTATGTCAAGATTTTCTGGTTAGGAGTTTTTGGGATAGCATAAGGTACCTTTTAATAATTGAAGACCCACAGTTTGGTTATTTTGCTTAAATGAGCACCATTTTTATCTTCTTAGTGTCTTTTCTATTTGAAGATAGAAACCACCAAAAAAAAAAAAAAACCATTAATGTTGCAAATATAAAAATGTCTAAGTTAAATGCTAGAGAAATTCAGGTTTGCTCTACTGAATGGTAGGCAAGTACCTGATGCCCAAGGTGACTGAAATCAGGTGCTGAAGACTAGGTTGAAATTAGGTTTGGTATTTTCAGAGAGGAGATTCTGTTTTCTAGTCTTTAACCACAGGCTTGCCCCTGTGCCACAGCCGGAAATGAGGAAGGTGAGGATGGAGGAAGGCAAGCCAGTGCTTCCTGCTTCCATGCAGGTGACCTTAGCTGGGTGAGGTCTGCGAGGTTTAAGAAAGTTTTTTAACTCTTCTTTCCATTTGGGTCAAGAAAGGGTTATCAACTTTTTTTTTTTTTTTTTTTGGTTCTGAAAGCAAAGCGACATGCTTCTTTGTTACCAGTAAGCTTGATCTGTTGGCTGTTGCTGGCAGAAATTTAATTCAGAGATGGAATCACCACTACTTCCTACTGTGTCTGTATTACTTTTCAGTACTCTTCAGTATCTGTGTTTTTAACATTTAAATAACAATCACATTTTTTCAAAAATAAATCTTCCTGGTTAGAAAATATATTGTGATTATCAAGTATTTTAATTTATCCTTTGAGCTTTAGAGAGAACTTAAATAGAACAAAAAGAGGAAAACAATATCTTCTTACTCCATTTACTTTGATACAGGGCCATTATGAAAAGAAAATATGACCTATGAAAAACTTATTTCTTGAGCTTCAGATTTCTTCTCTGATGACAGGACTTGTTCCATCAGAGTTGTTATTTTTTCAAGGAGGTGCTTTTTTTTTTTTTTTTCCCCAAAAGAGAACAGAGGGCCTTAGAAAAGCGGGTCTGCAAAGAGGTCGGGAGTTCATCACACAGCACATGCATGGGCACCGAGCTGCTCCTGAAAATGGAATAGTGAACAAGACAACAAGAAGCCCCTGACCTCAAGATACTCTTTCCTACAGCAGGGAATACCTGATGCACAGGATAAATAAATAAATAAGATGTAGAGTTTGTTAGATGATCCTAATGCAGGGAAAGGGAGTAGTCAAAATTAAGATGGAGTTGAAAATTTATATATGGTGTCTAAGGAAGGATTCTTGGAGAAGGTGACATTTGGGGTCAAGATCTAAGAAGTGAGCAAGCAGGTACAACAGAAGGAAGAGGAGTAAAGTCCCCATGGCACCTTGGAGGAGAAGGAGGAAGGCAACAGGGTTCAGGGTCTTCAGTGTGGTGAATAAGAAGGGATGGGAACAGCAGAAGAGATCAGAAATAGACCTCACAATATACTAAACACTGCAGCATCTCCATCTTTTACCCAGGCATTCTACCAAGTGTTTCTAGAGATACTGATTTAATCCTTACTACACACTAGAGAGCTAATAATTTTATGTGTATTTTACAGATAAACTGTAGACCCCAAGTAACTCTAGACCCACTAAAGCATCCAGATATATCTCATAGCTCCCCAAAATTCTTTCCTCTTAACCTCCAGTCCTCTTTAATGGGTCTACAAAACACTATCTACAGATCCATGATTGTCTCTACGCCTGTGTGAAATAAACTGCTTGAGAAGATTGTCCAAAGAACCAGGAAGATGCTCTCCCCACTCTTCTTAATAATCTCTGAGCAGGAAACCTAGGCTGGAGGCGTGAAGGCATGGTGTAGAGAATTGCACTGGAGTCAGGGAAACCTCACCCTCCTGGAGGGGAAGCTACCTGCCACAGCACTGGTAGATTGCAGCTAAATTTAGCTGCAAATCAATATGTTTTCTAACTCACCAGCTACCTCCCGTTCAGGCCTGCCCAGAGCTGGGGGGCATGTCTTATTTATTTAAAAGAGTCCTCATTCTTTCTCAGGGTATCATCACATTTCATCCACTTTTAAGATTTCAGACAAAAGTGTTTTTAGAATTATTGTCCTGGAGGGGAAGATAGAGGTGTCCCATGAAGCACTTGTATCCTTGCTCTCAGAGACTAGCTTCCCCCGGGGTGGGTGTGTTTGCTGACCAATCACTGTCATCTATGATGGCCATCCACTTTGAAAGAATATGAATATATAAGTGCCACCTGCCTTTAAAAACAACTTTCTGTTTTCTGATGTCCTTTATGTCCTCTTGCATTCCTACCCAAACAACAACATTCAGGTCTTTGCTCAGAAAGCACAATTGCTGGTGCAGCCTGTGAGGACAGGAAGACATCCATCAGGGGGAGAGATTTTCAGCAGAGATTTCTATTGCAGCTGAAGTGATCCTCCCAAACACAGCGAGGGATCCATATTTGTATATTCTTTGCCTGTGTCCAGGAAGCTTGGGTTCTTTAATCCTTAAGTACCTCAAAGGTGGTGATGGTTGTCAGTGATATAGAATAATGTTGCTCATCATATTCTTTCTATAAAGCTATGATTCTACTTCCCTTATTTATTGGAAACAGATCTTGTACAGCAATTGCAAGATTCCCATATCCTTGCGCATGAAGACCTTCCATTGAATAAAGGCAAATACTGCTATCTTCTTATAATTGATCATCTATTTTAAGTTCATCATGATTTATATTTTAAACAAAATTATTTTATTCCTGCCTCAAGCTGCCAATAGTTAAAAACCATAAGTGTTTGAGAGGATGGAATGCATACACACATGCGCACTTTTATTACAAAGATCTAAATATTGTTGAAAAGCAATAATAGGACAACTTTTTAAAAGGACAGACTTTCAAAAATTAATATAATTAGCAGAAATGGTACCTCTGTGTCCAAATATCATAAACCAAATTCCGTTTAGTCCTAATGCTACTTTACTGCATTTTTAAAAAAACTAGAATATGCTACTTAATGATAGTGAAGATCTTAGAATTGCCCTATTACATGAAAAAAGCCAGAAGGAAAGTGGTCTCAGGTGCCGATACATTAGTGTTAATATTACCTGCGTTCTAAAAACTCTACGTAGATATTTGGGATTTCAGAAGTATTCCCTTCCACAATATATATATATTTAATTCTACTAAGCAAAGAAAGAACAATGCTGTTCCCATCCACCCTGTCTCTCCTCCTACCTGTGAGAAATCCCTGAGGGCAAGGCCTTACCTTTTCATCTTTGTAATATTAGAGACACTAGCATAGCATTCTGCATCCACAGGGCACCCATTAAACGTCAAATTCTCTTAAAAACTTGATCCCATTGACATTTTGTGTACAATAATTCTTTGTTGGAGGAAGGGGGTACTCTGAGCATTACGGAAGTTTTCCTAGCATCCCTGGCCTCTACGCACTAGATGCCAGTAGCACTAGATGCCAGTAGTACCAGTCATAGCAGTCAGATGTCTCTAGACATTGTCAGATGTCCCCTGGAGGGTACAATTACCCTGTTGAAAACCATGTTTTATAGGGTGTCATGTCAAGTTTATATATTTTTTTAAAGAATAAAACATAGATGAGTCTTAACCCCTCTCCCATATATATAATATAGATTCTATAATGCGCACATACAGTTTCTTATTGAGGAGACATTTGGTTAGGAGTGCTCATCATAGTCTTTTTTTTTTCTTCCATTGGGAATCATTATGACTCCAGTAAATTGCTCACTAAATTTCATCTGTCGCTCGTGTTCCTGCTCAGATACAACTAAAGCCTACCGAAATTGATTTTTGTGTCAGCAACAGAGCAGGGATTCAGTAAGAACATGAAAGCTTTCCTTTCATTACTTGTCTCCCCCCACCACCCCCGTATTACTTGAGGTGTGGTGGGCCCTAATTATATTCCAGTGCTTTCCTGTTTGACATTTCTTTTGTTTTAATTAAAACTTCTGGAGGTTTGAGGACACTGTGGGAGAGGGTTTATGCACCAGCAGCCCCGATAAAGAGTCAAATGGATCCCCATTTGTGTTCCTACGGCTCCAAGAATGATAGGTGGGAACACTGTGGTCCTTTTCTTTGCGAACTGCACTGGACTTGAAGCCCTGATCTTACTGCTGCGGCTCCTGTCTGCGGGTGGCTGGCTTCATGTTGAATCCTTACTGTAGGTGCAGTGAAATGTAGCCCTGTCAGTTGGCAGACCTGCGCAGGGCCAAGGGAAAAAGACATAATATATCTTTTTAATCTGCAGCGGGGAGGTGGTATGGAGTAAGCGGAGGGCCTGCCAGAGCTCCTGAGGGGAGCTGCCTTGTGCAGCAGTCCACAGAGGAGCCATTGATTAGACATCTTAAAAAATGAGCAGTGGGTCCTCCGGCCTCCAGTTAGCAATGTCTGAGGAAAAGGGAGCCAGAGGTGGAGGGCTTGGGCAGGCATTGTCTAGTCTTGCTTTTCTCCTGTAGTGACTTTCTCTGCCTGACCCTGTCCTCAGGGAAACCAGTGAGATTATGAAATGCGCAGTGCTAATGGCCACTGAGGTCCCCAGGGCCTACTTGCATTTGTTAGTTAACACTTGGAAAAGAAAACAAAAACAAAACCTTGTGGAGCAAAACAGGTCAGATGCTGCAGGTTTTCCCCTCCAGTTAAGGTATTTGAGCTCTTCTCTGGTCCCCTTTTCTTTAAGGAATAGTCGAAGTAGTCTCCCTGCAAGCTTTATCAGGCTTCTTCCAGCTGGATCTTCTTCTGACGGATCATTGGAGTCTGCACATTGTGATTTGTGGCAACCTAAAGGGCTTACTAGGCCTACAAACTTGCATGTTTCCAAGCATCATTTAACACCTGCAGGTTAAAAAAGCTTCCTCAGGAAGGTCAGAGGATCAAACAGATGTCAGGTAGAGGCCCTGCCTTTGAGAAGCTTCCCCTTCAATTGTGTGCAGGGCAGTGGCCTGAGACACTCACTGCATCTTAAGGCCCAAAGCAGAGAAGTTGGTTTCTGTGCAAGACACACAGGCTAGTGCAAGCTGTTGAGGGCTAAGCCCTTTCACATGTCACTCTTTACAGTTCGCATCAAGAACAGCCCATCTTTGTGTCTGAAGAGAGTCACTGACCCCACTACCATTACTATATCCATGTACTTCTAAAATGCTTCTTTCTGGACTCCAAGATTTCAGAGTATGAAAATCTTATTCAATCACCCACAGTAGAAAACCAAAAACAACCACTGGGAACTGACAGAAGGCTATTAACTATTGTTAAGTTTTAAAAATTAAGAACATTCCATTAATTTTGACACCCAAATTTTTTAAAATAAAAGATTCCTGCTTAATTTGAATGCCTCTTGTTGTCTGGGGGGAGAAAAAACCCAACTCACCACAGGGTTCTTATATTTGTTCCTCTTTTGATTATACACTTCATCTTGGACTGGTGTCCAGGTCCCAAGGCTTTAAAATGCTGTTTCTGTCCCTGGATGCCACCCCTGACTTGGGGGACAGAGAAGACTATTGTGCCCGTGGGAAGGAACAGACTATTTGAGGAGACTGAAGAGTTGGCTGCTTGAGCATGTTCTGTCCCCATCCTTTGAACCCCATGTCCAGAGGGTTGGGTTCTCCCAGAATGAGAGGCCACATGATGTGGTGATTCTGTGACCTAAATTAGACAAGAGCTGGTACATCTCTGATTTGTGCTTATTTTTTTGGGTGCGAGGAGGTCACTGGGAATGTGTTCTTGGCTTGAGGCCATGGCCCAGAGACTGGTTCTCCTTGCTTTCCCAGCTCCGGCCACCCCTTAGCTCATCTGCCTCACCACGGCTGTCACTTCAGCTGTGCGTGCCTTTCTTGGGTGCAGGCACTAGGCTCCCTGCCATGGAATCTGCATACATTAACCGTTGTCTGCTAAAAATTGTGACTATATGATTTGCATCCATTTTGATTTATAAACTGAGCCCGGCTGGCAGCCACCAAGACTGCCACAAAGGGAAATGAAGCAGCCTCTTGTTCCCACCTTGCGTCTGTGAGGAAGCCTGAGCTCTCAGCTGGCCCACCGCTGAACAGTCTTGAAAACTATCCATTCTCTGCCACTCAGAGGTGCCAGGCGGAGGAATTCACAGCGAGGGTGCCAGGGTAGGAGCGGTTGCGTGGGAACGGCCCCATGTCAGTACCTCGCTTCCCCGTGCCACCGTCTGGGAGCCGAAGCAGCTGGATCGCAGTTCTGCAGACATGCCCAGCAGACTGTTTTAAGCTACCAGTAGAAGGCACGGGCTGGCCAAGGAAGCACAGAGGCTTCCTCTGACCTGGGGAAACCCTGGGAGTAGACCCTGTGCCAAGTGTGTTCGGTGAACATTCATGTTCTTAATCGTAAGGATTTTTGGAATCTTTCCATAAAGTTATCTTGTCTACCTCTCTCTGCCTCCAGACATATTTTCTCAAAGCAAAGTTGCATTCCTGAAAGCATCCAGATAGGTGCCTTTAAGCTTTCATCTTGACGGGTAGTGAAAAGCCAGAATTCACCTTTGCTCTCGTCTGTACAGCTCAGAGGTGCAGCTGAGCTAAAACTAATTTCTAGTTTCCCTGTGATCTATGGAGAAAAAAAAAGGAAATTGGTTTCTCTGTAGAGTTTAAAAGATCTTCATCCACTGAAATTCATCTTTCACTTTCTTATTTATGGACAAAATGATTGTAAACCCTGCTTATAATCTCACCCTGTCTGGTCCCAGGCACTGTGTCGGGGGCTGGATAGAAATGTAAGGGGTGAGGGAAACCAAAGTGGACATGTGGACAATACCAGGAACCCAAACGCAATCAGTCTGCTATTTAGCAGATATTTCCCTGAGTCCCTTCTGTGCCATGCAGTATGAGAGGCATGGGGGAAATATGTACCCAATCTCAAGTCCTGCTGCTTTGGCCTTCTGAATATCTCCTGGCTCTGTCTGCCTCTGACATTCTCAGTCTCATTCTTCATTTCTGTTCTTATCCAAGTTGTCATTCTTTCTCAGCTGTCTCCAGGAGGGAGCATGCCCTCGGGAGTATGTCCCAGAGAGAGAGACCTGATTGAGGTGCTTCAGTCTGTAATGGAGAATCTGGATGGTGCGTCCCAGCCTCAATGATTGGTAGACAGATAGACACTGATATAGATGGATGTAGCCAGAACAATTGATTAATGAAGCAACAGCTGCCATTACTACATGTTTTACACTATTTTGTTTTGTTTTGTTTTATGGTGCTGGGGATCAAACCCAGGGCCTCATGCATGCTAGGCAAGCACTAGCATGAATTACTCCCCCAGGTCCTCAATTTGGTTTGATGTATTTTCATAGTTCTGGTCATGCACATTTTGAAAAATATCACGGGCACTCAGATCAATGGGGTTAGCATAAGATGCTGCGAAGCTCAAAGGTAGTGCACTTTTTTGCAAGTAGGAAATTGCAGACTGCCTCAGTAAAGGTGAGATTAACTCTAAGCCAAATTTGAAGAATGAGCCACTCTGCCTGCATGCCAGTCCTTGGACAGGGGTGTGGAGATGGTGGGGGGACTGTCTGCATTTTCAATGACCTCACTTTGGCTTGTGTACTCTGCTAGAAACAAATATATTTCGGTGACCTAGAAATGAAAGCGTGCTCCCTTCCAGCCTGGCCTCAGGCTAGCAGCTCGAGAGCTGTCTTGCTGTTTCTTAGAAAATAACAGCAATAACACAGGTGAGGGTTATGTGCCTATTTCAGACAAAACTGCTGTTTTTCTCTTGCATTCATTTTCGGAGGAGATAAAGGAAGGGCTAACGTACTGTACTACTTGAGTGAGTTGGATTTTTACCTTGATGTTGAATTATTTTATATGGAACTGAAATAGGTGTAGTTCTTAACCTCAAAGTGAGGTGGAAGAAAAGAGAAGGAGAGACAAGTGTGTTTGCGAGCATGTCTGAGAATCAGACTGGCCCGGGCTCCCAGCACCCATGACCCCACCTGATCTGCTTTTTCCCATGGGGTACCATTCTTCCTTCTTTCTTGTGGACAGACTTTTTATGCTTTAGGATATTATCTGACACTAGATTTTGGGTCAGTTTTTTTTTTTTTATAGATTTAGTTGGTTTATTAACTTTTGTTAATATTGATTATTTCAGGAGGAAAATAAATCTTAGTTTATGCTTTTATTCAGAAATGACTCAGGAGTGGCACAGGCCTGTTATCCCAGTGACTCAGGAGGCGGAGGCAAAAGGACTGCAAGTCTGAGGCCAGCCTCCGCATTTTAGTAAGACCCTGTCTCAAAATGAAAAATAAAAAAACTGCTGGTGATGTGGCTCAGTGGTTAAGCACCCCTGGGTTTAATCCCTGGTACCAAGAAAAAAGAAAAGAAATGACTTGGAGCTGGGAGTGATGGCACACACCTGTAATATCCCAGTGACTTGAGAGGCTGAGGCAGGAAAATTACAAGTTCGAGGCCAGCTTCAGTAACTTGGCAAGACCCTGTCTCAAAATAAAAAGTAAAAAGGGCTGGGATGTGGCTCAGTGGTAGAATTTCCCTGGGTTTTATCCTTGGTACAAAAAGGAAAAGAAAAAAAAGAAAGAAAGAATGAACTCAGCAACTGCACTCTGACAAAACATGTCCTCCTATTTTTGTGGAGATATTTTTTTTAAACTCTTGTCTAGTGATTTTTTTTTATTTCTATAATTTATTTTTTAGTCCTTAGTTGAACAGGTATTTTAGATTCAAATTTAGATACTATCTATGTTTGTATTTTTAATTTCTCTTTGTAAGTGGAAATAAATTAAAATTGAGAGCAACATGTACTTTATATTCGCTCGTGATATAACATCCTCCCTCAGTACCTTGCCCCCAAATAGAACAAGAAGTTTAAAAAACTCTGATGTGAAGCAAAAGATGAACAGTTCAGTGTGTAATTCAAGTAAAATATGAAAAATTTGTTTAAAATAATCATTTTAAAATTTCACCAGTGAGGGTTTGTCAGGAGCCAGATGGCAGAAGTGGATAGAGGTGAAGGCGTCCTGGGAGACAGGCCTCGTTAGCTGTGAGATTTTGGCGTCACCTGTAAAAAGCCAGGATCGTTAGGCACCTTAGGGGCTGTTCTCCTCAATTTATTTGTGTTTTTGTCAGGTTGCCTCCTTAAAAATTCCTAATTGCAGCTGTGCTTCAGGTTTCTGATGACCTAAAGGTCAGTTTACTCCTAGCCATTCCCTTCAGATCCGCCTCAATCTGGATCCTCATTTGGTCTGATGTCCTCCAGTGATGTAGGGCTGCTTATGCTGGGCGGGTTCTTGGGCACTCCATAAGTATCAGGCTCTGATAACTCCGAAGCCTTCCCAATCCAGCACATGGGGATACCTGGATCTGGTACTGTGTTGAGGCTGCTGTTGTCCCCACCTGCAGGATCTCGCTGACTTCTCTCTGCTGTTAGATCCACGGAGAACTATTATTTCAGTTTGGAGGTGAAATTTAAAATGGAGGAAAAAAAATACATGCTTTTCTTTTTCACAATCATAGTGGTTACTAAAAAAGAAACAACAAAAAAATACCCTAAGTTCAAAAAATAGCAGATATTTTATTGATTTCAAGCCCCAGACGACCCCGGACCTTGCATTTGAAGTGTATTGTGGATTACTTTTCTGTCTCCTTGCTTCTTGGACCAGTACTGCCGTAAGCTAGTTCTGCTCAGTCTCAGGGTGCTGTTAGAAAGAGCAAGGTGGTTGTTCTACCCTTGTAACCAATTATTCACTCAGAGAAGACTCCCTGCATCTTAAAGAGTTAAAAATCTGAGTGCTGAGTTTCTCAAACTATATGTTGGCAAAAGTGCATCCAGCACTCCCACAGGAAAGAGTTTGAGAGGCAGGGCTGACGAGACTTGGGTATCAGGCCCCAGCTTGGACCAGGGAAATTCCAATTAAGGTTTTATTTCGATGAGAAAACTGAGATTTAAAAGGTGAAGGGACTTGTAGATCATGCAGCTGGGATTTGAACCTAGCTGATCTTAGAAACTATAATATACTACCTGATAGCACTGTAGATTGAGATCCCTACTCCAAAAATCTCAAGTTTTCCAAAATCTGGAACTTTTAGCACCAACATGATGCCACAAATGGAAAATTTCACACCTGACCTCATGGGATTGTCACCATCAAGACACAGGCACACTAAAAATACATAAAATTACCTTCAACCTGGGTGGAAGCTATACAGGAAACAAAGGGATTTCCTGTATAGAATGGAATCCCATCTCATTTATATATATGCATATATTCTGAAATATGGGAAAAATATCTGAAACAAGCATTTCTGATGAAGGATACTCAATTTGTAGTACACAAAATGTATTTGGGGAACCATATATAAAATGTGTTTACAAGTAATGGATCTGATCATCTTTGCTGTTATCAGAGTTGGATGTACACGTCAAGTTTCCTTAAGGAGTGAGCAAAGAGAAACTGTGGGATTGCCCTGCTCTTCACTGCTGTGCTATTTTCTTCTGATTCCTCAGTGTGGCTGCTGCGTTTGTTTTTGTTACAAAGTCCAAAGATGCCCAGTTGCGGGGAGCTGTTGCTAAAGCTCAGCACTGTCTTGGCCACTACTATGATTAATTGCTATTTCATTTTAGATCCCCTTCTAAGATAAAGATAAATGAACAATCTCAAGTGAATTATAGTAAAATTGAATACAGCTGATTTTGTTATAGTATCTAATATTAAGAATCAGGGCAACTAAAGTTTCTCCACTTGTTTCTTCTGATGGACATTCATGTGACCTCCATCCAAGCTGGGCTCCCCTTCCACATAAATCCACCTCTCACCCAAGCTCTTACTTACATTTTTGAGAGGAGCAGAACCAAATCGTTCAGCATTGCACTTTTTATTTAATTTGATACCCACTGCGAAAGTAACCCCAAAAGACAAAATGATGAGGAATGTTTTACAAAATAAATACTAACCAGAAATGAATCTTCACAACATTTGAAGTGTGTATGTGAGCGAATTTGTGTCCCCATTGACATACAGTAACATTGACCTTGGCAATTTTTTATGGTTGGAACAGAATGCTGATATTACTCATGAGAACTAAATCTTTTTTTTTTTTTTTTTTCTTTACAGGGTCGTCATGTCAAAACGGGCCAGCTGGCAGCCATTAAGGTCATGGATGTCACAGGGGTAATGTATCCTTATTGTCTCAATAGCTATATATTTCTAACAAAGTAGCTAGTGATAGAAAAAAATGTTTTATTAAAGATTATTTAAAATAATCTTTCTAAATATTTAAGATCCTTACCCACTTGTGCTTCTCATATAGAGTATGCAACAAGAGACTAAGGAGACCATGGATAAATCACTCTAATTAAATTCAGTACCTACATACTGCTGTAGGTAGTTAGAGTGAATAATGTGTGCCAATAATTTGCATAAACATAACCATGGATATTTGCATTTGAAGGCAGAACAAGGATTTCAAGGCATTAAAAGAATAATGCTGAGATTACACAGACGAGATGGGTCTTAACAGTTTCCCCAAAGGTCTACCTAACACTGGAGTAGACAAGAGCTTGGATAGCTCTAAAATCCTAGTAGGATATTTAACACGAATATTTTCCAAAACAAACATTTTTGACCAAATAATCATGTAACCACAAATTTTTATTTATTATAGAATAACACTGAAACAAGATGTCTTCATGGATGATCAAAAGCAATCTAAGGAGCAGGTTTTATTTTAAATGAATCTAATGCTTTTAATCCGTTTGCTAGATCTGTTTAAAATATTTTAATGCCTTTTCAAGAGTGCAGAGTGAAAATCAGACTTGAAAGGATTCACTGGACATCAAAAGCATGCTAATAATTTTTATTGTCCTGAGGATTTTTCTGAGATATCTGTCTGCTGTACATGAAAGCTAAAACACCAAAGTCCCTTTTGGCCGAGAAGTGGAATACTCAATATAAGTAGACACAGAGTGAATGAGTCACACAAAGGTATTGAGAACCAAGATACAAACAAGAAAAACACACAGTATGTCTGTAGGCCAGACTTTAAACCAAAGCTTTCCAGACCCAGTCTGTTACCTTTGATAAGTATATGTTAGATGGCGATTACATACCACAATACCAATTTCACCAATTCTCATTAAACCACACATTGGGTTTTCTTTCCTTAGCTATTAACTGATATGAATTCCTCTTTAAATTATATTTAAGAAGTTAGATATAATTAATGAAAATTAAAAAAAATAATTAATAAAAGTAAAAAGTTTTGTTCCTATGTATATTACCACTTGGTTGAATTTCTACTTCTTTTTGCTTATCTTAAGTACATTATTCCAGTTGCAGAGGTTACAAATCAGTTCAAATATTTAATCTCAATTAGGTTTTGAATTCACTTTGCCTTGACTAGAAAAGAAATTGCATGTGGGTTATATTAATTAGGGTTATGCTGTCCCACTTGAGACAGGGGGTTAAGGATGTAGAAGAGTCTTACTCTCTCATGTCGAAGGGATCTGAAAGTTGACAGTCCAGGGATGTGTGGCAGCAGTGTGGTGGAGCAGAGGAAGTGCTTATTTTTCTGCCCTGTCATTCTAGCACAAAGCTCCCCTTTTTAATGTCACTCTGTGGTTCAAGATGGTTGTTGGATTTCCATTGATCATACTCTGTGACTGCAAAAACAAAAAAAGGCGGGTGAACTCAAGGATGCAGAAAGAGCCCATTCCAGTGAAATCTTTTCTACTTGGATACAACATCTTTGCTTCTGTTTCCATTAACTATATTTAGTTGCAAAGGAGCTTGGGAAATGTAGTCTTTTTAGTCTACCAATGTGTCCTATTAAAAATATAAGTTCTGTAGGTCAGAAATGAAGGGGGAGTGGACATTTGGGATAGTTCACTTAGCAGAGTCTGACACCAAAATCAAATTCAGATACTATAAGCCTTTGCCTTGAAACCCATTATCAGTTTGTAAATCTTTAACAAAAACCCAACCACAGAACATATCAGACTTTGTTTTGCAATTTTGCTGAAGTCATACTACTGTGTTTTCCTTGGATTGAATCAGATCTCCACATAATGAGATGTGCTTGGCAGTTTAACAACTAATGGCTGTGGATGGAGTCCAAGACATTCATGCTGTAGATTAAGTTCTGTTGTGTGGCTCTGCAGAACTACATTCGCGTTTCACTGACATCATTCATCTCAGTGCACAATGTTGTTGATGTACAAAGTTTGACTTGAGAGCATTGAATATTACTCTTCCAGTTTCTGGTTCTATTGGTGAGGATTTAAATTGTTCAGAGAACCACTTGCTTAGAGCTAAAAAAAAAAGTCACCCAATAGTTTATCCTAGAGTGTGTATGTTCAGATTAAGGAAGGTCAGCCCTTCTAAACTGTGTTTCCTTACACAGCGAAATTCTACAGAAAATTATTTGAGAGTTACTTTCTCAGTTTTCCCAAGGCTGGTACAATACTAACACCATTTTACATGCCTGGGAGTGTCAACCCATTATGTACAATGGATGCTTTATAGTATTTGGGTTCAACTCTGTTGGAAAACCCCTGTTCAGAAAGCCAGGGAAGTTTCTGGGATAATGACATTATTGACTATTATTTAACCACTGATTTTGAACAAAGGCAAATATGGATACACACCAGGAAATGGTTCTCTTATGTCCATGGTGTCTGATGGGCATCAGGTGACTTTTGTATCATCCCCTTACGTATCACAGTCAACATAAGATTTCCTTTGTGAAATTCATGTGGGGCCTTTGTAAAACAAGCAACTCCATTTTTCCACGTTGTCTTTTGTGTACGATGGAATGCTGCAAAAGCTTCTTACCAATTATCATAATTGTGCTCATTATAGCTGCTCTGTTAAAAACTGAGATGAATTCTCAAAGATCATCTTTGTTGATTGTATGCTGTGACCTACTACACACTACTATAGTTTATTTTAATGAAATTTATGAAGTCATAGCTTGAAATTAATTTTTAAATTATTGTTTCTATTCAATGTCACTTCCTTTTTTTATAGAAACCAGCCACAGAGAGAATTGGATACAGTGCCTTTATCCTTCCAGCCTGAGAGCTGAGGCCCTTCCAAATTGGTTGGCATTTGCTTCAGAATTACTGCTTACTCTTGGACTTGGTTTAGAAGTTCTTTTAGTTCCCCCAAATCATTATGAAAATCTCTTCATTTCATTGCTTTATGGAGCTTCCTTCCCTGCTGGATTTGTGTTCTCTAGATTTATCTACAACAGCTAAGAGGAATCAGACTTCCAACCTCAGGGGTGCTGGTCAGGAAACACTCAGATACCTAAGCCTGCTGCAGAGGGTGCAGCCTCTGAATCTGTCTTTTCTATAAGCTCCTCAAGAAGGCCCACACATCCCAGAGTTAGAGATCCTTTTCCTGGATTTTGTATTAACTCTTTTCTGGACACCAAGTGTGAAGAGCCTGTGGTTCTTTAATAATCTTTTAACTAATCCCCATTTTCATTTGAATAAAAAAATCCCTGAATCAGCTAGTCCCTTTACAAAGAAAACCTAAAGTACACATAAGACTTAGTGAAATAATTACTTGACATTGTAAGCTTTTACCTTTACGTTTACTGGTTATGATTACATTACTCAGAACACTTTGGAGTGTGCGGGGGCGGGGGGGGGGGTGCAAAACTTTTCTCAACCTGATGAAGCTGAAATGGAATTTACTGGCTTGTATACATTAAAACAAACAAACACATGCTCACAAAAATTCAGCAGGATCCAGGAAGTCACATGATATGATGGGAAATTTTGTCTTTGTCCATCTCTGGGCTCTGCTTTCTTCCCACCCCCAGCTCCAGGCTCATGTTCTCATGACCTCATTGTCATTAGTCCCAGCACAAGTGTCAAATCTGAGTATCCGTGGCCTCACTTGGGTCATGTCCCCATCCCTGAACCCGTCTGTGATTCTTTTTAGCCAGATTTGGGTTAGCTGCCTGGTTCTGGAATCTACACAGGGACTAAGAGTTAGGGAGAACTCATCCCTCAGAGAACTGTTGCAGGAATGAGTGGGCAGGTGTGTGGGTGTGCAGAAATCAGATTTGGTCCTTAAGTAAATTCTCTCTTGTCCTCTTTTTTATATCTAGACAAAAATAATAATTATGATAGCTAACATTGATGGAGTGGTTATTATACAGTAGAACTTCTTGAAATACTTCGTGTACATGAATTCATTTAATCCCCTCAACAACCTACACAATGGGTTCCGTTATTAGTCCCATTTTAGAGATGTGGAAACAGGACATATTAAGTATCTTGCTCCATGTTACATGGCTCTTCTGGGGTATGGTGAATATTTCAGCCTGAGAATTTTAACTTCATCCTCTCAGCCACATTGCTATAGGCCTTCAATTAATATAGAGTGGTATTTAGTGTTTCATTTAGTGTGATTCCTTTTTGATTGGTTTATTCAACAAATATCTACTAAACACCTACCTAATGATAGACAAGGAAAATTTAAAGATGAACAAATGATCCTTTGCCTGCAGAGGAGCTCATGATAACACAACTTGACTATAAATGTTTTAAAGGAAAGTTATACCTTTTGCAATAAAGTTACAAAACTCATAAAGAAGGTTACTTATCAGGTTTGATAGGGTAGTCATTACTGCCAGCCCTGGAGAGTAACCAAGGAAATAAATTTCTGGCCAAGGACACAGGATGTGCCAAGGCATGGAGGCTAAAGAAACATGTTCTGAAAGCCGTACACCGCTTAGTTTTGATGTTGAAAACTGCCAACAAGAAATTGATACAAGAAAAATCCAGACAAATCATGACCAGGTCATGAAAGAATTGAATACTGTAACAAGGAGTTTACAAGGTTTTCAATTTTTTTTTCCCATACACCACTTTGATCAAATAGTCTTGGGGAAACCCAATAAATAAAAGAGACATACAGGTTGGTTTGTTTGATTGCTTTACTGGGGTTAGGAGGCCTTAGTACTGGCCCTTTTCCCCAAACCACTGCGGCAGCCAGTGCAGGGCCAGAGGTTGAACAGCAGCAGAGTCACATGGTTGCGTTTTGCCTGCTAGAAGGATCTGTCTTAAGCCCTGTTTGTGAGTTCAGGCTTTTGTCTTACTGAATTGTTGTAGGTGAAGCCCATGAGCAGTCGTCTCCATCTCTTATTGAAGAGTAAGGATGTGGACTTCTCCCAGTAGCCTGTCCTCCGTAGGGTCCTTTGCTTATGTTAAAAGGCTTAGTGGATGTTTGCTAAAATTGGACAAAAACAACAACAACAAAAAAAAAATCTTCCCTTCCTGGGTCATTTGGTAGAGTCAAGGGGACACAGTGCTTCAAGTACTTTTGTTTCATCCCTCCCATGGGAAGGAGTTCCGTGGAGTGAATAGTAGCACAACACATAATGATACTATTAATGCTAACAACAGTTTCCATGGCCAAAATAAAAATGGCTAACATCAATTGAGTGCTTATTATATGCCAAGTGCTATTGCTCTTAGTGTTCAGTGTGTATTAACTCATATGATCTTTCCAACAACTTCCCTCAAGGGAATATTGTTATTATATCCATTTTACAAAGGAGGAATTGAAAGCAACTCACCGAAGCCCCATCATGAGGAAATGGCAGAGGCACAGTTCAAGTGCAGTCTGGCAGGGTGTATCCACACTTACCACAGCGGTCTCATAGGATAAGAGATGGGAGGAGTCTCCAGAGCGTGACCTTCAGATTCTGGCAGAGCTGGTTCACATCCCACTCTTCCCCTTACTGATTATGACTTTGCATAGATTTCTTTACCTTTCTGAGCCTCTCTCAGTTTTCTTGTGTTAGATGAGTATACAAATATGGTAAGCTTGTTCTGAGACTAAAGTGGGACATGCTATCTAGTGTCTGACATATAGTAATACGTCCTTAATACAAGGTTTTAATGATGAGTCTTGGTGAGATACAGAGACTGACTGAGTGGGACAGGTCTTAGGAATGAAGGAGATTCTAGAGTATCCATTGCAACTCTGCAGCTACATATATGGTGGCAGCCGGTCTTTAGAACTATGTTTCGTGCCATACCCGTGTGAGTTAATTGTTAATATGTGTAAATAGACTTGGTCTGTCTCTCCATTTCAGTCACAGGGCTGTTAGTCTTACCCTGAATAGTATGTCTCTATAAAATATAAGTACTCGGGAAGGATCCAGGAAAGACAGTAGGGCTAGATTCTCTCTGGAAAGCTGAAGACCAGAATCAGAGGATTTCATCATTTCACTCATTGAAAATGAGTGAATGAAAATGCTGAACTCCAAGGTGATAGAAATGAACAAGACAGAAATGGGCACCATTTTCTGGAATCTTCTGTTCAATATGTGTGAAAAGCATTTGACAGTGAGACAGTAACTTCATCAGAGTTCTGGTTTGCTTTCAAGGAGTGTACAGAGGATCAAGGAAGAATTTTAAGAGAAAACTAACTTAGCTGGGTGGTCAGAAAATGTTCTCTGAGAAAGCAACTGTTTTAGTCAGCTTTTTCACCGCTGGGACCAAAAGACCCGACATGAAGGAGGAAATGTTTATTTGGGGGCTCACAGTTTCAGAGGTCTTCGTCCATAGATGGCCAACTCTGGTCCTCAGGGCTGAGGATGAGGCAGAACATCATGACCAAAGAATGGGAGAAGAAAGCCACAGGGAACATGGCACCAGGAAGCAGAGAGCGAGTTCTGCTCAACAAGAACAAAATATAAATCCCAAAGGCACCCACCAAGGGACTCACCTCCTCCCGCCACACCCTACCTGCCTTCAGTTACCACTCAGTTAATCCCTGTCAGGGGATTAATGCACTGATTGGGTTAAGGCTTTCATAACCCAGATATTTCACCCCTAAACCTTCTTGCATTATCTCATACATGAGCTTTTGGGGGACATCTCACATCTACACTATAACAGTGACCCCTAGGTGAGGTTTACAGCATGGGCAGACCTTGGTTAGTGGTGGGGAGGGGGGCTCTCCACAGGTGGGAGCCTGCCCCTCAGGTGGGTTCAACACAGCTTGGGAATCCTCTCCTGAACTCCTCGTTTGTAGAGACCACCTCAGAACTTCTCCTTTGGGGCTGTTCAGGTAGACATGTCTAGCAGGCGGAACATTCGGATAAAGCACAGAAATAAGAACTTTTCACAGAACAAAGATAAAATGTCTTTTTGTCTCCGTAATACTCTGCACCTTTGGGGCTATTTCCGGTGCTTCAGCTATGTATGCTGTACTCCATGTACAACTTGGAAAGCTTCTAGAGTTCTAAAAATGAGCAGACTGAGCTGCCCACTCTGTGCACACTTCAGCATCTGTCCTTACCTTGCATGCAGTTTATACCCCTTTGGTGGCTTGTGTGTGTCTGGGTCTTTGCACATTCGTGTGTGCTGGTGTATGGCCTGGATATTGGGCTTGTTCTGTGTGTATGCTAACATGTTAGGGAGATTGCTTAAAAACAAACACATGGCCCTGGGAGCTACTATCCATACCTCCCAACTAATAAAGATGAGAACTTGTTTTAAAAAAAGATTTTTGCATCATAGTGGTTTGTACTCATTGGTGCCTTTTGTTCATATATCTCCAAACATTTGGTTAAAATTTTATTTAAAGCTCTCAGTCCCTTGTGAGGTTCAGAAGCATGCAGATGAGGGAATTGGCTCAAGAAGTTGGGGTGCTTGGAATCCTTGGGTGCTCAGATGCAGAACTACAGGAAAGGAGTTCCTCCGCCGTGACCCACTCTGGGGGTCTTCTCTGGAGGCCATTCCCTCCTTTGTGCTGTCTGCACTTCTCCACCTCCTGGGTCTGTCCCTTTTCTTTTCTGGGCTTTCTCTTATTGAAATTTATTGTTTTGTGGGGTTGGTTTGTTTGGTTTTTGTGGCTTGACTTCCTTGTCAATATTTTGGCTTTCTTCCTGATGACTTGAGCTCTTCTTTGGTCTGGACCTTATGAGAAGTCCTCCATCGTGTAAAGCCTACTGATTTCCATGAGCTCTAAAGCCAGGAACAGAAGCTGTGCTTGTTCCACCATGGTCTCCCCTGCAGAGCTTGCTAATGTAGAACCTGGCCCATAGTAGGTCTACACAAAATGATTATGTACATGAAATATAAAGAGTTGAAAGCCAGATGAAAATAAAATCCAAATTGCAGACCACAGAAAATATTTTTGCATCATAGTGTTTGTACTTATTGGTGACTTTTGTTCATATATCTCCAAACATTTGGTCAAGATTTTATTTAAAGCTCTCAGTTCCTCGTGAGGTTCAGAAGCATGCAGATGAGGAAATTGGCTCAAGAAGTTGGTGTGCTTGGAATCCTTGGGTGTTCAGATAACTTGGTAGTTATTTTTCCTGATAACCAAAGTCACAGAGGGAGACATGATCAATTACATTATTTTTGCTGTTAGAAAACACAATTCATTCCAATCCCAGTGGCCTGTTACCTGAATTGTAGGTTCAGGATCTTTGAGGATATAAGCTATCTCGTTATTGGTGGACTTTAGCCAAATGAATGACATCATCCTGGGGTTACAATTGGTTTACTTCTGGGTCACTTGAGTTTAGATCTTTTTATTTATTTAATTCATGGTTTTCTTTTATGCTTCAGTAGAGGCTTTGGTATGAAAAAGATACACATCCTACTTCATTATGCATTCCTCTAAGTAAGAGAGTGAATGTTGGCCCAATGATCAGTCTCTTCCAGAGCTCTAGTTTTGACACTTCATGGTTCTCTTACCCTGGGCATATTGCTTAACTTTCTCTATTCCACATCTAGAAATGTGAATAAAATCACTTCTTTGATAAAGTTAGTGTAAAAAGTAAATATAGTTACAAAGCATTAGATATGTCAGACATGGTGTGCAAGGCACATTGTTGTTAGTTACTGGGCCTCTTCTTCCCCTGGCACAATGACCCATCTTATAAAGTTGTATGCAATCCCCCTGCAGCTACAGGGCCTTGACACGTGCTGTTTTCTCCGAGCAAAATGATTCCTTCCCCAATTTTAGATATCATGTTTTCTCTTTCCTATCCTTCAGTGGATGACTTCCACATGGAATTCAGAACTCAACTCAGACTCGCAATTCTTGGGTCCAATGAGATCAGCTACTACATATGTCTCATGGTAGTAATTTTGCATACATCTATATCATTCTTTGTTGTACATCTTTGTCTCCCACTAGACTCCAGAAAGTTTCATTTTGGCAAAGCTTGAATCTGTTATGCTCATGGTTATATTACTATGTTATTAGCGCTGAGCATTATGCCTAGGATAGAGTTGGCATTTAATAAATATTTGTTTAATGAATTCATTAAGCTTAGGATGAATACATACAACAAATCCATTGCTGCCTGCAGAATTTCATGGCAAAGTCCTCAGTTGTCAATGCTGCACTGAAGAGGTGCAGAATTAGGCAACTTATTGAGCCACTCCGGGCTTGTTTCTCAGCTTTGTAAAAATATAGATTGCAGGTACATAACCCTACCTTGAATTTTTGGTGATTCACGGGTGCTTAATTTTCATATGTATTTTAACATTAAACTGTGATTTAAAAAGCAGACCTCAAATCGTTTGTTAACTTTGTTTTTTGTTTGTTTAACTTTGACTACATTAGAAAATGCCTGCCTCTTAATTTGGATGCTAGGTCACCCCATTCACATGCAGAATGTCATTTAGTATGAAGTTCCTACTGAAATTTCAAGGTAAACTCTAAAAACAGCTTTTACCATTTGCAACTACTTATCTCAGGAAATGGAGATTTTTCTCTTTGCCTTCAAACTGAAACAAAACCAAAAATTAGTTGACATTGAAGCTAATACATGACTTTAAATTTCTTTTATAAATTCTAATTTTATAGTCACTAAAGCAGTCTCTTGTCACTGTGTAAGCAAATATTATACAATTAAAGCTATAAAAGTGAATGTTTATTGATTTAAAATTAGCTTTTGTCTGCCATAGATTGTCATCCTGAATAAAATTTCTATCAAGAATTTCACTACTACAGATTATTACAAAAAAACTTAAGACCACTTTCTGAGTGATAGAGATGATCTCCTTAAATCCTGGTCCTCTATGATCCTTGAACAATAAATTATCTACACATTTTTGTCACATTCAGTCAATGCTGAAGGTTAGAATGATAGATATGTTAACACAAACACCTACCTAACAGCAACAGCTACTATGAAAGAGAAAGTTATAGCCAGTGTCCCAAGTTTGCACACTGATAGGGTAAAGCATTTACGAGTCTGGACTTAATGATGATCAGTCCCTTGGAATAACAGGTTTATTCTTGTTCCATGGATCAAGAGTTAAATGTTGGGCAAACATTTTGTTATAGGACATAGTAATATTAAATGTCTGATTAATTCCATTTTTAAATTCTGGCATATTGTGGGTACTTAGAATGTGTTTCCCTATATAATAGATATGAAACTTAAAACTCCATCTTTTATTCCTTGAAATTAAGCATAAACAAGTTCTGTTGTATGCTAACAGGCTCTTTTAACTGGAGCACAAATGTCAGGGTTCTATTCACCCCTGATTTAAGTCTCTCCTAAACTCTTCATATGAGCTCTTTGGTTTTAGACATCGTGGGTAATTGCCCTTCTATATAGGAGTTTTCTGTATAGAGTTACTGGCTTTGGAGTCTGACAGTGAATTTAGGGAAGTAACTGAGACTCATTTTCCTCATTTGTAAAATCAGATCATTGAAAACACTGACATCAAATGGCAATTATCAAGAACACAAACAACAATAAATGTTGGTGAGGATGTGGGGAAAAAGGTACACTCATACATTGCTGATTGGACTGCAAATTGGTGCAACCACTATGGAAACCAGTATGGGGATTCCTACGAAAACTTACAATGGAACCATCAGTTATTCCACTCCTAGCTTTATACCCAAAGGACTTAAAAACAGCATACTTCGGTGATGCAGCATCGATGATTATAGCACCTCAATTCACAATAGCTAAACTATGGAACCAACCTAGGTGCCCTTCAACAGATGAATGAATAAAGAAACTGTGGTGTATATACACTAAAGAATATTACTCAGCCTTAAAGAAGGATGAAATTATGGCATTTGCCAGTAAATGGATGGAACTGGAGAATATTATGTTAAGTGAAATAAGCTAATCCCAAAGAACCAAAGGCAGAATGTTTTCTGTTATGTGAATGCTTATTCATACTAAGGGGTGGGGAGAGAATAAAGAGATTGCAGCTAGATAGAGGGGAGAAAAGGAAGGGGAGGAGGAATGGGGGTACGAATGATAGTAGAATGAAAAAGACATCATTACCCTATGTGCACATATGATTTTGTAACTCTACATCATGTACCACCGAATGAATGAGAATTCATACTGCATTTATATATAATGTGTCAAAAAGCATTCTACTGTCATCTAGAACAAATCAGAACAAATACAAAATGTTTTAAAAAGGAAACACTGACACCATGGAGCTATATTGAGTATTAAATGAGATAGTGCATATACAACATATACAATGAACATTATGTCCAGTTGGCTTTGGCTATACTTTATGGACATAGTCTGAGCATCATATTGCCATCAGAGGTTGTCACCAGCTTGAAAGTCTGGCCTAGAATCACCAGTTTGTTTGCATTTGAAAATTTCCATCTCTTTCCATAGTTTCTCATCCTCTGGAGGGCAATTCCTACATGCTGGAAGGATTTTTTGTAAGCACTAGAGGGTCATCCCCAAAGCACAAGTGCCTCCCGTGTCTCTGCTGCAGGACATTTGTTAATGTCCTGCTGGTCAAAGCAAGTCATGTGGCCAAACCCCATTTTAAGAAAAGTAATAGCTGCCACCTTTGTTGGGGACAGTCAAATATCAGCCATTTTTTCCCCTCCATCTACCACTAATACTAAAAAATAAACAAATTCCCATGATCTTAAGGGCAAACAAATAAAAAAGAAACCTCAAAGCTCCTTTATGTTGATTCTAAAGCTATAATTCAGTAAGAACTGCATCATTTCTAAGCCTCAGAGGGACTTCAACAGGTTTCTTATTCCCATTTACAGCTGAAAATAACTTGACATTAGAGTTTAAATGTCGTGCCTAAAGTTAACACAATAAATCAGAATTGACTTTGAAGTCTTTTGGTTGAAGTAATAGATCTTCCTAAAGTACTGGACTTGGCTTATTAAAATTACTCTTCTTTTTAAATTTCAGACAACTTGGTTCCACTATTTTTTGTTATGAGGTAGCTTCTCAGTGATCTTGTCCCTGTGCCTAATAATTAAGTTGTAGGAATACTTACACAATAGCAGATGACTCTTCTTCTAAGACTGTTTAGTCTAATTCTAGCCTCAGTTGTTCTCTTGGAAACATTCTAACTCATTTCCCTCAATGGGCCATATTGTGACTGGCTGGACCATTTGTGTCATGGTTAAATGAATTCTTGTCATCTCTAGTAAGATCCTCCCTATTTCACTGAATCACTAACTGCCATCAGTGCCTCGGACTAGAAATCTGGATAAATAGGGTCCCTGAAGCCCTGATAAATTGCATGCTCACTTACTGGGCCATAGAAGGTCAAGATCAAAATTGACTCTTGGAGCTACATGACCATGACCCAATGTTCCATAATTGTGTTTGGAAACAATGCAATTTAAACTTGAAATTCAAATGACTAGCATTCCTGCTCTCCTACCTTTTTATTTGTTTATTTACTTTAGTTGAGAATATTAACAATGATATTTATTTTGTATTACACTTTATAACTTTCATCTTATTTAATTATCTCAAAAAAACTGGGACTTATAATATCTGTATTTCAATATAGATGAGAAAACTTAGGCTCCAAAAAGGTAGGTTACTTTCCTGAGCTCTTACAACATGTGCCTACCTTCCCACTCCCATCTTTCTTTTTTTCTTTTTCTTTTTGCGGTGTTAGTGATCAAACCCAGAGCCATGTGTATGCTAACCCCCCATCTTTCTAACCCCAAAATCAATGCATATATTTCCTGCATGTTCCTAATTGCCGCAGTTTACCTTTGCAAAGTGATGGAGAATGTACTGACTTCATGGTGACCTCCAACACTATTTATTGTAGACTTAATTCCACACTGAATTACACTATTTTTTTGGCTCTTTCATAAGCTCTTAATTTTCTTAATGATACAGTAAGCTTTTTTAGGGCACATTACCCACCATCTTGCAGAGCACCCAAGAGGCAGGAAGCAAGTACTTGTGGAACCTGCCTGCCTTCTCACTAAGGATGACTGAAGCCAAGACTGTCAGCTGCTGTTAGAAAGTGATCTCTTTCTTTCAGTGCCTCACGTAGTTGCCTTTTTAATCAAAACAGCTGTCAGCGATGGGGCCGTGCTCTCCACAGAAACCCTCAAGTTGGTTTTCTCCCCTTCTACTTAGGCTTCCCCAAAGTACATCTGCTTGCATCTCACATTCATGCACAATTATTTGGCTCCACACTTCGAGTTTAAAATAGCTGATGCACACTGTAGTAAGGCTTTTGTGGTGTGCTGCCCAGACCCTTCCACAAATGGAAGATATGTGAAGGTCATTCTTCCCGTCGGCCTGCAGCGAAAGTGTGGGCGGTTTCCCACTACTGTAGGGAAGATGCATGGGTCAGCAGTGTGCCAGTAATGCCCTCAGCCACCATCCCAGCTCCTCTGACTTCAGCTCTCTTCCTCAGTTCTGAGGCCACATGCACCTCCTTAGCTCAGCATCCCTATCATATGTTCTATTTTGAGATCACCTAGTGTTCGATTTAGTTGTGTCTTGTGGTGTGTAACATGCTTTAGTTCTCCTGGGTTTGCAATCTTCATTTTCTTTCACTAACGCTTATTTTTGTTTGGTCAGGAAATGTTAGCATTCTGCCACTGTCCTCCTTCTATTCCTGTTTGTTTCTTTGAACATCACTAGTCTTGCTCTAAGTGTTGGACCCTTTGCAGGTCTTCTTTCTTGTATTCACTTTTGTTCACAGGCACTTTGCTGGGTGCTTGAGATGGGACAGAGAGACAAACACAGGCAGGATTCCTGGGCACATGGTTGCTGCAGACTTGTAGGAGTGGCACTTCTAATAGGTACTGCAAAGGGAGATGCATGGTAATTCCTGTGGCTAGAACCAAGACTATTAGATCAGGCAGCTTGGCCAGTAGGAACTCTGGAACTGAGATCTGAAGTGGAAGAGGCCTTTCTATGGAGAAGAGAGTAAGCAACAGGGCGATTATGGCACAGGGAGCTGCATCTCAGCATGAAGAACAGTAGTGGGCTGTGACAACATTTAGTCAGGGAACTGGACATTGCTTGATAGAATCAGGAGGACATCTCTGGGTGTCAACTTAATCAGGAATGGTGTGTAGAAAAGAAGAGAAAGAAGAAGGAAAGAAGACATTACACGTGGGAGACTACAGAAGGCCCCAGATACACTGGAAGGAGGCCAGGCAGCTGGGAGGGACTGACAGTGCAGACAGGGGACATACCAGGCAGGTCTTTCAATCATGGTACTGTAACATCTTACATGGAGGAATAGTCCCCTTTTACGACGGCATCTAAAATAATTATCTAGAGGCAGAAGTCTTTTACAACAACCTCCAAATTAAAACACTTACTTCTCAGTCCAACTGATGTGTACCCATCTGTAAAATAAAATTAGGAGGGAACACATACTCTCCACCAGGAATTTTGGTAGATTCCAAGGTGAAACTCAAAATGAATGAAACTTGAATATCAGGAAACTAACTCTGTAGGGGAGTTGTCTCTTTTTACATCCTGGGCCCCACCACATCTCCCCTTTCCTTTTTATGTTGAGTTTCCTGAAGGTGATGTGGGTACTCCTGCTTTGTGAACTTCCTCAGATCCTGAGAACTTACTTTGCTCCTTTTCCCTTCTGACTTTCATCACCTTCACTCAGGCACTTCAATAAAGGCAGGCTTCAAAGAAAATGAACCTAACCAAATTTAAATCCGAGAGCCTGTGTTTTTCTCTTTCGCTTTTCTGAACCTTTCCCGTAGCAGATGTGACCAGTGATAGTAGCTCATTGGGCCTAGTTCCAGAGGCCTGGTGTGGACTGTCTAACAGCCTGACCACCTTCATCTCCTCCGGGTGAAGAAGTCAGGTTTCTTTTTCATCCCCAGCTGATTACAAGCAATGCCTGTTAGCTGGACTAAAAGAAGACCCCTTTGGGCCACCGTTGTGTGGTTTTGTAAACTTTTTCATTTTAGTCAGATAAAATAATTATGCTCTTTTATCGCCATGAAAGAAAAGACGTAAGAAGGAACTTACCATAGTTTAGTTGATATCCATGGTTTGAAGGCTGGAATTCCACTATAGACCATGGATTTTCATGACAGATTCTTTACTGTTCTAGGATGAAGAGGAAGAAATCAAGCAAGAAATTAACATGTTGAAGAAATATTCTCATCACCGGAATATTGCTACATACTATGGTGCTTTTATCAAAAAGAATCCTCCAGGCATGGATGACCAACTTTGGGTAAGTAGTTTCTTTTATTATGTGAAGAACATTCAGTGCTAAATGGGCCCATTTCTCCATTCTCATTACTAGGCTTGATTAAGTACCTTCAAATATGAAACCGTTAGTCTCGTGGTTTCCAAAATATTGTGTTTTTGAGGTTTTCTCCCATTTTCATGAACACCACTTCATCTTTTCAATATCTTTAAATCCTCTTTCCCTTAATAGAGACCATTCCCAAAGATGGTTGTTAATTCCGTTTTTTTTTTACCCACCACTTATCAATAGTTCTTTATTGCATTTAATTATATTTTAGGTACCATGCTATTTACTGTTTATGAATTATATAATTTATTTCAATTCATTGAGTTAAATAGTATTCTAATTTCTTACATGATAAATGATAAAACTATAGTTTATGGGGAGGATAAACTGTTTCAAGTCTGTGTAGCTAGCAGTGGGGGAGGTTGGATCTAACTATAAAATTCTTTGTCCTCTCTATGACTAAAATGTGGATAATTCTGAAATATAAATTACAATTTGATAAGTAAAATACCTAGTATAGTAGTGTCTGACCCCACTATAGGGATTCTGCAAATGTTTCCTCTCCTGCATCCCCAGTCCGCTTAGCAAAGTACCCTAGTCCTGGATCTTTGAGTGTCTATAAGAGAGCTCTGATTGACAGACCCACCAATAAGAATTCAGCAGGTTTGGTACCAGAACCACCACTTCTTGTTGCTGCTGTGCCTGGTCCACATCGTCGTCTTCTCACCTTCCTCGTTTCTGTCATAGGAAATGTTATTCATTTGCCCTTCAGAAGACTTGAAAAGCTATCATGGTTTGACCTTCCCTTTTCCAGTTTTATAATCACTCTTCTAGTAGGGGACTTTTGATGGAAGCCCAGACTGTGCCGCAGCCTTCTACTTAATCTACTTCCCTGTCTCTTAAATTTCAGTTCATCTCACATGATGCTGTTGGGTTAGTGACTCTGAAACACCCTTTTACACACCTACTGTCTTGCTCATCTTCCAGAGGTCTTGTTATGAACCTAACACACAAAATTTACTGAATTATCATGTGCCTACTAAAAGCCTGTGCTAAACCCTGAGGCTCCAGTGGTGACTATTTCATGGATAATTCTTTAAGGGCTCAGACTTGGATAGAAGTTACCTATGGCATTTGCAATGCGGCTGAGAAGACCAAGATTTTCATGTCATTTGGTATTGAATACTCCACCTTTGGAAGTGAAAAGAGCTGCTGGGACATTTTGTTTTTCCCATGTAAGATTCATCTCCAAATTTAAAATTAAAAAAAACAACAACAAAAACAACTTTGGAATGAATATATTTGTTTTGTGTAATCACTGATTTTATAAAATATTTTATGTGATTTATGAAAAGGTTTAGATTTAATTATGGCCTCTAAATGTAAGAAGATATGGATGTGAAGATTAAAAATGTAAAAGTAGTAGGAGAAAATGAATTTATAAATTTATAAAAATAAATTTCTAAAGTGAGATCAATGACAACAAAAAAATTTTGATGGATTTGACGATGAGCATTTTAAAAAATTTCCCATTACCTAAAAATAAAAATGCAAATAACTAATTTAGGAAAAATATTTATTTCAAATACAGTGAGCAAAGAATTTAATAGCTTTCAGAGATGAAGAATTTTTCACAAATCAAAAGAAAAAAAATAGGAAACTACTTAGAGAAAGATTGAGTTAAGGACAAGACAGCAACTAAAAAAGTAAGAAATGTCAGTTACCAAAAAATATGTTTTTAAAATGTTATTGTTATTAATAATATAAATGTAATAGAAATGAAGGTTTGATAACCATTTTTACCTAGTACATTGCAATTATTTTAAAATGAACACATATAAACACTGCTTATGAATATGGATATTGGTACAACTTAACTAAAGTGCAACTGAGCACACACAGATGCACACAGACACAACACATACATGCACATATGTATGCATACAGACATGCAGATATTTGAAGATTGAGATGTCTTTAAAGAATGTGCTTGTACTGGGGTTGTGGCTCAGTGGTAGAGCACTGGCCTAGCATGTATGAGGCGCTGGGTTTGATCCTCAGCACCACATAAAAATAAATAAACAAAATAAAGGTACTGTGTCCAACTACAATTAAAAAACATTAAAAAGAAAGTGGTTTACTTTGGAACCAGTATTTCTACCTACAAAAATGCATCCTAAATAAATATTGGGGCAACCATACAAAGTTGAATGAAGTTAACCAATAGGAAATCATTTAAGAGACACGATGCAAGGAATTAATTGATGAAGATCTATATCTATAAATGGATGATTATTCACAATTTTCTAAAAAACAAAAGAAAAAGGAAAATACCATATTGATATAGTTGAGGTGTCTGAAATAATACTGATGGTTTGGAAAAATATTTACTCCTGGATAGTAAGTTCATTAATTTAATTTTTAAAACATTGTCTCTTTCTTGTCTACTTTTTTCTGGTCTTTCTCATGAATATGGTATCCAAACCACTTCCTGCTGCTCTTTTTTTTTTTTTCTTGCTTCTTGTTGGGCTGTCCTCGCTCCTCATAATGACAGTCAGATCTCTGAGAAATACGGACTATGCCTCTTGTACCTTTGCATCCTCCTCAGCAGTTGGGAAGTACAGAGCAATATTATGTTGGAAAAAAAAAAAAGCATTTCTCCATGGAAGTGATATTGCTGCTACAGGTGCTTTCAAGAATAGGTTCCGGTAGGCCTGCAAGTTCAACAGGACATAATGAGGTGGCATTAGTTGAAATGTCTTTGTTTTCCCAAAGGACTTCTATATTGTCAAGAATCCACCAGTTTAGGGGCTGGGTTTGTGACTCAGTGGTGGAGTGCTTGCCTAGCACGTGTGAGACCATGGGTTTGATCCTCGGCACCACATAAAAAGGAATAAATAAAATAAAAGTATAAAATGCTGTATCTGTTTTTTTAAAAAAAAGAATCCACCAGTTTAGCCGTGATCCCATATTGCCATGAGTTGTAGTAGATGACACATAGAAAATGATAGTTATTTTTCCCTAATTCATTGCCAGCACCATGGAGGATCCCTTATGCTTCTTCCTAATCAACAGCTCAAGGGAAACCACTATCTTGAGGGTTTTTTGTTCTTGTTCTTGTTCTTGTGTTTTACAGTGCTGAGGTTTGAAGGAACCTAGGGCCTCATACATGGTAGGCAGTGCTTTACCACTGAAGTATGTCCCAGTCCCTATCCTCCCCTACCACTGGTTTTATTGAAGTATAACTGACAAACAAAAATTGCATCGTGTTGGCAAGCATATGGAGAAAAGGGAACCCAAGTACGCTGCTGGTGGGAATGTAAATTAGTATAGTCTTTATGGAAATATGATGTCTCAAAATATTGGCCATCCCTCAATATATGGGGGTGCCTCAAAACATTGGAAATAGAACTGCCAGATCATCTAGCAGTTCCACTCTAGTTTATATCCAAAAGAAATGAAATCAATATGTCCAAGAGACATCTGTACACGCATGTTCATTGCAGCATTATGGACAACAGACAGAGAATGATAGCTATTTTTATGCTATCTGTGGAAAGCATTTTCATTTGGTCAGGACTGTAATTCCAAATTTTTTTTTTTTTTTTAAAAAGATGGCTTTGGGACCACCTTCCAACTTATCATCTGAAGCAGTGCAGCTGTTTCTAGATGAGTCACTTCTAACCATTAATTCCATTCCTTTTGTGAGTTGGGCCAAGAAAGATAGTTGATTTTCTTGGATATTGTTTTATTCAGCTTTCTTCGCTGCTGTGATTAATGGACCCGGCCAAAACATTGTAGAGGAGGAAGAGTTTATTTGGAGGCTTATGGTTTTAGAGATCTCAATCCATAGACAGCAGGCTCTATTCCTCAGGGCTCGAGGTGAGGTAGAACATCATGGTGGAAGAGTGGCAGAGGGAAACAGCGCACATAGTGATCAGAAAGCAGAACAAAAGAGAATCCACTCTCCAGATACAAATTTATACCCCATAGCCATGCCCCACCAATCTCCAGTTACCACTCAGTTAATCCCATTAGGCTAAATCTGTAACCCAATCATTTCTCCTCCAAACCTTCTTAGCATTGTCTTTTGAGCTTTTGAGGGACACCACATCTAAACCATAATAGATACAAATATTTATATGCAAGTTGTTGGTTGAGGGAAGGGGAAGGGTAATCAAGCAGAGTAAAAATCATTCATTTTCACCATTTTCCTAATCTTGAGATTTTTTTTTTAATTGGCAGGAAATTCAGTTGTCATTCTTTTTCGGGTTCCTGGTGAAATTAATCGATTTCACAGGACCTCAAAGCTCACTAATGTATGATGTAGGTCCAGAATGCAAACTCTTAAAATGTGACAGGTTAGCTTGATCTGAAATTCTATGAAAGGCAATGGAAGGTTGTTTTATTTGTTTTTTTTAATGAGCAAAATATTCAGTCCATTTTCATGTTGGCCTTTGGAAAAAGCAGTGAGCCTGTTTGCATCTGCGTGGGATTAAAGGGAGGTTGGGAGATCTTATACCCTGAAAACAGGAGTCTCAACTTGCCAGTTCTCACCTGGATTAATTGCTCTTCCCATGGAAATGGCTTTGGTTGCTGGGAACCAAGAGCCTGGAAGTGAATATGTTCATGCACAGGGCTATTCTGACCATCTCTGCTAGCAATTGTCCAGTAGTTTCTGTACCACTACAGATGAGATAAAAGCTAGGAACAGCCTCATACAGGCAAGAAAATCCTTTTTTTTTTTTTTTCTGGTTGCACTTCTGTGTGATAACAGACTAAGGAGTAATTTTGAAATAGCAAAGGCAGTGTAGAAACATAATAGGAGATTAATATCAGATTACAAAATTGATGGGAATTTGGTTACAGAGTATAATAGTGTGTATTATTACAATTCAGAACTCACTGGAATTTGGGTTTTCCGTTACTGAGGACAGTGGTGCATAATATTTGTCACCTTCTTATCAATATGCCAAGGATTATATTTGCTAACATTGTCATATTATTTCATTAGATCTTTGTAGCCACTCTACAAATGCATGATTATTATCTCCACTCTACAAATGAAGAAGTGAGGCTCAGAGAAGTTAGGAAGTTTTCCCAAGCCCAGAGCTTGTCAATGATGGAGCCAGTGTGTAGCTAACCCCAGCTGTCTGATGTCAGAATCAAGCCCTTAAACGCTACATTTTTCTCCTTTTGGTCATAAAAGATGGTTTTGAAATCAAAGGTTGGTGTTGAATGGAATTGAAGCTTTTTGTATAAATAAACTTGTTTTAACTTCACTTTTAATCTTCATTCCTCAGTTTCCCTGCCATTCAAAGAGGGTAGTAGGACCTGTTACCTATTACTACTAAGACTGCTGTGTAGTCTAAGAAATACATTATGAGAATTACATTAAACCTTTTGAGAATCTTTCAACAAATAATTGCAAAGGTCACAGTTAGTTGACTCTTTGGACTATTAGTATTTTGTTAGGATTATGTTGATATAAAAATATTATTATGGATCATATAGAGATATAGTTTATGCCACTAAGACCAGTGCTTTCTAACATTTATTCCCTGTGTTCAGTCTACATAAAATACTCCCCAGATATTTCTTTGGCTGTGACTGGGGGACAGAAGTTTGCAATATCTCTCCAGCCAATATATGTGCTATTTCAGGTGTCTGATTGAAATATAATCTGTGTGAATTCTATCAGTCTCACTGTGGAGATAAACTCTTGTTTAGTACCAGCTCTTTGTAGAAACACAACTACTTCTGATAATGGCCAAGTGATTCTCCTTTATCAACTGCTCAGGGCCTAATCCGGAAATCAAAAAAGAGAGCTCTTTCAATAAAGATTCTGATCTCTGAGAAACAAGTCGAACTCTGACACACAACATTACCATCTCGTTCTGCTGATCTCAGGGCAGGGAGGCTGTCCTGTTTTGCTATATGCCGATCAGATAGCAGGAGTGAGGAGTACTATCAATTAAATGGACTAATTTCTCTAAAATGAAAGCACAAAATCTACTTTCTTTTGCTTTCTCTTTTGATACCACCATAACAATCACAGGCCATAATGTCTTATAAAAGCAAATACATTTCTAATTAGCTTCCTAAATACACAGTGATCAAAATATCACAGGTTATTACAGTGTAGTGGTTCAATATTCCTTTAACTGTATTGTAATGCTGCAGTCTTGCAGAACAGGAGTCAGGAAATTATATTGTATGCTTTTGAGAAATGTTCTAGCAGTTAGCTGCAATCCAGAGACCTGTTTTCTAGCCTTGGCAGAGGCAAGTGTCTCTGGCATTTGGTTTTTACCTTATAAAAATGATGATTTTGTTAGCTAGGCATGGTGATGCATGCCTGTAATTCCAGCTTCTCAGGAGGCTGAGGCAGGAGGATCACAAGTTCAAAGCCAGCCTCAGCACTAAAGCAAAGGTGCTAAGCAACTCAATGAGACCCTGTCTTTAAATAAAATACAAAATAGGGTTGGGGATGTGGCTCAGTGAGTGGTGGAGGGTCCCTGAGTTCAATCCTCAATACCAAAGATAGATAGATAGATAGATAGATAGATAGATAGATAGATAGATAGATAGATAAAATGGTGATGTTGGACTAGGTCTGAGTTGGCAAACTGGCATACAGAGGCTAAATATGTTTAATTTGGTTCACAGAAGGTAATAGTGTTTTAATTATGCCAACATTAGAAAAATTGAGCAGTTTCACACAAAAGTCTGGATTTCTTGAAAAGTTTGAAAAAATCAAATGATCTAAAAATATTGGTCCTGAAATCCTAAATAGCAGCAATATGTTAGAACAGTCTGCCAGCTGCTAGCAGGACACATGCCACTCCACTTTGTGCCAGAGGCCCCATCAGTCTCTTGTCTCCCCTTCATCCTCAACCTCACGCTCTTGCAGTACTTGCCCAGGCTTGTGTAAGACCATCCAGAAAAGCCACCAAGATGAACTAAGATGTGAACTCATTTCAATCCCAAATAGAGACCCTTTCTAGAATCTGCACTGCCATTGGCCAGAACCCCCAAACTGAAATCTGCCATAGTTTAGATTTAAATTGCTGTGGCATCTTGGCTTGGCAGAAACCACACCTACTTCATTTTTGATTGTTTTACAATTTAAAAGTAAGGGGCTACAGGTAACACTATTAAAAATTCAACCACCTGTAGCAGAGCCTTCGAATAGTTAATTAAATTTTCTCTTAGTTCTATGTACCAGAAATGAGATTTTCCCTTTAAAAAAAATGTTTTTAATCAGTGATCTTCTCTTTTATGAGTGAAGAACTCCCCTCATAGGTAGAAGCTAGGTCACTCATCTGGAGAAATGTTTGAATCTCATTATTTGTGAATAGAAGATTTCTAAAGGTTGAATTTAGTCAATACAGGAGTGCCTGAAATGGTAGGAAGAATAATTATAAACAATCTGCCAGATGTCGCAGTTGCGTGACCTACAGAGACAAAACATAAGATGCCCAGATATCAACAGATTTTATGCTACACCTAAATTAATGGATGATTCCTTGACAATAATGAGACAACCAATTCCTTCTTCTACCCGCAAAGAATTTCATTAGAATTGTGTTTAAACTGCTTTTCATCTTAGCAAAAGGACTTCACGTATGTCCCAAGTTATTTTGCTAATGGTCTAAGTAAAACTTCTAGTTCCTTTTTTAGGTTAATTTTCAGCCAATGTTCCTATTTACACTGAACACGCCTCAAAATTCTTCACTACCAAGATGCTTATTCCCAAATGCTCTAAGGCTAGTATTTCTCTTTTCCTTTTCTTTTTCTTTTTTTTAAGTACTAGGGAGTGAATGCAGGGGCACTCAACTGCTAAGCTACACCCCCGCTCCTTTTTATTTTTTTATTTTGAGACAGGGTCTCACTAAGTTGCTTGGGGTCTCACTAAGTTGCTTAGGCCTGGCTTTGAACTTGTGATCCATCTAACTCAACCTCCCGAGTCTCTGGGATTACAGTTGGTATGTGCCACCACGCCTGGCTTCTCTTTTCCTATTTTTAACTTGTCTGAAAACTTACTCCTTGATTCTCACCCCAAATTCTTCTATTTGGTTGTAACATTCTGAGATACAGAATTGTACCATTTCTTACTTCCTGAAGGTTAGCTTCTACAATTGGGCTTGTGGACATAATGGACATTAATGATTTACTCCTCCCAACAACAATTCTGCAGAAGATCACGCATGCCTACTGTGAAATTCGAGTCCCAGCATAGCTAATTTCTCTAGCATTTCCTTGAATGTTGTCGCGCTGAGTCTGAGCTGTCTGTCTACTCAACATGGGCAGCGATTGAGCATGTGTGGGAGGGTGCCCTTTGGACAGGCTCTGGTTGCTCAAAATACAAAATAGGCTCAGTATATTCAAAGTGCCTTTGTCATTCTCAAAGTATAAAGTTATTCATTGTCCAGAAGACTTATTGACCAAGTTTGAGACACTTCACAACCATGGGACTCATTTTCTTATCTTTGGAAAACTTAGAATTGGTACTTCACGCATTCTCTTTTCAAGTCTAAAAATAAAATACAGAAACCAAAAGAGCCCCCCCCCATACATGCTAATTTCAAAATGATTGCAAAAGGCTGTTGAGGTTGCTTTTCAAATTTGAAATGCTTAACAGTCTTACTTTACTTTAGTTGGTCAGTTGAATGATAAATGTATTCATGTGTGGACCAACCTATTTTTGTTTTATGTTCCTATATACATATTTTTTATATTGTGAGACTTAAACTACTTTTGGTGAATGAAACAGCTCTTCTCTAACAAAGTTACAGAATATGGGTTTGGTTTACACCTTCATAAATCATGCAGATGAGAGCCATGGCTGTTCTAACCACACATGTTAAAAAAATATCTTGTGTCTCACTGAGGTTTCTGGACTTTCAAGGTCAGTACCCTGATCATTTGCAGAGTTGTGAATCCTTGGAAATATTTTTCCCCACCCTTTTTTCTTTTCTTTCTTTTTTTTTGGTAGCAGGGATTAAACCAAGAGGTGCTTAACCACTGAGTCACATCCCCAGCCCTTTTTAGTTTTTATTTTGAGACAGTTTCACTAAGTTGCTGAGGCTGGCCTTGAACTTGTGATCCTCCTGTCTTAGTCTCCTGAGCCACTGGGATTGCAGATGTGCACCACATACTTTCCCATCCTTTTTTAGGGTGTCTCTTCACCTGCTTGGTTCATTTTAGGAAGCCCTTCATCTGCCTGCTCCCCTTTCTTACCTTTTGCTCCTACCCCTCCTTTTACTATTAAAGAGCGCTATCTGTTAATAGTTATTTATTCTGTGGGTGACTGACCAGTGACATTGGGGCGGGGGGCGGGGGTGGGTAATGAGTTCCTTTCACTGTATTCTGGGTTAGTGCACACCATTTTAAAATACTATCTTAGGGCCTTGTTTCAGGAACTAAAAACCAATTAACTAGAAAGTGAGCAAATCCTTTAGGGACCTCAGAAATCACCCTAGCTTCTGAGAATTAACCTTTTTAAAATTTTTCAGGGGTTTCTGGGGTTGGAAAAGGAAAGGCTCTAAATGACCTCATCTGGTGATTCTGTTCTACAGGCCCTTGTCTGTGTCTTGGGAAGGAGGTGAGTTCAGGGCGATCTTGGTGCTTCTGAAACTCCTCTGGGATCAGCTGAGGCTGGAGCCTCTTTCATCAGTTGTAAACCTGGGGTTGGGGGTGCACCGGAGGGCATAATAAGTGCCTCCCAACCTCTGAGAGAAAAATCTCACACTTGTCAGAAATGTGAGACAGCTGACAAAAATATGTAACAATCAACCATGCAAATGGTGAAATATGTCAAAACTCTGTTTCAAAAACTTAGTCTCTTTTTATTTATATAGGAATAACTATTCATGTCCACCTCATGCAGGAATCCTCATTTCTGATCATTTGATGGTGCTACACTGAGCTCTTTTTAGAATTCATGCACCAGGCCAGGCCCAGCATGCCTGAGCACGTTTCTTTTCCACCTTCAACTTCATCTTCCTTCTTTACTTCCAGTGGCAGGCATGCTAATTTGTTTCTGACCCATTATTTGTTTAGTTGGTATTGAATGAGAGTTTCAAATGGAAGAGTGATTTTCATCTCTCCTTCCCCCACTTGCATTACCACCACCTTCCAAACAGAAAGATCCACTGTCCTCATATGTACCACTGTGTCTTCTTGCTGTGATACAAACTTTTAAAACCACGCCGTGTGTCCTTGGTACTCTTTTCTTAATAGAAGTTTTAGGAACATATGTGCCTGATACCCTTTCAGCATCTCTCACTCTGACTCTTCCCCAATCCCAGTAAAGTGGGCCTTGAGGACCTATTGATGTCCCCCTCCAAGTCAGAAACTCCTCCTCCTTGTCTTTTACAATGCAAACCGAATAAACAATGGAAAAATGCTCATGCCTGTAATCCCAGCAGCTTGGGAGGCTGAGACAGGAGGGTCTGTGTTCAAAGCCAGCCTCAGCAAGGGTGAGGCGATAAGCCACTCAGTGTGACCCTATCTCTAAATAATATACAAAATAGGGCTGAGGATGTGACTCAGAAGTCGAGTGCCCCTGAATTGAATCCCAGGTACCTCTCCTCTGCTCAAAAAAAGAAAAAAGTAATAGATATATTTTGAGATTTCTGGCCATGAGAAATTTTATATCAATAGACTCAAGGAATGCTCACATCAAACCTATAAAGTTGATGCTTTTATTTTGTATTTTAGCATAGTGGTGATAGGTGGTTAGGGAACCTGCCCAAAGTCTCAAAGCTGGTAATTTAGAAAGCAGTATGCTTTATAACTGTGTTAGCTGATTAATGATTATATACTATGCATAATGCTGTAGACCTTAACAATGTCCGCTTCCAAATAAATAAAGGAATTAAGAGAAGGAGACTAGAAAGACAACAGTTTTGTAACGACTAAGTGGTAAATCATTTCACCCAGTCCTTGGCACATGGTAAATTCTCAGCAAACGTTAACAAATATTTTTGTTCCAGCATAAACTCTTTGAGAACTTTCTTTGAGGAGAATATTAATGATCCATCATGTCTTCCTTGTGAAATGTGAAGTTATTGACTTATTGCTGCTGGGCTTGGCATGTGGAGCCCTGTCTCTATTTATTAATGTGATGAGGTTGCTTATGGGGAGGCCTCCCCACTGTGTGGTAGCAGTAATTATCAGTATTGCTGTGTGGCTGCAGGAACCCCTTGCTACCAAGTGCTGGTTTCTTTCTTTCTTAAAAAAAATCCCATTACATAATTTAACAATCATTTTGTTCCACTGTGAGATGAAAAGAATTCAGCAGCCTTCAGCTGGAGCTGAATGGAGAAGCAAATTATAGAAATCACTGACATTAGTGCCTGGCTAGAGTAGAATTGTTTCCTACTGAAGACTTGAAAGTATTTTGTCCAATCTAATTTTGAAAGACTAGAGTCACTGGGCTTCCACTGCTTTCCCTGGGAACTACAATTATGTGGCCTAATGCAGCACAGGGTCAGGACAGTATCTCCAGCTGATCCCGGAGCAGTGGACACATTCATGGGAGGTCTGGTCGCTTGGTTTTTTCAAAATGAGATTGAAAGAAAAGGCACAAGTGTTTTGTTCACTTGAGAAAATATTTCTTTCCATTCTACACAAGGATGTTTCTTTGGACTGTTCTGCTGGCATTGAATTGTAGTCAGCTACATAATGGTTTTTGTTGAACTTGGTTTTATGGAGGATTCCCCCCCCCCCCCCCCGGACAAAATCACATATCTAGAGCAGTATGATGAACACTTTTCTACCAGTGGCTAATCCCACTCTATCTACAAATTCATCAAATTCCCCCTCTTCTAGGATTAATTTGAAACATATTTATAATTTTCTTTAAAAATTCTGAAAAAAATACACATAATACCATATTTACCTAAATCCTAATCATTTTAAAGTGTACAATTCAGTGGCATTCAGTATATTCACAGTGTTGAACAATCCATTACTATTATTTGGTTCCAGAATTTTCCATCATCCTAAAAGAAAACTGTATTCATTAAGCAGTCACTCCTGTTTTCCCCACCCAGTACCCGGAAGCCACTAATCTGCTTTCTCTCTTCATGGATTTGCCTATTTTGGATATTTCATATAAATGGAATATATATATTTTTTTTCTTTCTTTTTCTGGCTGCTTTCACTTTCACTTAGCATAATGTTTTCTTGATTCATCCATGATGTATCCTCTATCTAGACTTCATCCATTACACTTTTTGTTTGTTCATCTGTTGATGGATATTTTGGTTATTTCCAACTTTTATCTATTGTGAATAGCACTACTTTGGACATTCTTATTCAGGTTTTTTTTTTTTTTTTTTTTTTAAAAAACATCTATTTTCAGTGTTTTGGGTATACATCTAGAAGTAGAATTACTGAGTTCTCTATCAGTTCTGTGTTCATCTCATTGAGGGTCTCTTGAACTGTTGGCCACAGTGACTGCACCATGTTACAGTGCCTTCAGCAATGGATGAAGATTCGGATTTCCCTACATTTTTAAAAATTATAGTCATCCTCATGGGTATAAAGTGACACTTCCCTATGGGTTTAATGTGTATTTTCCTAATGACCAATGGTGTTGAACAGCTTTTCATGTGATCATTAGCCATTTTTTGGTTATCCTTCTTTAGAGAGATATCAAGTCTTTTGCCCATTAAATTGAATTTCTTGTCTTCTCATTGTTGAGTTGTAAATGTTCTTTATATATTCCGGATACTAGGCCCTTGTCAGGTAAACAATTTGTATATATATTTATATTCTATCGGGTTATCCCTTCACTTTCTTAATAAAGTGTCCTTTAATGCACAATAGTGTATAATTTTGATGAAATTAATATTTTTTTCTTTTGTCACTAGTGAATTGTTGCAATGTCTAAGAATCCATTGAAAGGTTTCAAGAAGAGTCATTGAAAAGATTCAAGAAGAAAGGTCCCTGAGAATTTTTTTTTCTCTTAAAAGTTTAATAGTTTTAGCTCTTACATTTAGGTCTCTAATGCTAAAATCAAACAAACAAAAATTTAGGTCTTTGATTATTTTTGAGTTAACATTTTTGCATATGGTGGGAGGTAAAGATCGAACACCATTGTTCTACATGTGGATATCCAGTTGAGTTGTCCCACCATCATTTGTAGAAGAAACTGTGATACACTTTTATCCATAAGTATGTCTGCATATTTCTTTAAAAGACAAGAACATTTTTTTACTAACCACAGAACCATTATCACACTTCTAAAAATGCTAATCTTATTTCCTTAGCATTATCAACTATCTAAGTCTAAGTTGTAACAGTCTCAAAAATATTTTAGCTTTTATTTAGAAATTTAGTAATTTATTTATATTTATGTATCTGTTTTAGTGTCCAAATAAGATGTATCCATTGCAATTTGTTGATTTGTTTTTTAAATTGAAATTTTTTTTTGTAGTTGTAGATGGACAGCATGCATTTATTTGTTTATTTTTATATGATGCTAGGGATCAAACCCAGTACCTCATGCGTGCTAGGCAAGTGCTCTGCCACGGAGAGACAGCCCCAGCCCCTGTTGATTTACTTTAGAAAACATTTTATATCTACAGGTTTCCCTTCCAACTCTCTTTTCTTTTCCTTTGCAACTCATTTGGTGAAGAAACAATTTGTCTAGACAAGTTTCCTAGTCTAGACTTAGCTGATTTCCTGTAAGTTGTGGGTGGAAAGAACTAGAGGCTCCAGCAGATTCAGGTTTTTGTTTTTTTGTTTTTGGCAACACTACCTCTTAGGTGATGCTTTGTTCTTCTATCAAGAAGCAAATCTTAGTTATTTCTTACTTGTTTATGTTAGCAACGAAGTCTGCTCATTAGGAGGTACAAATAATGACAATGTAGTTGTATGATGCCTTCATCCTTTGTTAAATGGGATATCTGCTTTCATGAATAGAAGTTTTCCCTGTTTTATTATTTAGCTATCCAGTGGTAAAATTAGTGTAAGAAAGAATACATTTCTGTCACTAAAAGTAAATCTTACAGTTAAAGAAAAAGAAAGAATAAACCAGAACCCTCCCCCCACTTTAACTAGTTCTCAAAAGAATAAGTTGGTTTGTTATTTTCTTCTAATATTACCAATTTTGTTCTTGGGAGGTTACTTTATTAACACATTTAATTAAGCATATTTAATGTGTTTCTAGAAATTGCCAGTATTGTTCTAGTCAATGACTAGAGTCCTTTTTGACATGAATCTTTGGTCTTTGATAGCTTCCCTTACATATGGGAAATTTGTCACTTATTCTGGTTGGAATGTAGTCTATTGTAGTACCTCCCTGTAAAAGCTTCTTGTAAGCCTTGAAACTTCTGCTCCTCCTTTGGAGAAGATGGGTGGGTTTTATAAGTAACCCAGGCTTTTTGAAATCATAAGTCAAGTCAGACCAGGCATTGGAAACTCACTCATGGAACTCATTTCGTAACTTTTTATTGAGGTTCTATTAGACACACAGACAAAAAGAAAACGGGATTCCTGCCTGCAGATTTTGCATCCTGGTGGGTATCTTTTAGGACCTAGTGACACAGTGCTGATATCAGACATACACATTTGCACAAAGCCAAAACCATCAATGTGATTTTACCATGTATCTGTTTTAGTTCTTTCTCTACTGTCAAGTCAGGGATTGATTACTAATTATTTTGAATTGTTTTTATATAATTACCAAAAGTAATATAAATATCTAAGAAGATGACTTGTTGAGAAATGCATTTGAAGGCAAAAAGATAGAAATGGATATTTCCTTTCTAAGCCTAGAAAATGGATGTAAAATCATGTAGACTCCTGTTCCTCTTCTAGGCTCTATTTTGCTGTTAAGTAAGGGCAATGTTTATTTTCTGCCTATTTTATAAAGTTGCTGAGTGCCGTAATGAGTTTATATTTATAGAGTGCTTGGAGCTTTTTGGATGAAAGGTGCTAAATTAGAGTTTATTGTTTATTGAATTTATTTGATGTGTCCAACCTCCTGGGAACATTTACCGAAGTTAATTAAAAACAGATCGTCCCCACTCTGACAGCTTACAGTGCCAGTTACAAACCAATAACATAAACAATGTGCACTTCTGTTGTCCTAACTTGGCACTGACTGCAGAACCATAGGTCTTCAGACAGGGAAATGGTCCTGCTTGTAGGAGATAAGCATTCTTGTGCTGGGGAGAAAGTACAGATAATCTCAACTGATTCTGAGCCACCTACCTGACCCCAGTAAAAAAAAAAAAAAAAAAGCAATTTAGAATATAGATATTTCCATCAATTTCCAACTGTTAACTTATAGGTTGAAAATTTTAAAAACAATCTTTCTATCACTGTAGTATGATATTAAGACAAGCGCTTCTGTTTTAGCCTCACATTTTTTTTTTGCGGGTTTGGCATTCCCAAACAGCCAACTAGAATACCATCTGCTTTCTTCACCCGACTTGGTAGACGCTGTGAAGTGTAGTAACAATAACAATGGCTCGTTTGCTTCCTTTGCCAGTTGGTGATGGAGTTTTGTGGCGCTGGCTCTGTCACTGACCTGATCAAGAACACGAAAGGTAACACCCTGAAAGAAGAATGGATCGCGTACATCTGCAGGGAGATCTTGCGGGTAGGTGACAAATGGGGACCAACCTATTTCCCAAAGTCATCAAGCAAAACAGGGTATGTTGGGGGGTGCTGTGGTGCTGTGGCCTTCTAGCGTGATTCACAAGTGTGCCATCTCTGCCTCCCTCCTTGAAGGTTACTCTAACTGCTGGTGGTGATGGTGGTTGGGCACGCAGTTCTGCTCTGATGGGCCTGCGCCATTTTCACAGGTCATGTGCACTGTCATTTGGAGGTTGACATCAGGTGATTTCCTTTGGCCAAGGATTCACTTCCAGTGATGTATCTAAGTAGAAATCTGATTTTTTTTTATCATAAAAGTAGTGTAGTATAAAGACAGATTTAGGAAATGGGTTGTTTTAAGATGGGTCATTTGAGGTAATCCATTTGTATTATAATTAATATGGTGATGCCTTCCCTGCACTTAAAGTGTTTCAGGATTATGTGATTTTAGTAATCTCTTTACATAGAAGCTAGTTTAACTAATTTTATTTTTAAAAGACTCTTTGAGGCCTAATTACTTAAAGTAATCAAAAGAGCTAGATAAGACTGCTTGTTCTACCAGTTTTACCCACAAATCTCATCATCAGGAGGTAAAGACAATCCTGTCATATTTACTGTACTCAGTTTGGAGAGAAGAAGGTAATTGGGTGCATTCACTTAAACTAGTTTTAATTTTTCTCTTGCTGCTAATACAGAGCTGATTATAGGCCTACAGAGCATTCTTGCTAGATTCGCCTGATGATCATCATTTATTTATAAGCTCAGTCTTCTTAATTTAAGGGAACAAAAGTTAAAATTGTTGTTCACTACATGTCCAAGATATGCCTTTGAGAGATAGATTACATGCTGCAAATGGATGAATCAGTGGATGAGCATTAAAAAGGAAGGAAGATGTAAATAGATACTGACCGGGCCTTAAATGCAAACCAAATTAAGCAAAATACAAAGAGAAATAAAATTTTTAAATGATAGCATTGACAATAGCATAAAAAGTCAAATATCTAGAAATATACAGAAAGAAGTAAATGGCATCTACTCTAAAAATGACACAAAGTTCCTGAGAGAGATTTATAAAGACCTTAATAATTGGAGTTGTATGCCATTTAACGGATCAGAGACTCAATGTGGTAAAGATGTCATTTCTCCCCAGTTTTATCCATATCTTTTGAACTCCCAATCAAAATTCCTGTAGGTATATTTGTGCACAGTGATGATCTGATTTTTAGAAATTATATGGAAATGTCACCCAGAACCACCAAAGCAATCCTAAAGAAGAAAAACAAAAGTGGAAGACTTATGCCCCCAGTTATCAGGATTTCTTTAAAAAACTAGTAAGTAATTAAGACAGAGTGGTATTGTCGTAGACTAGACAGGGACCAAAGGAACAGACTCAAGGCCCTTGAACAGCCAGGCATGATGGTGCACCCCTGTAATCCCAGTAACTCAGGAGGCTGAGGCAGGAGGATCACAAGGTCAAGGTCAGCCTCAGCAACTTAGCAAAACTCTGTCTCAAAGTAAAAAATAAAAAAGTTCTGGGGGTGTAGCTCAGTGGTTAAGTAACCCTGGGTTCAATCCCTATTACCAAAAGGGGAGGAAAAAAAGTCTCTGAACAGACCTACATCACATGAACACCGTGTTTATGGCAAAACTAATGTTGTTATGGATTAAAAAAAAATGCTCTTATGAGCAAAAGTTGATGACTCATATGTAAACATGAGATTGATACCTGCTTTTTACCATATTTAAAAACTTAAAATAGGTGAAAAGTAAAAAACTAATGTTCTTATAAGAAAACAGAGAATAATATACCTATAGCTTAAGGTAGCAAAAAGATTTTTTTATTTGTTGTTTTTAGATATACATGATAGTAGGGTGTATTTTTCACATATTATACATGTTACATGGGGTGCAACCCATTACAATATAGATCCCATTTCTTAGGGTTGAACATGATGTGGAGTTATACCTGTTGTGTATTCATACATGAGCATAGGAAAGTTATATCCATTTATTCTACTGTCTTTCCTATTTCCATCCCTCTCCCTTCCCTTCATTCCCCTTTGTCTGATCCAGTGAACTTCTATACTTACCCTCCCTACCCTTCCGTGTAAAGATTTCTTTAAAAAGAACACAAAACACAATTTGAGGGGAAACAACCTGTCTATCTGCTGATCTTCCCATCTGACATTTGTCTCTGTGTTTTGATGTGCCATTAACTTAACTTGAATTCATGACTTAAACTCACTCCAGGAAACCATGATGGATTACTTCATCCTCTAGACCACACTGTGAGTGCCACCAGAAATTTCTCAGGTTTCCAGGGCTGGTTATCCCCATGTGCACTTCTGGGTACAAGGGTCAATCTTCAGGGTTCTAAAAGCAGAAAGAAAGTTTGTACTATCCCTTGTTTTAAAAATTGTGAAAATAGTGGTTTTTCTTCTTCTTTCCAATACCTTCTCCCAAATGATACCAGGATTTGACATAAGGTGACACCCTGGTAGGAATAGTTGATCACCTGGAAGTGATCAGAAGAATTATCAGAGCTGATCTTCCCTATATTGTATGATCCCATTCAGTACAGGCTTTGGCTCACTTATATGCTCTTGGTGTCTGCTTCTGAACACTCAGAGGGTAGAGGAGGGAGGGGGATCCTCAGCCCTTCTCTTGAGGATTTACGGGTTGTTCATAGACTGTAAAAACTGCATTTAAATCTGTTTGATGCCCACCTTAGGCCAAACTGACTAGATAAGAAAGGTAGTTTTTTACCGAGTCTATGACAGTGCCTCAAACTGTCCTGTTGCATGATTTATGTTTACTAATATGCTAAATGTACATGTGAATATTTCTTGGACATCTGTACTCTAGTGCTGAATCTCATTTCTTCCACTAGGAAATTCAGATATTGAGTGTGTGCACGCACACACCTTTTATTCTATTTTGTGTTTGTGGCCAACAATTAAAAGAAGAAAATCATAAATAATAAAAGACACTTGGATACATAGTTCTTTGAACTAATAATGGTAGAATATAGCATGCTTTACTTCAAGGCTCTAATTTTAGCTTCTTTTAGATTATAATTTATCTGAAAAATATGTGACTACCTTAGAGTAAATCTGTAGCTTATAGAACTCACAATGCAAAAAAGCCAAAATCAGAGTAATTCATGGAAATATGGTACATCATTAGGTGTGGATGTCACAGAATGATTGTCTCATATAATGAGCACAAAGTCACCAAAATCATTAAGTACTAAAAATGACAGTGACAGAATGCCCACTGAGTGAATAGAGATGGTTTTCTTTTGAACCACATTGGCTAAAACCAGTGGGAAAGTTCTTGGCTGCCCTTAGAAATATTTTATTGTGTTCAGTTATAAAATTGTAAAACTCAAGGTAACTTTTAACTTTTCAATTCAAATATTGCTCCCTCCACATGAAGATTTAGTTAAATCAGGGTTGTCTTCTGTGCAAAGAGTGTTGATGTCTTTCATGCAAATTAGCACATTGAGGCAGCCCTCGCTTCTCATGGTACCTTGTTAACTGAAACTCCTGCGCGTGGGAACCTAACCATGCCATCCTGAGTATGCTCTGGTGGTATCTAGTGTCAGATCCAATATGCAGGGATTTTGTTTAACACAGTGCCATGAATTGCAAAGATAACCAATAAGTACCCATTTATATTGATCAATGGCCTACTGTTGAGAACAACACTATGAGTATGTCAAAGATGTGAATGTCATTCTGTAAAAGTTTCTCTGGGTGAGTTTAATTTGGGGAGAATCATTCAAAATAGGTTGTTTTCATCTTGGCTTATCCTGCTATTAACTCTCTCACCTTTTCATCCCTGCAGGGGCTGAGTCACCTGCACCAGCATAAAGTGATTCATCGAGATATTAAAGGGCAGAATGTCTTGCTGACTGAAAATGCGGAAGTTAAACTAGGTGAGAACAGAGTCCTGTGAGCCGAGGGACTGCTTAGAATTGATAAGAGGATTTCAACAGCTCTTTCTTTAAATTAATGTATATTTGTTACTCATGAGTTTGGGGGGCCATTGCCCTAAAAGAGAAAAAAAATATTTTTTCTGTTTCAAAGATATTTTCTAAAAGCATTTTGAGGAATCAGTTGTAAATGCTATGATGAACAGAAGAAACTTGTGCTTAATCAATGTGTAGAGATATTTGGGATTTTTTTTTTTTTTTCAGTAAAGATTAGAAGTGATAGACCTTAAAATCATCTCCTGCATTTCACATTTTTTATGCTTGCTGTTATGACAGAACACTGATGACCCAATTTTTCATTGAAAATATTCATAGTTAGACATATTTAAAATAAGCAAATTCTGCTATGTTCCCATATGTTTAAGTTATATGTATATTGATTTTATGATTACCTAGGCCACCTGTAGAAAATGGGTGCTTGGTAGTCTGCTTTAGGTGCATAATGATTACCCTCCTACATGTGCCGGTTGCCAGTGGGGGATCCCTTTCTTTGGCATATCTATTAGAGCCCTTCCCCACAGCAGGTCTGGGATTCTCTAGATGAGGTGCAGAACCCCCATGCGCATTTGCCTGCTTGAGTAAAAATGTAAACTGACCAATATCCTGTAGGATTCATGATTCATCATCTAGAACAGGATGACTGTCCATATGGTTGTTTATTTTCATTGAGATTTAAATATTTGCTCTTTTGTTAAAAATATATAAATTCCTCTTATTGTATTTGGAGTTAAACTTTCATCTCATGAATATTCCATTTTAAAAAAAATCAAAGCATACGTTTTGTAGGCTAAGCAGACACTTATGTGCAGATTAGATGAGCTGTCGGAAGATTCGGTCATCCCTGTTTAACAGTTACTTGTTGAGAGTGTAGCAGTGCCATGTCCCTTACAAGGCACTTAGATGATCTCATGTAAATATTAGAGCACTGTATGTAGGTGACATCATCCTCATTTCATAAGTTAGGAAGTCCAAGCTCAAAGAGGTTGATCCACTCATCCTAGGTCACAACACTAGTGAGTGGCAGAAACAGGATGCGAACTTTGGCATCTGACTCCAGCCCTCAGCCCTTAATCACTTTTTTTGTACCACCCTTTATGGCAATCAAGCTTGCCTTTTATTGAACACCTATTTTTGGTCATTATGGAGTCTTGGTATAACCAAATATAACACTTGGTGTTTTATCATTGTATACTTCATGCATTTATCATGAAGTTGAAAAATTTATGTTCACAGTATGGAAAAGGCAGAAGCCATTCCAGTAAGACAAACAAAATGTGGTATATATACATACAGTGAAATGTTATTCAGTATTACCAAGGAAGGGATTCTGGTACCTGATACAACATGGGTGACCTTTGAGAACATTATGCTGAGTAAAATAAGCCAAACCAGAAGACAAACACTGTATGATTCCATGTAACTGAGCAGTCAATTTAGAGAGACAGAAAGTGGGAGGTTGCCAGGGCTTGGGAGAGGGCAGTAGGGCAGTTCTTGCTCAATGGATCAGAGGCTCAGTTGGGAAAGATGAAAAGTTTTGGTGGTGATGGTTGCACAGTGTTAATGGACTTAATACCACAGATGAAAATGATTAAAATGGTACATTTTTACATCTTGCCATGTTAAAAAGCACAAATCCATTTTCCCATGTTAAACCTGAGATCGGGGAATAAACAGTAATTTGGCTGTTTTCTCTTCATTAGTGGACTTTGGAGTCAGTGCCCAGCTTGACCGAACAGTGGGCAGGAGGAACACTTTCATTGGGACCCCCTACTGGATGGCACCAGAAGTCATTGCCTGTGACGAAAACCCAGATGCCACATATGATTTCAAGGTATGACTTCTTCTTTGTGTTTTAAAATTACACCTAAATTCCATCCTGAGTCTTGCAGTGGAAGAATTCTCTTGTGCTTTCAGATTTGGGATGTATGTGTCCCAATGGGAGAACTGGAGAAAAAAAGGATATTTTAGTGAGAATCTTTATAATGAATCCACCTCACATGCCTATTTAAAAAAATTTTCTTTAAAAGTTTGAATCATATTCTATATTCTTTTTCTTGGAAAATAGGTTGGATTTCCATTTTGATTATTGTCTAGATTTTTGGCCAAGTACATATTCTCTTCTTTGTCCAGTTCATTACTAGTTCTTGTTTTACCAATTTGATTATTGTCTAGATTTTTGGCAAAGTACATATTCTCTGACCAGTTCGTTTATTAGTTCTTGTTTTTAAATTTATTATTTTACATATTAACAGGGTACCATGTGATATTTTGAAACATGTATAAATTGCCTGTTGTTTAAATCAAGTTAAACATATTTCTCTACGCAAACTTTAATAATTTCTTCAAGCCGAAAAATTTCAAAATCTTTTCTTCTAGCTTTTAAAAGGTACAATACATTATCATTCTAGTCACTCTATTGTACACTGATAACACAAAATAACTTTTTGCTTCTAGGTAACTATAATTTGGTCCCCACTGATCAACCTTTACCTATCCCTTCCACTCCCAAGAACATATTCTGATAGCTTTTAATAATACAAGAAGCCAAGATATGCATTTGTTATCTTGGGTCATCTTTTTCTGAAAAGAATAATCAGACTTCCTCATTTCTGCATTGCTCAGAGTCTAATTATTCAGGTCTCTTTTCTGTGAGAACCAAATGAGATGTTGATCACTACTCTATGGTGGTTTCTCCAGAAATTTGATTTGCAGCTTATCACTTTGTATTTTAAGCTGGAGATTTTCTAATAAATTCAAAGCCATGTTCAAATAGAGGTCTTCAAGAAGCCTTCCTCTATCTGTTCCACAAGCCATCCACCAAACATGAATTTGGGTTGCTGCCCCACTGCTAGCTCAAGTGTCCATTGACATTGTTTTTTTCCTGGCTAAGAATAGATACAGGATAGGACTGGGTGCAGTGATGTGTAGGTAGGAACTGTGGGTATTCAGGTTGAGCACTAGGTAGAGAGACACCCTGTGGACAAAACGTGGTACTGCCTGGTTTTAGAGGTTCACGTTCCTTCCCAAAAGGACTGGCCTTTTGCAAGTGCTTACCCACTTAGTGATCTTCTCTGCATTGGGTCTTGAACCCAGGTCTCCCAACTTTCTGAAGATAGCTCTGTTCCTCCATAACTTACTTCAGCATAAGCCTCCAGTTTATCAAACAAATGAAAAGTATATTTGACAAAGTCCTGTTTTAAAGACCATTTAGTTCTTCACATGTGGGATTATTATTGAAATCAGGCCACAACAATGCAAACCTTGCAGTATCTTTGGGACCCAATATTTCAGGGTATTGACAAAATTACTTGCCTCCTTGGGGAAATGCAAGTTTGAAGGTCTGAAAACCTAATCTCCTGTAAATATGCTCCTTCCTCTAAAGTTAGTCACTGCCATAACCTGACAACAATCTGTCTGAAAACAGCTGCCAAGTTAAAAATTAATCTCCTGCCAAAATAAATGACATTTATTTAAACTGCTAATGATTAACATGTTTAAGTAATTCCATTTGCAAATCTCTTCAGAGGAGCCACCACAAAGTATATGTCCCAGGGTAGACATGTATGTTATACTGGCCCTGAGCAATTCTTCATACTTTAGTTATATTTTACAAGTGCTAACTATTCTAAGTCTGGGCCATGGATATTTTAGATGACCTGAACATATACCAGGAGGAATCAGTGTTTTTGGACTTATCTCAAACTTAACCTTTTTTGTATAATGACAGATACATTATATGTGGGACTTCTCCTCTGTGGCACAGAGTAGATCCCTCTGATAGATCTTTTGAGAGGCATAACTAGAAAAGACCTTTCTTCTTTCCAAGCCAAAGCTTGGAATTAAAATAATTTCTTGGGGGCTGGGATTGTAGCTCAGTGGATAACTTGCCTAGCATGTGCGAGGCACTGGTTTTCGATTCTCAGCACTGCATATAAATAAATTAAATAACGGTCTGCCAACAACTAAAAACAATTTTTAAAAGAATCATATCATGGGGCTAAGGATATAGCTCAGTTGGTAGAGTGCTTGCAGCTCATACGCAAGGCCCTGGATTCAATCCCCAGCATCACAAAAAAAAAAAAAAAAAAAAAAAAAAGAATCCCGACAGAACAGGTTCCTCTCCATCAGTCATTTAGACCTTCTTCTGAATTAGTTTATCAGGCTCATCATGAGTGCAGGCTGTTTGAAAGGAAGAAAAACTCATGGCAATAATGTGGGCTTCACTGGTCACCTGTCACGGGTACAAAAGAAGGCGCATGACCGAAGGGTGAATCAGGAAAATTGGGCAGAAATGAAGATTTGGGGATTCTTTGAAGATTTATTTCAATCACTTCACGGTTTCACTATAGGCCAGAGAAGATGCTAATCTTAAAAAAAAAAAAAGCAAACTTCCTTCTTTATTGCCACTATATCTTACTCTTTTTATTTTCTGTCCAGATTCTCTTAGGAATGTGGTCTGTCACCAAGGGACAACTTGACAATAACACCCCATGTGCCTTAGTGAATACCCACTGTGTGCATGGGGTTGGCCAGGCTCTATCTGTGGCAGCGGTTGGGCTGTTGACAAGAGTTCATTCGGGACCCCGTCAGAGATTTGGTCCTGTGTGTTTGATGTTCCGTTGACCAGCAGGGTCTCCCAGGCTCAGCATCTGGTGTCAACACTAGGGGCTGTCACACGTGATAGATGCTTTCAGCCGAGATGACATGTTTAGAATAAAAGATGACTTGAGGGCCAGTGGATATTTCTAAATTTCCTGCCATGAGATCCCTTGCTTTAAAATAAAGGCAAAATGTAAGCCAGGACAGGATAGTTTTGATTTTGTTGATTACTGATATTATTGATTATTATTTGACTTAAGATGTCTTTAAAAACTGTTTCAAGTTTTTGTTTGTTGTTTGATTTTTAAAAGTGAAGTCATTCATTGAGCATTATGAGGGCCTCTGTAGGAAAGTAGTCTGAGAGCTCATGGCTTTTATTGCAGCCTGGCTTTGTGGGTTATCTACTGGGCTCAGTAAGTCACTCTCTGCAATAGAGTCTCCTCAGGAGGAGTGCCAGAATCTCATTTGCCTGGTGTGTTGGCTTCCCCGGAGGCCCTGCCTTTCTTGTTTTCAGAAATTCTGTCAAAACACTTCAAGCGAAAGGAAAGGTTTCATTTCCCTGATAAGTATGCGGGGCAATAATGAAAGCTTTCCCATTTAATAATAAGCATTCAAAAGATTTGAAATTAATAAAACTACTCAAAATTCCTAGGCTGTTTAAACTGTTATTTTTAAAACTTACTCTGAATTTTATTTCAGTTGGATGGAATCTGCCAAGCATTTTATAGTCCTATGTACTTATTACTTTTAATAGAACCACCCACTAAAGAAAGTTCTCTGTGGCCAAATGCCCATCAATGGGAAACAGGTTGAACAGAGACCAGAGCATCTGTCCAGTAGAATATTACATAGCTATTTTGGCAAAGGGGTGCATATATGTTGGATCCGAAGAGACCCCAAGATAGCCTAAGTGTAGAGTATGGAATAGAACTATCTCGTAACATCAACTTACTCTACCCCATGCCGTGGAGAGAGACACATGAGAAATCTAGAAGGAATCTGGAATATCCCAAGAGTGTTTTACCTCTGAACAGGGCATGTGGATGGTGAACTTAAAATTCTTATTTTCTGTCTCCTCTTGTCCTGTTTTAATGTTTTCGCCATTAGCAGGCCTTGTACTCATTAAACTAGTGAAGAGAAATGAAGTGGATGGCCAGTCCTAACACCCCATACCTGCTGGGCTTTTATACCCCAGGCCAGATCTGTGCTAACACTGTGTGCTATTCATCTATATTCTGTTTATGAGAGTTTTCACACAGGTGGTATGGATTATTTGTAAGCATAGGGGTCTCCTCTGGTATTTGGGTGAATATTGTGTTCAGGCTGTGGAGAAACTGCCCGATTCATTATCCCACGTCCCAGATATTGGCTTAATAAGCAGGGTAGAAATAGTGCTTCTCAGAGGCTCAGCCAGAGATGACATAAACAACTGCCTGATAGGAGAGTCACTGTGATGAAGGTGTCACCCAAGAGGACAGTATTCAGGCTACAAAATGGTACATTTATACTTTCAAAGGAGTCCAGGCCTCTGTCCGCTGAAATCCAAACAGGGGTTCTTCCCTATTTGTTCAAAAGGAAGATGATACAGTTGGGCATGGGGGTACATGCTTGTGATCCCAGCAACTTGGGAGGCTGAGGCAGGAGGATGGCAAGTTTAAGGCTAGCCTCAGCAACTTTTCAGCAAGACCCTCAACAACTTAGTGAGACTCTGTCTCTAAATAAATAAATAAATAAATGTTCAAGATGTAGTTCAGTGGTAAAGTGCCTTGGGTTCAATCCCCAGTGCAAAAAAAAAAAAAAAGGTGGGGGCGGCGAGATGGTACCAACAACCACATTAGTGCCACTAGCAGGAAACTGACACCTGTTATACATGTTCATAAGTGTCCATGTTCACACCCACCTAGATAGGACTCCTCAGTCAGGCCCAGCATCTCCTCCAGGCAACACGCACATCTCAGTGGAAGAGATTAAGTTCAGTAGTTTTCCTTTGGCCCAATAACATGTAGGTGGATGGGGACTGCAGAAAGGTATTTCTTCAGTTTATGTTTAAACAGGATTTTTAATACCTACCGCTCTTGGGAATATCACCAGTGACCCTGAACTCACCACCTTAGTTCTGTTTATATATAATGTAGTAAGTATGTGACATAATGAATAAGTGAGTCTTTTGAAGTCAGACAAAACATGTTTAAACCATAGATTCTGCTTCCTGTTTGCTGTATTGGCTCAAGGGAATTATTTAACCTTTCTGAGCCTGTATAAAACGAGAATAATAGATTCTATATCACGGTTGTAATAGAATAAGGTGTGTTAATAGATATAAAGACATAAATGCAATGCCTAATACTTAATCTATAAACTTGGTATGTAAATATATATAATATATATGTATTAACTTTGTAGTTTTATATTTATGTATCATTTGAAAAAGCACTGCTATATTGGGGGTCATTTTTGACCTAGAACAACAATTTCATGTGGTTCAACCTCATATTTGTATTGCACATCTCTGATTGTTTTCTGTTGAACCAGAATCTGCTTCTCTCTAACTTTTACCACTAGATCAAGATGCTGTCCGTAGGGACCACACATGCAATGCATACTGTTTCCTTTTTCCTACTGGGATATTTCAAAATGAGTAAGTAACCACAAATCAGTGACCCAATGAAAGACTATTTTCTGGTCTGTGAAACCTGGTAGAATCCACTGTCCTTATTGTGCCCATGATTAAGCTATTGTCTATCTACTCTTGACCTCCATGCTGCCCCTTGCAGTGGGGTCATGGGGCTAGGACTCCACCATGGCCATTTCTGCTCAACAGCCTGACTTCTTATCAGGCACTGCCATTAGGGGGCGGCAGAGAGAGACTGCCAGGCTAGAGGAGGGAAGAGGACAGCCTCTGCCTGTTGGCTTCCTCTAGCTTCCTGTTTTAGCTGCCTTGGTCCACTGAGTGCTAGACTCACTGCCGTCTGATCTGACTCAGGTTTAGTGGCTGAGCTGCCTTTTGATAATAACTGGCCTAAGGATCTGTCTGCACCCTTTTCTGTTAAACACCAACTGTGTGCACTGCACTATTAGGTGCTTGGTGTATATTATCTTACTGAATTCTCACACCAGCCCTGAAGGATATATTTATTCACCTTACAGCTGAGGAAATTGGGATCTTTCCTCAGATGGCCTCCCTTTCCTTGTGTGGCTGGTTTGGCCCTCTGAGATTGCTGCTCTGCACTGTTTGGCAGCCCAGCCCAGAAGGAACGCTCTCTTTTTCTGTTCAAGCTGCCAGTGTGCCGCTGTCCCCAGCTCCCAACCAGAAATTGTGTCTTATGTCTGCCTCCCCAGAGCCACCAGAATGTGTCCCCATTCTGTTTGTAATGCACACAGCACTGGTCTATTAATCATGCCACGGGCCAGGCTACGCAGCCAGCACCTCTGGAATAATGAATTACCCAGCTCCTGCCAAAATGAGTCACGCCATGGCCATGAAAGAAACTTATCTCTTCCTGACTCTCTCCTATCTTGTTCCTCCCTCTTCCCTTTCTTGTCTCCTGTGATCTGTCTTACCAGTGGTAATTGGAATATTTTCTCCCATATTTAACTTCTGAAGTGTCTTTGGGACTTGCTAATGTATCCGAGGGCTTATACAAGGCCCGTCAAGGACATTTAAGGCTTCCGAGCACGGCAGTTAAGCATAGCTTACAAGCAACTTTGGGTATGTATGGCCAATAATATAAATGTTCCTTTTGGAAAAGAAGGAAACCCCAGCAAAAGAAAAAGAGATCCTAACAGTGATATGAAATGAAAACTTAAAAGAAGCCGCAGTAGCTGGCCTGGTCATATGAAAAACCTAGGATGCAGGGAGTTGGAATGGAGTAGCTTCTGATTTAAAGGGGAGTATTTGTGGATTGGGGGCAGGCTGCCCAAGAGAGACATGTCTTCAGTGACCCTCCCTGCTTCTAGTAGAATGGATCCAGGATCACTTAACAAGTGAGACGTCCTATTCCCCTATTGTCAAAATCTGCTTTCTTTTTTTTTTTTTATTGCTGTATATGCATTATCATTTAGGAATGCCTTTGGCTGTATATATGTATTTGTGTTTCTTCCATCCCCAGAAGCTTAGATGCAGGTACTCCAAGATTGACATGGTGCTCATCAATGTCTTTAGAACTCTAGGTTCCTTCATTTCTACCCTGTCAACAATGACTTGTCAGCTTATTGCTTCATGAATGCAAGATGGATGCTGTAGCTGCAGATACCATGTTTTGATTCAAGGCACAAAGAAGTGGGGATGAGTTGGCAGGACACAAGCTGTGTTAGTTCCCTATTTTTGGGAAAAGTGGAAGCTCTCTGAAGATGGCTGTTTATGTCTCATTGGCTATAACTGTGTCAGATCCATAACTTGTAGGAGAGTCAGGATAGACCAAGTGTAGCTCTCCTATTCTCTGAAATAGAGACAGCAATGAAAATAGGGGCTGAAAGTGCCTGTTGGGTAAGCCACAGCCAGATGGAGGGTAATCACAGAAGACTAAACCGCGCAGACAGAGGCAGTCTTTAGAGGAGAAGGAAATCGATACTCTTGAGCTTCAGTGTGTGCCAGGTTTTGTGCCCGGGAGCATACCTGAACATATGCGTGTCAGTTACCTCTTTTATACAGCTGAGAAAGCTAAACTCTAAGCAGCATTCTGTGGGTAGCTAAATTAGGAACCCAGATTTAAATCCAGATCTGTCTGACTGAAAAGCCAACCTATGTTGCCTTGAAGAATGAGGCCAGTTTCGTAGCATGGAACTGGGGTGCTTCACTGTATCTTAACACCTTCATTGAGTTGCCAGCACATTCAGTCACCTGTGAAGTAGGAATCTGGAAGGATTATTTTATGGACCCCTGACTTAAAAAAAAAAAGTATGCATGCTCTTCTCTTTGGTAATAGAGGACTGGCCTGGAAGGCAGGAGACCCAGCTCTGTTGAAAAATGTTGGTGCTTCTTTGCACTATGATCTTGGCTCTGTCGCTTTCCCCAGCTGTGAAGTACAAGGTTGGATGTGAAGGTCTACCAAGGTCCTGCCAGCCCTCAGACCACTCAGGCTCTGCATCCTTCTCTCGTGTTCTAGGTACTTGGAATACATAAGTCAACAAAATGAAGATCCCTGTCCTGTAGGCCTTATGTTCTTGTGACGGGGAGTGTACACATGCGTGTGCTGGGGGCATGGGGCACAAACCATAAACACAAAGCACAGTCAATTAGCTGTGAGTAAACACACAGCATATTAGAAAGAGACAGTTTATGGGGGGACTGTCCTGGGAAAGGCAGGGGATGGACAGCACTGGGGGAGGACATAGGACTTAAAGGAAGACCTCATGGAGGGGAGTCAGGCAGCCTGCAGGTCACTGGGAGGTGCTGCTGGCCCAGAGATGAGCTTGAACACAGACCCAAAGGCAGGAGAGTGCTGGGTCTTCTGTGCATTTTCTGCCCCACCTGAGGCAAGCTCTGGAGCCCTCCCCTTGCCAGACCAGCATGTTCTCTTTCAGACATGTGGGCTGTTCAGCCAGTTCAGTCTCCTAAACTTGGAGGCCATCTGCGTTTGACTCTGCTGTGGCAGTCAGGGGGCAGAGCCTGGCCTCCGCTTGCACCTCATTTCATGCTGCAGTTTCTAGGGATACTGGACACATGCTGGCAGAACTGCCAAGGCCTGCCGATCAAAATAGCACAGGGACCTTTGGAGCTGACCCTCCATTTCCAGACAATTCTCACTGTTTCCTGCCTGATGCCTCCTGCACAGAGTGACTCAGTGTTTGCATCAGGCTCCTGAACAACTGTCTTTGTCTACCAACCATAACACCCCACATATAAGTGAGCTATTTCCCTCTGTACCAGTTACTGCTCCTGTGCCAGCCTGTGACAGGTGGGCCAGGCCTTCCCCTTTAGCTCTGGAAATGTTCTCCTGAGCAAGGCCAAAAGCCCGTGGGAAACACAGTCCTTTGCGAGACTGTGCACTCACTGGGGGTGTACGTGATTCTGAAACCTCTGAATCCTTCTTGAAACATAGCAAGAAGGTACTAGCTACCTTCTTGAGCAGTGCTGAAAGCAGAGAAGTTACCTGGCACCCAACGACAATGGTATCGATCTGACAACTGGTGACAGGCAAAGAATCTACCACTTACGTCCTCATGTGTGGTTCATGTGTGCCCAGCACCTGTGGTAAAGTAGATGGCATGCTAGGCAAGAGGCCAGTGCCCTGGAAAGTCCTCATCACATTGTGTAGGCCTCAGCTCCAACACTGGACAGGCCTGGGGGTCACTCACAGGATACTGAGAAATTTAGTTGTAGGGAATGACTCAGTATGAGTTTCATGGTCCTCTTCAGTTACATGTGTTTTATGGACCCATGACATTTGTTTGATGGGAATATAAGGAAACTTAACTTTGGTCTCTCTGATCTCAGTGAGGTTGCAGGTGAGGTTTTGAATAATATACACAACGCATAATGTATTTAAAATGCAAGGAGGGTGAGACTATATCAGGATGTGGGCCACTGAACCAAATTTTCTGTTAGGTTTTCCAACCCATCTGCTGGGAAACAAATGCAGCAATTATCTGTTTGAGGTTTCCTAACCTGGTTTTCCCCATTTCTTGATTTGACCCCCTCTTCTGCCATCTTCAGAGACCACTGAGCCATAGACATGGAGTGTGGGAGAAGCATATTGTTAGAGATGGAGGCCGCACAGTTAAAGGGGAATCATTGGTCTAGAAAATGCTGATCAGAGCATAAAATCAGTCTGAGCATAAGCAAGAATATAAGGGTATAAAAACCTCTATTTGAGAGCTGGAGATATAGTTCAGTTGGTAGCATACTTGTCTCGCATGCACAAGGCCCTGGGTTCAATCCCCAGCACCACACACACACACACACACACACACACACACACACACACACACACAAAGATCTTTATTTCAAATGATAGTCTACTTACAAGAAGGAGGATATTTCATCCTTATACAAATGTATTGAGCACCTACAACTGTTCCAAACTCTCTTCTAAACACTAGGAAGAAACAAGTAAAAAGCATCCTCAAAGTCTCTCTGTCCTCATCTAATTAAAAAACATGGGGGATGTCTTGCAGGTTAAAAACCATTGGAAATAGATAAACCTACTATCTGATCCAGCTGTGTTCCACTCCTGTCTATTTTCTCAAAAGAAATAAAAATGCACACCTTTGTATTGACTAGCTCAAACTGGGAACAATACAAATGTCTTTCAACCATTGAAAGCAAACTGCACTATGTCCACCCAATGGAATACTACTGAGAAAATAAAAAGGAGTGAGGTACAGATACATGCTACAAGGGTGGACCTCAAAACATTATGCTAAGTGAAACAAACTGATTGCAAAAGGCGTTATCTTACGTGACTCTTAATAGAAGACTTTGGAAGATGCAGACTAATTCGTAGTGACAGAAAAGTGATCAGTGGTTGCCTATGGATGGTGGAGTGGGGCCATAGATACCAGGGACTACAATATAGAAGGGCAAGTGGGATCTTTGGGGAGTGATGGGTATGTTTACCATCTTGATTGGGGTGATGGGATCCCGAGAGTATTCATGTGTCATACCTTATTAGATGGCACACTTTATGAATGTGCAGTTTGTTTCATGACAATTAGAACTCAGTAAAGATGTTCAGAAGAAATAGCAGTAACTTCATATGGTTCCATTGACAGATGAATTTCGGTGATAAGTTGATTTTTAAAACCTTATATTCATTTACCATATATTTGTTGAAAACTGACCCTGAGTTAAGCATCATGCAAAGTATCATCAGTAAATAAGTGAACGAGGGCCTTCTCACCTTGGAGCTTGGTTGGGGGGATGAAGTTGGTAAGCAGGACAACTGAAGGATTTTCCCACAGGCAGCTCTCAAGCCATTCCCAGGTTTAAGTAAGTGTTCCTTTGTTGACTGAATTTATGCACGTGTCTGTACCTTCCTTGTTTTTCAGAGTGACTTGTGGTCTTTGGGAATCACCGCCATTGAGATGGCAGAAGGTGCTCCCCGTAAGTATCCTCCTCTGGGGTGGAATCTGTTGCTGGTCCACGCTGTGGGGACTGAAGTTCCTTGCCAGGAGCTGCAGTTGCTTTACTTCTGCTACGCTGAGCCCTGCATGGATTCGAGCTGGCATATTTAGAAAGCAGAGTCATCTTAAATTAACCAGGAATCCGTTCATTTCAGAGCAGCGTGAGGATCTTGTCTCCATGATGAAAAAAAAAAAAAAATGAAAGCAAACTCTGAGAGTCTTATTTGTCTTACAGATTTGGTGTGTAGTTTATTCTCGAACTTCTCGTCACCTAACATAAAACTGTGAGCAACCCACAAAGACTATAAGCTCCAACATACAAAAAATTCAAAAGCTGGTTTTTCAGGGCCAGGTTATACAAACACTTATATTCTATTGCTGCCTTTTTTTTTTTTACAACAACTGTACATTGAACCAGGACTTCACCCATGCAAGGCTAGCATTCTACCATTGAATTACACCCTCAACCTTTTCATTTTATTTTGAGATGTGGGGGGCTCTCACTAGGTTGCCCAGGCTGGCCTCAAACTTGTGATCCTCCTGCCTCAGCCTCCTGAGTAGCTGGGATGACAGGCATGTGCCATCATACTAGGCAACTCTAACTTTATTAATGTTTAGATTTTTGACTTTCCTGCCCTTATTTGAGGCAAGATGGTCAGGACTCTGGCAATCCTGAGACCTTCTCGAGTTCCTTAATATCTGGCACAACTGGTATGGCAAAACATTGCTATCTGCTGTGTGGTGGCCATGAGAATGTACCTCTCAGGCTTCCAAACAGGTGATGCCATTCCATGCTGCCAGAATGGTGCTGAGCCTGCCTCTCCCAAGGGCCACTCCCCATCAGAGACCAAGCATGTCTGGGAACAAGAAGGCACACCTTTTCCTGGAAGACAAGATTTCTTTTAGGCCCCTGAGGCTCAAAGCAACCCCTTGTGACTTTGCTCACCTGCCTTGGATTGCAGGGCAGTCAGACTTGCAGAGCCTCCAGAGGACCCTGCCCATCCTTCCTGGGTCCCTCCCTAATTCTAATTCCCTTCCCACTGGAACTTTCTCCATTAGTATCCTTGCATATTTAATGTCACCTTGGTATCTGCTTCTGAAAGGACCAGTTCCAAACCATCCTTCTCACCCAATGGACAGGTCATTGTATTCATAGCTGTTTACCTTCATGTTATCATAGTCTTCTTATTTCTCAATCCTGATTTGGTTGATTTCATCTGTCCCATGATTGATTGGGAGTATTTGTTGACACAATTCCTCTCATTCACAATGTTGATGGGCATTTATGAATCAGAAAAGCAATATACCACAGACTTAAAACTATTATCATTCTTGATATGTAGTAGGTGGGCTAAAAATAAACATAAACCCACAGAACCCTTTGTTTTTTAAGGAGCATTAATCTAGGTACAAAGAAAAAAGTAGTCCCAGCTGTTTGAAAAGTAAACTAACAAAATATTTTGATTAAAATATGACTATATGAGAGCTTTCACTGGAAAAGATAATCTCATGTTGACACATTGAGATATTTTTGTAACTTGGTCTTTCTGCCAGACTCAATTTGCCTTACTCCATTGGTCTTCCTGGGGTCAGTGAATTTAAAAAACAAACAACCCCCGCCCCCCCCAAAAAAAATCATGAAAGCCACTTGAGATATCTGGAGACAGTGAATGATGTTCTAGGATAGTACTTTGGACTTCAGAAATCCACAGAGATCACACTGAGCTTGGATGAGCCTTCAATGTATAAGAAACTATACTTTGGATTATCAAATACCTTCTATTTTATGGCTTAGGCTTTTGCCAATTAAAAACAAACTTAATCGTCCTCATTAGACTTGTCATCTAATGCTATGTGCTTTGAGTGTCAGATGGTTATTTACAGCAAAGATTGTTGACACTTTAAATTATTTTCCTTAAATGTGAAGTAAGAGTATTCCCTAGAAATGTTAACATATCTGTTTGAAAGGGGTGGTGGCTAATGCAGTTCTTTTAATTAGATACCAGCTCTTGTAAGTGCTTTCCAGATGGAAGCTTTTGGATCCTCTGTCCTGGGCTGCACTGGGCTTGCATGAGCCCAGAGGGTCAGTTGGCAGTATTCGTTGCACTGCAGGATGGACTTGGCCTGGCTTTAGCCTCCTAACCAGAGCTGGCCCTTGTTTTGGTCTCTTGCAGCTCTCTGTGACATGCACCCCATGAGAGCCCTCTTCCTCATCCCCCGGAACCCAGCACCTCGGCTCAAGTCTAAGAAGTGGTGAGTTTGGTCCTCAGTGTTCTGCAGATCTAAGGGGGAAGTTTTCCTGGATATCTCTCTTGAATGAGCTTGGATCCCTGGGTCCTGCTGAATGGATTAAACTAATATAACTATGGCGCGGTAGGTGACTTTCCACATGTCATTCATCTTAGAATAATAGCTGCATTACCTGCTATTTGTGCAGCACATCTTTGCCTACCAGGTAAGGAGCTACTAGGTAAAATGGGTGGTAGAGCCCAAGTAATGACATGAAAGCTGTATGATCAATAACTCCAAGTGGTGTCTTTCCTGGTTGTACAGAGCATCTTATCAGAGAGGGTGATAATTTAGAGTCAGCCTGTTAGAGTGGCTGACTTCTCTTCTGTTTCTCAACAATGCACACACACACACACCTGGGTATCCCCTGAGATGATTTCTCTGGCATGTGCTTGAGCATTTGTAGTTTTTTGTGGTTTTCCCATTGCTTTCTCTTTATGGCAGGTGATACTGGTTTCTTTTTTTGGACAGTGATGTAAGCTTTGCTTTTAATTAGCTTATTCTTAAAAAGGTGATGTATTACAAAGGAAAGCATTACTTAAATATTATGGCCACACATAGGTACAGCAGAAAGTTTTGGAGAGAATATGACTGGTTATGCCAGATGTCAGACTTTTGCTTTCTTGTGTACGTCTGTGGGGACCCGTGTATACATCTGTGGAGACCTGTGTATCTTATTCTGTAACAAAAATCGTGGCTTCCTCCTTCCTCCTGCAGAAGTGGTGTATCTGCCCCAATGAACTCTTCAGTTTCTGAGTCCTCTTGCACTGGGGTTGATTCCTGCCCACTTGTGACCTCCCTATCCTTTTCCTAGAGACACATCCTGGCCCCTTAGACCAGGAAAGGACAGCCCTTTGTCCCTTTTCATGCCACTTCATGATCAGATCTCAATGGGGGGGGCTCTGATGTTCCCACCCACAGGTTCACCCCCCACCACCACCACACAGGGAGCAGTCCTAATTAATACCAGTCATCTGGTAATGACATAGCAACACTGGTGAACCAGAGAAAGTCCCTGCACAGCGAGAGAGGGAAGGAGACCGCCAGGAAAGAGGCGACAGCCTCCCAGCTGCCAGGCCTGCAAGGCGCAAGTGAGTTGCTATTGGTAACAGGAGGCAGAGCCTCTCGGAGGGTCAATGAGGTAGGAGACACCACTCTCTCCCCAGCAACAGCCTTCTATTGGGCACTGAATCGCATGTGATTTCAGAGCGCCTAAGGCCCCATTCCTCTCCCCTCCCTGGATCAGGCTCCCAAGAAGAGGAGCCGGCTCATTCCCTCCCCTGGAAATCATAGGAACATTACAGAGCCCCCTGGCTGCTAGGTTTCTGCCTGTCATTGTGCCAGGCCTCCCTTGGAGCCGGCTGTATACAGGGGACTTTACTTCCTATGCCCCCTTCCACCTTTTCCACCTCTCCCTTCTCTGCTCCAGGGTGCATATTTTGAGCTTTTTCACAGAGAAGGACAAACTGTCCACAGATGTGTTTTGTCTGATGGCACAATGAGGCCACACACTAGTCTTAAAATATTTGTATTAATTGCCAACTTTTTAAAATGTGTCAATTTAGCTTTATGTTTAGGTTTTTGGTTTTTTTTTTTTTTTTCCAGAAGGGCACAGTATAGCCCTTGCTGAGTAGTGACGGCTCCCTTTTGGGACAAGAGATTGTCCTTCTGCCCCAAGTGCCACTTCTACCCAACTCCTAAACCTCAGAGAGGTGGTTGGCACACTGGTTCTGCTTTCATCTTGACCTTGGTCTGCACTGCCCCTTTGAAAGCTGCACTGACCCCACTGAAGAGTGAGTGACAGCCCTGCACTGGTGGAGGTTTTCAGTGACCCTGCTCCCAAAAGACCACCCACGCTGACTTTGCTGGAGAAATAGACACTTCAAGGGAAAATGTAGGCTGACTTTTCCACTTGAGAATTTGACACTGAGAACTAATTTTGATGATGCTGAAGGAAGCTGGTGAGGGTTCAGGAACTGAGGAGGCCCAGCCAGTTTCATCTTATCACGCCCTTCCAGACTGGAAAGGAACCAGTCAAAACAGGAGACCTATGCTGGCCATGGACACAGAAGCAGCTTGGCAGTTGGAGAGCCAATTTCTCACTGAAATCACTACCCTTGTAACTGGTTGACGGTGCATCCTCCAGCCAGGCTACACGATACCCTAATACGCACCCTGGCTCCCATTTCTCTGCAACAGAACTCCAGTTTTTAAGTGAAAATATTTAAGCTCTTCAGAGTTCTTGATCTTAAAACACTAGATCCAAAGTGATTTGAAATAGTATGGAGTTTGCTTTAATAGGCTCTAATGTTTAGGAGGAAATGAAACATCTTGTTTATTCTTCGTTTGTTTGTTTGTTTGTTTTTTGGTACCAGGGATTGAACACAGGCACTTAATCAGTGAGCCACATCTCCAGCCCTTTTTATTTAGAGACAGGGTCTCACTAAGTTGCTCAGGGACTCACTAAGTTGCTGAAGCTGGCTTTGAACTCACGATCCTTCTGCCTCAGTCAGCCTCCTGAGCCGCTGGGATTATAGGCATGTATCAGGATGCCCAGCTTTTATATTTTTAAAGGAGAGGAATTCTCCCTACCCCAACCAAAAGAAACAAAACTCCAAAGTGTGCTGTCATTCCCAGCTGTTCTCTACCTAAGCGACTTGTCAGGTCAAGTGTGGTGTTCTCAGTGTACATAGCAACACATTACCAAAGTTGGTGCCTTTGTAGTGGACATGGGGTCCTGAACTTACTTCATCAGGAGCAACCAGTTGAGGGTTATTTTCAGCTAACACTTCTGACTTCAATGTACAAGACATCTAGTCTCTTAGTGGGAACACTCTTTCTTGTGCCTTTAAGTTTGGGGGGAAAAGGCAATAGGCAGCTATTGTCCTGATGCACTGATGGGGGGAGGGTCACTCACAGGACCCTGGCTCCTCCCATCAGTGCATCAGGACAGACCTGGGTGCCTGTGGAGTCCTGAGGCTAGGGAGCCACATGTTGGTCTCAGTCCATAACCAGAGGAAACCCAGGATGCTCTCACTCCCTCTCCTTTCCCCACCAGCAAGTGAACTGTAAGGCTGGGGCCCTTTTTCTTCCTCCTGTCTCCCCTGCTGCCCATGTGGGTCAATCCTCTCCTTCGGATTTCCTCCCCCTTTCTCTTCCCACCTGCTCCTCCACACCTGCCCTGTAAGCTCAGTGCCATAGCTTCCCTCTGGGGGCTTCTTCAGGACAGCATGACTCTCTTCCTGTAAGCAGATGGTCAGTCTTATTCTTTTCATGCGCCCTTTAAATTTGAAGAGTCCACACAGCAAAGCAGTGGTTGGATGAGTCCATTTGGAAAACTATAATCGCTCATACACGCAAGATCCCCGGCCCAGACCACGCAACCAGGCAGAGTCTGGGCTCCTCCTTGCTGGTAGAGCAGCCAGCAGCCCCAGGCTCCTGCTGCATTCCAGAGCTTACAGTCACCCCGTGACTTCACGAACCTTCTCCTCTGATTCTTGCTGGGTTGTCGGGAACTTTTGTTTTGAGATATGACAGAGCTCTTTGTGTGTGTGTTTGTGTATGTGTGTGTGTGTGTGTGTGTGTACTAAAGAAAATAATGGTACCATAAAGCAAATATCATGAAATACTTTAAATACAATGAATTTGCAGGTTGTAATGTGATTATTGAGTTTATTAAATGCAAAACAAACACCGCCCCACAGACCTTTCCCTTTAGCCTTTTCTGTCCAGTCTCCTTGGAGATGACAGCCCTGTTGACCCTTCCTGCTGACTCACCTCACTCAAAGATACAGAAAATAATTCCCTCAGAGAACACCACCACGTAATGGTGTATTGGTCTACAGTGGGCCACACCTAAGACAGTGGACCCATGGAGTTGAGTCTCCTGGTTACGTCGTAGCCACCTCAGCCTGTGCAGGTGTGCTCTGCAAAGTTGGCACAGTGACCAAATCACCAAACAGCACGTTGCTCAGAACGTGTCCCTGTCCTTAAACAACGTAATGAATAGAGTCATAAGTGAATATGACTTCAGATTGCTGCTCCCTAGTGTTAAAGGCAGATGCTGTGTTCCTTAAGCCTGGTGACAAAGGAAGGGTGCTCGGATACTGTCCTCACAGTCATAGTAATAAGAACAAAAGAGCAAACACAGAGAGGGCGTGTGTGCTGTCTGGCACTGTTCTAAGTTTGTGATGTGAATTAATTCATTGGATCATCACAGCAGTCTTTGCAGCCAGAGACACAGACACAGAGAAGTTAAGTGCTTTGCTCAAAGCCACACAGTAAGTGACTGAGCCCCAAGGAGAGAAAGAAGGTAGTTCTATGAAATAGGTCAGGGCCACTGCGAATTTTCAAGTTCATATTGCATTTAGAGAATCCCATGATTACCCCAAAATATTAAGCCCAATAATTATAATGGTTTATGTAACCATCTTTAAAGCATTTTAAATTTCCCTAACATAATTTAATATATAAACAAGATTAGGCTGGGGAGATAAAGTGTTTACAGATGCTGGGAGTGGAATTAGTGCCTCAAACTGTAAATACCACTAGTTACCATTCACCTCTCCCTGCCCACCCTTGGGAAGTTAGTATTACTAACCTTAAGTGAGTTTTTTTGTTTTGCTTTTTTAAGAAGATAGACTGCTGTGGGTGGTGACATATGCCTGTAACCCTAGCAATTCAGGAGGCTCAGGTAGAAGGATCACAAGTTCAAAGCCAAGCTCAGAAATTTATTGAGACTCTAAGCAACTTAGCAAGACCCTGTCTCGAAATAAAAGGGCTGGTGATGTGGTCCAGTGGATAAACACCCCTGGGTTCAATTCCCAGCCAAAAAAAAAAAAAAAGACAGAAGTAGATTAAAGAGATTAAAGCAGTAAAATTATACAAATGTACTTTAAACCCATCAGAACACTCAGCAAACAGGAAATATTCAACAGAGGTAAAGTGTTTTCACATTTAGTTAAATGTGTAATTAAGCACATCCATTCTTTGGTCACACTAACGTAAATAAGAGACAGTGAATCCTTCTTCAAGGACGTGTTTTAGGTAAGATTGTTTCCTCTTCAAACTCTGCCATTTGAACAAGACGTGAAATACACACCCAGCTTCGTAGCCCTGCACATCCAGGCCCTCCTTGGGCCCAGAGTGACTCTCTTGGCTGCCTGTGTTCCCTCCCACCAGGAGGGCACCGGAACTGGGACTCTGGTGGCTGGTTCCATGAAGCTCCATGAGCCAGGCTCCTTCCTGGAGATCTGGAGAATTCTCTGGCTTTTTTTTTTTTTTTTAGACATCAGTGTGGGGAGTGAAATGTACAGTCTATTAAGTCTGGGACTCATTTTTTAAATTGAATGTGAGTTCTTTTATTTATTGCCTTCTAATTAATAGTGGAGCACTTTATAAAAGATAAGCACTTCCTTCTAGTCGCCAGCAAGAGAGAGGACTGCCATTTGCATTCTTGTGAATATTTAATGGCCTTCTGTCTTCATTTGTTTTTGTTTTCTTCTTTTAAAAAAACGGATTCTCCTATCTAGCAATGCGCTGCGTGGCGTTGTCTGTTTCTATTATGGAGGTCAACCTCGCTCTTTCCAGTTTATTCCTTAAGGGAGTCCATTATTTCATTAGGCTTTTCTTGCAAGGTCTCTCCATAGATGGTACCAGGTTGACACCGGCACAGATTTATTCAGTGGATCAGAGAAAGGAAATCCCACCTCCCCTCCAGTTCTCCCATTCAGTCCTTCACATGCACAGAGTTGAGGGTCCTCATAGCGTAGCCCTTGCCCAGCCCTTCTATCCATGCATTTATTCATTTATCAGACATAGAGCACAGCAATTATTCTCACGATGCAAAGATGACCCAGACAGATCCTGACACTGCTGAGAATTTCCAGTATGGGAGAAGCAGAAATATGGGCTGAAGGACTGAATAGGCAGGTGCATAATATCCATCCTCTCGTCACTATTTCTAGTCTATGATGTGGCCTATCCTGATTCATCCTGGCATTAACCCACGCACAATAGATTACTTTTATTTCTATGCAAACTGTTTCTAAAACTTAGCTTAAAATTTTGGAGGGAAAAAAATACCAGTAATTCAGTACTTCAAAAACATGGAATACCAATTTTAAAAATATGGGGAAAAAAATTCAAAAACATGGATTAAAATGAGAAATCACTTTGACAGAGGCAGAAATAGAAAGTAGTCCATATAGAAGTGCTTCTCACATTTGAATATTGAAGTACATACTCCCCATTTTGTTCAGGCCTGAAATAAGTATGGCCTTCTGGGAAACTTGGGAAAGCTGTGGGGATCCATAGGGCACCACAGGAGGGTGACAGAGAGCATAGAATGGGCCCTTCCTGCTCTGGGTTAGGTGGGCGGGATGTCCAAGGTTCCACCCAGGTCTCCAGGGACGAAGTACTGAGCTGTCAGTGGAGTGTCTTGGAAAGGCAGAGTCAGTCGTGAGCTTAATTATTTGTGGCTAGATGATTTCTTGGAACCTTCAGCAAGAACATGTGTGCCCAGCTCATGAATCATGGCTAAAGTCCACCATTAATTTCAACCACATGGGGACTTGCTGCCGTCTCTTGTTGGTGTGTTATCTCTTCACTGATTGACCTGCCCCTGTGCATCTCTGGCACAGAGTTAATCTTTGAGGAAATAGGGCCTTTCCAGAGGGAGATATATGTGCTTCTAGGTGTGAACTTAGATCCAAATTTTCAAGTCCTTGGGTTGATGGCAAAAATACGTACATCCTGTTCCAATTCATTGGAAACCAAAGTTCAAAGTGATTCAGAAATTACCTGTTAAAAAATGTGCCTGATCAGTGTTCACTTTCCCATGTAAGAATGTTGCTCGTGGTGCACCCTCCTCACCCCTCCATCCCTCGGCTTTTCTCCAGTCTGTGTTTTCTGTCTCATTTAATCGACTCATCTTAATGCCCCGGCATATGTAGCCTCCCTCCTAGCTTCAGTTTTCCCCTGATTTTTTTTGCCTACCTGAACTATCTTTTCTCTAGAGTGATTTTTCTCCTCATTCTTTAAGGCCCCACTTTGGTTTCCTTATTCCAATAGCCATTCCAGCAAGGGTCCCCAGGGAGACCTTTTTCTTCCCTAATTCCTTTTGGTCTTCTGTGTAATGTTATGTATACACTGTGCAGATGCTTTCATATGCTAACTACCATATGTTACCTCAGTTCTGTGTGTTGATGGTGACGATGCCTTTGACCCCCATTGTACCTAATATAGTGCTAGACCTATTTTGTGATTGGTTGATATTTATGCTGACCGATAGATGGAGCCTTTTATTTTTTAATTCCAGCATTTCAAAAATATATATATTTGGTTTTTTGGACATTGTCATTTTATCTGCGGATTCATCTCTTTTGTTTGACAGGTCAAAAAAATTCCAGTCATTTATTGAGAGCTGCTTGGTAAAGAATCACAGCCAGCGACCTGCAACAGAACAGCTGATGAAGCACCCGTTTATACGAGACCAGCCAAATGAGCGACAGGTCCGCATCCAGCTCAAGGACCATATTGATAGAACCAAGAAGAAGCGCGGAGAAAAAGGTTAGATGCACATTTGCATTTGAGCAAGAGAAACAAAAGATGGAGTGTGAACCATGGGCTCTTGGCGAATTCAGAGGTGACTAGAGATTTTAGATGCGCTGCTCTCTTAGTGCTGGGGACCACCATTGAGATGGAAGTCTTAGGACATCAGTGGAGTGAAATCCACTGCTGAAGTAGAATCTTCCATGAAAAAAATAGATCTGTGTGAAACATCCCCTCTTCCAGGCACTGAGCAAACTTGTGTTGCGTGATACTATGAAGCACTTTAAAATGACAAGTGATTTTCTTAATTCAAATGAATATTCATGCTCAGAAGACTAAAAATCTACAGAAGACAGACAACCTGAAAAAAAAACAAAATTCATCCAGTTGACATTTTTCTGTACTGACAGTCTTCAGCATTTAAGTTTCTGTGCTCTGAGGCTCATTTCTAATTCAGTTATTTAGAAGTCAGAAAGAATTTTCTCAGAGCTGCAGTGATATCAAAGATCATTAGGTTGCCAGACTTGCTATATGGAACATCAGAGTTTGAGCTGAAGGTCATTTGAGGCACTTCTTTATTTCATAGATGCAAAAACTCCTCTCTCATACCACGCAGTGTTTTCAGTGCCTCTTTGGAAAGGACATGTGTCCCAACGGGGAGCTCTAGTAGTTCACCCTCATTGTTTGAAAGCTTGCCCCTCCTTCACTTGACCCTGACCACTTGGATCACGTGACCTGGGGCAGGTTTTATGGCCAGATGAGCATAGTTTAGGGAGATAGGGAAGGTTGGGGTGTGGAAGACAGAGATGGAGAAGATAGTAGCAAAGACTTGCTGGATGGAGATCAGGAAGGATAGTGGGCAGGGAGAGGACAGCAGGAGGCAGTGTGGGCTGGAGGGGTGAGGGTGGAGCTTAGAGCAGAAGACCAGAGGCTCACGGGGTGGGGAGGCACTGGTCATGTGCTCTTCCTTGCTTCCCTCTTCTCCACCCACTCCTCTTTTTTTCAGTTCAGAGGGAGCCCTGGAGGGTGGCAGACAGGTAGGACAGAAGTTTCCCTCCTTTATTTCCATTTTTCTCCCTTTTTGCCTCTATAATTAGCAACCTCTATGCAGCGAGGTGTGTGAGCTGAGGCTTAGGGAAGGGGCACCAGTAGATGGATGGAGAGGGAAGATCAGCAGAGGACCAAGGTAGGAGGAAAAATCCTCAGTGAAGGTTCTGGAGAAGGCCCCCCTTCTACAGCCAGCCTCAGGGACTCGAAGGAAAGTATGTGATCAGGAGTGGGAGGTCATGAGGCTGAGATAAAAAAGAGGACCATCTCCAGCCATGAGTGGGGGGATAGGGATAAGATGTCAATGAGGCTGCAAGAAACAGGGAGGCCAGACCAAGCTGGAGGAACTAGGCCTGAGGAGAAACCCCATAGGGCAGTATCGAGAAGTTCTAAGACTGACATTTCAGCTGCTCTTTTTCTGTCGTGGTCTTGGGGACCACTCCCTGAAGTCAAAACTTAAAAGAGAATGTTTTAGGGCAACATATCAAACATCTAAACATTAAATGCCAACTTCTCTAAAAGGGAAATTTGATTGTACTATGGGTATACAGACTAGGTGAAATGTTCAGTCTGTTTTGAGAATCAAATTCTGTGTTCCAGTTCCAGCCCTGCCTCTTATGAGTTATGTGAATTTCATCCCAGTTTTCTCATCTCCAAAATAGGATTGGGAGTATAAAAATAATAATAATACCTAATGCCTGGCCTTGTTGCAAAGTTGAAATAATGTGTGTAAAATAGTTACACCATTTCTGGCACATAGGTGCATTCGGTAGCTATTTATTAGCTATTCTTATTTAGGCAATTCTTTATGAGCCTAATTTTTCAGTGCTCTTCAGGGATACCTTCTAGAAATCATGATCTGTGAAACCCAGAACCCATCATACAATGAAGATAGATCTACTTTTAATGTGTTTATTCTGTAGAGTGGCAGTAGGTCTATTCAAGAGTTACGTTGCAATTTAAGGAATCTCATCCTGTTTAGGTTTAGGGTCCCAGAGTTACATCCTCATCTTTGTCTGCTCTGCAAGGAAGGGCATTTGGTCAACTGAAATCTCCTTCCATTTGCAGTTAATCAAATCACTTAATTTGCTCCCCCTCATAAATTTTCCCCCCCTAGTAGCCTCCTCTGTGACCAGCTTCTGGTAGAATCAAGCAATTTTAATTTGCATTGCTTTATGATTTATTTTAATCTGATACTTTTCCTTAAGGTATGTTGACATGTACTAATTTAACCCAGAAGTACAAAAGCAATCAAACCAAATTCTGGTGAGGTATTAAAATTGAGAAGCCTGACAAATGAAGCTTTTACCTTAGAGAGTGGAATTACACAATTAGGAATAATTGTGCGCTTCTTTCCCTTGCTGCAATTTACTTTATTAGATAAAATGTCTTCATTTTACTTTGAACTCTATGTTTATCCATTTTAGAAAAGTTTGAAGTATTAAACTTTTGATATGGTGTATTAAGACACTTTATGCAGAGTTTTACATTTAGGTGAAAAAAAAACCTGTAAAAATAAAAAGTAGCCTGAAAACTTCATAATTAACCTAAAGGTATGAAGCTAATTTGTGATTTTAAAAAATACAGTTGAACTCATCACACATGAGTTTTTTTCATTATCTCTTTGCTGCCTGCGTAGTGTCAAAGTTGTAACCTGTTTTTACCCTGTGAATGCTGCCTCCTAGTGGTAACAAAACCAAATTGCCATTTTAGTTCCCTTGTAGGGGTGCCAAAATGTCTTTGAAGTTGTAATTACAAACTCAGATCTAGGAGGAGATAACAGTAATGTTCCATCGTTAAAGCCTCCTCATCACCCACAGATCTCCAGCCTGACATATATAAGGATTAGTGAGCTATTTCACCATTTCACCCCCTTCTGACCTCTCTCCCTCCGTCTACTTCTCCCACACCTGGACGCCTAGCTACGCACAACTCATGGTTTCTTGCACATGTAATACCGCTAGCCTTGTTTACGTGGATAAGCATCTTGGAATGCCCTTTTCCTGCCACTTCCAGCTACCAGTGCTGGAGAAGGGCCACTGACCTTCCAAGGCCCAGCTCATTCCCACTTCTGTACTTCACTGTTCCTTTCCTCCTTTCTGAGCTGTGGAATGAGCTGCTCTTTTCTTTCATTTTTTCATTGCTCTTTTTATGAACTTCTGTTTAGCATATAACATGTTGGAAAAAAGCTCTGGTTTTAAGGTTGAAAAAGTTCTGGATTGAATTCTAAATCCACATCCCAGCCTGACATTTTATTATAAGGTGATGACACTGCCCACAGCACTTCACCTTTTGTAATATGAGTAGCTTCAGTTGGAAAATAGGCTTTATGTTAGAGAAATAAACGAGAGTCTGCAGGTAAACTCACACTAGTTGTTTGCATGGGAAACACTCAACCGCCATGACACACGACTAAACGGGTCAAGGTCACTCCAGGAGAACTGGGCTGGCATGAAATAATGACACACAGACTGAGAAATACCTTTGTCTTTGGGTTCTGTGACGGCCTCTCTGACCCAGCTTCCACCAAGGAAGCAAGGTAGGCAAGAAAAAGAGGGAGCACGCCTCGAACCTGGGTTTTATTAATGGCGGGGGCAGGGGAGACTAATCCATGGAACATTCTATCCAAAAAAGGGCAGAAGGGTAGGATTACAATAAAACAGGTACGTGTAATTCAACCCCATTGGGTAACGCCCACTCCTGGAGCTGTGCCTTTCTTATCTGAGCAGAGGTAAAGTCCAGTTGCATTGCAGTGTGCAATACCAGTCCAGTACCTCTTTACTCAGGACTTAAAGGTGTGTGCCTAGCTCCTGAACAGGATGGCCCCTGACACTTGACAAATATTCATTCCCTTTCTTCGTGGTCATGGTAGTTCTGATTATTGATTTGTTTTGCCTGTTACATTCTGATATCCTCTGGAGCACAAACTCAATCTTATTCATGTTAACTTGCTTACTGTCAATCAAAACACATTCTGACTACATGTTAATTGTACCAGTTGTCAAAAGTTTCTTTCTGGTATTTATCAAGATATCTAAAGGCAATTAGTGAATCCATGTAAGTCATAAACAAAATACCACTTTCAAAATGGCTGATACCACGATAAATCATTTAGTGATAAGTTAATAGTGGGCCAAAAAGTTTGATATGGTGACTCTACAACAGAGGTTACACAGAAGTTATTTTTCAATTCCTTAGTTTCTTTTTCATGTGAATGTTAGTCACTGGGGACCGCTATTTAAGGTCAGCTGGGACAGTCTTGATGGCAATTAATGCCAGGTACCTAAATCCAGTTGGTGGGAACTGCTGTATGACAAGTCAGGAGGCCTAGAGGACACCCTAGTCCTATGTTAGCCACAACTCTGTGGGCCTCAATTTACTTATACAGTCACACATCAAGTGATGACAAGATGTATTTCTGAGAGTTGTCATTAAACGATGTCATCATTCAGCGAATATCATCCAGTATACTTATATAGACCAGGTGACATAGGTCAGTCACTGGACATGTTCTCTTGATGTAGTCAAGAGATGCAACAAACACAGGAGATGTCTGAGGCTACTGCCAGCATTACACAGCATATGTTGTTTTTTTATTTGTTTTGGGCTTTTTGTTTGTTTGTTGCAGTGCTGGGGATCAAATGGTAGACAAGTGCTCTACCACTGAGCTACACCCCCAACCTGGCATACTGCTTTATGGGAAATGTTTTTTTTTTTTTTTTTTTCAACGAGTGTCAGGAGAATACTCTAAAATAATGATAAAAAGCATAGTAGGCTGAATACATCAACCAGTACCATAGTTGTTTGTTATAATGATCAAGTGTGTGCACTGGAGGTCACTGGGTGGGCTGTACTTCTATACGACTGGCAGGGCAGTGGGCTTGTTGGCATCAGCATCACCACCAACAGGTGAGACATGCTTGTGCTATGAAGTTAGGACAGCTCCCATGTCACTGGGTAGCATGATATTTTCAGTTTCATTATAATTTTACAGGACCGCTGTTGTGTACATGGTCTGTTGGCGACCAAGGTGGCATGATGTGAGTTATGACTGGACATGAATAGGGGTGGGTTCACTTGGCTGTCACCATCCTGTGCACTGATGCACTATGAATCTCTCTTTAGATGAGACAGAGTATGAGTACAGCGGCAGTGAGGAGGAAGAAGAGGAGAACGATTCGGGAGAACCCAGGTATGAACTCGGAAGCCAGGCCTTCTGATTTCCACATTCTGAATTGTGTTTGTGTGCATTCACTTTCCTTTTGATTTATAGGTTCATTTTTAAGAATCCACCAAGGTGGTCTTATTTAATTTATTGCCTACAAACATAGCTCATTAATTTGGGGAAGTTTCCTTAGGCAGACTCTGAAGAAAATGTGGAAATCAGCATATTCTTTATCTTGTCCCCCAAGATTTATGGTCTCTATTCAAGATCTTGTTTCCTCACATATGCATCATGTAAAGTGGGTATTTATCTGGGTAATGCAGAACGAAAAGTACTTAAAACCGGGACTTTGGGGAGACCTAAATGATATTATCAGACTTGAGTTATTCAGCTCATTACCTTGTACTTTTGAGAAGGCCTCTGTCCTTGTCATATGCCTCAGCATGCTCACTGCAGCCTAATCCAAGAGGAAATGATTTCCAAGAAATCAAATTACACTCTGGAGGTGAGCCCCAAGTGGAAGCTTCCATGCCAGTCTCATTGTCACAGGTCAGGCCTGGAGTCAAGTGCTGCTTCACCTTCGCTGTCGTCATCCCTACGTTGTGCATTCCACTTGACTTTGCTTCCAACTTTCTTCCAGTCTGTGTTTATAAATAATTAAGACTCGGGGGCTGGCACTGCCAGGATTTCTCTTTCGTAAGAGAATTCAGCTGGCAGAAGCTCAGCGAGGCAAGAGCCATGCATACCAGAGGGCTATGCACTATAAATGCGAAGTAAGCTCTATTGGCCCACACAGAGGGCCACCGGATGTAGGGGGTCTCCAAACTGTAGCTATCCAAGGAGTGGATGCATTCAAAGGACCAATTCTTATATTGCTGACACCAAGCCTCCTGACCAGGAGCAGGGCTGTTGCAACTGGAATGAGCTGGATGTCTGTGTTCTCTTGAGCTAGCTCAGACCTGCGGCCCAGGAGCCTTGCTAAAAGGGCGAGACTGAACACACAGGGCCATCAGTTTTTCTCTCTTCACCTGCCATAGGATTTCTCAAGGTCCAACACGGAAGGAGAATTGTTTCCTTCCATCTGATACATAGCATGTCGGCCACCCCCACTTTAGCTACATAAAAATGAGGACTGTCAAGCAGTGACGTGGAAAACGAACATTCCTCTAAGGCAAAGGTCCAAATGCCCTGCTTTCTGAGAAATGCTATGCTATTTTTTGAAAGCTTACCCAGATGGTCATATCAGCCCTCTGACCATTCTCTGAAGAACTGAGAAACCCTGTCTCTCCAGTACTTGCTAAGCTATGCGTTAGGAGGCACTTAGTGATCCAACCAGCAATCATTTTAACATGTCATTATTTGGTACCCTGTGGAAGATGGTGTGCCAAGTCCTGTTTTTATGGATGCATCTAATTAATCTTCATGAAATCCTAAGAAATAGAAAAGGCAATGGTTATCTCATTTTAGAAATGAAGCGACAGCTCAAGGGTGGCAATCGGGTCACACGCGGAGTTAATAATTGAGTCACTAATGCAGCTCAGGTCTCCTGACATTGATTCAACATTGATTAATATTAATGGGGCATCCTCCCGTACACGTGAGGTGAGATTCCTAAGCCCCATCCCCACTGCACAGAGCAAGTGGCCTGTGCACAAAAGCACTATCGTTTAGGGGTTTGTCTTAGAGTTTTACACAAAGGCAGTAAGTTTTATTGGAGGCTTGTTAATGGACTGTGGGATTGTCTGCGCAATATCACAAACAAAGCCTTTTTATGACATTTATGGCAGGATCTCACACAGCATGCTAACAACTCTCCTAAACCAAACCTTAATCCTCTTGTCAGCTGCCACCAAAACTACATTCCTCATTTCAGTCCTCCTCACCACCACCACCAGCTGCCGAGACAAAACCTGCAAGTCATCCCTCCCTCCACACATCAGGCCTGTCTGGGGTCTCCATAACTCTATCCCCAAACACTCTTCCAGCCTCCATCCCTACTGCTCCTGTCCTGGTTGGAGCCCCTAAGCAGAACCATTGCAGGAGTAGTCTTGCTGTTAGCTTCACAGACTGTGATCCACGCTGCAGCCATACAGGCCTGCTCCTGGGACTCCTCTCCTCAAAGCCTTTCCGTGCATGGCTCAATGGTCTACATGCTTTTGCACAATCTGCTTCTCTACGTCCTCGTGCCGTAATCCTCTCGCTTCCGCAGTTCTGAGAGAACCGGCTGGTGTTCAGTTCCTGGGAAAGGCCACACCTGTCCTAACCTGGGCTCTAAACTTGCTTTTGTTCTACTTGGAACACTCTTTCCCTTCATTGTGATTCCATAGAGCCTATTATAGTAGTGCCTGTCACATAGCAGGTGCTAGTAAATATGTTTAATGAGTTTATTTCAGGTGGAAGCTTCCAGAAAGATTTAAAGGGCTAAGTATGAAAAAAACAAAAGCCATTTTCCACCTTTCTGCTAGGCTGCGATGCAGAACCAGGGAGGCTAGAACTGTTAGCTGCTCCCTTGCAGTTAGATTGGGGTAGAGCAGACCCAGACTACCAGCAAACCAGCCAAATGCGTGAGTTCGTCCTCTTGCTCTCTCTGCTCTGTGCACGTGCAAACACACGCAAACCACCTTCTTATGGATGAGGAAACTTTTGCTGAAACAGAATCTAGGAGTCAGTGATCTGGGTTGCGACTCCAGCTGCACACTCTGCCGACAGAACCAAGTCTCTTAACTACTAGATCGAGCTCCAAACTCCTTAGACTTTAGCAAACTTGAGTCCCATCCTGGCTCTGTGTTGACATGGCCTCCAGCCTTTTCCGTCCCTGACTGAGTCTTCACAGGAGCAGCCTGACCTCCGCCTCCTGGGGTTTGGTGTGAGTGGGGGGGTAGTGGTATGAGTGAGGGTGATCCGTGCTTGTCCAAGTGAGTGGTTGGTTCCCCTGTCTGCTCCAGAAGGTTCACTTTTCTTTGCTTTGTCTTCTCATAACATGGAGACAGCCAGCCTGGGGCCCAGGGCTTGCACACTCACTAGTCTTAAACAAATCTCTGCTATACCTCACAGTGAGGGAGTGGTGTCAACAGTCCTGGAGGAATGTGACATCCCTCTGGGGATGGAGATGGCGAATATATGTACCAGTCCCACTGCAAGAAGGCTAAACATGCCTCTCCTCCCCAGACCCCCATTTTGGAGGTAGATGATTGAACTATTGGAGAAACTAGGAGCCTGTGCTCTGGCCCTGCTGCCCTCCCCCAGGACCGACAGTAGCCATGGCCCCTGCCCCATGCAGAATCCTGATGACTCTTTCCTGCCCACAGCTCCATTCTGAACCTGCCAGGGGAGTCCACACTGCGACGGGACTTCCTGAGACTCCAACTGGCCAACAAGGAGCGTTCAGAGGCCTTGCGGCGACAGCAGCTGGAGCAGCAGCAGCGGGAGAACGAGGAGCACAAGCGGCAGCTGCTGGCAGAGCGCCAGAAGCGCATTGAGGAGCAGAAGGAGCAGCGCCGGCGGCTGGAGGAGGTGAGCATGCTGAAGGCCACCCTGCACCCTCTCCCAGCCATGGCCACTCCCCGGGCTTCCACAGAGAGCCCAGATCTCACCCTCGAGGCTGGGGCCACTGCCTGGTTGGTGCACACACACCTTGACTGCAAAGGGGGGTGAGGCCTGAGTGCTCTCAGACCCAGAAGACGGATGTTGTGGTCACTGTAGACATGTGGGTGAAGGCCTCCACCCATTCAAGTCTTGCTCGGTATCACGTTCCTGGTGAGGCCTTCCTTGACCACCTTACTTAAATTGCACCTCACTCCCTGTGGCATGTTCTATTCCCATCCCTGTTTACCTCACTCTGACCACCTTCAGACATGCTCTGTGTAAGTCTCTACCTTCCTGCTAGAATGTAAACTCCACAGACTTGATCTCTTATTCCCTCATTCCCTAATGTGCCTATAGAACCGTGCCCAGCACACAGTAGGTGCCTCATTAATATTTATGGAATGGATGAGTTATATAAGTATGATCAAGAGGTGGGATACAGGTGTTAACTAAACCACAGAGAATAGGCAAATAAGTGAGATGCCGAGTGTGGAAAAGCAGCGCCTGCCTATTGGTTCTCCTGTTAACCCTGGGAACAACATTTCGTGAGTCCTTCCCCACACCCTCCTTCAGGGCCTGTTCTTTAGCTGGTAGGCAAGGCCCACCTTCAGCAGCAGATGCTACTGTCAGCTGCATGGTAAACCACACTGCCGGCCACAGTCTCTTGCATGGCAGGTCCCCAGCAAGGCTCTGAACCTTGTGGTTCACACAGACCTTTATTCAGGTCTCCTTCCCAGAAGCTTTCCCACATCTCCAAGACCCCCATCCTCTCCAAGATAAATCAAAGCCTTTGGACAATTATGAAACAGAGTGCTGAGCTACTGGGGAAATTGGGCTGCAAATGAAAGGTTCAGTAACTGCACAGTAATTGGGAAGTAATTTCACAGGTCTCCCAAACACCAGCTTCCTCCTCATTAATAGGTTTACAATGGTCTACTTGTTTTGTCAGGTGGCCACTGTGGAGTTAGAGGGTGGTGAATTGCAGACACCAAGAGCAGATTGCTTTTTAAATGGTACATCAAGGTCCGGCCTCCCTTGCTTAAATCAGCGAGGGCCTCAGTTCTACTTTGCAGTAAATCCCATCAACCTCATTATGTCCCTGGAATATTAGTTTCAGACCAGCAACAATAATACCCAACAGCTGCAATTATTGAGTGATTTCTGTGTGCCAGTTATCAGGCAGGATGCTTTGCTTATATCCCATATCTCATATCATTTTGCACATGTTCATTATCTGTGTGTAAAGTTCATATAGTTCTCATTTAACAAAGAGGAAACTGAGATTTAGGGAGGGGAAGTAACTGGTACCATATCACAGGGCTGGGAAGTGAAAGCAAGGATTTACACCCTGCGGTCCCTGGTCCCAGTGCAGGCCTTTCAAGTGTAGCTGTGTAATCAGAGCCTTGAACTGTGATCCTTAAAACTGGACCTTGAGGCTTTGGCAAGGAGCCAGTTTCTTTGCAATAGGCAAATAAAGCCCTTTGCAATCTAAGTTTATATTGTTGGTGTAAAGAATGCTAGCACATGTCGTGTTTGAAGTGCATCTGTTATCTGGTGTTCCAAGATTTATGATGCCAAAGACAGAGAGGCACTGTGGTGATGTGGGACAGACACCTTCCAAGGAGCAGGTGGGAGCAGGGTGAAGTAAGGCGTGGGCATGAGGCAGGTCTCAGAGGTGACGTGGATGGTACAGAAATGGGAGGCATCTGCATGACCTCTGGTTACCTCCCAGGCATAAGTGGAAATTCTCAGGCACTCGTAGATATCCTCAGGTTTTGTCTTTCAGCCCTCCCAGGCCATTTGTGATTTCTTGTCCTGGCCCCCCAGCCTGGGGCCACACCATTCCTTCAATCTCTCAGGCCACTCAAGGACCAGGACCTCTGCTGTTTAGACAAGGCCTCCTCCTTCAGACTTAGGACCAAACCCTGCCTTTCCTGCTGCTTTCCTGGTGGGGCTCCTTCCCTTCAAGTGCATTTCCCAGGCCCCACTGACTAGAGCAGCTCAGCCCAGAAACCTTGTCCTTTGATTCTCCTCTCTGGCTACTTCACACATTAGTTTCAGGCTGTAGGACCTTATCATGCAACCCTAGAAAGTTCTCCCAATCATCCCTTAAAGCATTTAAGATTCTCAAGGATGCACGCAGTTATACAAATTCCCTTCTTTTTCCTTTTTAATTTTAACACACACTCTTGAACTTACATCCTCTCGATGGCTGCAGTCTCTTTTCAGAGGGCACATTGTTTCGTTCTGTTTTTATTTTTTAGATTTTCTTCCCCTCACACATGATGTGATTTGTTTTGCGCTTCATATGTTTATTTATTGAGTTAACTAGAATAGTCATTTCTAATGATTATGAAGCGCTGACCACGTGACAGGCACTCGGGTCCGTATGTTACATGAATTGTCTCATTTAATCCTCACGATAATCCCCAGTCTAAAGATAACGCGGCTGAGTCTTAGAGAGGTTAATAACTTGCTAAAGGTCACCCAGCTCAAGAAGAAACCAGGTTTCAAGTCCAGGGGATTGGACTGCAGAGTCTAAGCACCAAGTCACTGCCTGTGTCCTGCCTCTGCAGTGACAAACTGTCTTTGGTGCTTTCCCTGTTCTTTACCAGGCCAATTCTTCTGTGGTCTTTTTTGTTGGTTTGTTTAATCTCAGTACTGAGGATTGAACCCAGGGCCCCACACATACTAGAAAGCACTGTACCACTGCTATCCCCCAGCCCTTTTTATTTTTTATTTTGAGCCACGGTCCTGCTAAGTTGCCCAGGCTGGCCTTGAACTTGTGATCCTCCTCCCTCCTCCTCCTCCCAAATAGCTGGGATTACAGGCCTGTGCTACCATGCCTGTGGTCTTCTACTCTGGACGTTTAGGGATTTTTGAGCAAGACCAAGGAAAGCAGGTACTCAGTTCTGAGCTGTGAGACCTCCTTTGTGGCTCTTCTTTTGTGGCATTTAATGGAGATTCTATCATGAATGCAATCAGAACTCAGCTCAGTGAGGCCCAGGCATCCGAAGGCACACCAAGATGTGGCTTGCATAGGAGGAGTCTTCACACATGAGGACATGACTCTCTGCTCCATGTGACAATGAGAATGAACCTTGAATTCTCACTAGAAACAGGAATACTTATGGACACAGGCATCAGCCTATACTAGCGTCATCTTTCTATCCTTTATCTTGGCCTAGAGCTCAGTAGAGCAGAATGAGAAACACTCGACACTCAGATGGTTATAAATTCTGAACCCTTAATGATGGTACTGTCTTCCACCAGGGGCAGACCCTTCTCCTACACCCTACTCTTGCTGGATCCTATCAATGACTGCCATCCCAGCCAGGGTGAGCCCTTTGTGTATCCTGAGCAGGAACTTGGCTCACAAGGGCACATAGAAAGAGCTAAAGTCCATGGTTCATCTTGAGAATTTAGCTTTCTTGGGGTCAGATGGACTTTTTTAGGCATCCTGAGAGAGAGAGAGAGAGAGAGAGAGAGAGAGAGAGATATTACAGGTTCCAAATAAAGGCTACAGCCACCCCCTTTGGTCACACGAGACTGTGTAGGAGGCCCTGCTTGTCCTTTGCTATTTATGGTTAATCATGTGGATCTGATTAGGTTAGTAATCAGTACCTGTATATTCTTGGAAGGACAGTGACTCTACACTGAATGGAGTCATTTATCAGCTTTAGGAAAAGCACATGACTTCTGGCCAATTAGAAAGTGCAGACCATACTCAGGTGTTGGCCAGTGATAAATTATAATTAATAACTTAAGTTCCAGGACTTGATTCAACTCAGCTAAGGTGAACAAGTTCATCAGTAGTGAGAAAAGACATAGATAACCTCCTCAACTTCCACTCAGTTCAGCAAGAATTTCCATTACTTAACTTAGATTTACAACGTCTTTCATTATGTATCACAGAGTTAGTGTGTGAGAATGGGGGCTCCAGTAACCGGCACCCATCATCCCAACTGCTCAGGAGGCAGAGGCAGAAGAATTGGAAGTTCAAGGCCAGCATGAGCAACTTCATTAGATCCTGTCTCAAAACAAAATATAAAAAGGACTGAGGATGCAGCTCAGTGGTATAGCACTTGCCAACATGTGTAAGCCCTCTGGGTTCAATCCCCAGTACTTGGGTTGGAATAGGGTGCTGAAGATATTACACCTCCTACTCTGGTTATCTCAGACTAATTTATGACAGATTCATGGTGATTTTTTACGCTGCTTAAGAATTCTGAGCCAGGCGCAGTGGCACATGCCTGTAATCCTAATGGCTCCTGAGGATGAAGCAAGTGGATGGCAAGTTCAAAGCCAACCTCAGTGACTTAGTGAGGCCCTAAGCAACTTAGTGAGACCCTGTCTCAAAATAAAATAGAAAAAGTGCTGGGGATTGGCTCATGGTTAAGTGCCCTGGTGTTCAATCCCTGGTACCAAAAAAATAAAAGAATTTTTATAGGATAATAGTGTTTTTATATTTTGTTTCAACTGTCTGAGAGCATTCTGTACCTTCATTTTAGGGGGATATCTTGAAGTTACAGGAAGGACCAAATTGACCTGAGGAGTACCAGCCTGCTTCACAATTTTATTTTTCAGAGAATTGAGTTGTTTTTCAAGCCATCAAGGTCTCATCTAGTGCCCTTCCAGACCTTGATAACATTGTCCAGTTGCAAAAGCAGCAGGTTTTTAGCTAAGAACTACTCTGCTGTTTGGTTCCATTACCTGAAAAAAACATTTAAAAGAAATACCACTAGTATCTTATTAGCCATTAACAGTGGAGCATGAATTTACAAAATAGTGCCTTGCAGCCTAAAAATGTGAATTATAAATAAGTCTTGGTAACATTTAACTGTGAGTGAATAGGGGCTTTCAAGGACATTGGGCTCATTTGTTTTTTATAAGTGTAAGGTGGAATTGAAACCTTTTTCCTATGCCTGCAGGCAGTCATCCAGTAAATATTTAGTAAGCCCCTCTGCTGGGCAGGCCCCATGCCGGACACTTGGAATACAGACTGCCCTTAGGAAGACCAGATCGGTGAGGAAGATAGGCAGTTAGTCCCAGAGCAGTCATTTATTGTCTTTATGGTGACCACAGTGGCAGAGAAGGCCTGCTAAGAGAGGACAGCACAGGGACAATGAGTGGAGCCTGGCTTGCAGGTCAGATGGCCAGAGTCCTGCTAAGGAAGCTGAGCACAGACTGGGAAGATGTGAGGCAAGGAAACCCAGGCACAGCCCTGCAGGCCAGCTCAGTTACTTTTTTTTTTTTTTTTTTTTTTTTGGTACCAGGGATTGAACCCAGGCATGCTTAACCACTGAGCTATAAACCCAGCCCTTTTATAAATACCTTTATTTTATTTGTTTATTTTTTTTGTGGTGCTGGGGATCAAACCTAGTGCCTCATACATGCTAGGCAAGTGCTCCACCACTGAGCCATAATTCCAGTCCCCAGCCCTTTTATTATTATTATCGTTTTATTCTGAAACAGGGTCTTCTTACTAAGGTGCTAAGGCTGGCTTTGAACTTGGGATCTTCCTATTTCAGCCTTCTGAGTGCCTGAGATTACAGGTATATGCCACCCAGCCCAATTCTGCTACTTTTGAATTTTATTTTAAAAAGAGTGGGAAACCATTCAATCAATGGAATACAGTCGCATCTACCTGTGGAAAGTGAAACCGTGACTACTGCAAGGAAAGCAATGGGAAGGAAGTGACCGTGGGTGGGGAGATGAGTTAGTCTAGAGAGGGGTGCTGCTCTGCGCGGCTGGTGGTAGAGTGGGGATTGAGGCAGCTCTGGCCTGTGGAACATGCAGGACGTGATGATGGATTAATCCTCAGATGAAGGAGAGCGAATAGTGGCAGAAGGTTCCCCCATGTTGGACTGGGCCATGTGGGTGGGAGAAGAAGAGAAAGACCAGTTCAGACGTAATGAGACTGAGACACGTATGAGCTTGCCCGTGGTGATGCCCAGGATTCAGTTGGTTTAGGGAGATACAACCACCCAAGAAGGACTGGGATGAAAGTACGGGAAGAGTTGGTTGATGGTAATACAGGTATACATTGAGAAGTGGACAGAATCTGGGCCTAAGCTCTAGGAACTCAGAACAGAGGAAGAAAAGCCAGTAAAGAAAACTGATAAGGAAATGGAAGGCACACCAGGAGAGTTCCGTGCTGTTGAAGCAAAGAAAATTGAGGTTTCAGCATGAGGGTGAGTTGAAGGGGCCAGCTCTGCAGAATGCCACCCAAAGACCAAGTAAGACAGCAGCACCCTTTGGTTTCAGTGACAATGACGAAATTTAACATGTAGTTTCTGTGTAGTGCTCTCTAGAAAATGCTGTCATTTCCTCTCTGTGGGAAGGGGAGCAGCCTCTCAGGCAATGAAAGTTGTCAGTTTTAACCTGAGGGCACTGTGTTCTCCCAGCATGGCCTGGCCATCTTCTTCCATCCCCACTTCCTGTGCCAAGCTTATGTCTACCAACCAAAGCCATCCTGAGGATTATCCAGGAAAATGGAAAGAACTTTATCCACTGCCAAGAGCTGGACGGATTATTTTAGTCAGCTTTTTCGCTGCTGTGACTAAAGGCTCTGACCAGAACAACTGTAAGGAGGAAAAGTTTATTTGAAGGCTCATGATTTCAAAGATTTAAGTCTAGAGAAGGTCAGCTCCATTCCTCGGGGCTCAGGGTGAGGATGAACATCATGGCAGAAGAGTGTGGCAAAAGGAAACAGCTCACATCATGGTAATCATATAGCAGAGAGAGACTTCAGCTCTGGATACAGAATATATACCCCATAGCCACGCCCCCAATTAGCCACTTCCTCCAACCACCTGCCTCTCATTACCACTCAGTTAATCTGATCAGGGATTAATTCACTGATTGGGTTAAGAGTCTCACAATCGAATCATTTCTCCTCTGAAAATTCTTGCATTCTCACACATGAACTTTTGGGGAACACCTCACATCCAACCCATAACACAGATCTTACTTTTAAAGGATGTGTCTAATCCAGCCCAAAAGTTGCTAAGGACGTTTGGAGACCTTTGGTGGCTAGGTGCTTCTCCGTTTGTCATGCTCATGTTCTCTAGCATTTGCTTTGCACTTGGGGTAACCGGATGGTCTCACAGAAGCTATCCAGCTGGAGGCCAGACCCAGAGAAGTCACCAGAGTAAACAGGTGTTTGTGGAACCTAAGTGATTTCTCCCAGATGCTCTGAGACAACCCCCCCACCACCACCATCCCCACCAAAAAGTAGAAGAGCAGAGGGAAGCTACACATCTGTTGAAGAGTCACCATGCAGGACACATGTTGAAGCTCTAAAACTTCTTGGACAACAGGATGTAGATTAAAATATGTTGGAAGGAAAGTAGGATTTTGTTTATGAGCAGCAATGCTAGACCCCAAGACTGCCAAGGACCAGTCCCAGCTTTCTTCCTTAGATGTGTGATTCTGGGTATATCCATTCACATTCCTTACCTCAGTTTCCTCATTTGGAAACCTGGGAATGACAATAGCATTTGCTTTATGAGGCCAAGAGGAAGCATAACTGAGGTTGTTCATAGAAAGCCTCAGAACCTCAGCATACATACTGAAGTTGCTATAGTTACTGACATGGGTAGCTTAGACTAAAATCAAGAGGAATGAGTTTTCAAAGTTTGAGCTCCTGTATGTGCTGAAATGCAGAATTCTTGAATTCATTAAAAGACGTTTACCAATAGGTAAACGTCTTTTAATATTTTAGGAAGAATATTGTTACAATACTAAGAGGAATTCAGTTATGTCATTAAGAGAAAAAAATATCTAATAGTTTTTAAATGGCTAGCTGGTAGGTTAGTGCAGAAGTAAAGTTCATCAGCACTGTAGGCCAGGAGGCCAAACTTTAATCCTAGCTATGTGGTCTTGGGAAAACTTCTCAACCTTGCTGCACCTCACCTTCCTTACACGTACATACAGTACAGTGATATTTAGTTTGCAGGATATATATATATATAAAATATTTGATACTGGGGATTGAACCCCAGGGGCATTTTACCACTGAGCCACATCCCCAGGCCTTTTTTGCATTTTATTTAGGGTCTCACTGAGTTGCTTAGGGCCTCACTAAGTTTGCTGAAGCTGGTTTTGAACTCATGATCCTCCTGCCTCAGCCTCCCAAGCCACTGGGATTACAGGTGTGTGCCATTGTGCCCAGCTCCAGGATAATTTTGAGAAGCAAATAAACCATATGCATAGTAACCTGGCACAATGCCCGACACAAGAAATGGATTGATTTTGCTAGGTGAATATTTTGTTATTTTGGAAACAATAATTGCAAAGTATTATTAGTTTTTATCTTAACAATTCTGTGTAGACAGCATTTTTCTATTCCCTGCTTTCCTTAATGCCCTAACATACCTTCCCTGGTTACTATAAAACCTGGACTTTCCATCTTCTTTTGAGGGACTGAGAGCAGCCCTTCCTTTGTGTCTTGCTTGTCTGTCTGTCTGCTGTTCGTTTTGCCAGCATCCCCATCCTTGCCTGTGGTTGCACCCCGCTTAGCAGGGCCAGCTGCCACCTTGGGAAGTCAGCTCTTCCCAGGGAAGCCCAGAGGACTTCCCCTGGAGATACTCTGCCTCTTAATGGATGCTCTCTCCAGTGCGTCTTGCCATCATTTCCAACATGTGTAATTATGATCCCGTTATTGCCACCAAATGGCTACACGAAGTCTCATCTCCTACCAGTATCTAAACAAACCCCAAAAGAAGATACGAGATCTTATGCAGTCTGAATAGTCAGTTTTGAGGGCACTAGGGATACAGCACCTCCAGAGTGATCCTTTCACCAGGAAGGTGGGCACCAAGCAGTCCAGTCAGAGATTACCTGGGTTTCAGTCCTAGCTCTGCCACTTACTGCCTTTGTCATTTTGAGCCAGGCATAACTTCTTTATGTCTAAGTTTGCCCATTTATAAAATAGGCTAGTAATAACAGATAATGAGTTAATATATACAGAGCATTTAGGATAGTACCTGGCACCTGGTAAATACCTAAATAAGTTCAAGAAGAGTATAGCACATGAAGGGAAGAATCTTTACTTCCCATTACCAGCCTGGTTGTTCCTATTCTACATCTTCTCTTTCCAGGGTGAGGGTTCCCAGTAGCATGCAGTCTGAGCATGCTCAGTAGGCAAAGCAGGAAATAGGAAAATCAGTGTAGCTTTTCACCCGTGCTGCTTTTCCACCTGTTGGACACACGCCAAAGCCCTCAACCAGAAGAAAGCACTGTGAGGATAATTCCACTTCAGAACCTGGAGTGTTAATTCATTGGCACTGCTGAGAAGCAGCCTTTATGTCACTTAATCATTAACTCTAGGCATCCCAGTATGTCCTGTGAGCTGTGGCCGGCTGGTCAGGGGCAGAGTGGCCTTTTGTTCCTAGACGTTATTAGCATCAGCCCAAAGCCGGATGGCTTCCTTGCTGGGCTTTTGCACTGTTATTTCAGTAGCTGAACAGAAATTAGGAAACCACCGGGAGCCAGGCTGGCAAAGTGGATGCTCATTGTCTGGGACGGGGCCTGCCCACAGCTTCTGACAGTCGTCACAGTCACATGAATGTCTGAATCACACTCGTGCTTCAGGAAGGCATGCTGTCTGTGTGGACATAAGGAACCCTGCTTCCCAGCAGATCCCAGAGGGGCTTTTTGTCCTCACTTGCCTGCCCTGCAACAGGAGGTGTGGCCTTGTCTGCCCATCCCGGGATCCCACCAAACTGAGGAAGTTGGGTTGAAATTCCTACACCGTAGTTTAAAATGCTGCTAAGATTTGAAGTCCTTGTGCCTAGACCTCTTCCTATATTTTTAAGGAATGAGAAAGCATTTTATACTCAAAGCATTTCAGACTGGTCCCCTAGAGTTAGGCAGCTGCTGCCCTCCCCCCTCTCCAGGATGCCTCCCGTGGATGTAGGGTGTGTTTCCAGTGCCCACTGGTCACCACACACCTGCCTTTCAAGGCCCAGGGTCTTCATGGAGCCTCTTTTATTAGATCTAGTCTATGTTTCTGGTGTTCCACGGTTTTCCTTCTTATTTCTAACCACAGAACTATGACAACAAAATAGTTTCACTCAAAGTATTATTTCACATGACATTTAAATTGAATTGTTTTCATCTCAACTCTTGTTTTCAGGGAGTAGTTTTATAGAATCATAGATCCTATGAAACATAAGGGACTTCAAAAGTGATCTGAACCAATTCTTCTCTGAAAGCAAGAATCTCTTTGAGACACAGTATTCTTCAAACAGGGTCATTTCACCTGTTTGGCATATCTTGCCTTACACATCCATGGACTTGATATGGCACCTCCTATTTTTGAACAACTCTTCTAATATTAGAAAATGTATCTTGTTATTGATTGAAGTCCTTGTGATAGCTCTGCATTGGTGCCAATTATGCCAAATAAACTAAAATGCCTTCCACATCATTCTTTGAAATGTTTTAGGGTAATAATCCTATTCTTCTCCAAACGTCAACCCGTTTCTTTCTAAATATGATATAATTTAACATAGTCGGTATCATCTCAGGTGTGCTGGAGTGGCCCTCTCTTTAATAAACTGGCTTTATAATATGTGTAATAACACTCAGCATGCATCATAACACTGTGCATCTGAGGCTCTGCAATAGTCAGCTGTCCTGTTTCTGTGGCAAAATACCCGAGAAAAACAACTTAAAGGACGAAAGGTTTATTTTGGCTCACAGTTTTAGAGTTTTCTATGCATGGTTATCTGGCTCCACTCTTAGGGGCCTATGGTGAGGCAGAACATCACAGCAGAGAGCCTATGGTGGAGCAAAGCCACTTACCTAATGATTGCCAAGAAGCAGAGAGAGAGAGAGAAAAAGAGAAAAAGGCTGAGATCCTCCAAGGTTATGCCCCTGATGACCTACTTCTTCCAACAAGGCCCTACCTCCTTGAGTTTCCACCACCTCCCAAAAGCTGGGGACCAAGCCTTCAACCCATGAGCCTTTGGGAGGACATTCTAGATCCAAGCTATAACAGGGGCTCATTCAAAGGCTTTGGAATCATGACAGAAGGAATTTGAGGCTTTCGACTGCACCTGACTTGTGCACTTTCCTGCAGAGCCATCAGTACTAGGTATGACCATTGTGCTATTTTTGTCCCTCTCTGTGATGCCCAGGAAAATCCAAGTAGCTGTTCTCCTTGGGGAAACAGAGGCTCAGAGATGCTAAGGAGTTTGTGACTAATCACGTGGACTAGCATCCATAGAAAAGCAGGACAGAATTCTTCATTAAGACAGCCCGAGGCTCAGGCGGCTAACACCTTTGTCTCTCTTTCTTGGTGCACAGAGACTGACTTGTGCATGTGTGTGGGCTGTGGGGCTGCCTGTGCATCAAAAGTTACCCTGGGAGTGCAAAGAAAAGGCTTCGTTTAGGCAGCTAATTATAGTAGATACAGAGAGAAAGGAATGACATCTATCTAGCCTGTCTAGCTTTACTAGTGTTCTCTGGTTGTTTCTGTGAAGAAATGAGAGGGTACAGTGAAATCAGAGAGAGAAAATGGCCATGTGAAAAAGCAAAAAAACATCCTTCACTTTGGATATGCAGATGCCTCAACCTACTTCTTGCAAATCCATGGTGGCAGTACATCCTGGCTTAGCCCTTACCAACTGGGAAACATACTGGCCTGAGTGTGCCTTGATTTCCCTTTCTGTCAAATGGGAGTGATAACATAGTAGTATCTGTCCCAAAGTGCTGTGGTGGGAATTAAATGTGCTAATAGGAATAAGGGCTCAGAACCATCATAGGAAGCTCTGTCTGTTTGTTCTTGCTGACAATGATGATTATTATCTTAATTTATTTCATTTATTATGTTGCTGTGTAATGAATTCAGAGGATGACTGCTTTATCATTCTCATGTCTTACTAAAATAGATGATTTGGAATCCCAGTTTTGGTTACAAGGAATCATGTCCTTGCCCTGCAGTAGTTGGTTTGCAATGGTCTTTCCAAAGCTGCAACTTTAGCAACTGGTAAATGGACAAATGAAGTGCCCAGAAGTTTGAATACCTCATGTCACACATACAGCTCCTGTGCAACTTGTATGGACTCATCCTGTTTAAAGCGAGGGGCATGTGTGATGTGCAGTCCATTCAAAAGCCCACACTGGGTCCTTTCATTCCTAGTGCCTTTGAACAGAGCCCCTGTGTTCATGGGATGGTTTGAGGTACTTCCCAAGGAGCCTGACTTGATGCTGCATAGGCTGCTTTCCTGTCCTCTGGAGGCCAAGCCAGGTCTTCCACACTCACAGTAGGGTCCCTTTTTCACCATTTCCGGGAGGTCACCCAACCTGAAAAACAAGAGAAGCTCCCAAATGCAACTCAGAATTCTGCTTTTTCTCACTTCTTATTCTGAATTGCTAGTAGAATTTTGCTTTGTGAGGTAGCACATCCTTGCTCAGGCTCTTGGAATAAACACAAGGTTACCTGATGTGACCCCCTCATGGAAAGTGTGGGTGGAGGTGACTTATTCAAGGTCATAAAACATTCCCTCATTTATTAAACAAATATTTGGAGAGCACACTGCTACGTGGTCTTCAGTGTTCACCTTAGTGGCTGTGCAGGACCAGAATCTAGTCTGTTTCTCATCACACATTCTTCCCCTCAGTCCTATTAACTACCGCCTTCTGCCCTCTTGCAATGACATGTGACACTGCAGCTATCAGATGTTCATTCTCAAATGTAGATGTTACCTCTCAGTCCAGATATCAGAAATGCGGTGTATGTAAAAGACAGGCCCAGGGCAAAGGTTTCTTTTTCTTCTATTTGTTTATATCTTTCTTTATGACTTTTCATCATTCTGTGTTTTAGTCAGATTTTTGATCGCTGCAACCAAGAGATATGACAAGAACAATTAGAGGAGGAAAAAATTATTGGGGACTCATGGTTTCAGAGGTCTCAGTCCACAGACAGCTGACTGCATTTGTCAGGGCCTGAGATGAGGCAGATCATCATGGCAGAAGTGTGTGGCAGAGCAAAGCAGCTGGGAACATGGCACCAGGAAGTGGAGAGAGATCCCCTCAACAAGGACAAAATGTATACCCCCAAGGGTACCCAAGTACCCACCTTCTCCAGCCACACTCTATCTGCCTTCAATTGCCACTTAGTTAATCCCTGTCAGGGGATTAATACACTGATTAGGTTAAGGCTATAGCCCAATCATTTCACCTCTAAACTCTCCTGCATTTCCTCACATATGAGCTTTTGGGGATCACCTCATATCTAAACCATAACATCCTGAAAAGAGGACTTAAGGCAGCCTACAGAATTTACTCCAGCCACTGTGCACAAAACACATGAGGAAAGAAAGTAGAAAGGAACATAAAGTAGGAAAGAAAATAAAATGAAAGCAGGAGCAGGGTGGGCTCACAGCATGCCTGCATGACATGGTGTCCAGTGCAGTTGCCTGAGGTGGCCCCAGTCCAACTCTGAGAGTCTTAGCACCGGAGAAAAGAGGCAAGCTCAAGCATCCCGGAGTTGGGATTTGTGCTGTCCATCAGAAAAGAGCAAACCAGTCACTCAGGGCGGTTTTCTGGGGCCACTGAAAGCCTGCACACTTGTCCAGGAGTGGTTGGGTGGATTCTGCTTCGAAGGCTTGGGATAATACCCCTGCCATAAACACAGTGATTACTCATATTCAGCTATTCCAATGACATTGTAAAATGCCATTTTATGGCACTACAGTTCATCAAAATCACTCTTCCAAGAACTAGAGCACCCTGGTGCAGGCGCACACCTTTCTGCTCATCTAAAGTGACCCAAGAAGGGCATTACAAAAGGAAAGGAGGACCATTTCGCAGCCTTGGTGATGAACATCCATGAGGGCGATTTCTTACAACCAGGCCTTTGATAAGAATGTTAGGACTTAAGGGTTGAGGCGGTATTCTCTGGCAAGAATTTAAAGAGCAAAAATTCTGCAGGGTCAACTTGGGATAGATGTGTTACTTTTGAAGGTCCCCTGAGCAGGGAGACAGGATTAATATTTCCTCATTACAATTAACTAACCTGTTCACTTGATAGTACAGACCACAGCCTCCACCTGGAGGTATCCCAAGGGGAACATCCATGGGGAGAAATCATAATTTCCCCCAAAAAAGTCATTCTTGGTGGATACTAACTGAAGACAACAGGTGCTAAAAGATCCTACAGACCTACTCCATAGAGTAAGGCAACAGCCATTTTAACCTAAAAAAAAAATTACAGGATGGATTCTATCAATCATCCCCCAAACAGGCAAACATACTTAGAAATTTATAAGAGCCCACCAAATGGCTAATTTTAAGGGATATCCCTTTTGACAATGCCTCCAAGAAGATTTAGATGAAAATAAACTTCTTGGCCATGGAGAATCTATCAAGAGAAATTGACAGAAGGACCACTATAAATGTTATGCATCATTTGAATATAATCTAAAAATACTGTTTGAGTCTTCCCTGCCCCATTCGTTCCAGCTTAGACTCTTATTCCCTTATTTTATCTTTCTATCTTTCTTTAAGATGGCAAAGAGGTACCTTGCCAGCACTAGTTATAGGTGAATATCTTTTTAGATAAATATTCTCATGTCCTATATGTACTCATCATAAAAGGATGTTCTGGCCAGTAAGGGCTAAGGAAGGGCATAAAAAGGCAAGGACCTGGTCCCAAGCTCTGCAGGCTGTTGTTTATCTAGTGCAGTACTCAATACGGCAAACATCAGTGACGTCAGCCCAGAGTGAGAAATCATGGGAGATAAAACCTGAAATGGAGACACCTTTCAACCTAGATTGTGAAGTTGGTAATATTGTGATATAAACTGTAAGTATTGATTGGATGAAAAGTGCCACAAAAAATGTAAGGGGATACTCACATCCTCTGGGGCCCCAAGTTTCTTAACTCTGTTCAGTTCAACAAACCTTGATGTATAGCCAAGCCCTGTGCGAGAGAGGTGGAGGGTTAAGAGAGAATCAAGCATGAGCCTTGTCCTCAAGGAGCTGCTTCAAACAAGAGTCATTGGAGCTCTGTAACAGTGCCTGCTTGGAGCCCTGGTCTTTCTTTGACATGTTTTGATATGTCCCCTCAAAATCCCCATGCCCAGGAGGAGAGAGAGCAAACATCTTTCCAGGAAAGACACCAACATTGAGACACAGCAGCTGGAAATTGGCAGGGTGCCCTTAGAAGACTGAGGAAGTAATTTATTTTTCCAGCTTCGCCACAAGAACTGAAGCCTGGGCATATGCCTCCATGTGTCAGCAGTGGCTGATCGGAGTGAGATCATTCTTAATTATTAGTCACTTTTGAGTGTCTTCCTCCAAAACTGTGGAGTACTTGGGAAGGCAGACCCTCTTGAGTTGGAATCAATACTGTATACACCTTGCTCAGGAACCTGCCTGGCGTGTAATTATAAAGCAGTATTGATTCCTGGCAGAGGGGTTGAAAATGTACAAATTCTTCACACACACACAAAAAAAGGCTAAATCTTCAGAAGGCTTAATTTTTCTCCCTCAAGAAAGAGACCAATGGTTGGAGTTCAAAAAAAAAAAAAACACAAAACTTGAAATATTAGATAAATTAGGGCTATTTCCTGCCAGGAGACAGATCTGTACACATAATTATTTTATTCTCTGGGCTGGCACTGATTCACTTCTGTTGAGTGTTGGAAACGTCTCTGTTTTGGGTCTGTAATCCAAATTATTCAGTCGGTTCCTATGATGATGTTTTCTCCGCGTGTCCTCCAGTGTTGTTTTTCTATAAAACAAATAATTGCTTTTCTGGTACCAATGAGTTCCTGCTTTTCCTGCTCTTCTTTGTCATACCATCTAGTATGCCCCATGGCCAGGAGCTCCACCCTCTCAAACATGCCCGTCATCACCAAATTCTGCCCATTTTATTTTGGCTGGTTTCTGATTTCTGCTTCTCAGTTGGCATCCACTGCAGTCCTATTCGAGTGACTGGAATCTGGATAGGTTTCAGTCTTCCTTCCTTTTGGCCGCATCTCCAAAGGCGGTGAACACCCTCACAGCCTGCCTTTGCTACCTCCTCCATGCCCCATCACCTCCTTCCTCACCCAGAGAAAGTCTTCATACTGCCTTTCCTCTTCCAGCCTGGCCCCTTCCATGGCTGTTGGGGCCGTTTTGAAAATGCGCATCTGATCATGTCATTTGGCTGCAGCAAGCCCTCACTCCAGTGGCTCCCTGTTACCTGTAATCTAAGATGGACAACTGCTCACCAATCTGGAAATGATAGATGTTGACTCTCAAATGATGCAGCTTACCTCCCAAGACCCAGAGGTTCCCGGAAGATGGTGCATATGGAGGACTGCAGTGGGGGCTACAGTGGGAAAGTTGCTTTGGGGGCTTCTTGGCATTTTGAGTATCTGTGGTTGGTTTAGCTGGGGCTTCGACAGTGAGCTTTTGCTCAAGGCTCCTTCTCTGGTTGTGCAGAGCTGGCTTGTCAGTGTGAGACGGTTATGATCCACTCTGTCCCAGGAACCTCATGCCTCCATAGCCACGTGGTAGAGGGTCCTTGAGAATCTCTCAAGGGAGTGGACCCCCCCTGGTCTGTTCCTTCTGAACCTTGTATTTAAAGGACAAATCTCAGTGCCAGTACAGCGATCTGACACAAAAGGCCTGCAGCCTTTCTCAGATGGGTGCTGAGGACACGTGGTATGGGGAAACACTTGGTTTTGTGTGACAGTCCTATGCACTGCAATATTTTTGGCATTTCTGGCCCCTCATAGTAAATGCCAATCATGTTCCTCAGTTACTAAGACAACCTGAAAAAAAACCCTCTCCCGTGCCCCCACAGTTCTGCGTGACCAGAGATGGGTAACGGTACCACCCCCACTTGAGAACCATCAGCTCCTGTAACCACTTGGCTTCATTTGAACTTCCCCTAAAATGTTCTCTTTTCTGAGAATACAATTAATGGCCAGATCTTTCTGTCACTCCTCTTTTCCCTTTATCTGATACAATGATAAGAGCTGAGATGCTGGTGACACATTGCTGACTTTAAAATCAAGCTCCACTATTTAAGGGCCATGACCTTGAACAAGGGCATGACCTTGAACAATTACTTAATCTCCCTGTTCCTCAGTTTTCCCCTATAAAATGGGGATAATAGTATAATATTTAGCTCCGAAGACCTGTGAAGATTAAATAAAGCATGTAAGGGACAGTGGGTTCACTGTCCAGCATCAGGGGCTCGGTAGTGGTTTGAGTTAATGACTGTCAGTGATCATGATGATGTCCCTGAGCATAAGGTCTTACTGGGACGGAAGTAGAAGTTGATGCTTACAAAGGAATAATTCTGAAAACAGGCAGCTTGGTATATGAGAAAGAGTTTAGCCTGGGTGGGACTTAGTAAGTTCTGTTCCCCTTAGCCACTAGTGTTACTAGTAACTGTATAGTCTTGAATGTGCCCTTCTCTCCTGTGGTTCTTAGATTCTCTATAAAATATTTCTGTTTTGTGGTGTCAAAAAGATCAAATGACACAGCACTGTAGAAAATCCTGTGAATAGTTTGATGAAAGGTAATAAGCAGCTGTCAAGTCTTGGCCTTTCTTAGCCCTGATTTGAAAACCCCACCCACCCCTGGGAAAGCACATAACAGGAACTCCTTGGTGAGAGTCCTCTCTCATGGTAAATGGCAGGTGTTCTGCATGACCCCCTCTCTGCCCTGTGCCCCCAGTAGCACAGGACACACAGAGCCTTGGAGCAGTCGGCCTCTCTCCCTAGTTGCTCATGTCCATGTCCAGTAGGTTTCTTACAGCACACCCCTGCCCCGGCCCAGCTTGTGTCCACTGACATCATGGTTGTCTGCTTGTGGCCCCACAGCAACAAAGGCGAGAGAAGGAACTGAGGAAGCAGCAGGAGAGGGAGCAGCGCCGGCACTACGAAGAGCAGATGCGCCGGGAGGAGGAGAGGAGGCGGGCGGAACATGAGCAGGTAACGTGCAGCAGGATGGGAGTCCATGCTTGGTCCCCATGTGACCACCGCGTGTCTGCCATGTTGTGGGTCACCTTCTCCTGGACTCTCGGTTGAGGTTTTTATTCTTTCTCCAGCAACTGTTCTCACCTATTCAAAAAGTCAAAAGCACAGCCTTGGCAATGGCCATTGGTTCAATCTTGCTCCCTACCCAGGCCAGAGTCCCCTGACATGCCTGGGTCTTCAGATTCACAGCCCTGGGGGTCTGATGAGAAGGTAGCACTGAAGCATGAAAAACAAACCAAGCCCTACTCCTCCAGTGCTTTAGGGGAGGTTTTCCTCTCTTGTACTCCTTGTGCATTGATTCAGACTCCTCTCTTTGCTAGATTCGTATTCTGATAGCAAGTGAGCCTGCAGGAGGATTCCATTGCAAAGACGGTGCATGATGGCATTTCACAATTGTTTTACACCTGCTGCTTGCACAAGAGCCTTAGAACTTTATAGCATTGTTAATTCTGGGTACTCCGTAAAGAGAGGAACCTGGAATGGAAAGCTTTTAAAATGTAACTGTGGGTTTATTAAAACCAAGTAGTAACAGTAAAATGCCAAGCTATCTCAGTCAGCTGTTGCAGGCAGAGGGCTGGTGCTTCTGACTATGTTGAAAGGCTTTGGCTTTGGCTTGGCAAACTCTTCCTGTTTGATAAGGGTGTTGGGTATTTTTTCCCCTCCTTTTTTCTGTACTTTTCTTGCAGCACTTGTCACCTTTGAAATTACTGGTTCTTTTTCTCTCTCTTTCTTTCTTTCTCTTCCTCCGAATTCTCTGCTGCCTACCTCTCCAGGAATACATCAGGCGACAGTTAGAGGAGGAGCAAAGACAGTTAGAGATCTTGCAGCAGCAGCTACTGCATGAACAAGCTCTACTTCTGGTAATGGGAAAGCCTCGAGCCAGCTGTCCTGCTCTGTGTCCATTGTGTGTGTGTGTGTTTGTGTGTGTGTGTGTGTGTGTGTGTGTCTGTGCAGTTCCAAAGAAGGTGATGGGCATGGTGACACATGTCTATAATCCCAGCTCCTTGGGAGGTCAAGGCAGGAGGATTGCAAGTTTGAAGCCAATCTCAGCAACTTAGCAGGCACAGACTCAAAAAGGGCCAGGGATATAGTTCAGTGGTAAAGCACCCCAGTATCCTACCAATAAAAGGAGGGGGGCAGTTCTCCAAGCCTTGAAGACCGGAAAATCTCATAGAAACTTAATGCATTTCCTGACCCAATTTGCCAAGGCCTAATACTTTTAATACAATTGTTATGCATTCTTTATTAAATCCATCTATTTGTGAAACTCTAACATGAATCCAGCCTTATTATAAGTTCAGACTGCTTTTGAGACCCACTGTGTTTATTGCAGAGTAATTTTTGAGACCGTTTGCACCATGCTGGAATACAATCACAGCAAAATGCACCTTTTCCATAAGAACCCACTCTGCTCTGCAGTCATATTTCATTTGCAGACTATTAGTTTTACCCTTATGATGGGAACATTTTGTGTTCCCTGCTCATGCGGCGTCCACTTGAAGTACTTTTTTTTATTATTATTGCATTGCTCTCCAAATGGGCTGCTTGGTGTATTTTTTTTAACTGAACTGATATTTTTTAGCCTGTACTTAAGCTTGCTAATGACTTTTGTTCGTCTAAGTTTTATTAAACAAAAGATGATTTAGGTTTATTTTTAGTTCTGTACTTAACTATGCATGTTTGAATGATTTAATTACTAAATTAGGAAGTGGTTGGCTACTTATGGAGGTTGTGTGCTGACCATCCAACTGTCCTTGTTACTGCCATTTTCTCAGTTGCAATTCATCAGGGACAAGTCACGAGTGTTGTGGTAGTTTGTAGGATTGCCACTAAAATGACAGTCTTCTCCTTAAATGACACATTCTTGTGTGGATACTAACCCAAAACTGGAGTTTATTTCTGTGCATACCTGACATCCTCCTGTATTTCTATTAATGTGTAAGGTCCTTTGTTGCTTAGATTTTTGCATCACTGCATGTTTCGTCACTACTGCCCAGTGGTTTTTCCTGGGATGATTTGGCCTTTTTTTTTTTTTTAACTCATCTTTCCTGGTCTGGGCAGGAGTATAAGCGCAAACAATTGGAAGAACAGAGACAAGCAGAAAGACTGCAAAGACAGCTTAAGCAAGAGAGAGACTACTTGGTTTCTCTTCAGCATCAGCGTCAGGAGCAGAGACCCATAGAGAAGAAGCCACTGTACCACTACAAAGAAGGGATGAGCCCCAGTGAGAAGCCAGCATGGGCCAAGGAGGTAAGTAAGCAGGGGTAGACATGCCCTGCCAGCCAGGCTTTCCCCTGCACGAGTGCATCCCTCAGAAGTGCAGAGTCCACTCCATGCCATAGTTGGAAGACAGCTCATCACAGGACACAATTTTTGCCACTGGAAGAACCACAACATCCTTTCTGTAGAGAAATAGCCAGGCATCTTACTCTGCTGTGGTTCTATTTTGTGTGTGTGTCTTTGTGGTCATAGTGGGGTTTTGTAAGTAAAACAGGAAGTAGAAATATACTTTTCCTTATATGAGTCCAGCTGAAGTTATGGCAGAAGGAATTCTTTTTTCACTGACTTCTCCTTGGAAGAGTGGGATTAGGGCTTGGGAGATTGTGGGCAAACTCATTTACTGTCCGTACCTGGAGCCTGGACAACACGTGGGTATTGTCATTAATACTACCCTGTTCATTGTGCACCAGCGGGTGCACAGTGGAACTCAGTAGTGACCAGAGGTCACTCATAGTTATCCAGTAGTTCCAAAGTAATGGTCCTGAATTTGCTCCACGACTAGAGTAAGGGAGGGTTTTTAGCAACTTAGTTCTGTGATGAGCTGGTTTAAAAATGTGATTAAAAAAAAAAACTATTTGGATCAGAGAGGGAAAAAAAGGTGATAACAAAATGGATAAAGGAAACAAACAAAATACTAGCTCTAGCTAAGATCAAGCCACTGCTCAGGGAGCCACTGTGTCTGCTCCTGTACATGACACCCTGGTTTTCAGTTGTCATTACTTGTGGCACCTAGTGACTTCCTTTATTTTCTTGTGAGCATAGCTTGTCACTTAAAAGGATGTTTTGGGTTACGTTGTATTTTTATCTAACTTCTTTAGATATTTATAGCTAGAATTTTTTTTCAAATTATCTAGACAACAATATTACCAGAACTAGATTTCTTATATAAGATCCTGTTTTTATAAAAAACAGTTCTTTTTGTTTTTCTAACCTATTTTACCTGTATACAGGAAGTGCTGAAAATGATACCTTGATGTTAATTATGGTGGTTAATGGAAGGTGGAAATTTTTTTAAAAACTGAATTTTTCTTTAAAACTTTTTTGTGGTTCCATATCTTCTTAAAATCCTTCATGATTATCATGCATTATTACAAAATAACTTTTATCTTTAAAATCTTTAAAAAATTAAGTCCATACAGAAGGTTAGTTTTGACGAGGGGAAGTACATTTTTCATCGCTTTCCTTTAACATTTGTAAACATGATCCATATTTACCTCTGTCTGTAACAGCTACTCTTTCTCTTAGATCAGTAACTCAGTTTTGTAATCCTACTCCCAGGTACAGCAGCGACCCCTTAATAATCCACCTGTTCTTCCAGCTAAGCAGAATCACTATGCTGCTAAACAGCAGCTGACACGCTTCCTGGCTGGCAGAGGTGCGCCATCTTCCTCCACTGCCAAACCACTTTCTAGCCATGCCAAGTCAAAAGCTCCAGCTAGACCAGACTCACAGAGCCTGGCTGTGGCAGGTATTCAGAAAGCTGAAAAACTGACCTCCACAAAGTTAATGCCAGTAGCATCCACAGGAATTCACGATTCCAGATCAAGACTCCTGTTTCAGCATCGCTCATGGAAGAAAGATGGATCAGCAGCTTGCCCTATTAGACGTGGTTTGGAAGAACAGCTGAAACCTCAGGAAACCTCAAGGACTGGAGTGAGATGGCCAAAGCAATCTCGCTCCCAAGGATGTAGCCCAACTCAAGATTTAGAGTCTAAGGTCATTTCTGTGTCCTCTCCTAACATCTCCAAAGTGACAAGTCCCCAGCTGCCCATTAGGGCAATTAAGGAGGGCCTTAGACACTGCCATGGACCTCAGGGCAGGAGGGGCATGAATTCCTGTGTCTTTACTAGCACCTCTACTCTCCTAAGAAATGCTGCATCACTAAATGACCTCTCCTTGATGCATGACCACCAGGCCTTCAGTGTTCCCAGCTCTAAGCATGACTTTAGAAAACAGACACCCGCAGATTCCATCCAAGAGGACTGTGATTCCTTGCAAAGCGTCCCAGAATTCCTTCTTTCCCCTAGGCAGCTCCCTCATGCACAAATGCACCAGAAAAGATGGGACACCGTGGAGCAGTTTCCATTTCCTCCCTTCGGCCTCTACCCAGCCTGTTCTGATTTGAACTTGACCACTTTAGCTTCATTGTTTTCTGGGTGCTATTTGTCCTCATCATTAAACTTCCTGGCCTGTCCTCTCTATTTGGAACAAGTTCGCAGTTCCCAAGCTTTCAGGAACCCTGGCATCCCTGGGGACAAGTTTCTGCAGATGTCATCGAGGCCATTTTCTAGACCTCCTAATTTCCCTATGCTTCCTGGCCAGGCTCCTAGCAGGAAGAGAAACCTCGCCGCTGGGCGTGCAAATGGCATGGCTGTGTCATCAAGCACTCCTAATGTGAGGGTCCTTGGCCAGCTTAAGTCTGGGCCACCTCTGGTGGGTGACATCTTCCAAGGTTCCTGGCTTCCCAGCCCCCTGGTGTTCCTCCTTTGGGCTTCATGCACTTCCAGACACATGTGGGGGATCCTTTGGGAATTTCACATTTAGTCCTCTCCTCCTGGGTGTGGTTAACATACTCTAGCTTCCAACTAACCCTGCATCTAGTCATCAAATTGTTCCCAAGTCTTAGAGTGGGTGATTATATTTTAGAAGAAATAAAATTATTTAAATGGTTAAAGAAGTGACAGTGCTAAATTTGGGACTGAAGCAACTGGTATACAAATCAGAGCAAATAATTGCCTTCTTCGGTTTGATTCATCATTTTTTGAACACTCAACTTTGTTAAATTGGGAATAAAATGAACATAAGAATTCTTATCTTCTTGATCTTCTAATGCTTCTCATCAGCCATGTACAAACTTTTCTTCTAACACATTATTTTCAGATCTCATTTCTTATACTAGGAAGGAGAGTGGTGCTCAAAGTAGCCAAATAATAACATGCCTCAAGACTTGAAATATGAACAGAATTTATAGCTTAGTGTTTTAACTATTGCCTGAGAAGAAAACTTGGGTTAAACTCTCTGGAGAAAAAGAGAACTTTTCAAGTGCATCTTCTGTCAGGATATAAATTTGAAGACATCCTCAGCAGTGAAGAGCAGGCAGCTGTGCCCATGCCACTGTCTCCTGTGACATGGGGTCTGGACATTTTCGGCCCTTTTGCTAAGGAAGACACTACCCAGCCATCTTCTACCCACTTGCAACCTCTTCACTAATCAACTCCAGCATGTTTCCTAACTCAGCTCTGAAGCTTCTTGTTGGATATTTTTTTCATCTTTGATTACCCTTCCATCCACTTCTTCTCTTGCTCATTGTAGAGCAACCGTTTTTCATTGGTATTATAGTGTTGTCATGCTTCATCCTCTTTGTCTTCGTTCTTCATTTTGTGAAAGAGAAGTGATCATTGCATCTCATTATCTTTCCCACTTCTTACTGGATACGCTCAGAGCAAATGAAAATGCTTGATCATTTACAAATCTTGTTGTGCTCTTCCTTCCCTCCTTTTCCTGAGTATTCCATCTGTCCTGAATGTCACATTGGCTTTGCTTTTCAGATTTCAGCCAGGAAGGAAGTTGTCTCTGAATTAAAAGAATAGAGATGGTCATGCCCCCCCATCCTGCACCTGCTTTCAAAATCTGTACTATTTCTGGATTGGAATGAAAGTCAGATTTGTTCTGTGAAAACAGAAGCATGATGTTCTGTTGAACCTCAAAATTTGAAGGTCTTTTTTTCTCATTTTTTGGACCTTGGGATTCCTTTTTTTTTTTTTTTCTGCTGTACCTTAAAATGGCATGTGATTGTCTGGGCCTGGTAGTAACTCTGTAGCACCCCCCTTCCTTCCCCAAATACATAAAAAAAAAAATTGCCCTCACACCCAGCAGTGACAGAATGCTCTGTTTACATAGTGTTGCACGAGATAGTATTTTAATTTTTTTTTAACACTCCATCATGTTCTCTCTCCGCCATGCGTGTCAGTCATCTGGCTATAGTTTTATTTGGCAAACAATGATCTGATCAGGGCCAAGATAGCTTTTTATTTCCCATCATCCCATTGGACTTTGAAATCTCTCTATATAAAAACTTCTACACTTGGATCTCTCTGTTGTACACTGATTTTTTTTTCCATTTTTATATGAGTTACTTTATATATGAGGTTTCCAAATTATGAGAGTTTGCAGCTCTGCTTTTATTGTTCTTCAGTTTCTGCTTATGTTTCTTAAGATTTGACATAAAAGAAACCTGGACGCAAATAGTAGGGAGCGCCTTTGAGTTCATGTTCTTCCATTTCCTGGCAGTGTGGCCTGGGCAAGTCTTGGGATCTTCCTGAGATGTACTTCCTGGGCACCTCCAGCCTCACAGTTAGAAGGATCAGGGCAGTCTTGTGTGTCTGTTGACACTGAAACGGTACCAATGCAAATCAAGTATGGATTCACATTTAATTCCCAAGGCCACTGCAACCACAGGAATGTTTTGTCTTTGTTGTTTCTGATTTGGATTTCACCTGACTGATTCACATGCATCTCTATCACCTCACTCACCTCTTGCCAGTAATAGATAAGCAGATTTTATTTCCCCTGTCTCACTTTGCTAAGGACTTGCTTCACTACTTTTAAGTAATGTGCTCTATTCAAGTGGGATCTATACTTTTTCTTGGAATATTTGTTATGAGTGGATCTTAGAAAAGTCGTTCTAGCCCTTATCTTCAGACAAGATTGCATTTTAAACATTCCACAGGAATGAGAGTCTCTCCTATGCTCAGAGGTGCCCTGGAGAAGAGAGGACCCGTCTTGCCCAGTAAACATCTGCCCCGTGGTTTTGCCAGAGAACCATATGACTCACCCTTTATGTGCTGGTGAGCACAGGGTCAAAGTATCTAATGAGCACTTAGAAGTTATTTATTGACTTTTTTCCCTTTATCTAGCATTGCCAGTAAAATACAGAAAACACATTATTTTGTTCAGTAAGAGAAAAAAAAATCTCATACAATTATGCTGAATTTATCAATTAAGTAAAACCTTCTAAGGCCTGTGTAGACCCAGTGAACCCAACATCATATAAAATATTATGAAAATGACATAAATATATTTAACTGTCTGCATGTTTGAAACTACTTCTATCATTTTGTTTAGAAAATATCAAAAAATATTCATTATTATGAAGTGAAACAATCTACAGACTGTTTTCAAATATACAAGACAGTTTGATAATTGATATTGGTAGAATGTTTCTCTTCTACATGTTTAAACATTTTTATTTATTTTGAAGTTGTTTTATGACTCTTGGAATCAACAAATTTACTTTTAGCTGGGCACAGTAGCGCACGCCTATAATCCCAGTGACTCTGGAGGCTGAAACAGGAGATCATGAGTTCAGAGCCAGCCTCAGCACCTTAAGGAGGCCCTAAGCAACTCAGCAAAACCCTGTCTCTAAATAAAATATGAAAAAATGGGATCGTGGGGGCTGGGGATGTGGCTCAGTAGTTAAGTGCAATGTGGCTCAGTGGTTAAGTTCAATCTCCCCCCAAAAAGTTACTTTTTGATCGTCTATATTTGTGTAGCCTTTCTGCATCTCATAGGCCTTGTCTGGCACCCCCATAATGCCCAGTGGACAGCTCAGCCCTTCCTGAAGTAGAATTGTATTTCTGAGACCAGTTTTTTATTTCTCTCTATAAGGCTGTAGTAAATAGTATAGTATTTTTGCAGAGGTAATCCAAGCCTCTTTAAAGTTATTTTAGTTTACATGGTAAAAGGATTCTTTTAATAAGAAAAAGAAATTGCTTTGATAGTGAAATTTGATCAATCTCTGCTAATCCTGTGCTCTGTGTTCACTGGTAATCCCGTCAAGGAGAAACCCTTTGTAACGGGGTTTTTGTTGTTATCATCTAGAACCTGGACACTCTATCAGATTTACTAGAAATCTCTTTTGGGTAATGTTCCTGATATTTTACGTCTTGGCAACAGGAGTTGCAGCAGATGCTCTGCTACTAGAATTTTCTGAGTATCCTCAGGCAGATTGAAACATATCTTGATTGTGCCCCAGTTTTTAATCACATATAAGCTTATTCTAGGCAGAGGGGACCTGTTTCTTTTTTTGTCTCTTTCTCATATCTATCTCTAATTAGTAGACATACGTTGTCATAAGAGGCCTTTTTGCCTGGTCTCAATATATTCAGAAGGACCATCTTCTAAATATACTATCCAGCTTTCCCTCTGAAGCACCATTTCCAGTGTTTGTTTTGGTATCTTTGCTCCAATTCTTCAGGTGATCCTTTGGTGCAAGCTCTGTGCAGCATTGCCTTCCCAAACACCTTAAGACAAGATTTTTCTTGAGGTAAAATGTGTAGCCAGATGCCTTATTGTTACAGCCTTCTCATAGATTTTTCAAATTTCTTTGGACACACCAATTCCAGGAAATTACAGCACACTGGACCCATCCTGAAATAATTTTTAAAGTATAACAAATTGTTATTTAGACCATACCTTTTAGAATGCTATGCCTGAAACATATTAATGGTAGAATTTAGTCCATAAACTAAGTGAGAGAAAGCATAGGAAATTCTACTAGAAGTACATTAGTAACATTTGCACACAACAATCAAATCCACTAACTGCCTGTGAAAATCAGCACCCAACTTTCTGCCCTGTTTGTTTTCTAGTGTAGTTTTAGACCCCCGGGTGGCCTGTGGGTCTATAAGCAGGAACACTTGTTTTACTGGAAGCTTTCTGCTGTCATTGGTTAAAGGAATTCTTTATCTCAAAAGTGATTTCTTTGCTCAAGATGGAGTCTTAGAGGCAGACTTTTCTACTGTTGCTTTTTAAAGTGCTGCGTCTTAATGTGTATTTTAAACTAAATGTATTTTACAGTTAAAAAATAATAATAATTACAAGTATCCCTCTCTCTGAATACATTTGATTTCAGAATTTGGGATAACAGGTGGGTAGAGTGCAGACAGCCAGGTGTTCATCTGATGTGTGTCTGAAATTCTTGGGTTCCTGAGCTCAGACATAAATGGTTTGTATAGTAGGAGTTCAGATGTTAAGAGAGACTTGTACCTGTCATTCATCTATTAACAATATTCCCTGGAAATAAGAAAATGGCTGATATTTGACTAATTCCAGTGGTCTAGAAATATTCGCCTTCTTTTCCAAGTGTCTGGCATTTGGAAAGCAGTATGTTAACACACCTTCGTCTCACTTTATGTATTGCTGTCTCTGTGGGATTCTTTCCTCTTTGTGGTCTTGTCTCAGGGTTGTTTTATTCTTTTGCTCGATGCAATCATCAAATAATGATTGCTGATATAATACTTGGTACGCATGCACACATGAAGTACACCAGTTCTGGTTTATATTCCTGGCTTTTCGCAGCTAATCTCATTTGGTGTGTGGTGAGTTTGTGGGACATGGAATCTCAAAACTCAAGCCAATTGGATGCAACTGTATGTTCCCTGCACAGCCATGGTGGGAGATGAGACGTTCCACTTACCCCCCTCAGTGGGGCAGAAGGGTTCTTTCCTATTGGCTTATCTTACCATGTTTAAACATTAACAAACTTATTCTGTATATGAGACGGAGTCTGCCTCTAGAAAGATCTAAAATGGGGCAAGGGATGGGAAAGAACGCATTTTTGAAGTTTTACTTCAAATCAGGGAGTAAAATGAATAAAATGGTACAACTGTGCAGACAGAACTGAATATTGAGTCAGCAAAAGAGAACTAATTGCCCAGTCTGAGGAGTCATCAGGGAGAGGAGAAGGGCAGCATTGCCCTGGCAGGTTTGGGAAGCTGGACAATTAGCTTGACCCTGAAGAAATATAGGAGATAAAGATGGGGAAAGACAGATCTGAAAGGAAAAACTGAGGCCTCTTGAAGTTGTGTAAGATCTTACATCATGTCTCACAGTGTATGTCTAAAAATCGAAAATTTTCTTCAAGATTGTCCTCTGCGATAGTCATTCTGCCCTAAATATGTACTGTGGGGTAATTGAACCTTCCCTGTGAAGAGCCTAAGGTCTGTTCCCTGCTTTGGGCTGAAAGAGACCCTAGATGATAGGGAATGACAAGGGAATGAAGTGGCCTGAGAGGAGAGGGCTGGAGGAGAGAGAGGGGGAGTGGAAGGCAAGGACATTGCCACGTGTGGAGAGCAGAGGGGAGGAGGGGAGAGCAAGGCAGGGGAGGCCATGCTGGGAATGGAAAGAATGAGGAGCAGCAGCATATTTTAGGGAGCAGGGAGGGACCATTGAAGAGAAAGAGCCCTAAAGAGAGAAAAAGAAAATGATACAGGAAGTCTGTTTAAGACAGGCGGTGCTCATTAAGGGGGCAGCCTGGAACACCCACATGCCTATCAGAAACATGTGAAGAAGTACAGGGTTCATGGACTCAACTTCACTCTCTGCCAGCCCTCCCCATGTTTCTTTCCCTCCTTGTCCCATGAGTCAACCCAACCCAAGTTTCTATTTTCTCCCAAGCAATCTTAATGCCTAGTACAGTTCCCTTTGATCATCTAGGGTGCAGACTGTCTCCCTGGCTAACCCCATGGCTTTGTGACCAACCTGCAAGATATTATTCCAATCAATGTAAAATAAGCTCTTAGTAGGCTCAGCTAACTGTAATAATACAAGGTAACGGGTAATGGCTCAGAGTTCTGCATTTTTTTGTTTTTTGTTATTTTTGGTGCCATAGTGTTTGCTCACATTTAAAAAAAATAAAATTAAAGCTTTCTGCAAATTTTTGAGGCAGAGCAGAAAGGAAGACTCATGGCTCTTTGAATTGATCAGAGGGACACAAAAATGGCTGTGCAGGTGACTACAGAAAATCCTTACTGGGAATTAATTGACTTCTATCCATTGAGGCTCTCTTTTCCTTTGGCTTTTAGGTAGAAGAACGGTCAAGGCTGAACCGGCAGAGTTCACCTGCCATGCCTCACAAAGTTGCCAACAGGATATCTGACCCCAATCTGCCCCCGAGGTCGGAGTCCTTCAGCATTAGTGGGGTTCAGCCTGCTCGGACACCCCCTATGCTCAGACCTGTTGATCCCCAGGTATAATCTCTTCTTTATTTCACTGGGCATTAGGATGTATGATAAAACTTAGTAAAAGCCCAGGAGAGGGCCTGGGACTATGGCTCAGTAGTAGAGCACTTTCCTAGCATGTGTGAGGCACGGGGTTCGACCCTCAGCACCACATATAAACAAATAAAATGAAGGTATAAAAAAATACTATAACAACAACAAAAAAAAAAGCCCACAGGATTATAACATGATTTAGGCATAGGAGCAGTCAAATGACAACCCTAATGTCAAAGTTATAGCAATATATAAGGTTCCACTGAATTTGAAGGATAGAGGAAAGAGTGAGAAAGGAAAAAGCACCACCCTTCACTTGGAGTCAACCACACCATTCCTTCTTGGTAAACTGGCTCCTCTGAAGACTCCTAAGAGTATTGCAAGGTGGGGACAAAAATCTTTTTGGTTATAATTACCAAGACTAAAATTCCTATAGACCTTTGAAGTCTATACACACACACACACACACACACACACACACACACACAGAGTCTTTTGTTTCTTGGTATTTTGCACTGGAGTCTGAACCTAGAAAAATTAAATGAACTTGGTGTAGTAAAACAGAGTCTTGTAAGCCAGCCATTTCCCCCAGCAAGCTCACCCCCCAACTGCTTCAGCATCACCCAGGAACTAAAGAAATGCATAGCGTCCAGCTCCACTCAGCACCTTGGGTGGGGCCTGGCAGTCTATGATTTAACAAGACTTCCAGGTGATTCTGCTACCTTTAGAGTCTGCAAACCACTGTCTTAAGCAACTCAGTGAGAAAAAGAGATTATTTCACTTTTAGGAAAGGAGAAAATTTCTGGAAGCTCTATAGGACTTTTAAATTAAATATGCCTGAAATGGAATATGAAGTGAAACAGAGCATGGAATTCCATAGAAAGATATAGGTAATGCAGCTTTTTACACCTGTCTAGAATTTCTTCCAGGCATCCACCTGTGTTAGGACTTTCCACAATGTATTTTAAGGTCACTTTTGAAATATGGAATACTATCTGAACAGGAGTTCAAAGAGTAGTAATAAAATCAAGTATTCTTTGAGATTTAAGTCACCTCTAATAGATGGCTTCCAAGACTTTTGAGAACCAGACAGCTCAACATAGCTTCTTCTGGGTCGTTTTTCTATGTACATAATTCTTTTATGCCTACCTTCAAAAGGATACATTTTTACAAGAACTTTTCTTTTAAAACCCCCAACTCTGACCTTATAAGGTTTACTTTTCTCCCCCTGTTAATAGGCAGCTTAGAAGGAGACACTTACTTTCTAAAAGTGACCAGAAAATGAAAAATATAGATATTTTATACCAGCTAATTGGGGGAAAATTTTTTCAGGTGCCTCAGTTTTTGGTTTTATTTTTATTGATTGACTTAGGTTCTTTTTAAAGTAAGTTTGTGTCTTGCAGTAGATATTTTTTAAATGTGCTCTGGTTTTAAGTCCTATTTAATGTATTTAGTGACGATATTTAGCATTGGTGTAATTTTCATTGATTCTGTTCCGATCGAAGCCTTAACATGCAGTGGAGCTGGGCTTTGAGGATTCTCTCCAAATTGTCATTAATGACATGCCAACTAAAATTTCAGACTAGACAAGTCTGACAAGTCCTGTACAAAGCAGATACTAAACGCTTGTTGAATTCATGGTTTGATTTAGAAAGCTCTCTAGATTTCTTTCTCAGCCAATATCTATGGAACACCTTCCACAGACAGGACACAGAGCTAAACTCAGCATGACAGACATAGCTCCTGTCTCCGGGAAACTGAGCTTCCTGAATGGGAGTGTTGGGTTAAAGAATTATTAAAGATAATGAAGTGTGAGCAGTGCTATGATAAAGGGGTACCCTGTGCCCTGGGTTCTGATGATTACTCTTAAGGACCCCCAGTATCACTTCAAGACTGCATGTCTTGTCTGCACAAGCAATATCACCAGATGGCCAGTGGTGAGACTTTAGAACTCATAAGACACATCCTGGTGTCAAGCGATGGTTAATGCTGTAGATGGTCAGAGGCAGCAGCACAGAAAGCAGGACATGCAGAGGTTAGGCATGTGGGCCATGGGAATTCGATACTAGGTCCCAATCCAGGCTCCAGCACCTGTCAGCTGAGGAGTCATCATGTGGCTTAACCTCTTTGCACCTTATGATACTTATGTGTAAAATGAGGGAAATGGTTGTAGACTCAGTGAGTTGACAAGAAGTTTAGAGCAGTCCTGCTTTTACAGAGCAACAACACTCTCTAAAGTCAAAGTTAGATGTTTTAAAGGAGGAAGTTTGTAATGTTAGAAGAGAAGTGTCTAAATATATTGCTGGTCAATAAATGCTCGCTCAATACAGCTATTGTCAGTAGCATCACACGATCCACGGCTTCTCAGAAAGCCATTTAACTTGTTGCCAAAACTCCAATTCAGCCCTACACATTGCTCTAGATGGGAGATTCTGGAGGGCTGTTTAAAGTGTGCTGTGGGCATGATGGACCCTGTAATTCAATTCTCAGGCCCTGGAATTTTTTCCCCTCCTTCAACTGATTGAGACACTGGCAGATGGTCTTCTAATAATGTTGCTCTGATGTTGGTTTGTGCTTAGATCCCGCAGCTGGTAGCTGTAAAATCCCAGGGACCTGCCTTGACCGCCTCCCAGTCAGTGCATGAGCAGCCCACCAAGGGCCTCTCCGGGTTTCAGGAGGCCCTGAGCGTCACCTCTCACCGCGTGGAGATGCCACGCCAGAACTCGGACCCCACCTCCGAAAACCCTCCTCTCCCCACTCGTATTGAGAAGTTTGACCGAAGCTCTTGGTTACGACAGGAAGAAGACATTCCACCAAAGGTAATGTCACCATCGAAACCACCATCCCCGTCAGGATCGTCATGAGCACCACCACTGGTCCACCCTGAAAAGCCTGGTGATGCTGACTTCCTCCCTCCACATGCTTGTCTTGGTCCCTCCTCATTCCCAAGCTGAGACTTGGATTATCACTTATCATTTCTGACTGTCATCTCCCCAAAAGAGCTGAGACTCAGGTCAGTTGAATGGCTTGGAAGTATGTGTCCTGTACCAGAATTGGCGCTCTCAACCCAAGCATTCCAGACCACTTTACTATCCATATTAAAAATAGAATAATGGATATTTCCAATGATGACCACATCTACTTGTAGACAAATTGAAAACACCCAGATAAAAAGTAGAACATTCATTTAAAGTAAAACTAGATTTCAGGAATTCAGAAGGTGCTATTTGCCCTTGCAAACTTCTGGTTGGCTCCATGTAAGGACAGCTTCTTCTAGGCTAAGTCACAATTCAGTTCCAGCCCTGATTAATTACTAAGGATGAAACTTTAGGGTAAAATACCAGCCTTTCCACTGGACAGAACAGTCCTGAGTTCGAGTTCTTTTGTTCTCCTGTACCAAGTCATTGTTAGATCCCAGAAATGTTCTGGACTGTGACTGTAACGGGCTACAAACAACCAAGATGTTTTTCAAAATACTGAAAACATCTTTATATTAGATTCTTCCTAGTTCAGGAATCCCCTTTCTCCTGAACTCAGTGTAGAGAGCTGTGACAGACACATGGAATGACCCACAATTTCCAGGAAACACCATCCCCGTCACGATAAATTCTATGAAAAAAGATAGTATAATATTACAGCAGAATTCTATTATTTTGAAAATGAAAACAGCTGATGATGGCTTTTTTTTTGGTGGTGTCCTCCTCTTGTTGAAGCAGAAGTGCCATCAGAAAAGGTTACTTAGGAGCAAAGAACAATGTGACAAATGAGGTGAGTCAGAGAGACGGAAAGTGGAAGCTGTTGGTCCACTCTAAATACATACAGCTGTGTATTTGTAAAGGTGGCGGAAACTCCAAATTGGTTCAGATACTTAAGTTTTAGTAATTAAATTAGACTCTTTCAACTCTTCCAATGTTCATGTTTACAAAAAGAAAAAGGTAAAATAGTAGTAGTAATATTTAACTTGAATGGATGGTAGCACCACTGTGGTCACTCTCCTTCACTGCCTCCTCTTTATGTTAAAATGGGCTGTAATAAAAAAATTAATTTTTCAAAACAGAGGCTGACACTTTACATTGAAAGTCATTTTCTACACTAGAAGTCATAATGTGATTCTTTCAAATCGTGGACTCCTTTGGTACTCTGACAATATTTGATTTCATAAAAAAGGGTCTTGCATGAGTCTCATCAAAGGAAACATACTTGAATCTACCTTGAGCTTTTCCCAGATAAGTTAATAATTCACTTTCCTGCTGTACCTCACAGTCTCCTTGATATTCACACAGACTTTTTGATGGCCCTTTTAGTCTTCAAAAAAGTCTTCTGACCTGAGGATCTAAATGGTAATTGCAGGTTAATTAGCAAGTAGAAATATCCAGGAACCATTGTATCAGGTTCTCCAGTCTTACTGAAATGACTTAATGTCCTGAGTTCTAGCCTGATATCCCAGTTTCTCTGTGGATTTCATAGCCTGTTAGTGGTAATGTGAGCTAAAAATGGAACTTGGCACTGTCTGGACAGCTTTCATCTGATGCAGCCACCAGTGAGGTAATGGTACCCTAAAAAGGTTTCAGGAATCTACCACTCTTGGCCAAACAAGAGAGGTTAATTACACAGAGCTCAGAAAGTCAAGACTATTAACTTAATCTGTCTTTAAGTTTGCTTTTAAGATTGGAAATCACCCTCCTTCATGGTTGCTGGTATGCTTCGGAGTCTTTGGTCTGCAGATCTTTGTTTGGTTTTATTTGGGGAGTTGAATATTTCTTTGAGGAACAAATAATATAATTCTTCCATATTTCAGATAGTTTCTGTAACTTCTGCTTATCGTTATAAAGGAGTAAGATTTTCAGATAGGAGCCTGTGGTCACTATTTTCTGGAAAATATTCCTGAATTCTGCTTTTCTTCCAGGTGCCTCAAAGAACAACTTCTATATCCCCAGCATTAGCCAGAAAGAATTCTCCTGGGAACGGTAGTGCTTTGGGACCCAGACTAGGCTCTCAACCCATCAGAGCAAGGTAAGGGAAGGAAGGTGACAAGTAAAGGAAGAAGCCTCATCCGCCATTGTCATCATTGCTTTCCTAAGGAAAAAAAAATTTTTTTAAAAAGTTCCCTGTTTGTTTGTTTTTTTGCTTCAGAAGCTTGTTAACTTACCACCTGGACGTTAAGCACATGCCTCTTACTACTTCAATAAATCTTAGAAATCAGTGTTACGGTGGGGGTCTAAGAATGAATGAGCAACTGGATGAGTGAATGAAGCAACCCAGGAGGCAGTCAGGTGTATTGAACTGACAGTTTTTAAAATCTAGGAGCAACATTGCAAATATAAATCAGATTGCACTATCCCGAACTGTAGCTTCCGAGTCCCATTTGAAGGGAGTCAGCAAGTCAAAATGGTCTATTATGAGGTGATTTTTAGCATCCAGTCAAGAAATGAGCCCTGGGAACCATTGAGACATTACAAAGCAACTGCCCGGAAAAGAGTGACCAACTGCAGAGCTCCTCCAGCCTGGCACTTAGGAAAAGACCAGCTCCAGTAGGGAGATCACTTATTGGGCATTGTTGAGGGTCTCTGAAATGCAGTTATGCTTTCTCTGTTATTCTCTGCTCTCCCTTCCAGAATTTTCCATCCACAATGTATACTCTTATAGTCAGGAAATTGCATCCACTCCCACTGGTTAGTATAGCAGTCTCGACAAGCTAGAAAGTAAGCAATATCTTTGCAGTATCTGGGCAGATTTTATGTGGTAACAGATGCTGTTTGCTGCTGCCGTTCATCAAGCTTCCCTCAGATTTTTCATGATGAATACATTCCTTTTTAGGATCCACTGAAATAGCAAATGGCCTCTGCTGAGGCTATAAAAAGGATGAGCTTGGGCAGGCTGTTTTCTTCTCCTTCATTGTGTTCATAATAAGAGAAAGACCCTCCTTTCCTAGTAAGAGAGAGAGAGAGACTAGAAATGAAGCTTGCAGTTATTTGTACACATTTTTAAGATATGGAATGTTTTTGATCTTAACGCTCTTTCTTCTTCACATGAAAAGCCTTAGGAAGGGGTCAGTCCATAAATAAGATGAAATTATGCTAAGAGCAGCATGCATCCCTTGAGGGCAAAGATGCTAGCTCATTCCAAGTGGAATTACCAATCACAGGAGGCTCTGAATGAGCCATTTTTTTCTTCCCAGTGACTTGTCAGACTCACGCTGAGCTGGTGTTGCTAAGCAGCACCCAGCAGACCCAGACACACTGTGGCTGGGGAGCCAGAGGAATGCCAGCCCTGGCTCTCCAGCAAACTTCTTCCATCCCCTTCCTAGAGCAGCAATAAGCCCCCAATTGTCAGGGCTTCTTGCTCTTTTGAACCCTGCCCTTAGGGCTCTGTTCATTAAATCAGTTGCTTAGAATTGAGGTTGCTTTGGATCCAAAATTATTTCAACTTTTAAGTATTTTTCCTTCTGTCGACCAAAAAGTAAAAAGTAAGATCTACCATTATGTAGTCAAATAAAAGGAAGCTTTTTATTCTCTCCAAAGTGAGATTTTAATGACATTGGGGCCCCACTTAATCAGTATTTGATGGTCAGATGCTTATAAAATATGAGTTTTTACCTGGAATCACTTAAATATTTTTACCTTTTTTTAATATTTCCAATATTTCTCATTATTTCCAAAGAATGCATGAGAGATGGTCTACTTAGGTAGAAAGGAAGCGAGCTAAAAGGTAATAATTATTTACCTACAGTAGAAGAAAATTGGGGACAGTGGAGAATCCCTATCTCTGCATGTGGAACAGTCCAGTAGAACACCCCCATGTCTTGCTAACACATATCTCCATGTGACCAACATTTAAGATGTAAATTAGGCTTTGCAGCTCCAGATTGGATTGCATTTATAAAAGCTTAAAATACAGTTTACTGTATAGAGATAGCTCTCATTCACCTTTCATGGTTAATAATCCACCCCAAAACTCAGTGGCCTGAAAGATAGCAGTTTATTTCGCCTGTACCTCTTCTCCACAAGGTCTTTCATCTCGGTATCTTTTCCCCTTAGCAATCTAAGAGCAGCATTCAGAGAGTGACACTCCAGTACACACAGATATGTTTTTTGTTTTGTTGCAGTACTGTGGATCAAACCCCCACATAGTATTTTTTTTTCTTTTCTTCACCTTTGTTGATGTCACACTGGCTACAAGTCTGAACCATGGAAAGGTACCACATAGTGTCATGCTTAGAGAAAAGTTTGATTACCTGGGGCTTCTACACTGCATTTCTTACTCTTGGTTGATAGTCCTTCTTTTCTTCCCAGTCTTTTCTTTGAGGTGATAATAAGGGAAACTAAAAAATTAGCAAAATTAGAATAAATGCCAGTGAAAGCTGTAGTTAATTAGGGACAGATTCAGGACACTTCTGTTATTATTTTTAATTCATTTGCTAAATTTAGCTAATATATATTAAGAATCTGCTGTATACAGGGCTGCACACAGCCCTGGGACCCAGTGACTCCAACCAAGACTGCCTAAGTCATAGGGCCTACTATTTCCTGCTACTCTTTAGAGTACAGATATAATTAAGGGCAAATTATATTTGTTTGCCTCACCTTTTTGTTGCTTTTCTTTGGTGTAAATATGTGAATTAGCTTATTTGTAAAAGGCAGACCCTCTCTCTTCTCCTGTGGCAAACTTACAGACCCCAAGTTTAAAATAACAGTGTTTCAACACCAAAGGATTTCAGGCTCCCAAGTTACCATATGGAGAAGAGCCATCAAGGAGAGCAGTTTGCCCTGTGGATAATATGATGTGTGTGAGAAACAACCCATAGTATGAAACCAATAACCACACACACACAAAAAAAATTGGCAGATTATAATGGTTAAGAAGCTCGGATTTTTAATATTAGTACTAATTTTAAACAGAAACTGCAGAATATGTGTTTTGTATTTGATAATTTGGAAAACAGTACATTTGAATAAAAAGAAAACTCCTTCGTATCCTTGAAGGGAAGACTCTTGGCAGTGTCACGCAGTATGCTGACATGTAGCTGTTACAAAATAAAAGCAGAGCTTTATTCTAAATACCCTTCCTTCTGCTATCTACACACATTGTACCAAATCAGAAAGAGTCCTCTAGAGAGCATGCTTTTGTAGTTTTGAGCAGGTATAGCTGTGCTGCAGTCAGTTGCTCAACCAAGTGTTATTGGGCAACCTTTGCAGGTCTTTGTTTATTTAGTGAACACCTCTGGAGCACTTATATGTATGGTATACTTCTCTAAGTACATTGCAAATATTAAATGTTTAAACTCTATAGCAACTCTGTGAGGTAGTGACTGTAGTCATCCCCATGTTTTAAATGCACAAACTGAGATAAACAAAAGTTGCGCAAATTGCCCAATGTGATGAAGTTAATAAGTCAGTATTTGAACTCTGGTAGCCTTACACCAAAGTCTACTCTCTGAAGCGCCACTTTATGTTGATCACAGCACCAGTGCAGCTGCCACTGCTGCCTGGTTTTCCTAGGGGAAAGGGACACCCTTGATTCATTGACGGACTCCACACCGTTTTTCCTGTTTCCCACTCTGGGGTAGATGAATGTGTTGACATTCCTCCTAATCTTAAGATTATCGATCCTTATCCTGTGAGACTCAATACCTTGTAAATATCATTGTCTTGGGAGACATATTTATACTCTGAACTCTTACGCACTCAAGCTGGAACTGGTGTCATCTGTCACATGCTGGTGATGCTTCCCTTCCAAAATGGCTGAAGTCTTGGTGATCCCACGGTTCAGTGACCCCAGGCAACCATCCTGGCTCCTCTTTCTCCTGTGTATGCTGCTGAGCATTGCTCAAGCTGCCAGATCCAAGAGCGGTTCTCACCTGCCCTGTGGATTTCCAGTGCCTAATGCTGTCAGGGCAATCAGTTGAGTTTAAATCAAGTTTTGATAAGAGCGTTTAACTAGATTGTTTTTAAAACTCCCAGACAGTTTAATATTTAACTTTGATTCATGCATTCTTTTAAAGCAAATTAAAATTCGATCAAACAAGTACACTCAGAATATAAAAAGATTTAAATTGAGCCAGAAACACCCAGTCAAAACCCAATGACTAAAAGCTTAATTTCAAAATAATTCTCTGTCCCATCCCAAGCCTATCTTCTTATGACTTGTTTATTCTCATTGACTGTATCATCAGAGAACAAAGTAAAGTGAATTTTGGCAGCCAGCCAGTTAATTAAAAGACTTGGCCCAAGTACTTGGGCACAAAATCACTTTGTAATCCTCATTTTCTATTTTGACTTTTTATATGATTCAAGTGGATGGAATAATTGCCACATTTTACTTTACTATGTGTTTTATAGACCAAACATCATTGTCTGCACAATGCCAAATGTAGGAATTAAAAGTTAGCATTTAAAAAAATCTATTTGGATGTTTTCAAATTTTTACATGTTTAGATTGAGTAGACTCAGTAATACATGAACAAGAGAAATCTATTATTTAGTGGAATCCTTCTGAAATTGAACCTAGAGCCTTTAGCTCAGACCCCTTGGACCCAAAGCCACACCATACATACATAATAAAGAAGAGAAAAATGTGAACAGTATGACATTTTCTCAAATTGCTAGTGTTTGACAAAAAAAATAAAAATAAAAAGGTAGAAAAGCATTGTAAGTTCTCCCTTTTTCTATAGGTGGTTACATAGAAACCAAAGACTTCATTTAGTCTACCCCAGCAAAAATAGCAGCCTGTCAAGATCAGCACCCACCCTGGTTAGCTCCAGTGGGAGGACTTGTGCTAATGAGGCCCAGGTCAGGGATTTAATGCCCATGGGATCCAATTAGCTTCACATGGGAAGAATCTCTGAGCCCCATCAGAGATGCATGCTCATCTCAACTGATTCTGCTAATGCCCTTGCTCTTGTTCTACACTGGGACAACCCTGGCCCAGGCCTCGCCATCTAACATGGCAACAGCCCCTCACTGTACTGCCTGCCCTTCTCCTGGCCAGTCATGCATAGACCTCCCTTGGGGGATGCACCTTCTCTGCCAGGCTTTAAAGGCTGGTGCCTGATCGGGCTATAACCTGATCTTTCCTTCTGATCACCCTCCTCTCCAACTTGGCACTCCTTCCTGTTGGTGTCCCCTCCACACCACATACACCTGGAAACCCCAGCCCTCGTCTTTACACAGGCTCTTTCCAGCCTCCCAGCTTACTGCTCCAAGACCCAGTCAAGTGCTCCCTCCTTCATCCCACTGTCCTTGACCCCTCCAGTCTGCAAGAATTGTTTCCCAAGCTCCAGCAGTATTTACAGCCTCTTTCCCAGACAACATTCAGAGTTACCATGTTTAATGTTGTCTCCATTGTGTGTATCTCATTGCCACCATCATGTTGTAACTTGAGTGTTCGCCCTGTGACCTGTGCTTCTCCATCCCTCTTCCCAATCCAGTGAGGCTCACAAAATAAATGCTTACTAGAAAGGTTTTGGCTAAAGAGTCAAAGGAATGCTACATCTGTATACATATGTGCACTTACACATACCTAAGTTCATGCCTTTCACCCAAGAATTCCAATTCCAGGAAATAGAGATATGATTTAGTATTGGTGTGCAGACAGCTGATTATCTCATCATTATTTGTCACAGCAATGTATTGGAAGCACCTTAATATCTAAGAGCAGAGGATGGCCAAACTAATTCATCTATACAGTGGACTATAATGCAGCCATTCCTTTTTTTCCAAAACATAAGAAAATGCTCACAGTGCAGTATTAAAAACTTTAAAAAGCAAAAATAAAAACCAAATATATGATGTGCTGCCTTATATACAAAAGAAAAAAGATGAGAAGATAATTTACCAAATAGTGAAATTAAGTTGAATATCTTCTTGTTCAGGGATTTTGAGTGTTGCTTCCTATATTTCAAGTTTAGTATAATGCACACAGGAAAAAGTCAAGGAAGCTTCCCTTTAAGATTCACCATCTCAGAGATAGTGCTTTTAGTGTAATGACTGAAAGATTGAGTCAGGAGTTCATTCCCTGCATGCCCAGGAGCTGGCCAGGAGCTCCATGAGGAAGTCAAACTGCCATCATTCTGGGACTCCTTCAGTGCATGGCATCTTGAGTGCCCCCTTTACCCCTTGACCTTGCGGACAAGTGCTGTACGGTGCTGCTCCACCAATGGCAAGTTATTTCCCCCCAGGCTTATTGATGAACAGCTGACAAATAAAATTTATACATATACACACACAGCATCAATGTGATGTTTTGAATCTGTATAAATTAACATCTATCATTTCACATAGTCTTCATGTTTTCTGATGAAAACATTTAAAATCTACTTCAAGTATACATTATTACTAATTATAGTCACATAGTGTACAAGAGATCTTCAGAACTTATTCATCCTAACTGAAACTGTTCCCTTTGATCAGCATCTCCCTGGTCTCCTCCTACTGATCCCAGAGGCCCTGATAGCCTCGTTGCTTTTCAGAGTTGGACTTGTCCACATATGAGGAAGATCATGTCATGCTTGCTTTTTTGTGTGTCTGATGTTTTTGTGTTTAAAACACATATGTGACGGTGGCACAGGCCTGCAATCCCAGGGGCTTGGGAAGCTGAGGCAGGAGGATCACAAGTTCTGGGCCAGCCTCTGCAGATTAGCCAGGCCCTAAGCAACTTAGGGAGACCATGTCTCAAAAAAATAGAAAGTACTGGAGATGTACTCAGTGGTTAAGTGCCTCTGTGTTCAATCCACAGTGTGTGTGTGTGTGTGTGTGTGTGTGTGTGTACACACATATACAAACATGTACATATACACACACACACACACACATATATATATATATGATATATGGCTGTATTAATTTACATTCCCATCAGCAGTGTGCAGGTGTTTTCTTTTCTCTGTATCCTTATCAACACTTATCATCTCATTCTGATAATTGCCATTCTAACAGGTGTCAGGCGATAACTCCTTGTGTTTTTAATTTGATTTCTCTATGCTTAGTGATGTGGAGCATTTTTACATAAGTCTGTTGGCTATTTTCTGTCTTCTTTTGACAGATGTCTATTCAGATCCTTGGCCCATTTTTAAATCTATTTGTTTTCTTGCTGTTTTGTTGAGCTCCTTATATATTTTGGATACAGAACCCTTATCAGATGTGTGGTTTGAAAAACTGGCCAAGTCTTGAGGGTGTAATCAATGTGCTCCACCATTGCAGCAACCCGGATCTCCGGAGAACGGAGCCAGTCTTGGAGAGCCCCTTGCAGAGGACCAGCAGTGGCAGTTCCTCCAGCTCCAGCACCCCCAGCTCCCAGCCCAGTTCTCAAGGAGGCTCCCAGCCTGGGTCACAAGCGGGATCCAGTGAACGCACCAGAGTTCGAGGTAAAGCCTATCTTACCTTTCCCCAGGGACACTGCCCATGGAGGAAAGCTACGGGTGGAAAGAGGGGTCTTTATTGACCCTGGTCCTGGTGTGGTCATCACTCTGTGACCCCAAATAGCCCCTTCGCTGCCTCAATCTTCCTCAGGGACTGGGTCACCATCCTTCATTGTGTGGACCAAATTCTTGCTAATCTCAGGTACTAGTGTTTTCCAGAGAAATCGTCAAACTGTGGTCTTATTTAAAAATAGTTACTAGTCACTGAATTTCCATTTTTATTTGATTGCCTTTAGAATTTTATGTACCTCTGAATGTCCTGTTCCCAATGTGCCAATCATCCCTTTTAGAATTCTGAACATAGTTCATAATTCTAGGTATTTTTCAAAATGAAATTTAATAAAGACTAACATTTAGAATAAATACACTTGGGGAAGAAATAAAATTTCTGACTTGAAAAAAACATATTTGACTTTTCTGGTTATTAGGTAAAAATTAGTCTCTCTAAGCATTTAATGCAAATCATTCATTACTGTTTACTTTTCATTAATGGAGAATCCTATTGAAAACCATTAATATTGTACATGTAATTTTATGTAACAATACATTTTCTAGCTAGTCAAAATTTACTCTGGATCACCTTCTGCAAAAGGTAATCTTGGTTCCAAGTGATAAAAACCAGTGCTTTTGAAGTTCATTTAATAAATATTTATATACTTATAAACCACTTTGTTCAATGAGATCCACGTCTTGTTTATTCTTTCTTGGCCTCTGCAGTGGAGACTACTGTAGTTTATGTCCTAATATCCCTTTCAGGTTGTAAATAAGTGGAATCATTGTGTGTCCATACTGAAAAGTTTGGTGTCTAACACCTGATTTCCATGTCTGTGTCTTGGGACTTAGACTGGCCCACGGCTGCCCCTGTATGCATTCTTCTGACATCTGTGACATAGACCAGAGCTATGTCTTTGTGTCTGAACACAAATTTTCTTAACTTAGAAAAGTGTCATTCCCTTCTATTCACAAGCAACTTATTAGAGCAAATACTAAAGAAAACAAAAATTATATATATCATTTTATTCTCTGACGTAGATGAGGTTTAATTCTTATATTATGAAGAACTGAAGTTCTTATATTCTGATGAACTGAAGTTCCTAGTTCTGGATTTAAAGTGTTCTTGTATCCCTCGTATGTCCCTGCCTAGGAAAGACCACTTTAAAACACAACAAAATATCTCTCCTACCCTGGACTGTGGTTTTTCTACCTATAAGTTCATCAACAAAAGAAAAGTTGGGAGCCTCCCCCACCCTTACCTCTTATTCTGGGGCTCTTCACTTTATCACCAACACTTTCCTAGCCCCCCCCCCAATTCTTCCTTCCTCAAAGATCCCAGACCACTCCCACTCCTGTTTAAAAATTATTCCAAATAAGGGTTTTTGTTTTTTTTTCCTACAAAATTCCATTCTGGTGAGTAAGTAGTAAAAGAGGAAATCAAGCATAGAACCTTAACTTGGAAGCTGGTTTATAGCAGAGTGATGAAGAACAGAACTTGGAGAACTCAGAAAGAATCCCCACTTAACTCATAATAGCATCATGAGTTCAGGCCAGTTGTGTCGTCTTTCTAGTCTGCATTCACCTGTAATATAGAAAAATAGTGCCACACCACTAGGTTGGAGCAAGGATTAAATGAGATAATTGACACAGAAGCATGAGCCCTTTACCTGATACAATGTGTACTCAGTTCATGATGGTGGTAGTGTGCTTGCTACAGTTTTTCTTATTATTACTACCGACTTCTAGGTTACAGGTCTAAATGTGTCTTCCTTATTTTGTTTGTCTGAACATTTATTATTTTTTCCATGTATATGCTTGAGGATTTACCTAAGTGAATGACTAGTCCATCCAGTAATCCTGAGGGGGATGACACTCCACTGATCACTCACCTGGGGCATGAGTCTGCATTTTTTGATGGTCCTGTCTCTCTTGACCCTCTGTTTTCCCTCTAGCCAACAGTAAGTCGGAAGGATCACCTGTGCTCCCCCATGAGCCTTCCAAGGTGAAACCAGAAGAATCCAGGGACATTACCCGGCCCAGTCGACCAGCTGTGAGTGCCTTCCTCTATGAGTTTTTAAACTCTTTTAATTTACCAGAGAACCCACAAGATAAATTGGGGATACATTCATGATTATAATGAGCAAAAGTTGAGATGAATAAAAGAAAGGATGCTGGGAACGTCCAGAGGGAAGGGATACCTGATTAAAAAACAACTGAGCAGATCTTGGATTGTGTCCTCTGCCTTTGAATGTTTTGCTGATCATCAGTGCTCCTTTAGAGAGTAAAGCAGTAAGAGAAATAACTCGTGTCTTTCCATAATTTCTGCTCAGAAATGGCAAAAAAGATGTTGAACTAGCAGTTAAGGATGCTCGAGCACTTGCTATTGATTTCTCTTATCTCTTCTGCTCTTTCCCATATTATTTTCCATATGAATGAACATTACAGTTTTTCTGCTACTTTTCTTGCCTTCCGGAGCTGTCTTTTATGGACCCAAACTTGATAAGCATGGCGTGAACAGGGGCTTGACAACTTGAAATCCAGCATCATTGCTGGACATCATGTAGACTTACAGAAAGAATTAAGAGCATGCAGGCTGAAATTTGAAAGTGGAAAATTAATTTGGGAAGAGTTACTATCCACCCAATTTATTTCAATTTTCTGAGACTCTTTTCTACAAAATGAATGTGAAGCCTTTTGGGTTTATTGTGTTCTTTTTTTTTTTTTTAAGATCTTAAAGTAAGGAGGTATACTGAATAATAATGAAAGAAATGTGCATGGTCCTGGGTTGAACTTCTCTTTGCTTTTTGTCTTTCTTAGTTTTGTTCTAATGATTGCAATTCTGTGTCTAACCTGCTTCCTTTCTTCTGGATTTTCCCCTTCTATGGATTCTTCTGGATTGGGTCCCTCTTATCTCAGAGCTATAAGAAAGCTATAGATGAGGTTAGTATTACCTTTTCTTGGTCATGCTTTCACAGAATGTAAATATTAAATTAATTTCCTGATGTTGACATTCAGAAGAGGCTGGGGGAATCACAGGTTCAAAGTCCAGTCATCTACTAGGAGGAGAGCCCCTTGGATGGAAGGCAGCCTGAGACCTTCATCCCTCCCCATGTAAAGCTTAGAGCCTACTCTCAGAAAAATGTCACCTTTCCAATGTTCCATCTGGCTAACACCAAGTGTTAGTGCTTTATTAATGGCAGAGTTTCTCCTTCCAGTACCTTCCAATAGCAAACCTGTCCTCACCAGCCTTGCTAAGAGATGGCTCTCAGCGGTTTTATTAACCAAAAGAGAGAGAGAGAGAGAGATCATTCCAGGGCACTCCAAATTTATAGTGTGTGATTTGTGAACAAGGAGTTACTGGGTATTGTTAGATTAATTCTGTGGGGCATTAACAAGAGCATCAGCAGCAACATCAACTTTAGTTAATGAATCCCGGTGAGTTAAGTGACTTTATTTCCTTATCTGTGGAGACATTTTTCCATTAGAGAAGTATATGGCTTTGCCAACCGGAGGTAGCTTGCTAAGAAGGATGACTGCCTCACTGCTGTTTGACAGGCCTGCATGAGTACAGCATAGTGGGATTTCTTTTCAGAGCCAGACCTTGCAGAGTCCTCAATGCATGGAATCTAAAGTCTATCCTGATGGCTTTAAGGCTGAACCTCTGCTGAGCACTATTTTTGTGAAATTACATGGAAAAAGCACTGGCTTGGGGGATCAGCAAGTTGCATTTAAATCTTGGCTCCCCCAGTAAATAGCTGGCTATTATGAGTCTCATAACCTCTCTGGGCCAGAGTTTTTTCATCTGTAAAATGAGGATAAAAACACCTGCCCAACCTCACCTATGAGATTGTTTAGATCACTCAAGGTCATGTGTGTAGAAGTACTTTGTGATGCGTAAAACCCTATGAAAAAACAAGAAGTTGTCCTGTTAGGATTTGGGCCTGAGTCATAGAGATGGTCTCAAGTGGGAAAAGCACATTTCTATGCATCTGGGCTTTACCAGATAGGCTCGCTTTTTCAGAATTAAGACAATCTCACCATTCAGTGATTTAGAAAGTTGTCCTAGCTAAAGGATTATTGTTTATAAAGGAATGAGCCTCTACATGTCTACCGTGTGGGGATGGTATTTACGGAGAGGGAAGAGGGGAATATTCTTAATTGCTCTCTGCCAAGGCCTTGCCAGATCCTTTCCCTCATAATAGTGAGAAGAATGGGAAATTGTCACAACTTTTGTCAATTTTTTTCCCAGAACAGGTGAAGAAAGAGAATTATTTTCTGATGCCATAGTTACCAGTAAAATGGTTGAGTGTTTATGCACAATTCAAGGCAATTTTATGAGTCCCAAAAATGGCCTAGGAGTGGCTCTCATGTGGGACAGAGCTCTAGTGGATTTCATCTGGTTAACCCTGGATATTTTAGACTTTCCAAATTTGCTTTATTTACTTGGGTGTATTCCACTACATTGGACAGAGTTGAGAAGAGGCAACAGAAGTATAATTAATTGTAAGGAATTATGTGAACCAAACACCAACATCTCTGGGACCATGTGTAGCTAGAAAAAGCCCCTTGGGTGACCCTGTCAACCCCAACTCTTGGATATCATTGATCCAAAGCACTAAAAATACTGGATTACTTGACTCTCTCTAACCCTGTTGTTCTTAGCTGAGGACGATTCCTCTACTCACCACCCTTAGGAGACAGATTTGGCTGTCATATTGAGGGCAGAAGGCACTGCTACCAGATAGAGCAGAGGGATGCTACTAAAAATCCTACAGTGCACAAGAGAACTTCCCACAATAAAGAATTATCTGGCCCGATATGTCAATAGCACCACAGTGGAGAAACCTAGAATTTAACTAGAGCTAACCCTAACCCTTCCTTCTCCAGTCCACTGGTTTCAATATGGCTTCCTTCTCAGTGACTATTCTGCCATTTAGATAACTGAGGGTTGAAATGAAAAGTCTTAAACTCTTGTTTGAGAACTCGTTACTTTTTAGTGCTAATTTAATGGTTTAATTTTTCATAAAAGTCAGTCTGGGAAGTACTCATTAATTTTGCATTACTTTCCCATAAGAAGATGAGATTTTTACAGCCATAGTCTGTGATCACTTAGTACAGCCTTTGAAAATAAGTACTTTTACTTTAGCACAATCACGAATTTGACATGCAGATTATTTGAATAAGCAAACACTGGCTTTGCCACCATTTTTTCATTAGTATACAGGAATCTGAAAAACTCCCAAGCACATTCTTAGATGGGATGAAACTTGAGAAAGAACTAATAATCCAAACACTTTTTTCTTCAGATGAGTATACTGAAGTTAAGTGACTTAGCCAGTGTCATATCTTTTGATTTCCTAAATAGGAAGTAACTTATTTTAATACATAAGGAAAAGACTAGCTTCAGTTCCTTAACAATATAATGGTTAAAGAAGTTGAGCTAAAATTTTAATAAACTATATTATTTCCAAAAAGAGGCCTAAAAGAACACCTTTCTATCTTCATATTCACTCCATAGTTTAAAAAAATCACCCATTTTCCATATTTCTTTTTTATACATTCTCAGATATTTTCTTGGTAAATAGTACTTTTATTTCCCCTTTTTAATATCTTTTTAGCATCAGGCTTGACACAGCCATGCAATAAATTACCAGAAAGTCTCATTATATGAAGAATATTGTTATTGTCTGAGAACAAAATGTATGAAAATGGATCTGAACCCAGTGGTATCAATTTTAGATCTCGTCTATTTTCTAGAACTTTGTTATTGTACATTTTCCCATAGTAGATGGCTAAGAAACAAAATGTCAGCTGAAACACAGGCTGTTGGTGTGGAGAATTAATTTTCTTTGACTGGAGATATTACTTTTGAGTTACTCATTAATGTTACCCTGAAATTTTCACATATGCCTCATCCTCCAAGCTGTTATCAATTGAACTTAAAAGGAATTTGCAATTATTTCTAATATTTCAGGAAGGAGATTTTTAATATCAGAAACAAAACAAATTCTGATTAAAAGCAAAATTATAAAGCAGGTCAGAACTTTAAAGTGTTTCTAAATAACAGTGTTTAGGAAGATGTAGGTCATTTTAACAAGTGAAAGTTTCTTGAAATCAATGGGCTATGGACTAGCTAAATATTTCTAAATAATTTTGATTTTTCTAAAATCTCTTTAGTTGTGTTTTGAGGTGTCAAAATATGGAAAAGTAGGCCCTGGGGGAAAATGTGCCTTAATTTAAGTAAGTCATAGCTGATAGTATTATATTTTACTCAGAATTATTGATTTAAAATAAACTCTTTTAAACCATATTCTCTCTTTACGCTATAATGAAATGTAGTTTTTAATGACAAGTAACATTTTAAATTCTAGTTACATTCTTTGATGAGACTTAACAAGGTCTTAACGTACTATAATCAGAACACAAAAGAAATCTATCTAATTTGTTATTATTTTACTAGTTTGGAAGATTATAATACACTTTTCTTTTCATGGCCTTAAAAAATATCTAGACACTATGTTCCCATTGTGTTCAAGTATAGTATACTCTTCACTTTCTTTTCCATTTGATGAAAATAGGCATTAACAATTACCAAGAGGAAATAAATAAAAAGCTGAAATGTGCATATGAGCTTTTCCTATTTTGGCTCATTGCCAAAGAAACCCAAAATAAATTTGCACAAAATTCTATGTGTGTGGTAGTTTTCCTCTTCCTTAATAGTATGCATTTTATTTAAACACCATTGAGCCTTTTTAATACAATTCTACTTTCACTTTCACAAATGGGATAAATTTAAGTGCTGAGACTGAGGCTATTTTGTTTATGCAAGTGTGCTTGTATAGAAAAGCCCTTGCAAGGCTGTTTGTATATATAATGCACAGTTAGAAATTGCAAAAGCTTCCCTTTTTCTGAGGGCTCCAATTTGACTTCAGGACAAATTTTAAAGTCATCATTGCTTCCCCTTTGATTTTTATGAAATTAGAAAGAAATGGCTCTTTCACTTAACACCTTGAACTTCCTAAATTTCAGCTGAAACGCCTGAAGTGCTTCCTCCCCTGGTCTCACCCAAAATAGTCATCCCTGGCATGTAGGTAGCAATAGAGAAATATGATGGTTTGTGGTCTCTTCAAAATAAAATCATAATTATAATTCATACATGGTTATCACAGCTCTTCTTCTGTCCAATTGGGAGAGATTATGTAATGTCATTTAGGTCACCTAGATTACTCTAATCCTACTTCAGGTGAATCGAACAAATACATTTCTGGAATGAAATAAAGAGAGAATATGGACATAAGAAAATTGTAGGATTTAGTTTTTTTTTTCAATGAGTTTCTTTCTCCCTAATCCCCTGTCTCTCACTGAATGCTCTGATTCCCACATGGGTCACTAAATAGGGAGAAATGGTAAGACTGATGTCAAATTGCTTTTTCCTCATTTGCATGCTGTGTGCCATGGGCAGTTTAACCCATGCAAATTAGAGCGGCCATGCTTCTGCAGAACTGCTTCCCTCTGCATTGCTCTGATAGCATGCCAAATAAAAGGTAGTCAGATATTCAGCACACTGCCTGCAGTATGCCTGGTGATTAAATCCCACATCATCACATCCATAAGGCTAAAGGTTTCATCATACTCATGGAAAACTGAAAAATTCTCTCTTCCTTTCGGTGTTTGCACATCCATTTCAGTGTTCTTTGCCAGGGTTCTGCCAGGTGACTGGAATTTAAAACTTGAGACAGTGAAACACCTATAATTCTGGAAGAGAACTCCTTTTCTCCTTTTTTTTTTTTTTTTTTTTCTTTTTCTTTTTTTCCCCTCTTGATTAACTCTGCTCTGTGGCTATCAATTTTGATGGCTCTGGGCTTTGGGGTGGGCCATCATTTGATGTGGTGCCTCTGCTCTCCAGGGAATGATCACACACCAAATGAACCTTGGGAATTGCTCTGTTCTATGACTGATGCTAGATTTTGGTCCAGCAGTGATTGTAAGAAAGGAAAGGCCATCTCTATGGCTTGGGTGGGAGTCCCACTATACTGGGGAACCATTTTTAATCCCATGTATTTTCCTATTAACTCTGAGGGTGACCATCTTCACCTTCTCAAAATAAAATGAGAGCACAATTTTGTATGTATGTGTATGTGCATAACATGGCCTACACACACGTGCACCTGTCTATTCAGAACTGGTCAGTCTCGGTCTAGCTATTGGTTTTGAACAAAGTTTAAAGTGATTTCATCTTTCTTTTCTAGCTTCTACACACCACAAACATCGTTTTCTTAGTTCCATGCAGTAACTATGTTTGTCACAGTTCTCTATAGAGCTTTTTTCTTTCTTTTTCCCCCCCTTTGTTGCTTAAGCTGGAGCACTAACTTGCTGAGAGATGTGGCTTTGGTCATGTCTAAAATTCATACGCTGAACAACCTTTCTTTTGTAGGATCTGACGGCATTGGCCAAAGAATTAAGAGAACTCCGGATTGAAGAAACAAACCGCCCGCTGAAGAAGGTGACTGATTATTCCTCCTCCAGTGAGGAGTCTGAGAGTAGTGAAGAAGAGGAGGAAGATGGAGAGAGTGAGACCCACGATGGGACAGTGGCTGTCAGCGACATACCCAGACTGATGTAAGAGGACTTTGGTTTTTTTGTTTGTTTGTTTGAGGTGGGGTCCTTGCTATGTTTCCCAGGCTGGCCCTGAACTCCTGGGCTCAAGGGGTCCTCCTGACTCAGCCTCCCAAGTAACTGGCACTACCAGTGTGGACCACCATGCCCAGCTCTAGACTACTTAAGTGCAGACCAGAAGGAGACTAGGTCTCCAAAGCTAAAGGACAAAAATGGGAACTAAATATAAATCGTAGATAGATCACGGGTAAGGCAAATTGACTTTGGAGTTTGGGGTTCTTATTAGAACATAATCCTATAGTTAATCTCTCTCTCCATAGACATAATCACTTAGAATTTGTACATTTCTAGAACTGTGTGTCCATTACCTTTCCATGGGAAGGTAACATATTCCTTTTGGTAAATTTTTTTCTTTTCTTTCTTTCTTTTTTTGTTTTTGTTTTTGTTCTTTTCATCTCTAGAACAAACAGTATTATCATTGGTGCAAGCCTTTCTCCCTGGAACTACAAAAGTGAAATTGTGAACAATGGCATTTAGGGAATAAAATGAAAAAAGAAATGAGACATCTATTCCATTGCCACCACTGCCACCAGTAAATAAGGATGAATGTACATGGCATCCTCGATTAGCATCCCACTGACAGAATCAGGAGTCACACAATCAGGGAGAGAAACTTCCCAGTGTTTGGTTTAATATACCTTTAAATCTTACCCTTATGATTTTCTATGGCATCACCTTCATTGTCTGTCTTCGCAGTCTTCCTTTTGACTATATCTATATTTATGCCTGCCATTATTTCCCTCAGTAGTTAAAGTCTTTACTTCTTTTTTTCTTTTTCTGTTTTTTTAACATGAGGGAGGAGCTTACTGTTCTTTCACATTGGAGTGAATCCCAGCGGGATATCCCCATGCTCTGTTGCTTCCCCATCTCCTTCTCCAGATACACACAAGGTCTCATTGCCCTGGTTTACCAGAACCTTGACAGAATGCAACGCTGAGTTTTCCAGCTTCACTTTTCCTTTCCAGTCCTGTGACTTAGCTATCAGTGTTGATCACCAGACCTCACTCACTCTTCTCACTCTGTATTGAGAAGATGCCTCACGGCCACAGATCATTGTCGTGTTCCAGAAGGATGAGACCCAGGTCTGGTTAGCCTGCAGGAAATGCCATCCATTGTTTTACCTTTGTTACATTACAAGCAAGTCTGAGAGGCAAATCCAGTTATCATTGCCAAAAATCTATGCTTGGTGTTTTACTGTTGATTACCCAGTTACAGACAACCATAAATATGCTAAAATATGATATTTTGAAACATTGTATTAAATTGCTTTTTTTTTAACAGCAAATAATATTGTTCTAGAGGCAAAATCACTATTCTAAAACATTTGTGCCAAACAGGCTGGCCCTTTCGGGTTTTATCTTGATTCAGCATTAATTCTTCTCACAGATGTTCAGAATTCCCTTTAAGCACTAAGCATACACTATCAGGATGAGAGCGGATTATGAAATTAAAAGATTGTTGAAATTCCCATTCTATGTTCAACACTATGCTGAAGGCTTTGATACACTTGAGAAGTACATACACTTGTATTTGACCTTCCAAAAGTTTATATTCCAGTTGGACAGAGACCAAATTACACATGGACAACTGTAGGTTAATATTAACATTTAGAAGAACAACCAGGGCTGGGGCTATAGCACAGTTGATAGAGTGCCTGCCTCGTATGCACAAGGCCCTGGGTTCAATCCACAGCACCACAAAAAAAAAAAAAAAAAAAAAGACAGAAAAAGAAAAAAAAATAGAACAACCCAAGATAGTTTATGAGGAAATGCTAAATAACATTTGGTTGTTTATTTTTAATAAGCAAAGACATTTTTTTAAATTTATTTTTTAGTTGTAGTTGGACACAATACCCTTATTTTGTTTATTTGTTTTTATGTGGTGCTGAGGATCGAACCCAGGGCCTCTCATGTTCTAGGCGAGCCCTCCTCTGCTGAGCCACAATCCCAGCCCATAACATTTGGTTTTAAGCCCCCCTGCCCGCCCCCAGTCATATTTTGCAAAGCCATGTATAGTGTTTGTCCTTGTCCCTCTAAAAGCAGATCTGGAATTCCGCTCCACCCCCCGTAGCAGAAAACCCACCTTCCTACAGTTCCCCATTTAGATCAGGCTACACTTCTCTTCTGCTGTCTGGCACTCTCCTGTCCCTTTAGAAGTCACTGACTCACAGCCCAGCTTGCAGAGGTAGAATCCATACACTCTTCTGAGCTGCCACTGCATCTCATGTTTATTCTTGCATTTTCTTTCTTTCTTTCTTTATTTTTTATTTTTTTGTATCAGGGATTGAACCCAAGGGTGCTTAACCACTGAGCCACATCCACAGCCTTTTTTTATTTTTATTTTGAGACAGGGTCTCTCTTAGTTGCTTGCTAAGTTGCTGAGGCTGGCTTTGAAGCTCTGATCTTCCTGCCTCAGCCTTCCAAGCTGCTAGGATTACAGCGTGCACCACAGTAATTCCTGCATTTTCATTTAGTGCCTGGAATCAGGATTATTTACCGTGTGCCTTTCTTCTCTCTGGGCCATGAAATCCCTGAGCATACGGATAGCATCTTACCCATCTCTCTACTCTTAACACCTTGAATGTTGTCTGACACAGAGTGGGTGGGTCATCAGCAACTATGAATTGCATTTAATCACACTGAATAGAATTTGCAGGTCTTGACTTCAAAGAGTTTCTAGCTTAATCCAAACAAAAGAAAGATATGTGTAAACAACTTTCTGCAGGATAGAAAGAACATGGGATAGTATTAGAATTCTAGGAAGGGGAAAGAGTTAAGTAAAAGGCACAGAGGTTGAGTTTGATGGAAAGAGATGCATAGCAGTGGGGAAGGGATTCTGGAAACCAGACCAAGACGTGCACTTTATCATGTAGCCATTGGGAACCAGTAGGGTTTCTTGAACCAGGGAGTAACAGGATTCATACTATGTTTTTGAGGGAGTTTATTTCGGCAAGATAATTTGGGGAAATAAAGATGAGATGCTAGTATTGCAATCCAGATAATCTAGTACTATGATTCAGGTAAAAAAATAATAAACTGAAGCTACTGTGAAATGCTTATAGTGGAAGCAAGATTTCACATAGTTCTTGAAGAATTGGTAAATTTTATATAGTTCAAATGATCATCCATCAAAGAACATTTAAAATATCATATATATATATATATGTGTGTGTGTGTTATTTACATATATGTGTGTGTGTGTGCACATATATATGATATATGATATATATTAGGGGGAAAAAACATACAAACATATATGTGTGTTTATGTGTGTTTACTCCAATCTAGTCAATGCTGTGGATGTACTTTATATGGATATAAAATAGGATGCTGTCTCTTCTTCTCCAGCATGATAGTTGTATGCCTACCAAATATCACACTATTAAAAATCCATTATAAAACAGTTACTTCTTTAAAATGAATGTTTTGAGGCTACAGTGCTTTTTTTGCACACTCTTACTACCTTTATTTTCTTTTGTTAAGATAAACCTTTATATTTTGTGCTCTCTATTTTTTCTTTTTCTTTTTAATTTTATTTATTCTAATTTGTTATATATGACCACAGTGTACTCTATATTTTTAGAGCATGAAATAAAAATATATTATAACACAGTTAACTCCCATGGAGTGAGTGTACACAAAAAAGCTTCTCAGAAATGGACCCCAGCCTTTCAGTAAACAGCTGTGGATTCCAGTGTTTAAAGCTGTAGCTTTTTTCTGTGTATGGTTTTCTATTTCCATATTTATTGTATAAGATATGACCTGTAGGACAACACAGATATAAGTTTGTGCTCCTTAACCAACCAAGTTCACTATGTCCCAATGCCTCATGCATAGAAAAATAATGAGTGGAGGGAAACAGACCAAAATTAGGAAATGATCATCTTTGGATTATACAGTTGTGAGAGACTTTTATTTTATGTATATCCCTGATTTTGGGTTGCACTACTTGTATAATCAGGAAAAGAGAAAAGTTTCATAGAACAAGAAGAAGAGAAGGAAAGACAAGGCAAGTTGATTTGCATCACATCAAGCCAGCCACAGAGCATCCTTTTGTATTGTATTGGTATCTTCCCTCAGGTACCAGCACATTTCCAAACAGTACTTGTGAGGCACAGTTTTACTCATTAGGATCATCTACTGATAGCACAGTCAACAAATTTTATCATCAATGCCATCTGAACAATGAAAACCACATATATTTGTGTCCGTTCCTTTCTGTTTTCACTAAAGAGCCAACCTCCTGTGGCCTGCCCCCCAGGCTACTGGAGTGTCTCCCTTGCCATAAGTCCTCTGCCCTCCTAGGAGTGGCCTGGTTAATATTGCAGAATGGTGATTGGTCATGTCTAGCCCCCATTCCTTGCAGCTCTTTGCATTCCTGGGTCCTGTGATCACCCCTAGCACGCTCCAGCCAAACTGAGTCCTCATCAGCCCTTCAAAGACCTTGCCCTGTTCCAATAGGGATCACCCCTTCCTCTGTCCTTTCTCACTTAACATCTTGCCTTTTATTTGAGTGTATTTGTGATCCTCTGTGCTCTTGTGGATGCTAACCCTTTCAGTTTTAGGAACCATATTTTGTTCAGCTTTTATATCCACTACCCAATGCCAAACCAAGGCTCTTTCATACAGCAGGTGCTCAGTAACCATGTATTGAATTGAATTAAATCAATACCTCCAGGAACACTTTGACAAATCCAATTAGAGGAAATTATTGTTCTAAACCTACAGCCTAATTACAGTAAATTTCCTGTAGTTTTCCTTCAAATCAGTGGAGTTTTTTTGTTTGGTTTGTTTTGATTTGATTCAGTTTTGTTTGTTTTTTTTAACAGTCTTTATAGAATTTTGGACAACGAGTATTTCCAATTCAATCTCTAGATTGGAAAAATCATTTTCAGAACAAAGGATTACCTTAACTATAAAATGTTACAGCTGTTTTAGCCTTAGTGGGGTTTTACAAATTGCCTTTTCCCCCTATTCTTTTATTTTTAATAAATGTTATATTTTAAAATAGTTTTAGATTTACAGAAAAATTGAGGAGATGGTACAGAGAGTTGCCCTGTTATTACACCACCATTTTCTCCCCATAGTTTCCTCCATTGTTAGTATGGCACAAATGTTATAAGTAGTGAACCAGTACTGATAGGTCATTATTTATGAAAAGCCATGGCTTATGCAGCTTTTCTTATTTTTTACCATAATGTCCCTTTTTCTTCCCAGGATCCCATCCAGGCTACCATGTTACATTTAGTTACCATATCTCCTTAGATTCTTCCTGGCTGTGTCTGTTTCTCAGAATGTCATTGTCTTGATGAGCTTGACCCTTTTGAGGAGTACTGGTGAGAGGTATTTTAGGACGCCCCTCTACTGGAATTTCCAAGGTCCCTTAGGTCAATTGCCTTCCCATCCCCATTCCTCCTCACTGAAGTTGTTCATTCATTTGTGATATAGTTAGATTCTCTTGTCACAGTTTACATTTTCCCTGGCCTCTTCCAACATCCTCACTGAGCTTTTAAAATTTAAATACATTAAGGCTCACTCTTTGTACTATAAAGTTCTATAACATATCTAAATAGATTTGTTGTTCCCCTATTTACACATCCTAGTGAACCCAGTGTCCGAGTTATTTTTTAAGTTATAAAAATGGCAAAAGTTACCATTGTCATTTAGGACTTTTAAACATGCTAATAATTATCCTTATAGTTAACAATTCATCAATTTGCAGAAAGGATATATTTTGACAATAAGCCTGAATGAAATCTCTACTAGGAGCATTAAATAAAACCTTTGACCCAAGACCTTTAGTGATGTAATAAACATTTACTAGGTGCTACTCACATGCCACACCAGTGTTGTTATGAAGAGGCCAGTACTAATGATATCTGATCATTGCAGGAGGGTGGACTTGGCTCAGTGGTAGAGGTGCACCCAGGACAGTGTGACAGCAGAGTGGAGACTGCCTGAACCATCCCCGGCTGGGATGGGTTTAGGGTTGCCTGAACTGCAACATAAAGGTTAAGTTAGCCAGGGGAAAGCAGAAGAGAAAAAAGAACCTTCTAAGGAGAAGGGATGGAGTAAACTCATCAAGGGTTTTATGGTATAATGTGTTTAGGAACCGGCTCTACATTAGGGTTTTTAGGGTTGGGGGGAGGGGGCAGGATTTTATTTAAAAATCAGGTTAGGGAGATAGACAAGGACCAGATAATGGAAGTCCTTTACGCCAGAGCGAGGGGCTTTGAGTTTGTCCTGTGGTTCATGAGGAGCCACTGAAAGTTAAAAGGAGAAAAGTCATAGGGTCAAATTTGTGTTTGCAAGAGCTCACTTTTGCAGCTGTGTGGAATGACTGAACAGGACTTGGGGGACAGGACTAGAGATGGGGGAATCAGCAAAAATACTGTTGTTCAGATAACAGAGGAAGCTGACTTCACTGGGACAGTTACAGAAAGGACAGAAAATATTTGGGACATGTTTAGGAGGTAGATAGGAAGGGACTAGACTGAATGTGAGGGGTGAATGAGAGAAAGGAGTCCAGGATGGCTTGGAGTTTCTAGCATGGTAATGGCACTCCCTGAGATCACTAAGTCAGGAGGAAGATGATGATGTCAATTGCCACCCAGGTAGAAATATCCAACAGGAAGTTGAATGAATAAGTTACTGAGTAAAGAGATTAGATTATTTATTTAGGATTATTCTGTAAATGGCTGATTATAATAAAGGTCATAGATAAGAGCATGCCAAAAGGTTATGCAGAATGAAGCAGAATCCTAAGAACCCTACGAACATTCAAGAAGAGCCTCTGAAGGAGATAGGTAAGGAACAGAGGGGTCAATGGAAAACCAGAGAAAGGTCATGATACAAAAGCCAAGAGAGCAAAAAGGATGTGGGGAGCGATCAACAGTTAGCCAGGCATGGAGGTGCACACCTGTAGTGATAGCTACTTGGGAGGCTGAGGCTGGAGAATCAGAAGTTCAAGGTCAGTCTCAGCAACTTAGCACAACCCTATCTTGAAATAAAAAATAGAAAGAGCTGGTATGTAGCTCAGTGATGGAGCTCCCTTGGGTTCAATCCCCAGTACTGAAAAAAAAAAAAAAAGTCCCGGGGAAATAATAGCCTCTGTAAAAACATTCAACAAAAGTTAAAACTGTAGAACTTGCTATTGACTAATTATTGACACACAAATCAAATCCTCTCAGTAAAATTTAAACCTTCAGAACTGATCCAAATAAATTGAACTTGGTAAAAGTAGTGACACACTGAAGCCTTTGAAAGAGTATATGGATAAAAAAGACTATTAAACCTTTGCTATGAATTTATGTAGAAAAGAATTGGACCAGTGATAATTTTAGTAAAATAATGATGAAAATGCAAAAAGTAGGAATAGTTTAACTGAAATATGTGGAGAATTAATTGAGAAATTACCCTGCTGGAATTAGCTCTAAAAGTACTTTTTGCATGAAATTCATCTGTATCCACATATTTCTGATTAAAATGTTTGGATAGAATTAGAACATTATCTTGGTAGAAAAATAAGTGGAGCCAAAATACTCTCAACCTTTGGACTTCCTGGGATGGTCTATGGCAGGGAAGACCCTGACTGCTCAGTGTTAGCTGGTAATGGCCACCAGATCCACCCAGCCCCTGACAGTGGCTAAAGGATGTCTGACTGATAAGGAGGAGGAGGGACTCCTTGCCTGGAAGGCCCTTGATAAACACTTCATTCATTGATTTATTGGCTTGTCCCGAGAAGGATTTAAGAAGAAAAGGAAAGAGACAGATAAAATTAAATTTCAAATAAGTGAACAAAGAAATCACAGTTTTGAGAACTAGTCCGATTTACCCATCTATCGATATACCAGAAATTATTACAATAATTTTTTTCTGAGTCTCTGGAACACTATTAATAGCTCCTTTCTGGGACTGAAATATTGAAAATGAAAAGACTTCTTTGAAATTTCTTCCCAAACACATCAGTCCTAGCCTGCGTTGAGTTCATTCAACCCACTGCCCCCGCTTAGTAATTTTTCCAAGTGAATGTCTTGCTATATATTTTCTTGTCTGGACTCACGAGCTCTCTCATCTTTTCACCTCTTTTTGATGAAAATCCTTGAAATATGTCTACTTGGCCACAGAGATGGCATAAATTGGGCATATTTCTTGCTTCTTAGAGTGAATATTTCATCAGGTCCTTGAACTTTCATTCCAGAGGCCACAGATATTTTTCAAATAAGAAACAATTAAAATTGAAGAATAGAAATAATAAAAAGGTGCCATTAATATACCTGAGAGAAATAAACCTTGATCCCTTTCCTGTTTTTAAAATACTCATTTTTAAATAGAGGTAGATGTCAAAATAGGAGAACCAAAAATGTAGCCTTAAAACCTGAAACCATATCACCTGCCGGGCTCTGGGTTTTTGGAGCTCCTGAATCAGAGAATTCCTGTGTCCTGCGAATGAGGCACTTCACAGATTTCTGAAGTCCAGGGGAAGCTCCTGTGGACAGTTGTTCACTCCTTGTTGAGCCCTAGAGCTGTACATATAGGAAACTCAGTCTGTGCCCCCACAGAGTGTGTCCACTCCTGTTAGCTTCTTCTATTGTGTCTTCAGCAGAATAACAAGAGAAAAAAAGTATATCACAATGTAGACTGAATACAGAAATTTTAAGAAGTGCTAAATACTGTTTGAGTTAAGCCATCCTGGTTCTTGGCTGCCCCAATGAATTAGTGTTCTTAATTGATGTCTATTTTTAATAAATAGCACAAAATCTATCTTATAATAACTTTAAGTGCTCCTAATATGTGCTATATGCTGGGTTCTGGGTATATAATGATGAGCAGAGAGACAAAGACTGCCTCACAAATGTATATTCTAAGGAGAGAGAGGAAGAAAATGAACAGAGAATGAGTTAAAGAATTGCACACGGCGATGGGAACTATTAAGAGAAAAAGGGAGAAGAGAAAACAGAGGGGCTGGTAGAATAAGACATAGATGACTTAGGCTTCTTGGAAAAAAAATATCATTTAAAATGAAATCAAATGAATGAAAAGGAGTCAGTCAAAGGGGGAAGAGCTTTCCAAGTAGCGGAAACAGCAAGTGCTAAAGCAGGTCTGCTGGTCAGAGATGGAGGTGGAGGTGGAGAGAGGTCATGAATAGCCTGATAGACCCCAAAGCCGACTGCAGCATTTTTTACATGGATATCAGAAGCCCACTCACTCTATCCACTGGGTAGAGAATAGGAGAAGATGTTTCAGTCGCCTCAGGGACCCCATTCCAGGCATCAGTGCACACTGAAGTTAATATGCAGTGTACTTAAGGCCACTGAAATGCACACTTGAAAACAGTCAAGATGGTGAATTTTATTATATATATTTTACCACAATAAAAATAATTAATATAGACAGGAAATGGTATTCCCTAAATACACCTGACCCTCAGTACTGTTCCTTCCCATTTCAGTCCAACAGGGGCTCCGGGGAGCAATGAGCAGTACAACGTGGGAATGGTCGGGACCCATGGGCTGGAGACCTCTCATGCAGACACCTTTAGCAGCAGTATTTCAAGAGAAGGGACCCTGATGATTAGAGAGGTAAGTTGGTATAATAACTGTGCAGAAGTAGTGCATTTCTTAAGTGGTTTTTATATTAGAGCATTTACAGAGAATGCTTTCAGCATGTATTTTAAGCATGGGGAGTGGGGGAAAAAAACCTGTGCTTCTTAATGGTTGAGTAATTTTAATTGTCTGCTGCCTTCGTTCCTGCATCCTTCTAAGCTTTTGCAGGGTGATTTAATTACATTAGTCCAAATTCTTTGGTAGGAGTTATGCAAATCAGAATATAAAATTTGAGCCTCAGGATATAAAACCAAGAAATCCAGATGTTCCCTACCACAGGAAAGCAGAAATGAATGGTCTCTCTGCAGCATCAGTAGTTTTGTTTTCATCCTTGTGGATTTCTTATAAAAAATTCTCAGTAGTTCCAAGAAGTAGTGATACCATCTTATCTCATTAAATTAACATTTTAAAAGCCAGTACACTATCTTGGTGAAAGAACAAAGAAACATGCAGATCTGATTTAAAATGTGCCTTAGCATTTTGGGTAATATTTTTTTCTTTTTCTTTTTTTTTAACTCTGGGAATATCATTTCATTTGTGGGGAGGCACATGTGTGCTTTTATGGTCCTTCCAACATGCAGTGGCTCCCCACTGTGTCTGAACCAACCAGAAAGGCCCTGACAAATTAGAGTCACCTTTTCTTATTTTCACTTCATTATTCACCATTGCAAGTTTGAGAGCAGGTCTCTACTTGGAAAAAATATATATAATAATGACTAGTAACAGTGGGCAATAAAATTAGACCTATTCTTGCATCCATTTTAACATCTATAAAATTCATAAATAGCACTTATAAGATGGTTGAGGTTGTCACATGGGTTTGTGAATAAAGTTAAGTGTTCAATGGAGGTTAACTATTTTATTTCTTTCTCTCTCTCCATAGACTGAATTCTCTTTTTACTTCTTTTCACAACATACTCTTCTATGTGAAACATAAACATTTATCATGTGTCGTTCTCCCTCTTCAGCCAGGAGAGAGTTGGGAAAACCCAATAGCACACTTGACTCTGTAAAAAGGCAGAGGGCATCTCACTTTTGTAAGAAAGAAGGGAACTGTAGTTTGGAGATGAATAAGGCCTTTGAAGTAATAATTGGCAGTAGGGCTATAACTAGAAGACTAGTTCACAAAGCAACTTGCTAGAATTTCATTTTATGGCCTTGTCGAATCTTTCAAGTAGGCTTTAAAGAATCCTTTCACGTAGGCCTTGAGTGGAAAATGGACTTGGCTACTGAGGTTGACATTGTGCAGTGCTGGTAGATAAATCTCCCAGTGTGGTGAATGGATAATTTCAATGGAAGCGTAGAGGGCTTCTATCACGATAGCTTGCCACTTGAGAAAACATGAGGGAGAATGTTCTGGACTGAGTTTCTCTTTAACTCCAAATAAAAGGATTCCAGTTTCTAATGTGTCCTAAAATTTACCTGCATCTTTATGATGGTCAGTACCTCCAACTAGATATTTGGAGCACATTTTCAGGTCTATTGGGGCCACATCTGGTTGACTCCCTCCAGTATTCTATGACCACAACCAATCACCTTGAAAATTGCATTCACCAGTGTCTTGAATGAATTTGATCTACAGAGAGTGACCCTCAAATCTTTGTCCTCTCAGATTCTATATTCTGCTTTTCCCAAATATAGGCTTTTAAAATAAAAATCTGAATTAATCAGGGTTCTCCAGAGAAACAATATTTATAGATATAGATTGATTATGAGGAAGTGGCTTATGATGATTAAGGCTGAGAGGTTCAATGATTGGCCATCTGGAAACTGGAGACCCACAGAAGCTGGCAGAGTAGGTGAAGAAGAGGCACATTCTTTCTTCCTCCTCCTTTTTTTCTATTCATGCTCTCAGCAGAAACACTGATGTCACCCAGTTTGGGGATGATAATCTACTGCGTGTACCAGTTCAAATGCTAACCTCATCTCCAGAAATACTTTCAGACACTCATCCAGAAATAGTGTTTAACCTGGGTACCTGTGGCTCAGTCACATTGACATGAAATTAAATACCACACAACCCTTATGTTAAGATCCATTAAAAGGATGAGTATTAAAATGATAAATGCAGGCTAAAGTAAATCCCTAACAAATAGGAAAATAAGATCTTACTGCAATAAGATTAAGCTTCAAAATCTAAACTGAACTTCTAGTTCAATTCCCCCAAGAAAAACATCCACAGCCTTCAGCTCATTCTCTGCATGTGAGTGGACTAGAGGGTCCTGTCAGTTTACACTGGCTCTGCCACCCCTGATCTTGTCAGATCCACAGATTCCCCGTGTAGCACACACCCCTGTCCCTGTGGTTCTAATTTTCCCATCCTACAGCTCCACAGGAACATTTTTAGTCTAGTTCTAGAACATGCCACACCAGCTGTGGTCTGCCATTTTGTCTACAGGAGGCTGTCAGCTGGACTTTCTGTCCTGTCTTCCCCATGGCTGCTCATTCTTCTCCCAGCAGACCTCTGGTCTGGCTCCAGGTTCCCTTTCTCCTTGAAGTCCCCACTGGAACTCAGCGGGCCTCTGTCCATAGCACCTTCTTGGAATCAGCTGGGATCTCTCCAGTGTCTAACCACCACACTGAGCCAGAACATCACAAGACCTCTTCGTCACAAATGCTATGGAAGAGAACCCACTTGAACACCTCTTAAGGAAAAAATAGTGGAAGAATGGTAGATAACCAGGAATAGGGGAGTAAAGCTTCAGAGGTCTTTCATGGAAAGACCTCTTTTTCCTGACAAACCAGCATTACCTCCCTCCTTCCCTCCCTCTCTCCCCCTCTCTCTCTTTCTCTCCACACCCCCCCCCAACCTGCTGATGCGGTCATCTCTCTTCCCACCTTTGGAAGACATTCACCACATTCTAGTTCACCTGCTGGCAGTGATTGGCTGGTATCTCCCAGGCAGGGTATTCCATGTTACTGGGAATCTGGTCCCACTTGCCTGAAGTGTCCACCACTGACCTACTTCTGTGGCCAGGAGGACAGCCCCTTAGCCCAGAGCTCCTGGGTTCTGCCCCTAGACAGCCCAGATTTGAACTCTAATGTCACCACTTAGAACTCTTGTCACTTGGGACAAGTTAATTGACTTTCTTGTACTGTGATTTTTTTTTCCATCTGTGAAGTGGGAATGATAAAAGCTAACTCTTGGTATTATTGTGAGTTTCCAGTGGAATACTATGCACAAGGTGGTTAGCCCAGCTCGGTACCCGAAGTGTTGGTATACAGAACACCTTAGCTCCCATTCCTATGGGAATGAGCAGGACATAAAGATCAGAGACACCGTTGGGGTTCTGCTAATAAGGTCCTCAAGGGGAGGGCTGGTGTTCATTTCCCTTATCTTCACAGAGTGCCCAGCACACAGAAGGTATCTAATAAGGAGGTTCTGTTTGAATGAACAAGGGGCAGTGACTCAGAAGTGGGCAGACTCCCGGGTCACTGCTTCCTCCTCACCATCTGGGCTGCTTCCCTGCTTAGCCTCTTCCTCTCCTTCTGTGTTACCTAATGTTTCTGCATCGATTTTGGCTGGAGGTTGAATGCTACTGTACGTGAAAGACTGAAAAATTATCAAGGGGCAAGGTGTGATTAATGCTATTGGAAAACTGGGGGAAAATGGGAAAAAGCTTTTCCGTATTTGAACAGGAGTATGGGGAAGTGTGTGTGAAAAGCAGGGACACAAAGATAAATTAGGACTGAACTCCCTTAATGGCCTCTAGAAGTTGAAATGTTTGACTCTGGGAATAGGCACTAGTACAAGCTCCAGATGACCACTGTGTCAACATCCATTCAAAAAGGCCCCTCTCAGGGGGCAGTCTGTAGTCCAGGATTGTGTCGCCAAGAGACAGAGGACACTGGGCTTCCGGTTATTCCACAAGCTTCCCTGTGCATCAGTGGCCTGCACCCTTTCAGAAGCTTAGGAGGCTGTTTAAATGCCTACTTTTACTTGCAGACAGGCAGGTACAGAGCTGTAACTGGAGACCAAGACGGGCTCTGGAAGGAGAGAGCCAGGTCAACGAGATGGTCAGAGGATTGACATGAACATCTTTCCTTCACCAGCCCCAAAGAGAGTGTTCCAAGTGCACACTTAGTTTCACACGCAGTAGGCACTCGAAAGTGTTGAGCTAATGAATGAATGAAAGAAAAGGCAGAGAAGAAAACCATCTCTTTGGTCTCCTCTAAGAATCCTCAGTGAGGTAGTCACATGTGAAATCAAAAAACACAGGATGATGTCCAGCAAAGGCAGCCATCAGCGGGAGAGAGCCTGCCTGCAGAATGGGAGAAAACATCTGCAAACTACCTCTGATGAGGATCGACGACCAGGAAAAATAAGGAAACTCAAGAACCTCCATAGCAAAAAAAAAATGAACTCAATTAAAAAATGGGCAATAGCTCTAAAGAGACATGTCTCCAAAGAAGACTTACAAATAGCCAACAGGCATATGTAAAAATATTTATTGTCACTAATCAACAGGGAAATGCAAATCAAGATCATAATAAGATATTCCCTCACCCTACCTAGAAAGAATGGTTGTTATCAAGAAGACTGATAGTAAGTTCTGGAAAGGATGTGGAGACAAGAGGACTCTTAGACCCTGATGATGGGAATGTAAATTGGTACAGCCATCGTGGAAAAGAGTATAGAAATGCCTCAAAAAAAAAAAAAAAAAAAAACTTCCATATGATCCAACAATGCCACTCCTGGATATAAATCCCAAGGAACTGAAATTGGTGTGACGAAGAGACATCCAGTGTTTATAGCAGCACTTTTCACAATAGACAAAAAATGGAAACCACTTCCGTGCCCTTCATCTGATGAAGGGTTAAAGAACATGTGGTACGTGTACACAGTAGAGTACCATTCAGCCATGAAAAGGATGATATCCTGCCTTTGTGACAAGATGGATGGAACTGGAGATCATTATGATCAGTGAATGAAATCAGGCACAGAAAGAGAAGCACCACATGATCTTACTCATATAAGGAATCTAAAAAAGTTGATCCATAAAAAATTAGGGTAGAATGGTAGTTATAAGAGGCTTCGGAGAGATGGGGAAAGGATAGTGAATGGGCACTAAATTATAGTTACATAGGAGGAAAAAATAAAGAAGTGTAAGACTAGCCAGGCCTATGATCTGGGCATGGCTTTTGGGGACCAGAACTGTTTTTTAATCCTGTCTTCATCCCCAGGATTTTGGGCAAGAGACTGCTCACCAGAGCAGTGTTTTCCAAATATGTTAGAGCATATAACCCTGTCAGTAAAAATTACAGAGCATCCATATAGAGCATGCTCGGTGGTCGTCCTGCTGCATGAATACATGTATTATAAAGTACCCTTAAGAACATTAAAAGAGATGCTATAAACAGTATTTCAAATGCTTCGCTAGTCACCATGACTTCGTTTCTTTACTGCCTACATCACAAAGCACCATCATTATTTACGGAGAAATTGGACATTAATGATAGTGGATATAAATCCCTATTTTCAAACAGTCTTCTAGATCATTTTAATGTTTCTTTGCAACCCCTGTCAGATCTGATTAGTTCATTATTATTTTGACCTTGTGAGTGACAAAGAGCCCTGTTCGGTAAGTCTGATCTCTGCATTTCCTTAGAAAACAGTTGTACAGGAATTGTTAGTATTGCCACAGGCCACTGCTCCTTTCCAACAATATTTCAGGTCATGGATCTGTGTTGTGTGTTTGTTTCATGGTAACCTCAAAATATGGTGTGTAAATCCAATTAACCAGTAGTGTGTGCACGAGCCTACACACACACACAAACACAGAGACACACAAACACTGTGAAGAGAAACTTGCAGTGTGGGCCCTGCTCAGCTCTCCATCTGGCAGCGTCCCTGTCTCCCCACAGGAGACCCTCACACCACACATGACTGTCCCTCATGCAGGAGCATTAGGCTCGGGGTCAATCCATTTAGTAAATATTAGCAAAGCTTAATTTTTAAAAAATTTTCTTAAGATAGAAATGTGAATATTACCTTCCCACATCCCAGTCAGTCAGTTTGGAGTCCTTGGCCCCTGGGCTGAGTGAGGGGTGACATTGCTCTAGGGCACTTTCTTCCTTCTCTAATGACCGCCCTGTATCGTGCTCCTCAGACGGCTGGAGAGAAGAAGCGATCTGGCCACAGTGACAGCAATGGCTTTGCTGGCCACATCAATCTCCCTGACCTGGTGCAGCAGAGCCACTCCCCGGCTGGGACCCCTACCGAGGGCCTGGGACGCGTCTCCACCCATTCCCAGGAGATGGACACCGGGACTGAAGTAGGTGCTGGGTTCTCTTCAAGAACGAGGCCTTGCCAAACTCCTCACAGTGTGTGGGTTGGTTTCTAGTATTCAGGTGTGGGTACAGATATTTAGGAGGAGAAATCATAGATGCAGAGTAGTGAAAAGTTTTCAGATATGGTCTGGACCAGTTCCTGTTTTTATAGATGAAAGTACTGAGGCTTGGAGAGGTGAAGTGACTTGTCCGAGGTGCACAGCTAGTTTAGGGTAGAGCTCCTGTGCCACAAGCCAGTGGTAGAAAAATCTGTTAGTCAGTGCTCATAGGAGTCATTGACCATTTGGATGAGTTCATGGGGCATGGTCATATTTCATGAATATCCCCATGAATCACACCAAAAGCCTAAGTGTGTTTCTAAAGCCTATGCACTGTGGCTTCTAACATTGTCCACACACTGGATTTTTATGATGTCTGCTTTGGATTCTAAAGTTATGAGCAGATGAGCTTTGCATGCCCCAAGGAAAAGAACACGGGGCACATTGGAAAGTACAGCATCCTATTGCAGCTCTTGGAGCCGGTGCCAGCTCACATGCAGCCCAGCCACAGTGGAAGGGCCCAAAGGCCACCCCTCCAATAGGGAACTTCTCAGGTTGACTGTGTGCCCAGGGTGACATGCTGCTGTGTAGACATGCTTTTTCTAGTTTATTGCCCATTGTGTCAGCTTAAGACCATTTGACCAACATGATATTGCTTTTACTTAAAGATAAAATGTTATCTTCCAGGTAAGATATTGAGGTGCTATATGTCATCCAAAACCTCATTTTCTTGTTGCAACTCTTAGAGACTGATAGTTGCCCTACAAGTGCAAACTGGCTCATCAGCCACCAATACCAGGAGCAATTGAAGAGAAGCACACACTTTGGCAGGGGGTTGGGTGTGTGCAGCTGAACAGATTGAGGAGTCTGCAGCCATTGTAAAGCCCACACAAGGTATTATTTAGCACTGTCTGTTCCTGCAGTATTTATTTATCCATTTTTCCTGATCTCCCTGTTTATTGAGCAGTATGGTATGGGAAGCAGCACCAAAGCCTCCTTCACCCCCTTTGTGGACCCCAGAGTATACCAGACATCTCCCACTGATGAAGACGAAGAGGATGAAGAATCATCCGCTGCAGGTAAGTGAGAAGGCCCTGGTTTTTTAGCAGCAAATCAATTTTCTTTCTGGTGTGGCCCTGATGAGAAAATTAATCATTATTTCATTAGTTAAGCCATTTAATGCTTAGGCCATGCCTTAAAAGGAAGATCTTGTTAATTATTATTTTTGTAGGATTCCTAAAACAAATCTCTCTCCTTCCTCCCACCCCATCTTTTCTATTTTGCTTCTGGTAGGAATCCAGAGGTATCCAGGAGCCCTAGGAAAAGCTGTTCCCCAGCGATCTCTGAACTTACCACATATTTCCCAAAAACAATTTCTGGGTACAATGCTATGCACGCAATAGATATTTAATAAGTGTGTGTTGGATTGTGTTGAGTTCTAGGTGTGCGCTTCCCACCACAGAAGCCTGGCTGACTTGGAGCCTGGACTTGCTTTCTGAACTTTTGTAACTCACTAATCATTAAAGTCACCGTAGGCCAACTTTCCCATTGAGAATGTGAAATTTCCAAAATCAATCTTACATGCATATATTTACAGGAGGTGGTGATGATACATTTAATTTTATGAGATTAATATTAATTTTCTAAACCATCCAAATAGTATCTGTGAGGCTGTTTGGCTAGTGAATGGGGCATGGTCATATTTCATGAATAACCCCATGAATCACACCAAAAGCCCTAAGTGTGTTTATAAAGCATATGCTTCTATGACTTACGCTTTATTCTACTAAAAAAAGAGTAAAATAGGTATAATTTCAGAGTTTCTGTGCCCTTCCTATAATACATACTAAACAAGGGGAAATCAGTGTTTTGAAGCCCCTTCTCCAAATCTCCACTGGTTATCTTTTAAGATGCCATTGACTTTTCTGATTCTTTTTCTCAAAGCTCTGTTTACTAGCGAACTTCTTAGGCAAGAACAGGCCAAGCTCAATGAAGCAAGAAAGATTTCTGTGGTAAATGTAAACCCAACCAACATTCGGCCTCATAGCGACACACCGGAAATCAGAAAATACAAGAAACGATTCAACTCAGAAATACTTTGTGCGGCTCTGTGGGGTACGTCGGTACTTTTGTCCTTGTTCATTAATGAATTGGCCCTCAAACGTCAAATGCCTGTGGATTTTACCATGAGGAAACACTAATTGAATGGAAGGGGTTAGCAGCCTGGGACTACCTTGGCCTCCAGAGAAACCAAAAGCAGTGCTGTATGTAGAGAGAACCTAAACCCTACCATACCTAATGCCAAGGATGACTTCTATAGCAATGGGCAAAAGGCAACCACAGAACCAGCCACCACTTCTTACACACCCATTGTGTTCCCACTGGGTGATGTGCCCCACATTCTGTCTCTGTGATCCCTGCAGCATCCTGCAAGGGGGAAATGGCTGTACCTTCATTTCACAGTCCAGTGCAGGATAATTTAGTGAATGCCTCAAGGCCATACCATCAGTAGTAAGAGAACTTGAAATGAACAACAAATGATGAGCCTTCCCTTTTAGTTCGCATCATCCACGTGCAATTCTCGTGGAAGTGATCTGCAGGTGTTAACTGACCTCCTACTCAATATAGGCATGATGAGAGTCTATCAAAGTCCTGGTCTGGGTTACTGTAAGCATCACAGACAGATCAGGACATGGCCCATCTGTGTCCATCTAGGCCTGAACAGGGCTACCATACCTTCATCTAAAAGCATTTGGAATGTTAGCAAGAAAAGTGTGCAGTCTGGGGATCGTTTCCTAAGAGGTATGATAGCTCTATCCTCTGGGGATGAGACAGGACAGCAAGATAGCCACAGTTCATATGGCAAGGCTTAACGGGTGGATGAAAGAGCAGACATGTTCTCAGAAGATAGAAGTACCAAGAAGAGAGGTTCAAAGGGGACATATTTATGAATATAGTCCACTGTGCAGTGAACCTCTTGATGTATGTATATTGTGGTGGGTGGATGATTGATGTCTTGAAGTATGAATCTTTAGGATGCTAAACTGTCCAGATAAGACCACTTACCTGCCAGAGCTTTTGCAATCAGGGTGTCTCCATGCCAGGTAGGATGGACAAGCATTAGACCCCTGAGAACTCTCTTAAAGTCAGCGTTCATGTGACTCTCTATCTGTTAACACCCTCTCTGGATGTCCTGTTTCCCCAACAGGAAGCTGAGCCTGGAGTGTAGAGGACATAAGAGAGTCAAATTTTGATTTGAGGAGGAGGAAGGGCTTTTGTTCCCATGGAGTATAGAAATGGAAACTCTATTGGATGCCCAAGGTAGATAGTTAGGTTCCTGAGAAATAACTGCAGGAGTAAATGTGGGGTGAACACTGGGGAAAGAGAAGTGGATTATTTAAGGAAAGCCACGAAAGAGGCGGTTGTTACAGGAAGGAAATAAAGGGAAATTGTGCCACCTTCACAGCTGTGCCTAAGGCTCCCCTTGACAAGGTTTCTCTGCATTAGGTAGTAAATGGCTCGATGTAATGAATGCAGCTACCACTTTATAAAAGAAAACTGTAATTCCATTACTAGAGGGACAGTGATTTAATTACTGTGCCGGAGTTTCTACACTCCCTACTGTAGTGGTGACTTGCCCATTATTTATATTTACAAAGCAGTTCCTTAGGTGTTATGGGAACCCCAGATGCAGAAGGTCAAAGCTCACAGAAAGTCAGTCTTAGGGTGTTTCTTAAATTTGCAGGTGTAAACCTTCTGGTGGGAACCGAAAATGGCCTGATGCTTCTGGACCGAAGTGGGCAAGGCAAAGTGTATAATCTGATCAACCGGAGACGATTTCAGCAGATGGATGTGCTAGAGGGACTAAATGTTCTTGTAACAATATCAGGTATGTTACCAGGTCGATCACCATGGTTCCCCAGGTCTGTGCAAGTAGGAAAGGTAATTACCTCGTTTCTGAAGAAATTCAAAACTCTGCCGTTCCTGTCCAAGAAGCATCACAGAAAGTGGTAACAGGGTGGCCAGCGTGAGATCACCCATTGGGAAGCCTCTCACCTCTGTATTAAATCTGAGTGACACAAAATGTTCCTCAAAAGCTGTGTATTCATGGTTCTTTACCTCTATCAGGACTCGGCAAGGATTTTTTTAAAGATGCCAGCATCCTGAGATGGAGAATGTCAAAATGTAGGCTCCTGGGAGGAGAATTGAGTAAACAGAAATTTCTCTGAGCTCTTCTCTTCTCCCACTTGTGGTCCATTGATATCTTGGGAAGTGCAGCTGGACCTTTGGGGTGACCAAGTCTTCAGAGCAGAGGGAGCCAGTCATAACGCTACACTCTGTAGCTCTTCCGAGTTCCCAAAAGAGATTTTTCTTTTTTCTTTTTCTTTTTTTTTTTTAAGGTTGGAGATAAAAGTGAAAGCCTTATTATTTTTTAAATATATATATATATGTGTGTATATATATATATACACATATTTTTTTAGTTGTCAACGGATATTTTGTTTTATTTATTTATATGTGGTGCTGAAGATAGAACCCAGGGCCCCATCATATGCCAGCAAGTGTTCTATCACTGAGCCACAACTCCAGCCCTGAAAACCTTATTATTGGTAAAATGCATCCCGAAAGAGTCTGTGTTTGTTGAAAGGAAGGATTTTTTTTTTCTTTCTCATAATCCTTGAAGGAGTTTAGCAAATGCCCTCTCTCCCTCCCAGCCCATCTACTCATGGAGCTACCTGGGGAGAAGTGAAAATAAAAGCTGCACCGCAGACCAGGGTCAGGATCTCTGGGAGTGGGGCCCAGGCATGCACAGCGTTCAGAGCTCCCGAGGGGTTTCCATCATGCAACCAAGTTTGTGAACAGGGATCTACACTCAGCTTTCACAACACAGAGACAATGCAACCTTGCACTGAACCTCAAGGAAAGTTTAACTCTTCAACTGTACTTTATATTTGGGGAAAATGCTTCACTTGACACCCCAGTTCCCTGTTTATTTTACCTTTCCACTGAATGCTTAGAGATTTGTTTTGCTTTGTTGTTTGTTTGGTTTTGGGACTAGAGATTGAATTGAGGAGTGCTCCACCACTGAGCTACATCCCCAGCCCCAGTTTTTATTTATTTTGGGACAAGGTTTCACTAAATTGCCAAGGGCCTTGCCAACTTGCTGAGGCTGACCTCGAACTTGCAATCCTCCTGCCTCAGGCTTCCGAGTCACTGGGATTACAATTGTACACCCCTGTGCCTGGCCAAGGACTTGTTTTATCCTTCCCCAAAACGGGTTAACCAAGTCAATTCTTCCTGTATTGTGAACTGAGTTTAATTCTGTGTAGTCCTTTGTTCTGGCTAATTGCTTTTTTGATTGCTACATTACCAAATCAAAATTAGAAGCACATGTCTGTCAGTCATCTACCCAAAGTGGAAATGCTACCAGAAAATTCATGTTCGGGCTTTATTATGTTGTTAGTAGCACATCCTCATTCTTAACTATTTCCTGTTATCATGAGGCACAGATGGGGAAAAGAGAAAATTAAAATAGGAGCACAAGGTGCTTGAGTTGCCCTTGGATCCATAGTGTCATAGAAAGGAGGAAGCACTGGTGTCCCTGCCCCTCCTGGCTGTCCTGAGCAATGCATGTTCTACCTTCTGGTTACAAAAGCGAATAGCCACTGCATCATGACTCCTGGATTTCAGGTCCGAATACACCAACTCTTGTGTCAAATCCAGCGCATGGATTCTCTTCTTCTGGTATATATCACATCTGTGAAATGTAAAACATCTTTAAAGACAAAGAGAAATCAAAGGGAAATAAGTTTTCAAGAAGTAAAACCTACATGCCCATATTTCTCATTACTTAGGAAAAGCCACCCCAGTGCTCCTCAGATAATCTAATGGAGATAATCTCCATTTTCCTCTTTGCATGCTCTTCCTGAAATCCAGTGGTTTTCTTACCATCCTATGAATTCTTTACTCCAGATCACTTTAGTAAAAGGAGCTTCCAAGTTGTTTCCAGATCCACATCTTTTTTCTTCTTTCCCATATTTTTTTCAGTGACCACAGCCCCTTGAACCTGTCCAATATCAATTTCTGAACCCAAACTGCCTTTGTTGAACTTGTCTCCCTGTCTCCTTCTAAAATCCTTTTTTTCGTTAGTTAGATAAAGCCACTAACAATTGTCATCTCTAATTCACTAAGTCCCCAGTTTTTAATTCTGCAAATATTTCAGTGAAATTGACACAGATGCATTAAAGTAAGTTAGAAATCATAATCTAGAGCTTCTATATTATAGTGTTCATTGGTATTAATTTAAATATTACAATTATTGCAAAATAGTTTTATATGTATGTAATTATATTGTCTACGATAGTTTAAGTTTTTATAGGTATTCCACATCTGGGATCGTAGGACAAAGTAGGTTCAAGGGATAGAGAAGAGGCTTTCCATTGCCATCCACTGCCAGGTCAGAGTGTGAGGGAAAGACAGGACTCCTGAGGAGCTAAAACGCTCAGCTGTCAACACTGCTTCATGGGCTCAGATCTAGAATGTCCTGAAACTATGATCAGCCATGCTGTTTGTGGCAGACTTGGGTCTTAGTGAGTTTAGCAGATGCTGGCAAGAGAGAAAAGAGCAGCTTGCTCAAGTAAGAAACCACCTGAAGGTAAAGACAGATTGTAATTTTGTAATTTGTCCAAAACACTTGGAGCTGTTTAAACCACAAGTCCTGCTAGAGAAAACACTTTAATTGTGAAGCACGGGGGACGCTGGTTATTACACTCTCACACACACAAACTGTAAACAAAAAGATGGAAAAAAAAATGGAGGTAAGGGAGGAGGGGAAAAAAAGCTATCACAGGGACTTGGAATTAAAGCTCTGCTGTTTCAACAGGAAAGAAGAATAAGCTGCGAGTTTACTACCTTTCATGGTTAAGAAACAGAATATTACACAATGATCCAGAAGTGGAAAAGAAGCAAGGCTGGATCACCGTCGGGGACCTGGAAGGCTGTATACATTACAAAGTTGGTAAGTCTCCAGACATGGGATTGCAAATTCAGTGTATTTACTTCGTCAGAGTTATTCAGTTAAGTTTCATTCAGTTTTTCAGTCAGATATTGATGATGCCTATGTGACCAGCTTAAGATGTTGCTGGAACCTAAAAGTATATTCGAATTATTCCCCCAGAAGTCAAATTTGTGAAGTTCAAAGGAAGCATTCAGAATTAAGTCCTAGGCTCCAGTTTCAACTTTTATAGGTACTTCCTCCCAAGGACACATTAAAAGAATAAAAATGTACTATGCCTACAAGGTCAAAGGGACCAAGAGGAGAGAAGCCAGCAAACAACAGATGTCAATAAAAGTGAACAAGAGGAACAGACCTAGCAGACCAGGAAATGCTAAACCTATAATCGGGAAAATTATCAAAATAATCCAGTCACTCTGCAGAACACAGAAAGTCCCAGGGACTGAGGGCCCAGGAGAATCTGAGGCAGTGTTATAAGGTATGTCTGAAAAAGGAAGGATTTGGGGGAAGCGGATCAAAGCTAGGCCTCCAGGACCTTCCCAGCAGGCAGGGTGCTCCCTCCCTCACTACAGCAAAAGAGGAAAGGTTTACATGGCCAGTTGATGGTGGGCATCCTCGTGAGGGCATACTTATGCATGACCCTCCCTTTGCCTCTTTAGCTCCCAAAGTGTTGGCAACCATGATGATGATCATATTCTCAAGGAAGAGTTTGAAAGACTTGTCTTTGAAGAAACTAAATGGCCAGAAAGAAAAGATGTACAGGTACTAACATTTGAAGTTATGAAGAAAAAGGTCTGCTATCTAGCTACTCAGCAATGAATCCTAGCAGCTGATAGGTCTCCTATAAATAAGTGGAGACAGGGAACATGAGGGAAAGTGAAACAGAATTTAAGGACCTTAGAATAAACAAAGATAATGAGGAGTAAAGAAAATATAGGGAGAAAAGGAAGGAAAGAATTTTAGAGGATTAGACAAATTGTTTTGGTATCAGAAGAATAGGGCTGTTTAGAAAGGGAGAGCAGGTGGGGAGAGATCATTAAGAAACCAATCTTACAAACTGTCGCATATTGGCAGAAATAAAAATTTTAATAGAAATGTTGAAAGATAAAGATGAGGAAATGTCCTAGAAAGAAGAATAAAAGAAAAGGGAAAGGAAAGAAAAAGAGAAGAAAAAATTAACCCAGATGTTCAAAATCTGAGTCTTAGAAAAAAGGGAAAAAAGAGGAATGTAAGAGACTTTTCTAGACCCAAAGGCCTTGGCATCCCAGATTAAAAGGATTCTGAGTACCCAATATACTTACTTTAAAGAAAAAAAAAAGACTTCAAAGAAGGCCCACCAACTGATATTTCAGTACCAAGATGGCAGAAGTCCTTAAAGCTTCTGTATTCTAAGTAAATTGATAAACATTTTATATATAGTAGATACAGAAACAGAGGCTTGGTACTTCTCAACAGCAATCCTGGAAGTTTAAAACTTCTGCCTTCAAAATCTGAAGGCAAAATTATTTCTAACTTATATTTTGTAACTGTCAGTATTGGGGTTCATATGTTTGTGTGTGTGTGTGTGTGTGTGTGTGTGTGTGTATTATAAGGAATTGGCTCTCATGATGATGAGACCATGAAGTCCCTGCAGTCAGCAAGCTGGAGACCCAGGGGAGCCAATCTTGTAGTTTCAGTTCAAAAGCCAGCAAGCTCAAGACCCAAGAAGAACTGTTGATGCAGCCTGAGTCCAAAGGCCAGAAAAGACTAAGTTCCCAGCTCAGTCAGGCAAGAGGATGCAGACTTTTGCTTTTATCCAAGTGTTCAATTGATCAAATTGTACCCACCTATTCTGGGGAGGACAGCCTGCTCTCATTTAGAAACGCCCTCACAGACACATGCAGAATAATGATTGACCAAATATTTGGGCACCCTGTAGCCCAGTCAAGCTGACAAATAAAATTAATCATCATATCATCAAACCATTGATCAACTTTGGTGCAAAATGAACAAATTTTCAGGTGTGCAGGGTCTCTAAAATGAAAATTTCACACACCATGCTCAGTAGCTACCAGAAGATGTGTTCCACCAAAATGAAGAACTAAACCTGGTAATCCAGGAAAAAGATGAAGAAAATACCCAGAATAATGGTGAAAGGAACCAAAATGATAACTCTGCCACTAGCCTAGAAAGAAATCAGTCCCAGCTCAGTAGGACGATGCAGGATTCCAGGAGAGTGACTTCAAGAAAAATAAAATGGTACCAATGGATTCCCCGCTGCGGTTGACCATGATAAAAGGCGTGTCTTAGCACAAAGTTTACACATGCTTAGAGTAGGTAAAATAGGGTAGTGAGGAAAAATTAAGGAAATGTAATTATGGTATATCACATGCCCCAGCTGTGAACACTGACAATTTGAACACTTCATGTTGCTTTAACCAAAAATATAAACTCTGTGTTGGAGGTGTGAGGGAGAAAGTGATTTATGTGTATGTAGAGATAAAAGGAGATATAAGAAACTACACCCTTTTCTTATTGTGAGGTTTGGTAGATAGTGTCTACAATTGAAGAAAATAAAAAAAAAACTGAATAAGCACATTACTTGGAAATCTGGAAATAAATTGCCAAATAAGAAGTTTAAAAAGTTGCAAGTATTTGTTTGTGGGAAACAGGACTTGGGGCTGAGGCAGTTTTTTATATGCCTTATATGACCATTTGACTTTTTAAAATATGTTTCTATAAAACATGTTCAAAGTTGATTAAAATTAAGAGAATGTGTGGAGGTTGTTAAATGTGACCTGGATAAGATGGATTATTTAATGTAAGGAGTGTCCATAGAGGGGCAGCAGAGTAGCTTTCCACACCTTCACTTCAAAAGTGTCTGTGACATAGTGACAGAAAAGCATGGTGCACAGTTGATATTGTTACCTGAAGAGCTGGTCCAATCGTGTGTGTTATGTGACAGAGGCTGAAAGCTACTTAGGTGTGTTAAAGACAGAGTATGAAACAGGGCCATGCTACAGAAGAGCTCAGAAAGCAAGAATTCGGTCATTTGGCCCGTCCTTGCAAGAACCCCAGTATGTTGTCTTCTGCCAACTGAAGAGGGGACTGTTCTGAAGCAAAGTCTTCATGTACCTTTCCTCTAATTTCATTTCAAGTGACCTTCCCAGATATCTTGACACTAGGAAGCATTGGTGCTATATAGTGAACTTGAAGGTTCCAGTGCCTAAAGGGATAAGCCCCCACTATTTATTTGGGTTTTATTTTTTTAAAAATTATCCTTACAACACAATGAGCTTATTAGTATGCATTTAAAGCAGGTGTTGAAGAAAATAAACATTAAATGCCTGTAAACATATGTGACCACAGCTGCAGTCAAATCTAGCGTAGGCAATGCACAGAGAAACAAGTTAAGTGGTATTTTTAAAGACAGGAATGGATGCTTAAAAGACACAGTATTATTCACAAACTAGACCACATGGGGGAGCATTTTTCCATAGCAAGCTGGGAAGGTACAAGCTCTTCTCTGCTCCACTGTATATTTTTGTGGGATTCAGAATTATTCAGTACTTGCTAATAAGATTCCCTAGAATTCTAATTTTTTTCTTGTTTGTAATCTGATTATTTGGCAAAATATCAAACAAGCATCTCATTATTCTTACCAGGAAGAATGCAGATTCATATGCCCATTTGTCTTCTTTTAGAGTGTAGGCTTCTTTTGGGGGGAAATAGATCCTGCATTCATAGGAAAACAATGTAGTTTAAGTACTACTATGGAAACGGTTTGAAAGCTATTTCTAGATACTTCTCTCATAAAACTTTTAGGATTTTCTTTCAGTATTTTACCTTTATTACTTGGCATTTGTAATATTCCTAATGATCAAATGTTATGTACAAAACTAATATTATATAACTACAGAGCAATAAAATTCATTACAGGAAATAATAAAGTTTGTGTGTGTTATCTCTTGCATATACCTGGCAAGTATTCTTTCAAATCTCTGAAGCTGCAAAAGTCCTATGGCTCTAAATGTTAGAAGGGCCAGTGCAAATCTGACCTCTTCCTCCTAATCACTGCTATCTCTTTTCATTGCCCTAACATTAGAAGACTGACGTATACGGATACATGCAAAATGAAATATAACCAGAGAGCAATAACTGATCATTATCTACCAGAATATTGAGACAAGTTTAATTTTCAGAACATTTTTTGCCTCAGTTATCCAGAGAACTACTTTGGGCTCCATTTTGCTTTCTTTGAGGGATTTCAGTCAAAACACTGAGATCTTTTTATAGTGCCTGGTTACTTTAGTATACTCAAATTTACATGAAATTTTAAAACCATAAAATGGGAGAAAACAGAAAAACAAGTTATATATCCAAGATTCATTTATATTTATCTATTGCTCTTAGCCTATATATATTTTGATACACTTGTATTTTCAAGGCTATTTTAAGCTTTAATCTTGAATCTTTGCATAAGTTTTAAGTGAGAAGATTAGAGAATAATCTTATAAAGTATTCATATAATGAAAAATTGTGGAGACAATTGGAAACTTAACATGTCATCTAATAAGTGCATTAGTATTTTCCTACCCAGTTTCTTCAGGATAGAGAATATTCCTTTTCAACAGATATTTTATGAAGAAAACGCCTGGTATGTGCATCAGTTGTAGATTACAGACTTTCTAAGAATTAAAATCTACATTTAATATTTAAAGATCCTGAGGCATTTAAAGGATTCTGTAACCTCTCAAGGTCATCACTATAAATATCAATCACTATGGTATCAAAGACACATAGACCACAGAAGATCAGACAACAAAATATATTCTTCCATTCAATAAACATTATTATTACTTTGTATAAGGTAAAAATAAAATAGACAACAATGAAATTTTATCAAGATTCTATCCATGGAATTTAAAATGTTTAATATTGCACTTTCCCAGAGAATAAAAAGGAATTGGCAAAGTATGTGAAACTCTTAAAAATAGGCCATTATCAGAATTCAGGTCTCCTAATATTCCAAAATTCAATACAAACACAAACAAGCAATTATTCTACTTAATAATTAGAACTTGGGGCTGGGGATGTGGCTCAAGCAGTAACGCACTCGCCTGGCATGCGCGGGGCGCTGGGTTCAATCCTCAGCACCACATAAAAATAAAATAAAGATGTTGGGTCCACCGAAAACTAAAAAAATAAATATTAAAAAATTCTCTCTCTCTCTCTCTCTCTCTCTCTCTCTCTCTCTCTCTCTCTCTCTCAAAAATAAATAAATAACTAGAACTCTAATCTGAATAATAAGCAATTGGCACCTTTTATGTCTCTACCCATTTGCATTTTTTCTACCACCTTGCCATACCAGCTTTAGCTACTTACATTTGGTTGAACCTAAAATCCAGGTAAAGTAATATAAAAGACACACACACAAAAAAAGATTCTGCTGACTAGGTATGGTAAAGGAAGTGAAATCTGTATCTATGAAAAAAATCCCACGCCAGGAGCATCACCCTCAAATATGGAGTGTGTATATGTGTGTGTATATTTACATCTTGTGACTTATACATTCACTGATACAAATTATTGAATAAATTGATGTACTTTTTAATTTACAACTATTCTATTACAGTTAAATATGAAAGGATCAAATTCTTGGTGATTGCCTTAAAGAATGCTGTGGAGATATATGCCTGGGCTCCTAAACCATATCACAAGTTCATGGCATTTAAGGTAAGTGGGCCTGTGATTGCTTGGTTTTCCGTTTCCTCCAGCCATCTGTTCTCCACATAAACCAATACCAATTTTACTACATATGACAAATAATAAACCTATTTTGGAACTGTAGGAACTCATAGATTCATTATTTTTAAAACTACTATGAGATTAGTCAAACTAAATTTCTTTAAATATTTATTTTTTAGTTGTAGTTAGACACAATATCTTTAATTAATTCATTTATTTTTTTATGTTGTGCTGAGGATCGAACCCAGGGCCTCGAATATGCTAGGGGAGTACTCTACCGCTGAGCCACAACCCCAGCCCAGTCAAACTAAATTTTATGTTTACCTTCCTTCATTTGAGATCTGCAAATCATCATCTGCAAGAGACATTTGGTACAGGATGGTTACCAGGCAAAGTATTGATTATGATGCTGTGCAATGATATCTGTTTTAAAAGCATCTAGAGTGTTATCTGGTGTTTGGGCTCAAAAGGGCAGACCACTGGCAGCACTGAATCTCCAAGTCTTACAATCATGAGGCTTTCTGGACCAAGTCTCTAAAACTCAGTTGATGCTATCTCCCTGTTGCTATTAGACTTCCCTGAAATGAACACTGAGTGTAGTCATTCATGGAAATGACCTAGTTTTTCTGCATTTTCCCAGGGGATTCATGAGATTGAGTAAAAGTGGGATCGGAATATGTTTAATCCCATCTGCCTCAGCTCATGAAAGCTGACCCCCAAATGCCAGAAAGACTTGTACTTGCAGGCCCCCTGATGTGTTCAGACTGCATAGCCAGTGTGACTTTATCTTCTGTTTTCTCTCTGCCTGTGTCTGTCTGTCTTTCTCAGTAGCTCTTTGGCCCTTGACTTTTCTCCATTTTTATAATTACCATCTCTCTTTGGCTTTTTATTTATTCTCTCCTGCCACATATGTCATGTGGGAGCCAAAGCTGTCCCTCTTCAGGGCTGAATCACCCCACTTCTCTGTTGTTCCCTTAGTGCAAGTGGCTCATTTGTGATGTGCTCAGGAAGACAGATTGATCAGTGGAAATGGGCTCCCCTCCATAACCCCACTTTTATGGAAAGGAATTTTTGGAATGCATTAGGTTCATAATAACACTTAAGGGATGTCTCCGAAAATCTAATGTGCTGCTGCTCCTGTTGTGCCAAATTCTCTCCATAAAAGCTTTTCAGTGGAGATCCCATTCCCATTCTGACGTTGAAGTCACTGCCATCAGGTTACTAGCCAAAGCAATGAGAGAGTGCAAAATGCTCTGTTCAGCAGACCCGCCCCAGCCTGCAAGAGGGAAAAGCAAAGGCAAGAACTTGAATAGGGAGAACTAGAGCTGACCCCTAGGGACAGGAGGGGAACGCTTCCTATGCTGTGAGATGCTAGCAGAAGATGAGGGGAGAAGGGTATGTTAGGTAGCAGCGATAGTATCACCAGGGCAATGGTGGTTTCTCAAATCCTCCCCTAGATTTCAAGATGCAGTAAAGGTAGTGTGTGAGTAAGTCGTAGCAAAGGAAGAGGAACACTCAACAGCTGGTTGGGGCTTTGGTCCACAGAAGCTCAGCTAGAACTTTCTAGTTAAACCTTAGTTGTCAATGCAAGTCATAAGTCTTGTGATATTTCACCTCCATCCCTTTCTCTTATTGCCCAAACCTAAGTCTTAGATCTCAACACTGAGTTTAGAGAAAGCCTCTCTGATTCCCACTCAGTAACTGAAGGAAAGTGGAGGCCAGAGCATGCTCACCCCAGGCTGTCTCTGAAAGATAGCAACCACAGATGGGCCTTGCTGCCACATAGCAAAGAGAAGGGTCAGAGAGGTGGCAGGACCTTCTCCAGAGAGCAAAGGCCAGAAGTAAACAGAACAGCAGCACCCAGACACCAAGCTTTAAAGATAGAATGACACTATGAACATAGCTATAAACCACTTTCTCTGCTGTAAACCCTGCACTGCCCTGAGGACCAGAGATGGAGAAAGGAGGCAAAAAGGGCTGATGGACCCTTCCTCCTGGAGCTAGAATATGAATAGACCTACCAAAGACAAATATCCTGGCTTTTCAGCTTTTCAGAAATTAACTTAGTGGCTACATATTATTCAGATAATGTCTTTAAATGATGTGGATACTTACAGGGTGATTTTTAAAGTCTTTTTCAGATCTTCAGCACAAGCCCCTGCTAGTTGATCTCACTGTAGAAGAAGGTCAAAGATTAAAGGTTATTTTTGGCTCCCACACCGGTTTCCATGTAATTGATGTTGATTCAGGAAACTCTTATGATATCTACATACCATCTCATGTAAGTTTCCCAAAGCAGACTATAAAGGGCCTTCTGCATGTAAAAGATTTGTTTTGCACATTTTTAGAAGTCATGCTAACCCTTACTAATTAGTAAAGCAGATGGACTTCGGGCCTTCACCAGGAAGACAGAATGCTTTCAACCCAACTTTTCAATTCTGCAGCTATTTCAATGAAATTGGCACATGGGCATTAAAATAGGTTGAAAGTCAAAATCTAGAGCTTGTATGTATAATCATATTAGTATTATTATGTAATGATTATTATAATGTAATTATATTCTTATTACTGTTTTATTATACTATATATTATATCTATATATATAATCTATATATAATAATATACTATATTTAAGTTTTTATAGGTGCTCCACATCTGGGATGATGGGACAAAATAGGTTAATAAGTAAAACATATAAATTTAGCTAATTTTTATTACTTCCTAAAACAGAGTAACATATAAAGAGATTATGTGACATTAATCTACATATTGTTTCTTTGGACTTTATTAAAATGTATTTTAATTTTTCCTTCAGGGCATGGATAAGTTTCCATTTTCAGTTTTGAATGGAAATTGTGTGGGAGAAAAACAATGATCAGATACTAATTTCCTGGAGAAAATCCCTTTTCAGCTAGTTTTAGTTCCTCTTTACACTATACTGCCTCAAGCAGCAGAGCTCAGCCCCTTGCCTTTATCTGAATGGGCTTTGCAGATGGACATGTGAGACAGCTTCTGCAACCTTCAGCTTGCACGTCTGTCAATGGGAATGCCAGAACCTATCCCATAGGGTTATCATCAGCATTAAATTAAAAAATGGATATAACATTCATTCAAATTTGTAGTTCTTTTTTTAAAAAAATATTTTTAGTAGTAGATGGACACAATACCTTGATTTTTTTATTTGGTGCTGAGGAGGGAACCCAGTGCCTCACATGTGCTAGGCAAATGCTCTACCACTGAGCCACAACCCCAGCCCTGTAGTTCTTCTTCTTAACAATATAATATCCCAATTACTCTGCTGATATGCTGCCTAAAACATGACTCCTAGAGGGAACTGCTGCACAGATTCACTCTCTAGAACTGTGCAGTATAAATTATGCATCCTGTGTGTGATCCTCAGGTGACACACAGAAGACACTGTCAGGAGAGTCTGAGGTCTTTTCTGTTGCTGATGGTATGTGAAGAGTTTGGAGACTCTAAAGAAGCACAGTCACAGAAAAAGATTATTTTAGTGCATTGTTGTACACATGCACACACACACACTAGTCATTCATTGCTACATTACTCTTCACACCTGTGTGCGTGTGCACATAGAGCTCACACTCAGGCTCTCTGTGAGGGCATCACTGTGCTTGTTCCCGATCCCAACGTTCCTATCCATCTATCCATCAAGTACATACTGGGCTGCTGCGACATCCTCAACCAGGGATCACAGCAGCACCACATCTTCTAGGACAGGTCAGTTGACACTTATTTCAATTGTATGTTTTTTGTTTTTTTTAATTAGTGGTAATTCTAATTTTTTTCTAAACAAACCATTAATTTGGATTATTTTGGTATTTCAGCACCCAGATAAACAATCTGAGTCATGTACTCATAGCCTGTCTGGTGGGGACCGTCTTAGCCCCATTACAGCTGCTTCGCCTCATTCAGCTGCCTTGCTTTCTCCTCATCTTTTTGGGAAGCAATTGTTCTAACAGAAAACACATGAATTTCAATACCAGAAACTGATATGTTCAAATGCCAGTTCTCCCACCCAATACTAGCATAGCTTTGGTCAAGTTACCTAACCTTTCTGAGATACAGTCTCCTTATCTGTGAACAAAGATAACTACCACGGGGATCTGTTCTAAGGGCCAGAGATCATATATGTAAAGGGTGCCTCACAAATACTAGGTACCCCATCAATACTGTGTTGTTGCTTTTAGGAACAAGTAAATTGGATTTGTTATCTAGCAACTAAGTTTATATTTATCAGGGCATCTGACAGATCTGTGATTAAATTAAGCAAAGAAAATCGTAGAGTGAAAGTTTCCATAAAAGCTTTTTTAAATTGCAAGAGATGAAAATCAAGGTGTTGTCTTATTTTCAAAAAGAATAATGCATGGCTTTTCTTTGTCTTTCAGATTCAGGGCAATATCACTCCTCATGCTATCGTCATCTTGCCTAAAACAGATGGGATGGAAATGCTTGTTTGCTATGAGGATGAGGGGGTGTATGTGAACACCTATGGCCGGATAACTAAGGATGTGGTGCTCCAATGGGGAGAAATGCCCACATCTGTGGGTAGGTTAACCATTCCTTATCTCCTTCAGCAGTTACACCCCCCAAATGAAACGAAAGTCAAGAAATGTGAAACAACCATTTGAGTCCACAAAAAAAAAAAAAAAAAAAAAAAAATCTGTGAATAACACTTGTAAGACTTACTTTGTCTGTTTATCTCAAGTCGTTTGTCATTTATGTGGTTAAGATGTGAACAGATGCTGTGAGTTATTGCCCATCTAATGTTTTTAATGCAGTTTTGGAAATTCCTTTTGACAGCCTACATTCATTCCAATCAGATAATGGGCTGGGGCGAGAAAGCTATTGAGATCCGGTCAGTGGAAACAGGACATTTGGATGGAGTATTTATGCATAAGCGAGCTCAAAGGTTAAAGTTTCTTTGTGAAAGAAATGATAAGGTAAATCCGTTTCAACATTTGCATTAGTGTTTGCATTTTAAGAGACCACCAGGTACCTGTGAAACCTTCATTCTCCTTTATACTGATCTGAATCACCTCTGTGTTAATCAGTAGTATCTTGAAATGGCATTATCTGGTTTGACTCATGTGAACACTCAAGATATATTACTCACATATCAAAACAAACATCTAGAAATTTCTCATAAGCTCTTATATATAACTTCTGTGGGCTGCGGGCCTTCTGACAACTCAACAGACATCCCCAGATTCTCCTACGCACTTAGAGCAGTTGGCCCATCATCTTCATCTCCCAGTGGGTCAGCTTCACAATTCCCCTCTTAGACTCTTCACAAAGTCACTATCAAAACCTAACCCTACTCTTATATTCACCCTTAAGTGTAAAACATTTGAAATGTATAAATATAAACTTTTGAAAGTTGTCACCCATTCCTTAAGAAATGCACAATCACAAACTCAACTAGTGCCATGTCCTGTGTCATTCCAGCCATGTCTCTTCTGAAATGTCATAGGGGGACTGTTCTCCAGTGGAATTGGCTGTGTCCATGCAGCATGATCAGACGCTTCTGAGGGGTATCCTGCAGCAGTGCTTCTTCTACCGTGCCCTCCCTGTAGAGTAACCCAGTTTTTAGTAGCTAAGCTATATTTGCATTTGTAAATCCCACCTTTGTGGCCATGGCCAACAAAGAGATGCTGCCCCCGTGCAGCAGGCATAAACACCTAGGAAAGAACGGGACAGGTTGGGCTGCTGTATACCTCTTCGTTCACCCTGGGGTTCCCCATTGGCCAGGCTGGTCTTTGTCCAGCCCTGGTGGAATGGGCCTAGACTACATCCCACCCTGGCCAACTTCCCTGGCCTGGTGTGGTCTGGGTGGACAACAGTTATGGGTGGCAAGGATGTACCAGAGACTGAGGAGTATTATTAAAAAAAAAAAAAAAAAAAAAAAAACAGAGCTAACCTAGTAAGATTCCAACAGCTACCCAGTCTCTGGGATCCCAGGATGAGGAGTGATCTGGGTGTGAACACCCACACTCTGGTTCACTGATGACCCACTCTAACAGGCCTATTTCAAGCCAGGCCCACATCATTAAAAGAAGGCTGGACCACACCAGTGTCTAGACCTGAGGTGGAGAGCCCAGGACACACAGCCTGGAGAGAACAGCAGCCCTTTCCTTCCCTCATTATGGCCTTCCATGGGTTCTCTCTGTCCTTCCCCATTTTGATTCAATGACCCTAAGAGTAGCTTTACTTTCATATGTAGCATTAACTGAATGAAAAGCATTTCCATAGACTTCTTAAGAAGTTGTTGGGAGAGAACATTCTTCTGAAGAAGTTATGGAAATGAAGTAGCAGAGACTTTATACTAGTGATAAAAGCAAAATAAATGCCTTGGACCAAAGTTAGGTGTTGGCTGATGAAGGGCTACGCCACAGCCCCAAATCCTGTTTTCCAAGGGCAGTGGTTCATTTACATTCAGCTCAAGCAAGCAGTAACCAGAATTTTGCTCACTTCTCTCAGTCATTTGATAAAATGATTTAACAGGCTCAGACCTAATGGACTGTGGTTCTACTTATTAATGCCATTATCTGCTCTGGCCACAAATATGCCAGCATCAGCAGAGAAGCTAAGTGTTAACTCCCAAAATGCCACAGTAAAGAAGCATTAAACACTTGACTGTGTTTGACCACAGCCATTGAAATTGCTTGATTTGAAATTTTAAAAATTGGAAATGGAAGTTATATAATAGTAGACCCAAAGTTTGCCCATGACTTTGGGAATTTGAAAGGATCCTCTTCCACCTTAAAGTCTGCCTTCATGTCATTTATGAGGGAGAGAAGGGGAGCCTCTGTGCCTTTCTGAAAATCATCAAAGGACCTGTTGTGTCCTGGGCCAGAAGTCAGGACTTTTATCCTAGCAGGAAACTCTCTTTTAAAATGTGAGCATTCCAAAAGATGTCACAATGATATCCAGCCCCTGCAGCGTCCCTGGAGGCCAATACCGTAATAGTAGTTGATATCAAACCAGAGTAATAAAGGCAGGTGTGTTTACATAGGCTGCACTGTCTCAGAAGGCACTTTATAAGCACTAGCCATTGAGTCTTAAGAGCTGACACATGGCAGGGATAGGACATGTGAAAGGAAATGGATGGACGGTTGAAGAAAAGAGGGGAAAAAAACATGCAGTCGAACTAACTTGTTTTTAATTTCAAACAGGTATTTTTTGCATCCGTGCGATCTGGAGGAAGTAGCCAAGTGTTTTTCATGACCCTCAACAGAAATTCCATGATGAACTGGTAACAGAAGAGCACTTGGCACTTATCTTCATGGCGTTATTTCTAATGTAAAAGAACATAACTCATGTGGACTTATGCCAGTCTAGAGGCAGAATCAGAAGGCTTGGTCGAACATACCACTTTCCCCTTTTCCTCTCCCTCCACCCCTCCCGATACAGTCCATCTTTCAGTGTTGCAGCCCGGTTGAGAAGGAGAGAAAAAGGTGGCAGGAATGTCCAGGAGATCCCCAAGGATGCTGCGTTGTCCGTGGACAAAGATGGACCATGTGCCCTTCGGAGTTAGGGATAGAAACAGATATTGTGTGCTCTTCTGAGTAAGCTGTGTTATGGTGGCTTTTGAGGTTTTTTTTTTTTTTTTTTTTGGTTTTTTTTTTTTACCTTTTTTCTTTACTCCCTTACTTTGTAAGAATGGGGAGAGAATGCTCACTGAGAAAATGAGTCTGTTTTTAATTGTCTGCCTGCTAGCTTTAAGTACACAGTATGTTGTAAAATTTCCGATTTCCAATGGTGAGAGACAGCACAATAAATGTACTTTATCTCCTTTCACTGAAGGCCATCACTGCATAGTGGGGTGATTTAAGAACTCTCTTGCCTTCACCAACCCAAAAGGTTGCTTTTTGATAGCAACTGGCTAATGAGTTTTTAAAAGAGAAGAAAAAATACTAGTTTTCCCCTCTTTTGGGAAATAGATTTTAAATGGCTAAACTACTAGCCTTAGTCTAATAAAATCAACTACCACTTTTGTGAGTCTGACAGGTCATATTTTTATATGGCCCTTTATAGAATGGAGCGTGTTGAATGGGATAGAAATGCCATTGAACAAGTTGGCCTGGCCACTGAGGAGGGGCTGTAATGCACCCTTTCCTCAGCTATTATGCAACAGATCAGGGCAAAAGGGGACAACAGACGGAGTCAGACAGAAAGAGCCTCTGGGAAACAAGCTTATATACGTGTATATGTACACACACACACACACACACACACGTTGTTTTTTAAATGCACAAAGCGTCCCAGTAAGAGGTCACTTATTTGGGGCTTCATTTGGACTGAGACTTTGTTTTTGTGGGAATTGGGGAGTGGGTGACATCCAGGCTCTGGACATTCCCAGCTCTCTCCTGAGGGTGCCACTTTCTCAAGATGAAAACTGTGACTGAAAAAAAAAAAAAATCAATAACAAATGTTTCTGAGCTGCCAGTGTTCTCCTTAGGTTGGTGAGAGAAGGGAGTAGACTCCTAAGCCTGCCGCAGACAACAGCGGGCATTGTTGGCTCAGATTTTAATGAACTTGAAAGCAAGGCTTTGGCCAAAATTCTGAGACCCTAATCACTTTACCTTCCTCCAAATTACCCAACATACGGTAAACAACATTTGTGCAGAGATATGTATGTATTTAGTTCAGGTTGACTTGTGTCCTTATAAACTCTTACTCAAATGATTTGAACTTTTACGTGACTGTCTGGGATTTTTTTTCCAAAGCTACAAGCATGGCCGCCTGTGGTATCGAGGTGTTGCAAAAAACGATATCTGTGTTGCGCTTCCTGTTTTAACCTACCTCGTTTTGTTTGGTTTTGTTTCACTGTTCATCACAGCAGTGTTATCTCCAGGAGACATATAGAGAGCTCAACTGGCAATCTCAGGAGTATTGACTGTTTTAAAAACGAAACAGTAGTTGACCAAATTGTTCTTTAAAAATTGGGGGGCGGGGAGAGGGGGTCCAATGACAAAAACTAATATGGCTTGTTTTGGGAGAAAGCAATTACTGTGAATGGATCCAAAGAAAAATCTGTGATCCTACTGATTTTGCCTAAATACAAGAGCAGCTGATGTACTATTAATGAGAACGAAATACATTAGAAAACTGGTACCATTTCAATCCTGTGGTTTGGGGCAAGGGGAGAAGGGAGGGGAAATAATCTGATTTCCAAACCAGTTGATTATGCCCCCCTGCCAAAGGTGGTTGTCATTTGCATTTATTTTAAGCATTTAGCACACAGGAATGCAACTGAGGATCATCTTCAGGCAATCACAAGAGGTCCTCATCATGGTCCCTTTAGTTCACAAAAACAATGAATTGCTCCCGTTCTCATTTTTACTGCTGTGATTATGCTGCCGAATAACACTGTCTTCACAAATTCCATGCAACAAATTCAGCAATAACTTTTTGGACTGAACTTAACAACTACTGTAATTGGATGCCGATGTGGACAAAATGCATTGATCTGGTCTCATCCCCAATGTGATTGCCACCAGCTCTTTATATTGCTGCTGTGGTATTTTAAACCAGAGCTTCTTTAAATTATGTTGCAAACTGATCTTTGTTTTTATGTTTTGTTTTGTTTTGATTTCTAAGTGATGAGTTCGAAAACACACAGCTTTAAATGATTTTTTTATTGTGGGTTTTGGGTACAGTTAAGAAATAAAAGGGAATCATTGTGTTTAAACATAAGGTAGTTTGTGAATGTATTTTTTAAAATCTAGATTCATTGAAACAAAAAAAACATAAGAAAACAATATTAATGCAGTCTTGTTTACAGTATGTACAGTGACATGACATAGAACATGAGCTTTTCTGGTGCCAACAACAATAAAACACAAACGTTAAACATCAAGCCATGCCTTTTATATTTTCGTACAAATGTCTTACATTGAGTATAAGGCAAAATCAAATTTAAAAGGGACCCCCATAAATCTCCTTAAAACATAGTTCTGGAATTCCTTGAAAGTTTTATCTTCAAAAAAAGATATTTCCCTATCAGGACAGGACCCAGCCCTGACACATCCAGGCCTCGATCATGCAAATTTTATCAGAATTATGTCCTTGTGGCTCATACCATTCCCGAGTTTTTGGTTTGCTTTATTTTGGAGGGAGGGACGGGTGTTCTCTTCATTCATTTGAATAGCATCTTAATAAAAATGTTTTTAGTTTTGATCTTCATGTAGAACTAGAAATTGGCTCATTTTTTTTCTACAAAATTGGAGAATTGAACTCTCCCTCCCCAAAGTAAGCTTAACTAGATCTCTCAGTCTTCTTCACTGAATTGATCATTATACAGCAAAAAAATCATCCAGCAAACTCCACCAAGCCTGCCCACACCATAGTCTTGGTCCAGGGTCTGGCAGGTGATCCTCGTTTCCAGTTGCTGGTCAGGGGACTTGTTGCATAGGTTCCTGCATCCAGTGGGTAGTAGAAATGGATGAGCTATAAGGCCCCTTCCTAATGGGAGTCAGTCGTGTCCACGACAGTTTCATTCAGATGCTTGTCACTGCACACAATGTAGAGGAAGACAACTTGTACTACGCTGCACATAAAATCTAATGACCGTTTGGATAGATCTCATTATTTTTCTTGGAGACTCAAATAATGCTTCAAGAAGACCCAGAGCTATTCACTTATTGATGACAGGGTAGATTAAGGCATGGGTAAAATCTCTCGAGGCCACTTGGACAGGAGCTCCATTTTTCTAACACTTTTGACATCACTTTCTAAGCTGCATTCCTAACACACCTTGCGTCAAGAACACATTTATTAAAAGCATCCTAATATCTGGTTGTCAGGAACTACTAACAGTTTTCTGTCTGCTCTTGTGACTCATTGGTAATTGGTGTCTCTGGTCCCTCCTGTGCTATAGATTAGAAAGAGGTGTGATAGTAATGCTGGAGCCATTTTGTTATTATGTGTTGCCCAAGGAGGAAGGGTCAAGTTTGATCTCCCGTTCCAAGAAGTTAAAAAAAAAAAAATGCTAATCCTACTACTATGTGTACCAGGTCCCATCACTGTATCCTTGAAAAGTGGAAGAGCTCTTTGTGTTAGTAGTGTGTGCTGTCTTTGAAAGTCTGCTTGAATAGGCATCACTTGCATTTGTGCTGGTTGCTTTGAAATGTAAGATGTGCTGCATTATTTTTAAGAAGGAATATGAAGTTATTGGTCAAAGCTTAATCTTAACCTATAGCAGGAAAACCTGAGAAAATCCACAACATGCTGATAGCAATTCTGAATCACCCTACCATGCACCTTTCCATGCAAACCATCTGCTACGATGTTCTGACAATTTCAACAATTTGTATAAATTGTTAGCTACTTTTTAGTTCACTCCTCAAATATTTAAATCTAACCAAATCAAACAAAGCATAACCAACCAACCAATCAAGCAAAAACTGGCTTCTCCTGAGACTACATAGTACAACATAAAATCTAAAATCCAAGATTCAAAATTTGATTTACTTTACTTGTCAATATTGTCTCATAAATGCTTCTGTACTTTTGCCTTGGTCAACATAGCAATATCAGGAACTCCAAAATGAGCTGTCTTAAATGAGTCTAAAATAAAATGGTTATAAACTGATCTCTTTTCGGAAGTCTCAACAAAGAAGAGAACCTCTTGAGAATTGCACATTTAAAACTGAAAATATATACATTTCTACCAAATATTTTCTAATACTGTTTTGATTTCCATACTGTATCTTTGTTCTGATAATTTTTCCATAGACATCTAGAATATTCAACAATTTGCAAAGCATTAAACAGTGTGAGATCATAACCTGTGCTTTGAAATTTATTCTCCTAGATGTACCATTCCATGAAGGGCCAGACTGCACCAAATAAAAATCTCCAAATGAATATTTCTTAACAAAAATCCCTGGATAACATTTGAGCTATTTTAAATCCGATCAAAATCTTGGACTCTATATCTGTGATGCCAAACAATTTGGATAAAAACTAGAAAATACTGTTAAAAATAAAACTGTCCTAAAGTTTCCAGATTGTTGGCTTTGGGTAGTTCTCCTCAAGCTAACTCACTCTTGGCATAAGAGGGTGTGGTTTTAATGGTTTATTTTTATCAGCATCAAGTTACATTGCATTATTGAAGTCAAGCAAATGCAGGTGGAAAGGTGAGTTTTCATTTCTAGCAATGGATCATTATTTGTATATAGCAAATGTCCATGTCCCAATTGCCCATTACCATTCTCTCTTCCCTTGGGGCAAATGTTAAGGAATAGTAATACATACCATGGCTTAGGAAAGCCCAGGTATTATCCGGAATCAGAATTTCAAATGTTAGGTAGCAGCATGGAAAAATAGAGATGACAGCCAGGAAGAACTTTTAAAATGAATGTTGTAAAACTGTTTTTGTGCATTTCAGTTGTCTTACTTTTACTGTTAGCGTAACTGTAGAAAGATGCTAAATTTATAATATTAGAATGGGAAACTCATTTTGCTGTGCCAGTGATTAGTTATATCTTTTCAATCTCCAGGTTTCAAAAGTGTTTTAAATTGTCAAAAACCACTGAGATTAAATATTGTCATACCTATGTATCTTCCTGGCATATTTTCTAATCTGAAACTTTTAGTTATTTTCCAGTGTTTTTTCCCACTGCATACAAAAATTCTTTAGGATGTACTTTACACAGCTGTTCCAAGCAGTAGCTAGAAATGCTTTTGTAAGTTCTAAGCCAAGGCTTTGTCATACCCTGTCCTCGAATATATTATTTTATGCTATCTCTATCAAAATATAAATACTGAAACATTAATAATAGTAGGACACCTTTGTTCTTGGAGATTTTAGTATCAATTTAGACAATTCTACAAAGATCTTGGCTTCTTAATTTCCTTATCTTGATCAATGAATTTATCATTATTGATTACTAATTAAGTGATAGTGAGCATCTCTTCCTATTGGCTCCAGGTATGTTCTATCCAAACTCTCAAAATAAAGGCCATTATCTTATGATATCCTTCTGTCTCTTGCATCAACAATATTTCCAATTTTCCTGCAAGACTTTGCTGCACTCATGCTGTGGTCTCTCCTGTGTTATAAACACCCATCTCCTCTAATCCACCCATCTTACTTGTCTGTACCCCTTGACAAAAAAAAAAAAAAAAACCTCCCTAGGAAGAATTGTGCATGCTCACTGTCTAAATTTGACCCTTTCCTTGGTCTTCTGAACAACTCAAATCAGTCTTTCATTACCACTGCAGTAGCTGTTGCTAAGGACACCAGTGATCTCCCACACAAATGCAGTGGTCAAGTTGACTGGCTTCATGCTGCTTAATTTATTTGTGGTGTTTGACACAATGAATAATTACTTCCTTCTTGAAATACTTTCTTGGCCCAAGGACATCCTTCTTAAGTTCCCTTACCACTCTTTAGTGGATTCTTGGCATAACCCAGTACTAGATATGCCATCTTTTTCAGTCTTGGAACTTTCAAAAAACATATGCACTGACAAAACCATTTTTATCTCCAGCCCCAGGTTAGACATAAAAGAATGCCCGGATTTATGTCTAACTTCCTAGTTAGCATCTTCATTTGGATGTTTAACAGCATCTCAAAGTTGACATGTCCAAAACTAAGAATTTGCTCCTATCCATCAATATATAGCCCCTACAATCTTCCCTGTGTTAGCAAATGGCTTCTCCATTTTTCCACTCCATAAAATCTTATTGTAACCCTTACATTTTCTCTTTCATATACCATACCTAATCCATTTTTTTAAATATTTATTTTTTAGTTGTAGTTGGACACAAAACCTTTATTGTATTTATTTTTATGTGGTGCTGAGGATTCAACCCAGGGCCTTGCAGGTGCTAGGCAAGCACTCTACCATTGAGCCCCAACCCCAGCCCACCTAATCCATTTTATAAAAATCAGTTTTTCTTAGCTTCAGAATGTATTCATAGTCCAGTCTGAGTCCAAGCCACTTTTTGTCTGACATCATGCTTTTAAAACATAGGCCAAGGTGTGTCCACTATTGGCCAAGTCCCTCAATACCGCCCCATCTTCTCCACAACATTATCTTCCTCCCAGGGCTGATAAGGCCATAGAGGTAATCTGCCATATCTTTTGTACCTCCCTATCCACATCCACCACTCCCCCTGACTCAGGGTCTATGCCCTTGCTGTCATCCAGTCTGGAAATCTCTTCCGTCCACATGTCTGTATGACTTGCTCCTTCCTTTCCTTCAGGTCTGTGCACAAATCTTGCTTTCCTCTCAGAGACCTAAATAAAATCACCTCCAGCCACCACCATACCAGTCATTTTCTGCTTCACTACCTCTCTGGCTATCTCCAGTACTTTAAAGAATCCCTGACAAGTAGCAGTCACTCAGTAAGTATCTGTTGGATGAAAAACTGAATGAAAATTTTAAATGTCATTTCGGGATTTAAAAGCTATTTAATTTCAATGTTGAACAAAAAAAAAAAAACTGTCTCCAAAAATTTATCAGAAAAGTGTTTTCTTTCATGTAGAAAATAGAAAACCCTCTAGACTTTCTTTCCTGGAAGGCTATTGTAGATGGAAGGCACCTGACTCTGACCCCGTCTGTACTTTACAGCTCCATGAATCGTCTTTACAGACCAAGTGGCAGGGTTGGAAGAGAGGCTGTTATATAGAATCTGGAGAAAAGAGGCATTTCAAAACCCTTAGATGTATACAGATAATGATCCATTTTAAGCTATTGTCATTGCACTAAGTGCAGTTTGGGGATGTGGGGAGAGATTCTGAATTTTGTTTTCTGATCTAAATGTTTAAAAACCACAACAATTTTCCCCCAAGAAGAAGTAGTAAACAATAGTAAAATTATTCCTCCTCAAAAAAAGCCTAATGACATTTTGGGTCTTAATCTTCCAAATGACCATGGTTCTGAGGCCTCTCTGGGTGGCCTCTAACATCTGTATATATTCAGCTTCACTGAATGTTGTTGCATGAAGTTTCATTGTAGGAAATTGACACATGCCTTCTGATGAATTAATTTATTGTTTCACTCAGTCTTGTAAAGGGCACACCTTGTAGTTTCAATTTGTTCAATCATGTATTTTCCTGCTCATTTAATAAAAGGAATATTTTAAAAAATAAAGAAAGAAGATAGTAAAATGATGTAATATGAAGCAGTATATGACAGTGAAAGAATTTTTTTGTTCCTCTATTATTTTCTGTGTCTTTTCACAAATCTGTTGAGTTGAAGGATAATATATAATTCCTTCTAAAAAGCCAAGGTCAAGGTCTTAATCAATCTTTTCCAGGACCAAAACCATTTTGTGGTTCCATGGTGCTTAGTTGAACATTCCTGAAATCTTTTAAGGCATTAGTCCCAGGTGCAGATGGAGAATGTGAAACAGAGGCTAAGAAATGCACAAAGTGTCAGTGACAGTCCTTGTGGACAATCACTCAAGTTGTTATGATACAATAAATGTTTTCAAAATGAGTTCAATAATTTACATGAAAAGAGTATTTTAGAGTGTTGGTTTTCTTTTTCATTATATTTCACCAGCTTGAACACATATTTTTGTAGTTTCATAAGCAACTATGTCCATGTTTTGTGACAGTAACAACTTGATATAAGGTCACTGCCTGCAAAAAAAAAAAAAAATCATGGTTTCCAAAATTCAAAGTTAACTTGCCAAGTGATGGCAGAAGTACCAAGAGCAGCAACACCATGGTCTGAAACATTTTTCAGCCCTGCATCTGGTTTCATGATTCCAGATTATCTTTTATTTTTAATCCATCCAATAAAAGAGGGATTTAGAGCTAGAAGCCATCACTCATGCAGAAATAAAACAGAATAACTATTCACGATTGGACACCAATCAATCAGTGCAGGCCAAAGTCATCACCAGTCAAGGCAAAATAACCACAAAGGACAACACTGTGAGCTATTAAGCTCGCCAGGGATGAGCTTATGCTACTGTAAAGATGCATTTGAGCCCTGGGTTCTGGCCCCAGCACCACCACCACCTCCCCAAATAAACAGGCATTTGAGAGCTGACTGTGATAAGCAGTAGCTGTCAGTAGCTGTTCATTTTATTAAATGTTCTGGTTTGGCAAAATTAAAAGTTGGAAGCCTTTTTGTTGATCTTCACAAGATTTGGGGTTTGGTGGAGGAGGCGTCAGTTATGTTTTTTAAATTTTCCTAACCAATGGGGCGGGGGATGTGGCAACTGTTGTAGATTACTTGTAAAGTTCTAGACATTTCTTCAATATTAAAATATACTGCCCATGTCCAAAATCAATGGGGTAAATATAAATATAAAAAAATCAACAGCATCACCCATTACTCTACTGGTGTCCAAGATTTAGGCTTATGTTGTTGGCTTCCACAAAGTAAGTGGTAACTAACCCCATGTGGCATTCCAGAAACTTCTACAGGCTGTAGTGCCAACCTAGAGGGAGCATGCTGTGAGACATAAGACGCCACAAAGCTCAAAATTTATCAGCTAACTGCATCCGGGTCATCTTATTAGCCCAAGAAAGATTGGCTCCCAATATTTTAAATTATAATTAGTTCCCATCACAACTACTTCAGCAATTTAAAAGCAAGAGAAAGTTCAGTGACACTTTTCAGTGAAACTCAAAATATTTTTAAAAGCCACATTCATTTGAAAAACAATGCTTCTACATGAGTCACTTATCTACAGACAATGCCTAATCTACACAGTGATTGCTGGACCCCTTACTATATATAACTCTGAAACTCCCAGCCCCGTTGAGGTTCTAACCCAGAGTTTGGAAAATAAAATTATGCATTTTCCCTAAGATCTCCCGTTTGTGACTTGATTGTGTTTTATGTCAATGTTTCAATGTGGACAATGTTAACGATCATTGGTTCAGATCATTTTAATAAGGCTACCTTAATCACTTTCAGTTGTCAAAGGACTCAAAAAAATCATAGTATTTACTTTGCCTGTTATATGTCATATTATTTTTGAAGTATTCGAAGCAGCTATGATCTCACTTGACAAGCCATTAAGGAAAACTTAGCATGTCCTATTCATGCCACAGAAAGAAAGTAGCCATGCATTTATCAGCACCTGTTCTGTAGGAGGCCCCACGCTGGATGCTGGGGTAGGAACCTCTGAGGAAGCTGGGCCCTGCGCTTGAGCTGCAGTCTCCACGTATTGCAGCTGAGACAGAGAAGGCAGGGACAGGAGAAAAATGTGCTCTGAGGCAAGAACAAAATTCAGAGTCTATTTTCTGATAGAAGAATGCAGGAATTTCTATGGGACCAAAGAGAAAGGATCCTCTACCTGGAAGGGCTTCAAGGAGGAGATGGCCTTTGCCAGTTTATGGGAAAGGAAAAAAAAAAAGGTTTTCTAACCAGCAGGAGCTTTGAGCAAGAGGAATGGAAAAAAATGGAATGCTCATGTGGGTGCAGAAGTGGCCAGTAGTTCAGAAAGACTAGAGAAAGTACTGGAAGAGCAGGAAAATAAAATCCTTTGAACACATGAATATATAGCACACTCTCTTGACCCCTATTGCCCATCCTTCTGACAAGCCACAGGTGGTTCAGAATCCTGATTCAGCCAGCTGCCTGCCCCCTGGTGGGCAATGTTTGGTGAATGAATATCAGTATCAGTTAGGAACGGCCATGATGCCCACGTGTGGGTGGAAACTCTCCCACTTGCCCATCCCCTGCCCCAGGAGTGGGTCGTTTTGCGTGTGCAGTTCTGATCTTTCTTTCAGTTGCTTCCTGTAGAACTTCCTGAAGAAATTTCCAAATTTTCTCACTGAACCCCAGCTTTGAAGCATGAAACTGTTCTGAGACTCAAGAGAGTTAGAAATAACTTGCTCAAGATCTCAGGGTGAGTAGTTATAGAATAAAAATCAGAAGTTGGCTCTTTTCCTAGGCTAGAGCTCTTTCTGCCAAAGCACTCCAGTGATAATGAGGGGATGAAGGGCATCTTTTTTTGAAATAAAGAACCCTCAGTAACATCTGACCAAAGAGCATTTAGCCTCTGTGACTTCACAATCGAGGCTGTAAATGTCAATGACAGCACCCTGGGAGCAGGCTGAAATAAGAAAATAAATTGAGAAGGGGAAAGCTGAGCAATGGAACATTTTTCCTAAAATAAACAGAAGAATAGACTCTGAAGTCAGAATATATTATGCCAGTTGGGTGACCCTAGATAAATCACCTCTCCAAGCTTCTGTTTTATTTCCTAAAGAGGGATAATGAGACCAGCCCTACCTGCGTCACAACTGCATGCTTTCACATCAGATCTTGGTAAATTTTGTCCCTAGTTGTTCTTATAACATGCCAATAAAATCCAAGAAAAAGTTTAAAGGAATGACTACATAAAAAGAATACCATATTAATGTTAGGGTGTGTGTCCATCTGTATATCTAAAAAGGGAAACATCTGTATATGTTGTGTATGTCACTCTCAACACCCAAACTCATATTTTCCCTCCCCTCTCCCTTTGATAGAATAAAAACCAAATTACTTTTTATTGACTTTCTACTGTTTGATGCACATTTCCATCTGGTGCTTTTTGGGTACTTCTGTATCAGCCTGCTTCACTCCTTAAGCTTTAATGCTTTAAAAAAAGATCAATGTAACTGTACCTCAAGGTAAGATCCTTTGTGAGAATGCCATCTTCAGACTGCAGTTTAGCCTCACCAAACAAGCAGTGGCTTCTGTGGCCAATCTACAGCTTCTTCCCTGATCTGTTTCCACCAACATTCCATCTTCCATCTTTGTGGAAGTTCACGATGACGATCAGGTGAAAGCATTACTTTATGCATCTGGTAGTGAGCTGCTTTTTTATTTCATTACTCAATAAACTTTCCAGATAGCAATCATTTCAGTGTCTCAGCATCTGGAGCAGTTAGCTCCTCAGCAGAGCTGGCTCTGCAGCAGCAAACTCATAGATTAAAATGCTAAGTGAATTTTCACTTAGCAAGAAATCTGTAAGGACAGTAGATGAGTCACATTGGGTGCTCTGTGATGAGGACAAAAGGATCAGGGATGCTCTAATGTGGGGACTACCTCTTGGCCAGGGTTATAATGACTAGAAACAAACTAGAAGAAAATTTGTCACTCAGGATGCTTACCTATGGAAACACTCCGAATTTCTCTCTGCTACTTAGACTGAAGCCATCAACAAGGGACCTACCTGTTGTTCTTGCTGTGCTCTCTTACATGTCCTGAAAGTACAAAATGGTGAATCTATAAGGAACAAAAGCTTAACCCTTCAGATGCCATAGCCCCAAGCGGTTAAGTGGCTCCTTGTGACCTGGAGGGCGGCAGCAGCACTGGGACCAGGCAGTGCCCTTCCTACTCCGCCTGTCCTCTCACCCTTTCAGTGCTCCCCCTGGAGAAGCTGATGGAACCTCTTGCTCCTGTCGGTGGCAAAGATAGGGCAATGGCCTTGGTGTATGTTATGTCCACAGAGCCTGCCCCTGTGCTTGCTAGATTCTTTCAGTGGGCTCAGGTAAGGGAAACACGGAACTGTGCTCTTACTGAAGCAAAATGAAGTAATTTCCCTTTCAGTTCAGCCTGGCACCTGAGGAGAGTCTGAGAAGAAAGAGGGAAAAGAAATGGGGACAAGGGCTGGGGATGTGGCTCAAGCAGTAGCGCGCTCGCCTGGCGTGCGTGCGGCCCGGGTTCGATCCTCAGCACCACATACAAAACAGGGATGTTGTGTCTGCCGAAAACTAAAAAAATAAATAAATAAATATTAAAATTCTCTCTCTCTCTCTCTCTCTCTCTCTCTCTCTCTCTCTCTCTCTCTTTCTCTCTCCCTCCCTCCCTCCCTCTCTCACTCTCTCTTTAAAAAAAAAAAAGAAAAAGAAAAGGAAATGGGGACAAGAGGGTGCAGCCTTGGGGCAGACTCCACACCCTGGGAGGAGAGGGTTGCCACCACAAGCCAAGGCTCCACCTGCAGCTGCCCTGAACATCCCTATGATACCACCGGTTATCGGTGACGAGTCCTGCTCCCCGACATGTTGAAGTGTGAACATTAGAGAACATGCAGAGGCAAGCATAAAAGCAGGGTTTATTTTTAAAGGGGTAACATAGACTTTTCCCTGGAGGGAGAAGGGGGCCATAGCTGGTATCCTGGTATCCCAACAAGTGAGGGCATGCCTTTTTTATATGTCCTAGACTTCCTTTGTTCTCCTGCTCTCTTCCCCTTATCTCTCTCCTTCCTGCTTACCTACCTACATGACTAGTCCCAGGAGATGCTCAGTGGGATGACCAAAAAGGTGAGAAGCAGATAGGTTGGAAGGGCCAAACAGGAAGGGGGCATAATTAATAATTCCTTGGAGGGACAATGCCTGAGACAGGTTACCTTAGCAACGGGTTGGAGCAGGGGCAGGTTACTTTGATTCTGGCTTCACCTAGATACTCCTAACATTGCTCCCAGGACTATGGAAACAGCTTTGTCTACTTCGCAGAAGCACTGACCTTCAATTCTGGACATTCTCACTTAAATTACTGAAGAAAGAAAAGGACTGTTTCCTCTCTCATCCAACTACCACAAACTGCTTGCACAATTCCATGTGTCCTGCTCTAATACAGGAAGTGGCTTCAACTCATAAGGAAGAGGGAACTTTTTTTCCCTTGGGGATTGAACTCAGGGGCACTCAACCACTGAGCCACATCCCCAGACGTATTTTGTATTTTGTTTAAAGACAGGGTCTCACTGAGTTGCTAAGCCTTGCTTTTGCTGAGGTTTTGAACATGCGATCCTCCTACCTCAACCTCCTGAGCCTCTGGGATTACAGGCATGCATCACCATGCTGGGCAGAAGAGGGAACTTCTGTTTGGGCTTATCACACCAATCTTACCACTGTTCTCAGCAGGTCAAAAGAGACACTGGAAGTCAACATTTAGTGTTCACACACATTGGGGATTTTCTGGGGAGAGTGGAGCTTATTGAAGCTGATTGTGTTTCTTAGAGATTCATAAGACAAAGGACTTCCTGGGTCAACAATTTGTCCACCACCGAGTTGCACCATCTGCTTGTTACAGTACATTCCTGGAACTCTGGAAAACAGCTGACAGAAGAATCCTTTCTCCCTGACTCTGCTCCATTTATTGGTGACCTATTGGTCAACAGCACAGAGCAACACTGTTTGTTAAACCTTAACAATGACCTCATGATCTTCCCTCCCACTTTCTTATGTCAACCTCATAAGCCTCCCTCAGCACCCAACAAATGAGCAGTAAACGGTTTTCAAGGCAATGACAGAAAATAGCACAAAGAGTATCTGAAATGATTAACCCGCTGACATTAAAGAGACAAACTCATAATAGAAAGATGCCCTGCAGAGTTACTGTGGCCATTTAGGCATATTTGACTGAAAAAAAAATGGTTTGGAACAAAGACTTTTAATAGACTTAAAATGATTCGAGAATTGCAAACAAAAATTTTCTGCATGCCGCAGTGCCATTCAATTTAGATTGAATTGCCTGGTGATTAATTAATTTAGAACAGTATTCACTGAAAAATTGCCATAGATACACAACTGTCAAAGGAATTTGCCACACATTGTTGAACCTCTGAGGCATGAACAGCATAAATTCAGGGGACGCCTGCTCAGTAAGTGACCCCTTGCTCTTTTAATTAGAATTGCCCTCGTTGCCAAATATCACAAGCTCCAGGCTGAAAGAAGGAGCAGCACTTACCTAGCTAGGCAACCAAGAGGGACACAGGACCTTGTGTTAACTTCTGAAGAGGATATTAGATAGAGAATAATCAATCACAGAAACTGAGGGCAGAAAAATAACAATAGCTGACATCAGCAAGTGATTATCATGTGCTGGGCTTTGTTCTAAGCACTACATCCAAAGAATTTTATTTAATCCTTACAACAATCCCATGAAGCAGATACTACTCCCATCTTGCTTGTGAAAAGACTTAAAAGAGATTGTCTAATTAGTTTTATAGATGATGTTAAAAAAAAAAGTTAAGCAAGACTTACCCATGATCAAATGACCTTACCCTTGCAGAGGGAAAACCAAATCAGGTCTCAGTCCTATTCCAGTGCTCCAAACTCTTGTGAGCATGAATTGCATTTTACAAGATGCCTTGGGTTCATATGAGACAAAACCATTCCAGAAAGGTAATCTCATCTTCCTTAACAAAACCAGAGGCGGTAAGTTAAAGGGGTCAGGCAGGCATTGTCTGTCCTGCAAAACTGGCAACACATTCAGTCCTTTCTCAAGTTCTTTCTTAAACCAGCAAGGGTCTGGGGTGCTGGGAAAGGGTATCCAGACACCCAAGTTTAGACCGAGAAATTTGGTGCCCCTTGCTATAGATTTCTATGTCATACTAAGAAAAGCAAACTAAGAGAAGCTTCTTGATAAGCAATTACATTAAAACTACATTGTAATAGGATCCAGGGAAACAAATAGAAGTCTAAAAGAGGATGGTGGATTGAACTAGCAAACTACAAACTGCAGGTGATTTCTGAGGAGGTATCCAAGGTGGATCCAAGGTGGTGGCAGAGGGTCATTTTTTATTTTTCTATATCGTATTAAAATTTCCTAATGAGAATGGCCTAAGTATGTGTGTTTAACTTGATATTAAAATAAAGCAAATATTTTTGAAAGCAGAAGAAGAAGTAAACAAAAGGTGGAAACAGTACCTACACTTGGACAAGCTATTTCATCTGACACCTATGGCCCCAGCATGGGCCATTACATGGCTAAGGTCACTGCCACTGTCCAAGAAGTCTTGACAGTCCCAGTCCCAGTGACCAGTACTGCTTCCTCTGCCCTGTACCTGATGCCACATTTGAGATATGATCAAAAGATTCCACAGGACTTAAAGCCAACAATAATGTGTTATATACTTAAAAATTAAGAGGGTAGATCTCAGGGTAAGCATTCTATGACAATTAAAAAAAAATACAAGTAGTTCTATAGTGGCACTAATGAAATGATAATTTCTGGTTCAGAAATTGGTCATTTATCTTGCTGGTCTTTATGTTCAAATTAAACGAAACAATATACTACAAAATTATTCTGTCCTTATCAACAAATATGTAATATGAAAAAAATGAATTATGGCTCAGAGAAATCTCTAAAATGTTAAATACTCTCTTTTGTGTGTGTGTGTTTCTTAAGTAAGTTATAGCCTAAGAATTTAAACACAGGAGGGCTGGAGTTGTAGCTAAGTGGCAGAATGCTTGCCTAGCACGTATGAGGCATTGGGTTCGACTTTTACCACCGCATAAAAATAAACAAATAAAGGCATTCTGTACATCTACAACTACAGGAGAAATTTTTTTCTAAAATGAAAGAATTTAAACACAGGAAAAACTTTTTCTAAACTGTTAGAAAACTAATAAGTTTTCTATTAAGTTCTAGGCCCTAATTCTCCTGTCCTCCATGGTTAAGAATGGGAGCTGCACACTGTGCATATTACAAGAGCTATAAGAACAGTCATGATATACACAGAGGGCCAAAAATATGTGAAAAAGTGTTTAATATCCTTACCAATCAGGGAAATGAAAATCAAAACTACACTGATATTTCATCTCATTCCAGTTAGAATGGCAAGAATAAAAGAACAATAACTGCGGGCAAGGGGGGCAGGGGGAGGTACACTTATGCGTTGTTGGTGGGACTACAAATTAGTACAACCACTTTGGAAAGCACTATGGAGATCCCTCAAAAGACCAGGAATGGAACCAACAGATGACTCAGAAATACCACTCTTGGTATTTACCCAAAAGATCTAAAATCAGCATACTAGAGTGATACATGCATATCAATATTTATAGAAGCACAATTCACAAGAGCCAAGTTATGAAACCAGCCTTGGTCTCCATCAACAGACGAGTGGATAAAGAAAATGTGGCATATATAAACAATGGAATTTTACTCAGCCATAGTAAAAATGAAATTTCGTAAGTTGCAGGTAAATGAATAGAACTGGAGAACATCCTACTAAATGAAATAAGCCAGATTCAGAATGTCATGGGTTGAATGTTTTCTCTCGTATGTAAAAGCTAGGAGGGGAGAGAAGAAATATTAAAAATTATAGCGGGAAATCTCATGAAAATAGAAGAAAGACCAACTGTAGGGAGAAAAGAAATCGAGGAGGAAGGGAGGACATGGGGAAGAACTGGGAAATGAAGTAAATCAAATTATGCTGTGTCTATATATGAATATTAAATTATAATGCACTAATTAAAACAACAGTAACAATAATAAAAGAGAGATCAGTAGAGTAGAATAGGCACATGGGGGAGGGAAGGTACGGGGGGGAATTAGGTTGATTAAATTATGTTATGTGTACATGCAAATATGGCATAATAAATCCCACTATTATGCATAATTATAAGACAGCAATTTTAAAAATTGTTACATAATTTTTTCCTGTTAATTAATTATAAATGGGAGAAAAGTAAACCTTTCCCAGCAAGTACTATAATTTATGACTTAATTTTGAATAAAGCAAAGTTGAGGCCATTTTAAAAATAATTTCTTACTCTTGTTCTCATACATTATTTCTATGTGGAACATTGTAAGATTAATTCATTTATAATTTGGATTTGTATCATTTATTAGAGCATGTTTGGGTCTGGGTCTTCTACTTATGTATGTAAAAAAGTATTTATTCATCTATTCATTTAGCAAGCATAAAACTCAGAAAATGCTTTGTATTTGAAGAGGTACACTGTTCTTCAGAGTAAGAGGAGTTGAATATTTTTATTTCTTTATTTTTCTCTTTCTGTAATCATTACTCCTTTACTTCTTTACATATCATATTTTTTTTCCATCCTGGACCTACTATTATATTATTAGGCTATTATACCTCCTGGATCTCGATCTCTCTCTCTCTCTCTCTCTCTCTCTCTCTCTCTCTCTCTCTCTTTCTTTCTCTTCTTCTTCCCTCCCTCCACCACTAATTTTTCTTTGATCTGTTATGAGAAATATTCTACCATTTAAGGTTTCAAACATAAGTATTCATCAGTTTTTACTAAAGTATTATTCATATACATTAAAATCACTAGATTGCTTTAAAAGAGAGGGAGATGGTCCCATAGTCTCTATGTACCTCTGGGTTTGTCACCTTGGATCGTCAAGACTCTCCAGTGACCCACTTATATTATATAGAAGAATTCCCAAATCCCTTACTAATCCACCTTCAAAGATCCATTAGACTGAATTTTAGGCAACTTTAAAGAAGGAAAAGAAAACGAATAAAGGAAATAAGCCTGTTGCTTAGCTACCACAGACAGAATTGGCACCAACAGCTGCCTTGTGTTCCTCCCTCTTAATATAGCACGGGACACCTTCTTAGAGTCCTAGCAGGCAACCTCAGCATAGACATGTCTGGATCATAACTTGCCCTCCCTGTAACTCTGGTGAGGCTCATTTCCAGGAGAAGTCTAAAAGATGAGTTTGGATCCCAGGACATCATCCAAACATGATGCCAGCCTTAGCAGGCTCCCCTGGAGACTCAAAGTCCACTGTTTTTAGTGTCCTTCTCTCTCCCTTTCCATCAAGTACCTGGCCCAACCCACACTCACACTACTGTCTTGTCATAGACATAACTTCTCTTTATCAAATCCTCTCCCTCAAATCTATTACATCAAAACTCAAGCTTTTGGTTCTTATTGGCTTACTTATCCCTGAGGGCTACTCCAAGAAATACATTCTAATTACTATTGGCCCACTGTTTCATATTGCTTATAGATAAAAGTTCAAGTAAGGCTTGAAATTAAGACATTTTTGTGGTCACTTATTTACTCAAAGCAGGGTTTTCCAAAGCTAAATGATCTCAAGGGTTCAACCTCAATATAATCAGTATAGTTCTCATTTCATCTTCCATTAACAAAGGATATCATAGAAATTTTTGTTGTACAGAGAATCTCCACTGAACAGGTAAATTTCTGTTGGGGTTGTGGTGAGACTGGGAAGAGGAAGAGGTATGAGGTTTCACAAGACTTGATGGAAAATATCATAATGTTTTTTTAGTTAAACAACCAACCCTCTCATCTCACCCATAATGGTCAAGAATCCAGTTCAGTACTCTTCAATAATTCAGGCCATACAGCCTATGAATGTAAAGAATCACATGTTCACCGTGGGGGGGATCACATGAATGACAACCATTGCAAGTGGTTTCCAGACAGTACAAAGATAGTAGAACATAGCAGAAAGATCTGAAGCAAAAATCTAAGTTCATGTGGATCTTTGGTACTGCTAATCATGTGACCTAGAACAAATCACTCAATTGTTTTGAACACCAGCAGCTGTAGCTGTAAAATGATCACAATAAAAATATCCACTTTACAGTATACTGTGACAATTGCATAAGGTGGCATTGTTATAAATGTGCAAGTCTATAGGATTTTTTTCTAAGAATCATTAGTACAGCTATAACACAAAAGAACAAGATTCTAACAATTCATTTCAGTGCAACTGCATTGAACCTGAAAGGCATGGAATTCTAAGTATCTTTTACTATATATAGGACCACCCAGGTGAGTATGGATGGAAGAACCAAGATTTTGTGTTTCACATCCCTTATTCTTCACTGCCCAACTAAAAAAAAAATGACTTTCCTTGAAATAAGTCTGTAAGCACCCTTAAAACTAATATGAACTCAAAATAGCAATAAAGCAAAGAACACGCACATGGAACGAGGTGGCTAGAACTCTTAACACTAACTCAAGCCCTTCTCATTCACCATACTGACATTGTATCCTTAGTTCTGCCTTCATCCATTCGGTGTGACCCTTCTCTTAGTTTCCCTTGAAAGCTTTTCTAGTGGGTTAGGAGAACTGAAGGAAACACATATCACGTATCATGAATAACACGAAACCAGGTCATCTAGATTACAAGATCTGATTAGTTTTCTGGACTTTGTAGGCTTAGAGTCATCCACAAAGGATTGAAAGAGGAAAGAGAACATGCCCAGACAATTTCTACCTTTAATCCCCTTGATTTTTCTCCTCCTCCTTTTTGTCTTTTTGTCTTTGTCACCAGGTCGGGAAGTAACTAAAATGATTAACTCACCACTTACTTACAGCTCATGTTTGCTCTGACCACAAAAAATCCCCTGGCCCTGGATGGTGAAATCATCTGTAATTGGCTAGCTGCCCTATATTAGAAGGAGCAACCTCTCCAGTTTGTCATAGACCCCACATCTCTTACACATTACTTACTGACACTGAAGTCATGTCAGCTGCCACTTGTCACAAATGTATGTTGTTGCAGTTTCCTTCAGTAAAGAGGAAAAGGAGATAAAATGTCTCCAACAAAATTAGGAAAACCAAAGAGAAATGAAAGAGAACCTTGTGTTTTTGAAAAAAAAAATGAACAAAATCACATTCCTTTGAAAAGTAGAGTATATGTAATTGTTAACACAAAAGTGTCTCTTGTGTCAGGATGCAGTGTGTAGCCATTCTTATCCTCTGTGGTACCTGCTTGGCCCTGAAAGTCACTTAAGTTTGCCAACATTTTAAAAAGCTTTATGAAGACAGTGGTTGACTTGGCTTTCTTCTTGGCTGTCACTACAGTCTACAAGTACTGGTTGAATAATTGTTTGTGGCCACTCTGGTTGTTGTTAACTGTCTTTGATACAGTTCTGAACTCCCACCTCATCCCAATTAGTTTGTCATTTGAGGAAATCTGAGGTGCTCACAGGGTGGGCTCTAAAATGATACCAGGCACTATAGGATGTAAATTCCTAGACATCAGGAATCTTTTCTGATAGGTTCACTGCCTTCTCCAGTCCTGGTACACAAACAACAATCCGTATGCATTTGATGAACGGATGAGTGAATAGACTTGTCGCTGATTAACGGAAGAAACTTGGGACAGATCCTTAATGCTTTCAGCCTTGGTCTTCCTCTGGAAAATGAGATAAATGTCTTGTATGGTATGAAGTCACAACGTGTGTGGTGTTCTGAGCTACTGTAGGTGTTTAATAGATTAGGAACAGGTGGTAGGAATTTGGGTACTTTTGTAACTCCTTGGTACATTTGTGAAATCACCTCTCACCTTGCTGACAGTTTGTCTAAAGGTTGAAAATAGTTAACAGGATCTTTCTCTGTCAGATGACTGTTGTGGTGGGAAGACACTGATGTCCTGCAGGCTCTTGCAGGGTTTGAAATTGCTCATGGGTAGCCCTCCCCCCTTAGTTAAGTCAATACCAATAGTTAAATCTTCTCTTTCTCTGTCAGTAGGTGAGAGGTGATGTTTTTGAACTGTTTTCTGGGACTAATTCTAAAAGTCATTGATTAAAATGGGAATAAATAACTTAAAATATTTACAGTGGAATTCCCTAATTCTCAGGGAATTCCGGAAGCATCACTATTCCTTTTGTGTCTATTTGCTTTTCCAAGGTCCTTATGGAAAACTTCAAAAGGAAAATATCCTTTTATGAAACGTAGCCTATATTCATCACTAAGAATAATAGCAGCAAATACTTACTATGGGCCTGGCACTGCTACAAGCATTCCAGGCAATGGACATGTTCCAACTCAATTTTTACCCACCCTGCAAGGGAGGCACTGTTATGTGCTCCATTTCACATATGAGAAAGCTATGACACAGGAAGTTTAATTAACTCACCCAAGGTCACTTAGCTAAACAAGATGGAACTGGGACTCAAATTTAGTGTACTCCAGATATAAGGTAGAAAGAGATTCTGGTAGATGGTATATATTGCCTAATTACAGATTAATCAACAAATGTAATACTTCCTAGAAAGTCTCAAGTCAATAAGTCAATCTTTTATGAATACTTACTGTGTGTAGCAGTAATATTCTAGGGACTGAGAACACAACAGTAGGCATAATAGAGCCTGTCCCTCAAAGAACTTGTATTTGGAGACAGACCAAAAATAAACATGTAAATAAATACATCAGGGTTAACAAATGCAATGAACAAGTCAAAGAAGATAAATCTGATAGTAAGTGACTGAAGGGAAGGTGCTATTTTGATTAGGGTGGTCAGAGAGGCCTCTTTCAAAACGAGGATACATGACTTGAGATCTAAATTATGAGGATGAGGCATCTACCCTAGGAGGAGTGCTTTAAAAGGGAGCTAGCTCCAGCAACAGGGTGGCTCCAGCAAGTGAACAAAGATGAGGGTAGAAAGAGAAGCAAGGATTTGAACCATGTGGACCTTGTAGGTGAAGTTAGGTATTTTGATGTTTTCTTATTTAAATGAAAAACAGTTAAAAAGTTTAGAGCATAGAGATGTTTCCTGATTTATTACTATTTTTAAAGAACCTTCTGTTTACTGTAAAGAAAATGAAGGGCATGTAGGAATGTAGGGCAGCAAGAGTTGAGACAGGATTAGTTAGGAGGCCATAGCAATAGTCAAGGCAAGAGATGACAGCTCCTTAGACTAGGGTGATAGTGAGAGTGGCCAGACTCAGAAAGTATCTGGAAGATGTAGTAGACAAAACTTTCTGAAGATATAGCAGATTGCCTATAGTCCCTAAAAGACAGAAGTGGATCCTTGGTTTGGAACATTATTGTGCCATTTACTGAACTAGAAAAGGCTACAGGTAAGAAGATTTAAGGGTAAGAAGTGGAGGAAGCAAGTATTCTATTTACATAAGATGTGAGATTGAAACTCACAGACATTTAGGTGGAGATTTTGATATGTATGAAGCTTGGAAAGAGAAGCACAGTGCTGAGATAGGTGTTGAGACATTGTACATCTATTATTTCCAATATGGTAGTTAGTAGCCATACATGCATATTAAACACTCAAATTGTAGCTAATGTTACTAGCAATCTAATTTTTTTAAATTTTAATTAATTCAAACTTAAGTAAGCTATATTTGATAGCTAGTGGCTAATGGCATTAGATTGGACAGCACAAATATGAACTACTATTATCATCACAGAATATTTTATTAGACAATGCTGGTACAGATGGTTCTTAAAACCACTAGACTTGATGAGATCACTGACAGAATGAATGTAGACCAAAAAAAAAAAAAATGTACCAAGGACTGAGTCCTGGGATCCAACATTAAATTTAGAGATGTGGAGAAGACGGGCAAGTCTTCAAATGAGAAGCCCTGATCCTCAAGTCCAAGTGATCAGGTTGTTGTGAAGCAAAGAGAAAAAAATGTTTCCAGAAAGAGGGGGATGGTAAAATGCATACAGAATTGCCCACTAGGTTAAACCTGATGAAGAGCTATTTCAGAGACATGAGGAGGGACAACTGCATACTTAATAGGTATTGAAGAGAGAAAGAATGATGAGTATTGAAGATAAACACTTTTTGAAGGGTTTTACTGTGAAGGGAAACCAAGAAGGCAGAAGCATCTTGGAGGTTAAGAGATTCTTCCCCTTCATAGACGTGTGTCTTACCTGGAAGCAAATAATTCAGTAGAGAAGAAAAAATTAATAATTTCTCTTGATTTCTAGGAGAAAACATGGATAATTGCAAAAATGCAGTCTTTGAGAAAGAACAAGGGGCTAGAACAAAAGCCTTGGCTTTTTTTAATGAGAAACTACCATTTTATGTTAAAATATATGTGAATGTAAATAAGAATTGTAAAAGAATGAAGAATAATGAAAACAGTTCATTTGTTAAGGTTAATATGAACAATTCTTTTTTTTAATATTTATTTTTTAGTTGTAGTTGGACACAATACCTTTATTTTATTTATTTTTATGTGCTTCTGAGGATTAAACCCAGGGCCTCGCACATACTAAGTGAGCACTCTACCACTGAGCCACAACCCCAGTCCAGAATATGATTAATTCTTTATAAGCAAATTTATACTTATAGAAGTTGTAGCTTGCAAATCAAGAATATTTTTTAAAGTTAAGTTTAATTAGCTTCATATTTACATATACGGAAAATCAGTTTTTTTGTTAATGTTATTTGTTCTTTTTAGATATATATGACAGTAGGGTATATTTTGACATATTATACATACATAGAAAGCTATAACTTATTCTAATTAGGATCCCATTCTTATGATTGTACATGATGTGGAGTTTCACTGGTTGTATATTTATATGTCAATATAGGAAAGTTACTTTCGATTCATTCTACTGTCTTTCCTAATCCCAACTTTCCCTTCATTTGCCTTTGTCTAATCCAATGTATTTATGTTCTTCTCTCCCTCACCCCTTATCTTTTAAAAGTGGGATAAGTTTTCCACTCCTAGGAAGCTACTATAATAGATATGTTTTTCAATATTTCTTCTGCTAAGTACAACTAAAAACCCCTGGACCCTAATATAAGATAAACACATGAAGATTATGAAAGGTGGAGAGTAGAAGTTTGACTAGAACCCTCAAGACCTGATTGCAGAACTTCATTTTCTTTTCATCTCAAATATACAAGATTTGGAACTGAAGAAGTCAGAAACCTGGAAATATCAATAGATGTAGACCAAAAAGTTTTCCCCAAACCTGCTATCTTGAACTGCAGGACAAGGAACGGCAAAACTTGGCGAGGCAGAAAACTTTTAAATACTAATTGCATTATTCCAGCCAACTACCACCTAAAACAAAACACAACACTATGGCTCCACCCCACTGTGCCAAAACCCACCAGGAGCCTAGACTTCCACCCTCCTGAGGTTATAATAAGAAACCCCAGCATCTCTATCAGAAGGGTGTTGGAAAAAGCCAGGTAGGGAGTCAGAACTTTGACCTTCCCTGTAATGAAGCTCTATGGTTTTAGGAGAAACCAGGTGGGGAGCTGGGGACTTCTACTTCTACCAGAAGTAACAAGCACCCACCTACCTCCTGGAGGGTTGTCAATGGAGGCCTAGTGGAGAGTTAGGAATTTCACCACTGTCCATCAGTAGTGAGGACATTCCAGTCATGGGGCAGTAAGACCATGTGTGGAGCTGGCAATCCCACCTCTGCTAGCATTTATGAGGAACCTACCTGTTATGGTTTGGATGTGAGGCATATTAGTCAGGGTTCTTTAGAGGAAGATAATCAACAGGAAGTATAATTATAAAAGAGGGACTTATTAAGTTGGCTTATGTGACCAGAAGCTGGATAGTCCACGATGGCCGCCTGCAGGCTGGAGAGCTGGAAGAACCAGTAGCTGCAGTCCAAGAGGCTGAAGCCCCAGAACAAGAGGGATCAACGGTGCTACCCTAGTCCAAGATCAAAGGCTTCTGGAGTATCTGCTTTGGAAGAGTGAAGAAGAGGGCTGGGGTTGTGGCTCAGCAGTAGAACACTTGCTTAGCACATGCGAGGCCCTGGGTTCGATCCTCAGCATCACATAAAAATAAATAAAATAAAATATTTGTCCAACAACAACAACTAAATAATAAGTATTAAAAAAAAAGAATGAAGAAGTTAGAGTCCAGGCTGAGGTTGTGGCTCAGTGGTAGAGCACTTCCCTGACCCGGGTGAAGCACTGGGTTCAAACCTCAGCACCATATTAAAAAAATAAATAAACAAACAAAAAAATAAAGATATTGTGTCCACCTACAACTAAAAAATTTTTGTTTAAATAAAAAAAGGAGAGTCTAATATCTTCAGATGATTACAGCAGCAATCAAGAACCCATTCAAGAAGAATGGAGTTTTGTAGCTGCTTCCTTGTTCTTCCAACTTCTATTCCACGAAGTCCATCATCCTTTTGGTTGGTATGGCACACACTTAGGGAGGGTCTCCATTTCAGTTGGCTATCCCACATGCCAATCATTCCTAGACCCACCCTCACTGACACAACCATAATCCTCAGCATCTCTTAATACAATCAAGTTGACAATTCAAATTAAGCATTACATGAGCTGTACCCCAAAAGCTCATGTGTGAGACAATGCAAGAAGGTTCTGAGAAGAAATGATTGGGTTAAAAGAGTCATAACCCAATCAGTGATTTTATCCCCTGGTAGGGATTAACTGATTAATAACTATAGTGTAGAGTGTGGCTGGAAGAGGTAGAAATTGGGTAATGGCTATGATTATATATTTTTATCTAGCAAGTGGAGTCTTTCTCTCTCTGCTTCCTGGTCACCACAATATGAGCTGCTTCCCTCTGCCACCACCTACCCCATGATGTTCAGCTTCATCTCAAGCCCAAGAAATGGAGCTGGGCTTCTATGGACTAACACCTCTGAAACTGTGAACCCTCAAATAAACTTTTTCTCCTTATAGTTGTTCTGGACAGATCCTTAAATCACAGCAGTGAAAAAGCTGACTAAAATACTACCCCTCCCTTGGGTGTCAATAGAGACTGAAGGGACAACCTGGAATTCTATTTTCACCTGGCAATAAGACCCAAATCCATAGTTATAGTTGTCAGTTTCAACACTCCTATCTCAACAATTGACAGAATAACTAGACCAAAGAACTACAGGATCTCAATGACACCATCAACCAATAGGCTCTAACACTTACAGAACCCCCTAACCAACAACAGCAGAATGCATATTCAAGTGTTCATTGAACATACACAAATACAGACTATATGTGGAGCCATGAAAAAAGATCAACAAATTTTAAAAAATTGAAATTATGCAGATTGTTTCATTTATCACAATTAAATCAAACTAGAAACACTAACCATAAAATATCCAAATACTCAGAAACAGAACCCTTCTAAAATAACCCACAGTCCAGAGGAAATTCCAAGGGAAATTGTACAAAAATACATTAAACATTAAACTGAATGAAAATTGAAATAAAATTTGTCAAAATTTGTGGGACACCACAAAATCAGTGCTCAGAGAGGAAAAATTAAAGCACTAAATGCATATATTAGAAAAGAGGAAAAGTGGCTGGATGTGGGGCACATGCCTGTAATTCCAGCAGCTCCAGATGCTGAGACAAAATGGTGAGTTCAAAGCCAGCCTCAGCAACTTGGTGAGGCCCTAAGCAACTCAGTAAGACCCTGCCTCTAAACAAAATATAAAAAAGGGCTGGGTTGTTAAGCACCCCTGGGTTCAATCCCTAATATCAAAAAATAAAAGAGGAAAAGTCCCAAATCATTTAAGTTTCTGTCTCAAGAAAGTAGAAAAAAGAGGAGCAAAATAAAGGCAAAGCAAGCAAAAGAAAGGAACTAATAAAGAGAAAAAAAATCAATAAAATAAAAAATAATACAGAAAATCAATCAAAGAGGTTCATTGGAAAAAAAATAATTTACAAACTTTCCAACAAAGAGAGAGAGAGAAGGCTTAGATTACTAAACCTGGAAATAAAACAGAGTATATCACAATAGACCCTACAGACATTAAAATAATGATAAAGAAATATTGGGAACAACCTTGTACATAAATTTGAGAATAACTTAGACAAAATATACCTTGAAAAACACAAACTACCACAACTCACTCAGTATTAAATAATTTAAATAGTCTGGTAACTTTTAAGGAAACTAAATTTATAACTTAAAATGCTGTAAAAATAAATCTCCAAATTCAGATTGTTTCACTGGAGAATCTTAGCAAACGTCAATTTTACACAATATCTTCCAGAAAACTTAAGAGCACAGATGACTTCCAAGTTCATTTAATGAAGTTAGTATTACACTGATACCCAAGCAGATAAAAACAGTAACCCCTCCCCCGAAAAAAAAAAAACAACACAGAAAAAAGTATAAACTAATATCCCTCATAAATAGAGATGTAAAAATACTTTAAAATGAGAGCAAGTAGCTAGGCAAATGGCACATATCTACAATCCCAGTTGCTCTTGAAGCTGAGACAGGAGGATCACAAGTTTGAGGCCAGCTGGGCAACTTAGAGTATCTGCATCAAAACAGAAAATATAAAGGGTGGAATGTAACTCAGCAGTAGACTGCCCACTGGGGGGAAAAAAGATAGCAAATGAAATTCATCAATATGTAAAAAATATATTATATACCAAGACCAAGTGGAGCTTATTTCAGAAAAGCAAGACTGCTTTGACATTTGAAAATCAATCAATGTAATCTACCATATCAATAGACTAAAGAAGAAAAATCACATTATCATATCAACTGATGCAGAAAAAGCATATAAAAAAATTCAACTACCACTCATGATTCTCATGATTTAGGGGAAAAAAACTTTTGGAAAAATAGGAATAGAGGGGAACTTCCTCAACTTGATGAAGAAGTTACATAGAAAATCTACAAATAACATTGTACTTAACTGTGAAAGACCAATGCGTTCCCTCAATTAATAGAAACAGTCTAAGCTTAATCCTCATTACACTTACTCAGCATAGCACTAGAAGTCATGGCCAGTGTCATAAGACAAGAAAGGGAAATAAAAATCATGTAGAGGGCCTGGGGTTGTGGCTCAGTGGCAAAGAGCTTGCTTAGCATGGATGAGGCACTGGGTTCAATCCCTGGCACCACATAAACAAACAAACCAAAAAACAACCAAATAAAATAAATGTGCTGTACCATCTACAACTAAAAAGAAAAAAATTAAAAATAATTTAGATTTTAAAAAGAACAAATAAAACTCTGTTTTCAAATGATATGTTTATATAGAAAATACCAAGGAATCTACTAAAACTCTAAGAATTAATAAGTGAGCTCAACAAGATTTCAGGGTACATGATGAGCACACAAAAATCAATCAATACTTCTATATTTTAGCAATGAACACCTGGACACCAAAATTTAAAATTCAATACCATTTCTAGTTACTAAGAAAAATAAAAGTTAGGTGTAAATCTAATAAAACTTATACAAGGACTTGTGATGCTTAAAATAAAAAATACTGATCAAGGAAATCAAAGAAGATCTAAATTAATGAAGAGCATGTTTGTATATTGGAAGACTCAGTAAATATGTCAATTTCCCTCAAATTAATATACAGGCTTTGTACAACTCAAAATACCAGCATGATATTTTATAAACAGATAACTTACTCTAAAATTTATGCAAAAAAGCAAAATAACTAAAATTTCCAGAAAGAAGAATGAAGTGGGAGGTATCAGTTTACCAATTATGAGACTTGTTAGAAGCTGTTACAATAATCAAGACTGTGGTATTAGTGAAGGGACAGATACACAGACCAATGGAACAGAATAGAGAACCCAGAAATAGACCCACATAAAGATGCCCAGCTGATTCAATTCAATGGAGAATCAATTCAATGGAGGAAAATCAATTCAATGGAGGAAATAAATTCAATGGAGGAAAGACAGTCTATAGAACAAATGGTGTTGGAGTAATGGGACATCTGTAGGTAAACAATGAAAAACTACTGAGGTCTCACATTTTATTAAAAAAATGAATTGTCAATCTAAATATAAAGTCTAAAACTATAATACTTTTAGAATAGAAATAACAGGAGAAAATATTCATAAGCAAAAAGTTCTTAGACTTAAAACCAAAAGCAAAATTTATAAAAAGAAAAATTGATAAATCAGACTTCAATCAATATTAAACCATTTGTTCTGTGAAAATCCTAGTAAGTGTAGACACACTACAGAATGGGAGAAAACATTTGCCAACCATATGTCCAATAAAGGATTAGTATGTGAAATATATAAAGAACTGTCAAAATCCAAAGTAAGTGTGTGTGTGTGTGTGTGTGTATCCCAAAAAAACCCAGCAAAAATAAAATCCAATTAGAAAATGAATAAAAGTTATAAAGAAACTTTTCATTAAAGAGGATAAACACAAATGTCAAATAAACAAATAAAAATATACCAAATGTCATTGACCATTAGAGAAATGAAAATTAAAACCAAATTTACTACACATGATTCATAAGGGCTAATTTTTTAAAAATGTATAATATCAAATATTGGTGAAGATACAGAAAAACTGTCACTTATACATCATTGGTAGAAAAACAGTACAGTCCTCCTGGAAAACACCAGAGCAATTTCTGGAAAAAAATCTAAATAGACAACTGCTGTATGTCTTAGCAACTACATTTATTCCAGAAAAAAGATCACTTATGTTCATACAAAAACGTTTTTTAAATATGAATACGTAACACTATGTTTAATAGCAGCTTTATTTCGCATAGCCAAAATAGCTGGAAACAACTCAGATGTTCTTCAAAGACAAAGGGGTAAACTACAGTACATCCACACCACACAGAGTACTGCTAGCAAGAAAAATAAACTATTGATACAACTACTTGATGCATCTTGAGAAAATTCTGCTGAGTGAAAACAGACAATCTCAAAGGTTACTTTCTGTAATAGTTAATTTTACATGTCAATTTGCCTGGGCCATAAGTGTCCAGATATTTGATTAAAAATTATTCTGGATGCTTCTGTGAAGACTTTTTAAATAAGACATTTAAATTGGTAGACTCAGAGTAAAGCATTGTCCTCTATAAGGGACTTCATCTAATCAATTGAAGACCTGATAGACCAAAAAGTTGACCCCCACCCCACCCTACCCCCACGCCCCTTGAGCAAGAGGGAATTCTCCAGAGACTGTCTTTGGACTATATCTGCAATATCTCCTCTTCTTGATTTTCCAGCATCCTGCCTTTGGACTCAAATCCAAGTCTTCCTTGAGTCTCCAGCTTGCCAGCCTCTCCCATCCGATTTGGGACTCACCAAGCCTTCATAATCATGTGAGTCAATTATTTAAAATAAATATCTTCCTGTATACACACATCCTATTGGTTCTATTTCTCCAGAGAACCATGACTGATAAACACCTTATATGATTCCATTTTGATAGCTTGCTTGAAATGACAGAACTAAGGAAATGGAAAAGAGTTAGCGATTGCCAGAATTTGTGTCCTTGAGGGTAAGAAAATAGTTGTGGTTATAGTAGGACAACATGAGGATTCTTGTGCCAACAGAATTTTCTGTATCTAATACTACTGAAATTAATATCCTGATTGTAACATTGTACCATAGTCTTGCAAAGTGTTACCACTGGGGGAAATAGGCTAAAGTGTACTGAGCTGTGTTACTTCTTACTGCATGTGAATCTACAATTACCTCAAAATTTTTAATTTTTTTACAAGTGGAACAAATTTTATCTGATTATTATATTGTGATCTACATGAGGTATGGGGGATAAACCTGGGTTACTACTCAGATGATTAAACAATCACCTATAATATTAAATGGTTTCAGCGTTATCTCAGTTGAATGAGCAAGAAAACAACCTGTCATCTTGAGTTCTCGCATTTCTTCCTTTCCAAAAAATAATTATGTATATGAACCATCTGTTTTACTCACCAGAACATATCATGAATTTATGACCTCTCTTTCTCTACCACCACCAGTGGTCACTAGCAAGCATGAACTGTGGCCACAGCTTTGCAATTTTTCCTCTCCTCTTTCCTGGATCCAACCCATTCCTTACTCAACAGCAGAAGTAATCTTAAAACATATATTGAATCATCACTCCCTTACTTAACCCCTCCAGTGATTTCCCTGTGCTCCTCAGATGGATTTCAACTCATTTCCATGGCCGGAATGACCATGGCTGCTGTCTATCTCGCTGATGCTATCCCTTTCTGCTTTCTCTTGCTCCTCTAGTTTCACCAAATTTCTCTTTTTCAATGTAAGACTCTTCCTTTCTCAAAATCCATACATAGTTTCCCTCTGCATCCTGCCTGCCCATTCTTCAGGCCTCAATGAAAAAGTCACTTCTATAGAGAATGTGTCCCTGGGTATCTTTTCTAAAGTGGGCATATCCTATTATTGTTCTCTTCCTCAGCATTCTTTTTGCTTATTTCATAGAATGTCAGCCCACAAGAGCCGAGACTGATGCCTGGCAAAATATTCTGTAAATATTACATTTATTGAATGTTAAATCAATAAATGTCCCAATTTACACACCTGTAATCCCAGCAGCTCAGAAGGCTGAGGCAAGAGGATGGGGAGTTCAAAGGCAGCCTCAGCAATTTAGTGAGTCTCTAAGCAACTTAGTAAGATTCTGTCTCTAAGTATTAAAAAGGACTGGAGGTGTGGCTCAGCAGTTGAGCACCCCTGGGTTCAATCCTTGGTACCAGAATTAAAAAAAAAAAAAGTCCCAATTACAGTTTCAGATGCTCCCAGTGTAGGAGTGGCAATTCATTTGGACTTCATTTATTAGACAAATACTTCCTGAGTGTCTACTATGCACTAGGCACTATTATAGGCAACAGAGAAAATGATATGGGCAAGGTGTCCACATTCCTAGAACTTAGATTTGGTAGGGAGAGTGGAAAACATACTAAATAGACAAATTAGAAATAAAATCTCAAGCATAAGTGCTAGGAAGAAAATAGAGGTGAGTGACAGGCTGGGATGTGTTGGAGAGTTTTCTCTATCCCAGTGAGATTCAAGCATGGGGACAGGCTCTCCAGGCAAGGCTCCTCCAATAGGTGGATGCTGCACCTAGGACATATGAGAGGTCAGTTTGGGTGGACCCAGAGGAGGAAAGACAGTCTCAGGGTTAGGCAGGACCTACATCAAATCAGCCTCTTGGGCCATAGTAAGGAATGTGGGTTTCCTTCTAAGATCAACCTGGAGGCCTGGAGAGACTTTAAAACAGGAGGCATTGTGATCCGATTTAACTTTTTATATCAATTTTGATTTCTGTGCCAAGAAGTTACCGTGGGGCAAGAGTGGGAGCAAAGAGGCCAATGAGGAGCTGTGCAGACACAGAGGAGAGACGCTGATGGTGTGGACCAGAGAGGTATCTGTGGAAAGGGTGAGACAGATAAGGATGTGCACAGTTTACCCTTGCTCTTTGGTACCCTACAGTGCCAAATTTGGGTCAGAAATTTTAAAAATACATTGACTTTCTTCAGGGACTCAGACTTTCAGATACTCTCTTGGATGATGCCTGGGTTGGCCAAGTTTAAACTCACTGATTTAGGTCCAAAGAGACCCTTTCTACCTTACTGCACACTTTCCCCCAATCAGAAAGGAATGCAGCAGGCTCATTTTCTTTCCTCCTATTTTAGCGAAGAAACCACTCTGATTTTACTGAAAGGAAGGATAACAATGGGGAGAAACGGTGTGGTGGTTCTCCTCTCTGGCCGTCACCACTTAGAACTTTTGGCATCTGCTAAAGTTAATCAATGAAATAGTCAGGATGTGATCTGAAAGATTTAAAAGTGTGAAGTCAAAAGAACTGATTTCCCCAGCCCCGCGGGTCTCTTGGGTGATTCTGGACACTCGCTGAGTAGACCCCATCACGACAGCTCAGTACCCACAGCCTGACTTTATCTCACAGCCAAGAAACTGGAAACACCAACGTGATAGGACCTGCAGCTCCTAAGGTGAGTGCGAAGGCCAGTTCTCCAGGAATGGAATCAAATACCAGTTCTCCCAGAGCCAAGTCAGTCAGCAGAACGGGTGTGACTTAATCCCTGGACCTCTACGCGGGAGATAGTTTTAGCCCATCCGTAAATACTACAGACATTACTCGTTTCTGAGCAAGAGCAGAACAAGAGAAGCCCGGACTAAACCAGAAGAAGCCGGTCAGTGTGGCTCGAGATGAGTGGCAGGTGGCGCAGCCAATGAGAGAGGAGACTACTTCCCTGCGCAGCCCCGAGGTGCCCGCAAGGACTTAGCCCTGGAAGTCACGGGCTCATCTGCCTCGCGCTGCGCTCCGGCAAACTTAAAAGGAGAGTTCCAAAGACTAAGGTAGGTAGACAGCAGAGGATAACTGTATTTGTTACGACCCCACAACCCTCTTTCTTGCGGTATTTTGCCGCTGGAAAACGACTGCCGAAGAACCTCTTCTGATTGCAGACCGCTGTGACATTGAAGCCTGCGCATCACCCGAGAAACTGGTACGAAAGTCAGTGCCGTTACCTGAGTGCTGTGAAAGCTGTGTCAAAGCTTTGCTCTACCAACTAGAGGACCTCCTAGTAGACAAACTAGTCCACGTCAGTGCTGAGAGCAGCACCTGGCACAGAGCAAGAACTCAATAAAGATTGTCATTACTGTTTACATGCGTTCATGCTTTTCCACTAAGAAATTATTATATTGTGTGTTTGTGTTTACATACATCTGACCTTACCCATCATAAACTCTGAGCCAGAGGAGGCTGCAGCTTATTTATGTCATGCAACTTCAGAGCTGTGCTGGGCTCCATTAAAGATTGTGGTTTAAATTTAAAATTATTCACCTTCAGAAACTAAACATGCAGGTGTGTGTCACCTTGAAAAAGTGAAAGAAAAGAAAAAAATGTGGGGGGAAAAAAAGACATCTTGAGTTTTCTCTATCCCCTTACTTTCTCGTCCCTGGCTTTTCATAGTGCCCCTTCTTTTGCTGCTGTTATATTTCCTTTGCTGCAAACTGGTTTCATTTGAGCCCCAGTGACCCTAGTTGCCTGCACAGTTAAAGCTTAATCTATTTCGGTATCTGCTTATATCACAGAGGATACCTCTGTGACATAGACCCAAGAAAAGATACATGAGCAGATTTATTTGAGAATGCTGAACTGTCACTTCCAGAAAATGCATCTTGACATATACTGAATCAGTAATAATAATAATAGTAATAACAACAACTGTTGTCATTTGCTAAACCAAACCGTGTGCCAAACACTTTCATATATTATCTCATTTAACCCCCCCCCCCCCAATAAAGTGTGTGTTCTGTTATTTCCATTTTATCAGGTAAAGAAACTAAAGGTACATACAGAAAAGTCACAAGAAGCCACTTGTTTAAGGTCACCATCAATAAAGTGTTGAGATTCAAACCCAAGCCCTTTACTCTCTGAAGCTCATTCAAGTACTGTTTAAGTCTGTAACAGCCTCTGGCCACCCAGCCCAAACTCCACAGTACTGGTTCTCCATAGAGAGGAGTGTATTTGCCTCCCATGTCCCTGTCTTTGTCATCCCCATAACACAGCATGACAGCCCAGCATATTCCAGCTTCTACACAAGACCCCACAGATTCCTCCTTTCTCCTGATCCCCATAATTGCCATACTTAACACATGTGATCACCTCTGGTTTGTAACTTACTCCTAAAAAGATCTGTGCCCATTTTCTTTCCTGATGGAACAAAGGTATTGCCCCAGGTCGCTGAGGCAAAGGATTTATTGATTAGCTTCCATCAATATTCAGCCTCTGTTGGGAAGATTAGACTTGGACTCTTGGTTTGAGGTAGCCCTGCTCCTCCCTCACCTTGCTCCTCCTCCTACAATGTATAACTAGAGCTTGGACATTCAGGCAGGGGCTGTCACTACACACTCAACACGGGACCTGGAATTAAGAAGAGGACTCCAGCCCAGTACAATGACAGAAGATAAGGTAAAGCAGCACCAGGTTCTCTTTGAATCTGTCTTTGAGGAAATGAATAGGAGAATCTGTTCAAGTCAGTAAGAGGGTTTGGGGATGTTGGGTGAAGCTACCACAGATCAAGGCTATTTCCCTTTACTTGGCCAATTGATCATTAATTTGACCGCTTTAAAAAAGCAAACAAACAGTTTCTTATTCAATCACTGGGGTTTTAAGGACATTGCTGTTTTCTGACTAGTCCGCATAACTTTTTTCAAGTAATTCTGCATAACCACCTTGCTGAAGGAATGTGACTCTCTCCACACAGGATAGATTCACCTGAATACAACCATGAAAACTGATCTAGAATTTTCAAAAATGTCAGTGCATGAAAGACCAAAGAGGTGGAAGGACTGTTTTAGGTTAAAAGAGACTAAGAAGAACGGACAATGAAATGTGACATGTGACCTTAGGTCATGGAAGAAGAAAACAGCTGTGTGGGACAAATGGGGATAGCTGGAAATTTTTGAATATGGACTCTACCTTAGTTAATATGAACATGTCAATAGTACATTCTTGGAGGTGATAATAGTATTGCAATCATGTAGGAAGGTGGCTTTGTTTTTAGTACTTGTTGAAATATTTAGTAATGAGATGACAGAAATAACTGCAGCTTATTTATAAATAGTTCAAACATGCACACGCACACACACAGTGAGAGTTAAATGAATGTAAATGTTAACCACTGGTGAATACAGGTGAAGACTATGGAGTGTTAACTGCATTACTAGTTCATCTTCTCTGTAGATATGATGCTTTTCACAATAAAAAATTTTAAGGGATGTACACTCTTGATTCCTTATAAGTTTGCCCCACCAAACCCATCCACCCCGTACACAGTCATACAGCTGATAAACCTGTGCCTGTGTTAGAGTAGGACCTTTAAGCTCTGACCTGATCACACTTGCTCTGCTGAGCAGTCCTGCCTGTCAGTAAGTGGCACGGTGTGGAGCAGAAGTTCTGGAGTCAGCCAGGTTCAGATCAGGTGTTAGCAGATCTGCCTCCCTGCTGTGTGACTTGGGTTAAGTTATTCAATTGAGCTTTTGGTTTTTATATACTATGATAAAATAAGAACATATTGGGATATAATATGCCCTATTCAGGGATTGTCCTAGTACTTTAGTTTTGAGAATAATTAAATGATAGTAGTAGAAAGGCGCCTTAAATGACAATTTTTTAATGATAATAATTGTCTATATAATGTGAGTTTAAAGAATAGTTAGCATGTCATTATTTTATTGGTGTTATAGCCCACGATAAAGCTAAGGTAATAGGAACTTTAAAGATCATATAAAGATGAATATTCAACTAATAACTATGTAGATGGAATGTATTTTGGGCAAAAATCATGAAGGTTATATTTAAATAATTAAAATTTGGAGGATATTTGCAATGTGCCTCACATAGAGTCAGGCATAAAGCAGATGATCAGGGTTCATTTAGAAGTATAATTAAATTCCCTTAGGGGATTATCAATTAGATTGTAGGACTCTCCTTGAGAACCAAGGAATTGCCTAATAATAACAGACCCCACAAAGAATGAGAACCTATTTGAAGAACAATGTTTTCAGCCTCATGAATCCACCCAGTGTTTGAAATGGGTAGGATAATCACCGGACTGTGGGTCAGGAGCCCTAGGGTGCAGCTCTAGATGTGACCTGAGTGTGCATAGAACTCAGACAAGGGGCATGGCCTGGAACTTCAGTTTCTTCAGCAGAACTGGGAGAATAGATAAAAATCCATTGCTCTCTATGCTCTTTTTCAACCTGAATATTCTGTAGCTTGAGAAGTCCCTGGGCTTTTCCAAAGTTGGGTGCAAGATCACTTTGGCTTTGGCTCTTGGAAGCATGTAGTTTAGAGGAAAGTGCATAAAATTGTGTTCCCTACATAGTGAATCTACTGTTGCCGGAAAATCTACTCTTTTGCTTAACAGTGAGGGTTAAGAACCTCAGCTCAGAGTCCCATAGTAGGGTGTCTGTCACACACGAAATGTGGTGGGAGGCATGCCCCTTAATCTTCCCTGACCCTATTTTCCACAGCTGTAAATTGGGAATGATTCAACGGATTTATAGTATTATTGTGAAGATTATTGGTAATATATAAAAAGTTAGCACATGATTGTGTGGCAAAAGCAATTAATGAGATGATAATGTAATTAAAGATGCACTTGTTTCTTTAAAGAAAGACCAGATTGTTTTTCTTTAGTTTTTACAGTAATCCTATGCATTAACTATTATCATATATGGTTCATACGCAAAGAAACTGAGGCTTGGGATGATAGAAGCCAGTTAGCACTCTTTTTTAGGCTTTTTTTTTTTTTTTTTTTTTTGAGGTGGGGCACTGGGGATTGAACTCAGGGGCAATCAACCACTGAGCCACATCCCCAGCCCTATTTTGTATTTTATTTAGAGGCAGGGTCTCACTGAGTTGTTTAGCGCCTCACCATTGCTGAGAACTCACGATCCTCCTGCTTCAGCCTCCTGTGCCACTGGGATTACAGGCATGTGCCACCACACCTGGCTCTTTTTTAGTTTTATAAAATCCACATCTACTTTTTTTTTTTTTCTGGACAGACACCATCTGACTTCTAAGCTACAAAACACATACCATGTTTTGTTTTATGTTATGGTTCAGCTTCTTGCTTAATCTAACCTTCCACATTTATCCTGCAACATATTTTACATGGATATGGGACTTTGTTTCTCTAATTTAAAATTATTGGGTGGGGAGGGGAGGGGAGGAGGGATAGTAGAGGATAGGAAGGGCAGCAGAATATAACAGCACTAGTATGGCAGTATGTAAAAAAGTGGATGTGTAACCAATGTGAATCTGCAATATGTATACGGGGCAAAAATGTGAGTTCATAATCTGCTTGAATCAAATGTATGAAATATGATATGTCAAGAGCTTTGTAATGTTTTGAACAACTAATAATAAAAAATAAATAAAAATAAAATTATTGAGCTCTATGTAAAGGTAAGCTTTTAGAAGTTCCAGCTGAATATCTTGTAGTCTATGAAGAGCTTTAGAGAAAAAGACTTGAAGATCTTCTGCCACTTACTAGGTTGTGGCCTTTATACAGCTAGCCCTTTCAATATACACTTGCTCATACTTGAAATTATATCACCAATTCCTTATACAGGGTTATTAAGATAACAGATTCTGGGTGGAGCAAGTTCCTCTCTAAGTTCTCATTATTTTCTTTTTATGTACATATCCTGTCAAACTCCTGAACATCAGAGTGATTGGATGAAGGTTGATGGAGCTTTTTCAGACTTAGTAGTTTTCAGAAAATTTTCCCTATCATAAGCAAAACTTTCTTGGACCAAGTCTAGTGTCAGGTCACATAGAAGGCAAAATGTACTTTGCACATGTGATTAAGGTTACAGACCTTAAAGATGGGGAGATTTTCCTGGATTGTCCAGATAGATCAAATCTAATCCCATGCATTCTTAAAAGGGAAGAACTTTCCTGACTGTTTTCAGCATCAGAGCAATGCAACATGAAAACTGGACCTGCCATTGCTGGTTGTGAAGATGGAGGAAGGCCACCATTAGCCAAAAGACTATGGTGGCCTCTGCAGCTGAGAATGGCCCTCAGCTCACAGCCAGGATGAAAACTATACAGGTCAGTCCTACAACCATGAGGAACTGAATTCTACCATCAACCCACATTTTCTCCTACAACCTCCAGAAGGAACATAGCCTGCTAACACCTTGATTTTAATCTGCTGAGATGCGTACTGGACTGCTGACCTACAGAACTGTAAGATAAATAAGTTTGTGCTGTTTAAACCACTGAGTTGGTGGTAATTTGTTAGAGCAGCAATAGAAATCACAAGGAGTACTTGAGAAAACCCACCCAGAGCAGTGAGCAGGCATACAGTAAACATGGATACTCAGCATTAGACGCAGAAGCTGTGTCTGCACTGTGCCTCACACCACGCTGTCCAGACTGGAGTGATAGAACGTGACAGAGGGAGGCTGAAGCCCTTCCCAGGTCCCCGGCGCCCTCACTGCTGTGATAACTAGTACTCTGGAGGGGAAAAGAATTTGAGGAGAAAACACCAAGCAAGTCAATGGTACCCTATCTTAGCTTTGTCTGTCTGGCCACTGGGTTCTAGATGTATAATTACATTTTAGCAGATAGTTCAAAGTTTTTCATAATCCTGTTACCATATAGTGTGTGTCCATGCCCATACTTTAGATATAATATATACTAGTTATTTCTAGTAAACATAGTATATATAATATGGTATGTGTGTATATTATATTATATTATAATCATATATTTTGGGTCAGCTTTGAAATCTTTCAGAGAAGGAAGTTGTTGGGAGGGAAAGTCTATAGAGATGCCACCTACAATTAGTGAAAAGAAAGGGAGTTTTGTAAACCTGCAGATTCCCAACCCCAATTTAAGATTCCAATCCAGCAGAAAGTCTGGGTAAGTCTCTGGAAGCTACATACATAACAAGCTCTCCAAGTAGGGGTCTGGTTTTAGAGCCACCAGACTCCATAACTTTTCCAGCTTTATCAGGGAATCAAGGTCCTGATTACTAAGCTATACTTCATGCCTGAGTGGGGAGATTTATAATCATCCTACAATTTAGACAAAACCAAAGCTCCTATTGAGGAAGTGGGTTGAGTCATATATCACTGAAGTAAAAAACTGGAAACTGGAATCCATGATTCATTCCTTCATCCAACAATGTGCCTATTATAACCCATGCTTTTTATTTAAAAATTTAAATTATATAATTAAATATATCAAATATTTTCTCTATAAAATATCTAATAATATAAATAAAAGAACATGTAACATTCCTTCTCAAAGATTATCATCTTATTCTTCAAGAAAATATTCTATGCAACATTCACAAATCAAAGAATATTCATGTTTAAGGTTTTTATTAAAACATTCATATGATCAACAACTTCTTTTACCACTTAAAAATAAATTATTGCATACAATCACTTTATTTATTTATTATTTAATGGTACTGAGTGCTGAACCCAGGAGTATTCTACTATTGAGCTACATCCCAGCCCTTTATATTCTTTATTTTTGAGACAGGATCCTGCTAAGTAGCTGTGGCTGCTTTCAAACTTGTGATCCTCCTGTCTCAGCCTCCCAAGTAGCTGTGATTACAGATGTGCACCACCATGCCTTACTATTTACTAACATTTTAAAGGATTTTTACATTTATATTCTTTTTGACTGCTATACAGTATGTATGTATCTGACATATGTACCAGGATGTATCTGAATCTATTTGACATTTGTCATTGAATAACATCAAAATTCTTTCTACAATTTTTTCCATTACCCACAAATGTGAATCTGCATGTATCATATAATTTTCCTATAGTTGGTTAGATATATAATTATAGGTTGATGGAGATGAAAATGCTCTGTAATAGCTTCATGGAGTTGGGGAGAAACAATATAGCTTGAGCCCCTGACTCTAGGCTCAATTAGATGCAAATCCTTTAAGGTAGATCACAGTGAGGCTAGTTGATGCCTCTTATATGAGGGCTGAAGTGTTTCTGCACCATGGCAGTGTCCAGAGAGCTCCCTGTCCCTTCATTGTATGTAACTTCTCCCAACAACATAAATGTTTCCATCTTGGAAATTTTTTTTTTCTTCAGCAAATTCTAGTTCTCAGTTCAGATTCTGAATTCTAAAAAATATATATGTAAGGAAAAAGATGTTTGGTTCCTCCCCTGGGAAAAGCCATTCCAAACCTTTTTCAGTTCTAGAAGTGTAAGAAAAGATAAATGGTTTTCACATTCTTCTGTGAATAACCCCTACCCTGCCAAAGTGCATAGTGGATACCGAGGGGAAAGAACCAGCCTGTGGAGCCATTGAGAGGCCCACACTGCAGCCTGATGGGATGATAAGGAGCTGAAACTGCCTGCTGTTTCCCAACTGTGTTTCATCCCACAGATCACTGGAACTTTGATTTTTGCTGTCTTCACTGCTGCCCTGAGTTCCTTCCAGTTTGGGTATGACATTGGTGTGATCAATGCACCTCAAGAGGCAAGTGAAACATACACAAGTTCTTTTGGGGGCATGTCCTATGAGTTCCTCATGTCCAGAGAGTATCACATATTCCCCATGTATAAGATAAAGTGTGTCCACGTGGTAGACACGGGGTAATCCTGGCCTGCCAAGTACAATGTGCATGGTTCCAAAGCTGATAAGTTGGCCTTGACTCTCCAGTTAACAATCCTCCCAGAAAGAGTGAAACTAATTCTTGATCTCTGGCTCTGCTAATCGCTGAGCTCATAGAAATCTCTAACTAGAGTACCACATGCCCAGGATGTTTTTTGAAAAAGAGTTTATTGCAGCATTCTTCAGAGCTCTCATCCATACATGAATGAAAAATGCCAGAGAATAACGAAAACAGCAGAAGGCTATGTTTCACTCAGTGAACCTTTATTGGACACTTACTGCATCAGGTACTTCAACTATCCCCAACGGAGCCTCCCAACAACTTTATTAGGCCGGTTGCCAGGCCAGATTATAACCTTTAGGAGCCCTAACACTAAAAAGATTACAGTCCTTTCCTTCCTTCCTGCCTCCCATGGGTTATTCAATATAAAATAATACAAAATTTTAGAACCAGAGTGAAAAAATCCAACAAAGTTTAGATTTTCTCCATGATGAGTATTTTCCTGGTAACTAAAAATGTATATCAGGTAATTTCTACAGTTTTCTCATTATTTTTTTACATCTCTACTCAGTTATCTAGAGAATATCAGAAAATAAGATTTTTCTCAAGGTCCCATAGCCTACAAAAGGGGGCAAGGAGGGGACCAGAACTTTATCCCCCTCTGTCATTTTTGTTAAGCACAATAGTTAACATAAAGAAGGTACTCAAAAAAGTGTTAAGTGAATAATGGAGAGGGAGGGAGGGAGGAAGAGAGAGAGAGAGGGAGCACACCTGGGAGAGGGTGGTATAAGGTGGAGTTATGAAAACTGAACATCATGTGAATCCACCATGTTTCATTTGCTTCTCTTATAGCACAGAACTTCAAGAAAAATTCGACACTACAAGTTGTGAATGTGTGTAATGTATAGGGTACAATCCATTACCTGAAAAGAGCTTCTCCTTTGGCCAAAAGATGTGTCCCCAATTAGGGGATGTGGCTCAGTGGTTAAGTGCCCCTGGGCTCAATCCCCAGTACCAAAACAAACAAACAAACAAAAACCAAGATGTGTCCCCAATAGGTACCACATCCCATCATGAGTATGGCAGCCTCGCTATGGTAAGATCCAGAGAATAATACTGGGGGTCAACAGACGGGGCTTATATCTTTTTTTCTTTCTTTCTTTTTTTTTAAAAAAATTGTTTTAGTTGTAGTTGAACACAATACCTTTATTTTATTTTTATGTAGCACTGAGGACCGAACTCAGCGTCCTGCACACGCTAGGCGAGCCCTCTACCACTTAGCCCCAGACCCAGCCCCTCTTATCTTTTTTTCTTGGGTGATAACAAGTGTCAATTTAGGAAGCTTTCTAAAATTCAGTTCCACATTACCATGACTTCAAAAGAGAAATTGGTAGAACTTCAATTTTTATGGAAGACCTTTTTACATCTTATTTAACCATCCTCTCCAGTCTTAGAATGAAAATTAGGCTAAGATTTCCCATCTCTCAATCTCCCATCTCTCTGACTCTCCTGAGTCAGAGCTGAAAAACAGGGACCATTATTTTTTTTTTAACATTTTTTAGCTGTCAACGAATGTTTAGCTTATTTATTTATATGTGGTGCTGAGAATTGAATCCAGTGCCCTCACACATGCTAGGCAAGTGCTCCACCACTGAGCCACAACCCCAGCCTGAAAACAGGGACCCTTCTAATTTATCAGATTAGTGCCTTCTTGACAAACCCCTCTGTGTTTAAAGAGCTGCTTAAACACCATTAATAATAATGGGCATTTAGGTCCTCTATTTCTTCATTAGCTGAATGATATTTGGAATGTATTTTAAAGTCATATTTTTTTATAATTCTAAAACTACAGATTCCTAGTACAGAAAATATATGAAAAAAATCATCCATAATTCTATGTTATAGAGCAAACTGCTAAGAACATTCTGAATATTTCCTTCCAGCCTTTTTTTTTTTTAAATGGCATGTTATCCATGTAAGGCAGCCATCTAATGATTCTCTTCTTCACTCAGGTGGCTTTACCAAACAGGACTTTCCTTATAACTGGTAATACAGAGCAACTACATTCTAGGAACTGTCAGAGAGGACCCCCAGCTCACTATGGCTGAATAGTGATCTAATCAGCAAGAAAAATGACATGGGAGAAAGATGACCTGAAGGATATATTTCTACATGATTTTTCTTTGGTACCATATTTGTCTCTACCAAAGCACATTATAAAATATGGCTCTGTAAAATTTAGTTTTGAACATCGTTCCTTCTGTTACACACTGAACTCTATGAGGACCCACAGTTCAAACTTTCTTCAGTCTTTGTACCTTCTCAGGGCCCACTAGGATATGTTTTTCTTTGTAATTCATTAATCATATACCTGATTGTTTTCCTCTGCACTGACCACCTACAAGTTAACTGCTAAATTTATAACTCAATTCTCCCAAGGATACAATACCTAGTGTTTTAATTTTGTGTAGTACCAACTTTATTTTTGACCCTCATCTTATCTTCCCTAATCATTTTTCTTTTATGTTTCTATTTCAGTATTTAAGTTAATTTAAATCCTGCTGTGCAGAAGTAATTCTGGTGTAAACACATCTTTTAACTTGAAGAATATTTTCAATATTTAAAGAGTTGCCAGCATTTAAAACCTGAAATTTTTAATATAAAAAAAACTAGAATTCTGATTTCCGTTAAAAAAATTAAAGGTCATCCAACACTAGACTAAACTTTTAGCTTCCTCCTTTAGGTGGAGGAAATGCTACCATTCCACAAGCCCACACTCCCTATTCTAGCCCAGGGGTGGGGGGTGGGGGAGGTGGGGGGGGTGGATATGCACCTTCAGGACTCTAGTCACCAGGTACCATGCCTCCTTCACTCATCTATCTGTCCCTGCCTGGTTCCTGGTGGCCTCTGTTTTATAAGGTATGATCAACGTAAATACATCTATCCATGTTTATTAATGGAATGGTCCTGTTTAAATACCTAATATTTTAATGAAAAAAATCAAACAAAGTATATAGAATGTTTAAAATATTGAATTAACTTTTCTTTATTTTATTTTCTCAGATAATAATATCCCATTATAGACATGTCTTGGGGATTCCACTGGATGACCGAAAGGCTACCAACAACTATGCTGTCAACAGCACAGAAGCACTGCCCACAGTCACATACCCAGCGAACCTAGTACCAGCTGGGGAAGAGGCTATGGCATCTGCTGGCCTAATCACCATGCTCTGGTCCCTGTCTGTGTCCAGCTTTGCAGTTGGTGGAATGATTGCATCATTTTTTGGTGGATGGCTTGGGGACAAGCTTGGAAGGTGGGCATAAATTCATAAATATGTAAAAATGCAAAAACTTTAGTATCTTGGAGGTGTTAGAATTTTTTTTTTTTAAAGATGCCATCTTTCTTTTTATGGAGTAGTTTTAGAGTTGTTTTCTCAACTCATAAACATATGAAGCAGGTCAGTGTTAGACCAAATCAGCAGACAATGTTCCTGCAATTATCTAGTTAATTATGTAGTCAAAATAGCAAAAGTCAATTTATTGTGTATTTCTAGATAATTACTTTGATACTCTGGCTTTGTAAGTTATAGAACATACTAGAAAACCATTGCATAATGGTTACCTCGGGAACTTAGAAGAAGAGCTTAAACTGGATTTTTTTTTTTTTAAACTGGGAATTGAATCCAGGGGGTGGTCAATCACTGAGCCATATTCTCAGCACCACCAGTCTCCCTTTCAAATTTTGAGACAGGGTCTTGATAAGTTGCTTAGGGCTTCACTCAGTTGCTGCGGCTGGCCTTGAACTTGCCATCTGTTTGCCACCGCCTCCCAAGTCTTTGGGATTACAGGCACGCATCACCACGTCCAGCCTAGATGGGAATCTTTAAACTGAGAGTCCATTGTATGCTTCACCAAATCATATCGTTTCTCAAACATCAGTTTTTTCATTTGTAAATTAGAACTTGGCTTTTGGTTTAGTCAAGTCCTAAGGTCAAGTCAACATTCCTGATTCCCAGTAACCCTGTGTACTTGGCATGCGTTTCGAGCTGCTGCTTTGGCTACTGCTATCTCAAAGTCTGGACCCGAGTGAAGCAAGATGGAACATTTCTCAATTCTGGCTTCTATTAGACATTTTGCATGGAAAATATCTGTGAAACTCCTTTACCCTCAAGCTTCACTGAGACAGAGGATATACTATAGCTGCTGGGGTTTTCCTACCATATAGGAAGGAAATAAGATTAGAAAATCAAATGATATTTCTTTAGCTTTATTTCCTGCTCTTTGAGCCCATATTTTGTGTATTAATTATCTTTTATTCTTATAATAAAAATAATACACAGATCAGGAGGCTGAGGCAGGAGGATCACAAGTTTAAAGCCAGCCTCAGCAAATTAGTGAGGCCCTAAGCAACTTAGCAAGACCCTGTTTCTAAATAAAAATATTTTTTAAAGGGCTGGGAATGTAGCTCAAGCACCCTTGGGTCAATCTCCAATACCAAAATAATAATAATAATAGTAATAATAATACACACCAAATTTGGAAAATTTAGGAAGTGCAAAAACTTCTAAAGGTATAAATAAAAATATAGATGACTAACTTAATAATTCTGAATTACAAATTATTTAGTATTTCTAATTTTGCTACTATAAATTAGAGTCTTTAGTTTTCTAGTTATTTAATTGTGATGATTTCTTCCTCTTACACTAGAATTTTATATAATAACACTGTAAGACATTTTCTCAAGTAAAGGGCATCATGGTAACTCAAGTTTTATTGCTTAAATTGGAGTCTCCTTCAATTTCTTACATTTTTATCAATGTACTGGTATTTGGTTGAAAACAGATTATGTACACAACAGAATAAATAAATTGCCTTTCATCATTTAAAAAATGCTAAAAATTAGCTGGGGCACAGTGGCACATGCCTGTAATCCCAGGGACTTGGGAGGTTTCGGCAAAGAGGATTGTAAATTCAAGGCCAACCTCAGTAACTTAGTGAGGCCTTGTCTCAAAAGAAAAAAATAGAAGATAAAAAGGTCTGGGGATGTAGCTCAAATGATAAGACCCCTGGGTTCAATTCCCAATACCACACACACACACACAAAAGTAAGAGTCATTTCAAATTGCATCAGATTGGCTTAAACAGTAAATGGAGAATTTTCTAGATTATTTATAAGTCAAATCAAACTGAGCAAAATTAAATTTTAAAATATGAACAAATCAATTGGAGCTACTTCCCATTCCTAAAGGAAAAATTAAACCCTTCCTATATTCAGAGATGAGATTCTCACAGGCCTAGTGACTTACCCTGAAACATGTAACCAGTGGCCTAGCAATAAAGCCAGGATGCATATCCTCTGAAGCCAAGATTTAGCATCAACAATAGTCATAACCATATCAAATGACCATTTATTAAATAACCTATTATAAGGAAATTGAAACTTCTTCCAGCACAATAAAAAAAATCATCTTCCTTGAAAAACAGTCATGAATCTCATAAATTCAACTTAAAAATTAAGATAAAAGAGTTCAGTATCTCTTGTGAAAGTTTTTTTTTCCCCCTGGGGAAAGTCACTGAGAAATGACACGAATAAAAGTGTTGCTAGGATGATTTCTCTACTAGTTAAAAGTAAGTAAATAAAAATGTATTCCTTCCATTATAGCTTAAAAAAAAAAGTTTTTCCCTGAAACTGTGTAGTAGTCAATAAACCAACATTTTATAGACTGGGTTTGCAAGGTCAGTTTTTCCAAAGACTGTGCACTTACCTTTTAAGTAGGAGAAAAGTGTTTTGGGCAAGACATGGTCTATGCAATCCACACTACCATAGTCAAGGGAGGTATACACAGCAAACAGAACTCATAGGGCAGGAGGGATAGCTCCAAGGTAGAGTGCTTGCTATGTCCGGGAGCCTGGGCTCAGTCCCCAGCATCTCACACACACACACACACACACACACACACACACAGGAATTTATTAAATTGCAGCATCATTAACCCTTGGTGTTGCACAGATCAGGTTCAGCTCTGTCACTTAATATTAGTATGAAAATGACCAAGTTGCTCAGGTTCTCTAAGACCGTTTTCTACCATCTGCAACATGGGATGGGGGAATATATACCTACTTCATGGCATTATTATGAGGATTAAATGAGAAGGAATATAAAAGATTTGGCCCGATGCCTCACATATAGTCATCAGGCAACAAATGTGGCCTTATTTTGATGATGATAATAAAGACAATTATGACAATACAAGAATGATGATGATGATGACATTCATAAGAATGAAACCAACACTAACAGGGGTATTCAGAGCAAGAGCTTAAAAAAAAATACACTTAGGAAGAATTAAGTTTCTTTCTCCCTGATTCAATCACTGCATGTATTTTTGTGATTTTCATATGATTATTTTTGAAATTATTTTCATTTATTTTTGGCCATTTCTCACATCTGAATAGAAATTAAAAATCATTTATATTGTATTTTGTGTTCCAGCAACCATTGTTTGCAGTAAGGAAGAGAAACAGTCTGATATCAAAAATCTTCTCAGGACTTTATTGGTTTTACTTTTTGTCTTTTTTCTCTCCTAACAGAGTGGACTATAAGCTAGCTGCTAATAATTTCTTAGGGTTAATTGGTGAATTTGCATGCTCTCTGTCCTTGTGAAAAGAAAAATCATTTCACAGTAGTCTAGCAGAGAAAAAAACACTCTTTAACTATTTTTCTACGTGGCAGCTCAGGGACCGGCAAGTTCTTTTTAACTGTTCCCTATCTTTGGATAGTTAATAATTTCCTTATATTAATTTCCTATTGCTGTTGTAATTAATTACCACCAACTTGATGACTTAAAACAACACAAAATAATTTTCTTACAGTTTTGGAGGTCAGAAGTCCAAAATCAGTTTCACTTGGCTAAAGTCATGATATCAATTGGGATGGTTTCTTCTGGAGGCTCAGAGAGGAGAGAATTTCTTCCTCTCCTTTTTCCAGTTTGCAGTGGCCCCTTCCTCCATCTTAGAAGTGCATCAATTCAATCTCCACTTCTATCACATCATCTTCTCTTCTGCCTTCCTCTTATGAGGTCACTTGTGATTACATTGTTGGGTTCACCTGGATAATCAGACACTCTCCCTATGTCAAGATACGTCATCACATTTGCAAAATCCCTTTTGCCACATAAGGTATCATTTACAGAATCTGAGGATTGAGACTTGAACTCTTGAGGGACATTATTCAGCCTATCACATAGTTGTTGGGAAATCATTTCACTATGAGATTTTAAAGTTTTACTCTCTAGAAAATAATGTGTTTAGTGTTAAAGATATTTGCTTAGAAAAGGCCAACCTATCAGAGTTTGAAACAATGAAATAGAATACAGCAAGGTGCTTACATATCTTCATGGCAAAAACATTTTTATACTGACCAGTCAGATTCTTTTATTTACTTTGGCTATTTAACTTTGAACAAGGTTTTTGTGCGATTTTTGTATGATTATTTTTGAAAGTGATGTTTTTGTTGCCGTTGTCAGCTTTATAACACATTTGACCTTGGTTGACATTAATTCATGGATTCTGGAAACATGCTGGTGTACAGTGTTAAAATGAGGATAATTATAATTATAATTATGATAAGCTTTAAAAAGTATGTTTTAGTTATCAAAATAATTTATACTAAAGGAAATTTGACTTTGAAAGTTCCTCTTCAATCTACATCAACTGAAACCTTTACATTGAAAGAAAACAAAAAGAAAGAAACAAGTTGTAGATTACAACCACAAAATTGAATTCATCTATCACCAGATAATTATTCCTTAAAACAATCAATTTCTGGAAAACTTAGTTAACTGTTTGGAAAAGTGTCAGAAGTATTATCTTAAATCAAACTAGTCACCATTGTGAGTGAATCATCTCTATCAAAATGTGGAGATTAAGTGTATAAAACCCAGGTTGTCTCATCATAAATATTACTTTTGTTAACACGTTGGTCCACAGATGAGTCAAAGTAACAATACTGATTTAAGATTTCTGAACTAGCATTTATGGCAAAATTAAAATAATTGAACTCAGGTAAAAAAAAAAATCTCAACAAGCTCTGGAAGCCAATAACTTTATTAAGTTTTGATGCCTAATTTGTAATTCTGGCTTTATGAAATTTCAGAATCAAGGCCTTGATGGTAGCAAACATTCTCTCATTAGCTGGAGCTCTTTTGATGGGGTTTTCCAAATTGGGACCATCTCATATTCTTATAATTGCAGGAAGAAGCATATCAGGACTCTACTGTGGTAAGTGACAAAAACACATATATACATCTTTTCTGAAAATCACTGTGCAGCACATGTGTTAACTTGCAGGGACATTTTTGAGCTTACGGTTAAGTCACAGAGGGAAAGACAATTGCATAAAGTTAGGTCCTGAGTTGTGAGTTTTGGACCAGTAAATGGGAATTGTGATGTTATCTTAGGACCCTGTACACCGCAATAGCAGCATCTTTAGTTGTCTGATCTCAGACAAATTGTTTAACTCTGACTCTTAGTTCCTTCATCTGTGAAATGAAGAGAATGAAAGTATCTACCCTACAGGGTAATTGTGAGAATACATGTAAAACACTAATCATGGAATCTAATATACAAAAACTGCTGTTATTACTTTTGTGGTGCAGTAAACAGTGGAAGACTGCTGCACTCAGACCCCCAGTGCTGACCTGTGATCTACCTGGCTGTCTCTGTTTCTCATACCTGACCAGACCTAGACACCTGTACCCATCTCTTTAACCATACACCCCAGCCCTGTCTGATCCCAAGCATGGCTGAGTGAAGCATTAAAGAGATGGTGTCTGTAGGGAGAGGGAATCAGGCAAAAGCAGCAGCAAAGTTCATAAATCTCCTCCCAGGAACTTCATGTCTGAATATGGGAATCACTAGTTTTTGGATACAGCTTTCCAAATGTCCAGAAGCAACAAATTAGCAGAGATTTGAACAAAGGCAGGAACATTCACTCACTAAAACAGACAAATATTTAATTTCTCAAGGCCAGTGGATCCTTAATTCTGATGGTTCTGGGCTGATGTTTTAACCTATTCTCACAAACTGGAGTTGCCCTTCAATGCACTAATACCAAGCGGGGCAGGGAAGGAATGATGAGGGCACAGAATTTGTATGTAAAGTATTTCTAATATTCTGACTGTTAATGTTGCTAAAATTTATAGGAAATATAATTTGACTTCAGATTCATATTATTTCAGACTTGTGAACTTAGCTGTATCATTTTGATCTTGAGATATAGTATTAGATATTATGGAAAGATAATACAACCTCAAATGTTTTTTTTCCTTATTGAAGCTGAATAGGCAGCATGTTATAGTCACATGTAAAATTCTCCAGAAGTTCAGATGCCATATCAGATATTCAAATATTCACTGGAGATATTAAGAGTTTGGAGCATTAAATATGCACATTGAAAATAGTTGCCAAAGCATCTTTCACACAGAGACCATCCACTTCCATTTGATAATCAGTAGGCAACCTCTAAGAGATTGCCTTCTGACAGATCTTAATTTTTACTGCAATCAGCCAGTGGCTGGATGGGTATGCCACCTTTTCAACATGACTGATCAAATTTTTCATATTCCTTTACAGCACAAAAGTCTTTTTTCAAATAAAATCTTTTCTGAAGCCTAATACGTAGAGGGAATAAAGGAGCTGGGTTGCTCTGACAACTGGGGGAAGAGTCCTTGAGTTCCTTAACTCTTCCAACTCTTCCACCTACCTCTCCACCCCAACAGGGACCTTGCCATACTTCCACATTGTGGAGATTGGTAGTTCTCATGCTAACCCTCCATACCATGGGATCTTGGCACATCATTTCTCACCTCCATTGTGAGGGTGGCGTGTTGGTGTCCTAGTTTCCTTTAATTTCATGAGTCTATTAAGAATATTATTTAAACATTCTTCAGTCTCTTTTCTCAAGAGAACTTCAGGCACTATGATGTAAACTAAACATTAAGGTAGGTTTTTTTTTTTTTTGAAAACTGAGACAACACCATGAAGAATTGCAAAATACATGACCAAGCATTTCTTTCTAACAGTATTTTCAACTGCACCTTCATCATAAGGTGGTATACAACCTTCATTGATAAGGTTGTATTAACAAATTTAACAAATTTGTTTTGCATGAATTGTGTCTTTGGCTGAAGACAAGGGCCCTTCATCCCAAGGGATGCAGGAAGGGAGTTTTAGTCTGGATATTGGGTGTACTTAGACCAAATATCATTGTTACTGCAATGTTCCTGGGTGTACTTTAACATTTGTTATATTCATGTTTCATGCAGGGTTAATCTCAGGGCTGGTTCCAATGTATATTGGTGAAATTGCTCCAACCACGCTCAGGGGTGCTCTTGGCACTTTTCACCAGCTAGCCATTGTCACGGGCATACTTATTAGTCAGGTAAAAACTCCTCATCCTCCACTTTACTCATCCTCTTCTTCACCCACTTCTCCTTTCCTTTCTATTTCCATGGTAGACTAGCACAGAGGAAGATAATGATAATAATTATTATTATTGTAATTATAGCAGCAGATTAATTATTTAGGTATAACTAACAGCAATAGTGAAAATGGTACAGAAACAGGCGTTTTAGCTCAAAGTTAAACTATTACCACTTCTGACTTTTCTCCTTAAAAGTTGTTTGGTGGGATTAGCACTAGAATTGAAACTTCCAATACTATTCAGGAATTAAGTTATTTGATTTAGATTTCAAAAAATAGGAAACTTCATGTTTTTACTGCATGGGTTTCCTTTGTTTTGATCATCTTTCTTGGAAACCTAGCATGCAAATGATGATTACAGGAGCTCTTGTTCCAATGGTTCTTTCCTTCCCTTCTACCCTATGGCCTCAGAGGGAGTTTTAGAACCTCATATTTAATCATCCAGAAAGATCTCTGAAATAGGATTCATAAAGCTGATTTTCGCTAAGCAATTGTTCTATCTATAATGGAATAAAGGAGCTGGGTTGCTGAATAATCTAAGCAATTTAAAAAGAAATATTTTCTTCTTTTTTGTACATTCTTTTTTTAAAGAATTTAACCTTTATTTTTTATTTATTTGTTTTTATGTGGTGCTGAGAATTGAACCCAGTGCCTCACACATGCTCAGAAAGCATTCTACCACTGATCTACAATCCCAGCCCCAAGAAATGTTTTCTAAAAAAAAACTTTGGAACAAGGCCCCAAAATTATGTATGATTTTAATACAGTATTTTTCCATCTGGTTGCCTAGAGACTATAGCCATATGTTGCTTTAGATATCAAATGTATTTTTTAAAAGTTGGGTTGATTCCCAGCCTAAATGTGTAAATGAAGTTAATACAAACAAGCCCAGTTGAATTATTTGCCAAGTAAATTGTCCCTATTTTGGTTAAGATTAGATGTAATGGTTTCCAACTTGTGCTTACATGAACCAGGACTGTTAGGGATTACTACTGAATAGCCAATGTGTTTTTTCAACAAATTGTAGAAGGCAGATGCAGAGCATTGTGTAGCTGATAAGTTTCCTCCTTATCCTCTCAGATTGTTGGCCTTGAGTTTATCCTGGGCAATCATGATCTATGGCACATCCTGCTTGGCCTGTCTGCTGTGCGGGCCCTCCTCCAGTTTCTGCTACTCTTCTTCTGTCCAGAAAGCCCCAGATATCTTTATATCACGTTGGAAGAAGAAGCAAAAGCAAAGCAAAGTGAGTATGTAGATGTTTTTTCTTTCTTTCTATTGTTTTTGAAATACCAGCTTTCTATTGTTTTTGAAACACCAAACAGTGTGTATGAATGGTTGCTAGCAAAATTATTAACAGGGACTTCCAAATGAAGTCAGTAATTACATGTAATAAGAATGTGCAAAATCACTTTGATAGGACTGGTGTGTGCCATATCACACCTGTAAGCATGCACTAAAGCCCACAAAAGGGACTTAACCAGAGACTTCCAAAAGACTGCCTAGATTTATGCTTTTATGATAATGAGGATCATAGTTTTCTGTCAAAAGATGAAGCCAAATGTTCTGCCTTTTTACATCAAAGAGCAGGATTTAATTTAACAAAAGGGAATTTCCAACCCCCATGCTATAAAGTAATAGAATGGGACATGCAGCACTATAGCTGTTTCATGAACACAGTAAAAATAAATTAATTTTTGTTTTGATCTGAGTGAGTTGTTTCAACTTGATAATTTGGGGGAACAGGCTTAAAAAGACTCAGAGGAAGTGATGATGTCACCAAAGACATAAATGAGATGAAAAAAGAAAAAGAAGAAGCATCAAGTGAGCAGAAAGTCTCCATAATTCAGCTCTTCACTGATTCTAGCTACAGACAGCCTATCATTGTGTCATTGATGCTGCATGCGGCTCAGCAATTTTCTGGAATCAATGGGGTAAGTTGAGAATATCTTCTAAATTTAAGAACACAAAGCGAACTAAGAAGGAAAGAGGTTAAAGTTTAAATAACTAAAGGATGCTTTAAAACATTGACATCAAGTGTTACTACATAGCTATCAAGTGTTACTACAACAGAAAATTAAGTGAAAATTTTCTTTTCTAAAATAGGTTGCAATTCTTTAAAATATCAGTACTCAATGGTGATTTATTTCTATTAAGATGAGACAAAAAGGCAAAAGTCATAGGAAATGCAATGAGAGAAAAGGAGAATAATCATCATTTCCAAAGGGGGAAGGTCCCTAAATTACAAGAGGCTTCCAGAGGTGAGAATGAAATTTAGGATTTTTGATAGTGAGGGAAAAAGGGAGTCCATGGTTCTTTTTATTTAAATGAAGGATGCCAGATAGCTAGATGCAAAGAACAGTTTCTTGCCATCAAGAAACTTTTTTATTTGTGAAGACAGCCTATAAAAATAAACAATAGAATGAGTTGGCATAATATTGATGAGTGAGGGTAGTAGATAAGATGTGATTGAAAAATATGGTAGTATCAAACTTTTAGGTTCTGATTTTAAACCCTTTACTGTTACACTGTGTGCATGTATAAATATGTTACAGTGAATCCCACTACTATGTATAGTTATAATGTGCTGATAAAAAATACACAAAGAAACCCTTGTATCATGCAGACTAAATTAACCACTAGAAGAAAAATGTAAGGGGGCCGAGGTTTTGGCTCAGCGGTAAAGTGCTTGCCTGGTATGTGTGAGGCACGGGTTCGATTCTCAGCACTGCATATAAATAAGTAAAATAAAGATCCATTGACAACTAAAAAGTACTTAAAAAAGAAAAAGAAAAATGTAAGCACTTGTTAAGAAATTAGATAAAGAAAATCACATGCCCTCATCTATTGATATTAAATTATGTGGATTAGGTTTCTATCACTAGTGAGCCAATCCCAGATCCACAAGAGACAATTTAGGGGTACTAATGGATGGTCAGAGTCTTGGAGGAGACAAAGAAAGTAATTCTTATCTGTTGAAGTAAAAGGATACCTGAGATAAACCTCACTTCATAAACCAATATTTCTTTCATATAGTCTCTAGTAAGATATCTTGATGTTTACCTGTGTACAACTTTGGAACTCACAGACCAAATTCATATCCCCTGTCTCAGTTCTGCCTGTATATCCACTAGACAATACTTAATCTTTCTGAACTTCCTGGTTCATCTTCCATCCCAGGATCTTAACTTCAAGAGGTATTGAGAAAATGTTGGCCCTGAGGCTGTGGAGCAGCCTAAAAATAGTAGGATAGTAGTATAGCCACTGCTCACTGAACAGTCTGCACAGTTCTCCTGCATTAGTCCTCTCTGCAGGAGGAACGAGAAACAGGACATGTTGAGTGGGGGAAAAGTGACAGAGGAATAACACAATGATCTAAAAGACTATTAGAAGTATATAAACATAACTAAATTTTTTTTAAAAAAAGCTATTGGGCTGTGAAATTGATTTCTCCATTCCTACTGAGATTAGTGGAAAATTCTGGATTAATCATAAAAGACAGAACTCTCCCACATTATGATGAGCACATAAAACTGTCCTAACTTCTTTTGAAAATTGTTTGGCCATTTGTACCAAAGCTGAGCATATGCATACCCTAAGGTCCAGCAATTGTCTATTCATAGGTATGATTACATATTTCACCAAAAGGACTGTTAGACTGTTTAGAGCAACACTATTCATAATCACCCTTAGTGCCTAAATATTCATCAGGAGTGGATTGAATAACCAAATTGTGGTGTGCTAATACAACAAAATTCTATAGAGTAATGATATGAACAGTCTGCAAATATGACAATAAGGTAACTCATAAAGGTAACTGTGAACAAAAGAAGGCAGACAAAAAATAGTACATATTATGTGGTTCCATCATCAAGTACAAAACTAGGCAAACTTTATCTATAACGTTAGATGATGGGAGAGTGATTTCTTCAGGACAGTGGATGAGGGAACAAATAGGGAGTTTCTGCAGAGTGTTCAATGATTCATTTCCAGATCTAAGAGCTGGTTATACAGGTGTGACCCATTCATTAAAACTAATTCAGTTGTACACTTATGTGTGTTTTTATATGTGTTATACTTTAACAAAAAGTCTACAAATTTAAAAAATAGTAGCAAAGTTTTCTAACTGTAAATGTAAGGAGAACTTTTAAGCAATCAAAAGCTTTAAATGCTAAAGGAAGTCTGTTATCTACTCTGGAAAGAGAGGGTGGAGAAAATCTTTAGGAAGTTCTAGGGACTATGGCTCTAGAGGAACATGGAAAAACAAATAACCTAAAATATTTCTTGCCTTAAAGACATGAGTGTGAGACTTCCTGATTAAGGCCAAACTGTTTGTACTTTGCAGATATTCTACTACTCAACCAGCATTTTTCAGACAGCTGGAATCAGCAAACCTGTTTATGCAACCATTGGAGTTGGTGCCATCAACCTGGTTTTCACTGTTTTCTCTGTAAGTCGATACCCTAGATAAACACTGCTTGTTTTCTAGTCCAGAAATGGAGGGAAAAACTTGTGATATAAAAGTGATCAATGATTTCTGTCCACGTGCAGTGGGTATGTAGAATTAAATGGGTCACGCAAAAAGTCCTCTCTGTAAATAAGCCAACTATTGCACTACCAATAGGCTTAACTGAGAATGTGAATCACTGGCTCACCCCACTTCTGGGATGCCATTCAATTAACTCTTAGTGAAAGAATAACTTACTGGGAGGCACAGAGGAAATTCCGTTCGTTCCTTCTTCATCACTTTATACTTAAACCCCTTGGACTGGCTGGCAGCTTGTCATTTCTATCAATATGTAGAGTCAGTATGCATAGTTTACCCAGGATACTCTCCTTCCATGTTTGAAATACTTTTTCCATCATGATGTCTTGGGGAGAACATTTAAAAATAATAGACAAGTTACTCTCAGATATCTTGGCCTCTAAGCAGAATTCAGCAAACTTGGGAAATTCCTATGATGTTAAGTCATTGGACAGAAGTTCTAGGTAATTCCCAAGGAAGTAGCTTCTGGTGATGCATTAGAGGTTTATATGTGCTTTAGAGGGTGGGGTAGAAGTATAAAACTAGAAGTGTTATTGATCCTTTTGCAACTACTACAAAAAAAGAGGTCATAAGTTCTTCTTAAAACCAAATATTGCATATAAGGAATGATTCAACATCTTGATGACAATATTTAACATAATCTAAAAGATAAAATAAGTAAACAACAAAGACAAAAACTTCCAGCTAATATAATTCACTCTAAAGTGAGGATAATTTGGCCCATTTTAATATTTGAATAAAAAATATTAAAAATAAATGTGCTTGGGCCAGGGTTGTGGCTCAGTGGTAGAGCACTTGCCCAGCATGCGTGAGGCACTGGGTTCGATCTCCCGCACCACATAAAAAATAAATAAAACAAAGGTATTAAAAAATGTGCTTTTCTGTGTCAGTCATAATACTATACTCCACTTATTTTAGATACTTGTTTTTCATTCTTTGAATATGAACTTTCAACTATTACCTTGGAGTGGTCAATAAATTACAGCCTGGTTATCTAGACCAAAAAGCAGGTTTGTCTAGACCACATTGAACAGTGCTTAACCTTGGAATGAGAAGGAAGAACAAATAGCAACAGAACACCAGGGATTCTGTAGAAATAACTCAGAGATAATACCTGCTCAGGCCAAGAGGCCACTCTCAAAGAAGGTCTGTTACTGGGATGGAATGCAAGGGACTATATGCCCTTTTTGTCTCCTGGAATAATATTTTTTATAGATACTGCTGTATCATCTTTTCACAATATGAAGATTATTATTCAAACACTTGTGACCAATAAGATTTTCTATATAAAGTATTGAGTTGCCAAGACTGAATAACCCAAAATTTGAAAAAAAACTAGAGAGGAACTCTTTTTTTTACTATTATTAATTTTTTTGGAATTTATATATGACAGTAGAATGCATTATAATTCTTATTACACATATAGAGCACAAAGTTTTCATATCTGTGGTTGTATACAAATTATATTCACACCATCCGTGTCTTCATACATGTACCTTGGATAATAACGTCCATCACATTCCACCATCATTTCTAACCCAATGCCCCCTCCTTTCCCCTCCAAGCCCTCTGCCCTATCTAGAGTTTGTCTATTCCTCCCATGCTCCCCCTGCCAACCCCACTATGAATCAGCCTCCTTATATCAGAAGAAAATATTCAGCATTTGGTTTTTTGGGGTAGGCTAATTTCAATTAGCATTATATTCTCAAACTCCATCCATTTACCTGCAAATATCATTATTTTATTCTCTTTAAATGCTGAGTAATATTCCATTGTGTATATATGCCACATTTTAAAAATTCATTCATCTGCTGAAGAGCATCTAGGTTGGTTCCACAGTTTAGCTATTGTGAATTGTGCTGCTGTAAACATTGATGTGGCCGTGTCCCTGTAGTATGCTATCTTTAAGTCCTTTGGATATAGACTGATCAAATGGTGGTTACATTCCCAGTTTTCCAAGGAATCTCCATACTGCTTTCTGTATTGGCTGCACCAATTTACAGTCCCACCAGCAGTGTATGAGTGTACCTTTTCCCTCACATCCTCATCAACACTTACTGTTGTTTGTCTTCATAATAGCTGCCATTCTGACTGGGTGAATGAAATCTTAGAGTAGTTTTGATTTGCATTTCTCTAATTGCTAGAGATGTTGAACATTTTTTCATATATTTGTTGATTGATTGTATATCATCTTTTGGGAAGTGTCTGTTCAGGTCCTGGGCCAATTATTGATTGGGTTATTTGTTTGTTTTTGTTTTTGTTTTTGGTGCTTAGCTTTTTGAGTTCTTTATATACCCTAGAGATTAGTGTTCTATCTGATGTGTGAGGGATAAAGATTTGCTCCTAAGATGTTGGCTCTCTATTCACCTCACAGATTGTTTCATTTGCTGAGAAGAAACTTTTTAGTTTGAATCCATCCCATTTATTAATTTTTTATTTTAATTCTTATGCTTTAGGAGTCTTATTAAGGAAGTTGGGGCCTAGTTCCACGTGATGGAGATTAGGACCTACTTTTTTTTCTATTAGATGAAGGGTCTCTGGTTTTATTCCTAGGTCCTTGATCCTCTTTAAGTTTAGTGCATGGTGAGAGAAATGGGTTTAAATTCATTTTATTGCATATGGATTTCCAGTTTTCCCAGCACCATTTGTTAAAGAGGCTATCTTTTCTCTTATGTATGTTTTTGGCACCTTCATCTAATATAAGATAACTGTAGTTATGTGGGTTAGTCTCTGTGTCCTCTATTCTGTACCATTGGTCTACCAGTCTGTTTTGGTGCCAATCCCGTGTTGTTTTTGTTACTATTGCTCTGTAGTATAGTTTAAGGTCTGATAGTGATGCCACCTACTTCCCTCTTCCTGCTAAGAATTGCTTTAGCTATTCTGGGTCTCCTATTTTTCCAGATGAATTTCTTGACTACTTTTTCTATTTCTATGAGGAATGTCTTTGGGATTTTGACTGAAATTGCATTAAATCTGTATAGTGCTTTTGATAGTATGGTAATTTTGAAAATATTAATTCTGCCTATACAAGAGCAAGGTAGATCTTTCCATCTTCTAAGGTCTTCTTTGATTTCTTTCTTTAGGGCTCTGTAGTTTTCATTATATAGATCTTTCATCTCTTTCATTAAGTTGATTCCCAAGTTGTTGTTGTTGTTGTTTTTGAGGCTATTGTAAATGGGGTAGTTTTCCTCGTTTCCCTTTCTGCAAGTTTGTCACTGATATATAGAAATGCATTTGATTTACAGGTGTTGATTTTATATCCTGCTACATTGCTGAATTTATTTATTAATTCTAGAAGTTTTCTGGTAGAACATTTTGGGTCTTCTAGGTATAGAATCATATCATTGGCAAGTACTGCTAGTTTGAGTTCCTCTTTTCCTATGTGTATCCCTTTAATTTCTTTCGTCTGTCTAATTGCTCTGGCCAGTGTTTCAAGAACTATGTTAAATAGAAGTGGTGAAAGAGGGCATCTCTGTCTTGTTCCAGTTTTTAGAGGGAATGATTTCAATTTTTCTCCATTTAGAATGATGTTGGCCTGGGGTAAGATAGCCTTTATGATGTTGAAATATGGTCCTATTATCCCTAGTTTTTCTTGTGTTTTGAGCGTGAAGTGGTGCTGTATTTTGTCAAATGCTTTTTCTGCATCTATTGAGATGACCATATGATCTATTGAGATGATCATATGATTGATCATATGATTGATGTGATGAATTACATTTATTGATTTCCATATGTTGAACCAACTTTGCATCCCTGGGATGAATCCCATTTGATTGTGGTGCACTATCTATTTGAAATGTTTTTATTTTCAATTTGCCAGAATTTTATTGAGAATTTTTGCATCTATGTTCATTAGATATATTGATCTGAAGTTTTCTTTTTTTGATGTGTCTTTACCTGGTTTTGGAATCAGGATGATATAGGCCTTACAGAATGAGTTTGGAAATGCTGCCTCTTTTTCTATTTCCTAATATAAATTGAAGAGTATTGGTATTGGTTCTTCTTTAAAGGTCTTGTAGAACTTGGCTGTGCATCCATCCGGTCCTGGGCTTTTCTTGGTTGGTAGGCTTCTGATGGTATCTTCTATTTCGTCGCTTGAAATTGATCTGTTTATATAGTGCATATCATCCTGATTCAATTTGGGCAAATCATATACTCTAGAAATTTGTCAATGCCTTCTATATTTTCTATTTTATTGGAGTACAAGTTTTCAAAATAATTTCTAATTATCTTCTGTATTTTTGTAGTGTCTGTTGTGATATTTCCTTTTTCATCCAGTATGTTAATAATTTGAGTTTTCTCTCTCCTTCTCTTCGTTAGCATGGATAGCATGGTTTGTCGATTTTATTTATTTTTTTCAAAGAATCAACTTTTTGTTCTGTCAATTTTTTCAATTGTTTGTTTCAATTTTACTGATTTCACCTCCGATTTTAATTATTTCCAGTCTTCTACTGCTTTTGGTGTAGATTTGTTCTTTTTCCAGCTTTGAGATGTAATGTTAACTTTTTGTAATGTTGACTTTTTCTTCTTTTAAGGAATGAATTCCATGCAATGAACTTTCCGCTTAGAACTACCTTCATAGTGTCCCAGAGATTTTGATAAGTTGTATCTGTGTTCTCATTCACCTCTAATTTTTTTAATCTCCTCCCTGATATCTTCTGCAACCCCTTGTTCATTCAGTAGCATATTATTTAGTCTCCAGGTGCTGGAGTAGCTTTTATTTCTTATTTTATCATTGATTTCTAATTTCATTCCATTATGATCTCATAGAATGCAGGGTAGTATCTCTACTTTTTTATATTTGCTAATAGTTGCTTTGTGGCATAGTATATGGTCTGTTCTAGAGAAGGATCCATGTGCTGCTGAGAAGAAAATATATTTACTCGTTGAAGGATGAAATATTCTATATATGTCAGTTAAGTCTATGTTATTGATTGTATTATTGAGTTCTATAGTTTCTTTGTTCAGCTTTTGTTTGGAAGACCTATCCAGTGGTGAAAGAGGTGTGTTAAAGTCACCCAGAATTATTGTGTTGTGGTCAATTTGGTTCTTGAAATTGAGAAAAGTTTGATTAATGTAGATGCTCCATTGTTTGGGGCATATATTTATAATTGTCAAGTCTTGGTGTCTGGTATGGTTCCCTTGAGCAGTATGTAGTGTCTTTCTTTATCCCTTTTTATTAACTTTAATTTTATTTGATATGAGGATGGAAACCCCTATTTGCTTCCCCAGTCCATGAGTGGGGAAATGAAGGATACAATAAACACTATGATACAATATACACTATGAGTGGTATGATTTTTCTCAACCCTTCACCTTCAGTCTGTGGATGTCATTTCCTATGAGTCTCTTGGAGGCAGCATATTGTTGGGTCTTTTTTTTTTTTTTTTTTTGATCCAATCTGCTAGTCTGTCTTTTGATTGGTGAATTTAGGCCATTAATATTCAGGGTTATTATAGAGACATGATTTGTATTCCCAACCATTTTTGGTATTTATCGTGACTTGGTTTCCTCCTCTGATTAGATTTTCCTTTAGTGTAATACCTCCCTCTGCTGATTTTCATCATTGTTTTTCATTTCCTCTTGGTGGAATATTTTGCTGAGGATGTTCTGTAGTGCAGGCTTTCTAGTTGTAAATTCTTTTGACTTTGGTTTATTATGGAAGATTTTTATTTCATCATCAAATCTAAAGCTTAATTTTGCTGGATATAAGATTTTTGGGGCCACATTGACATTGATCCGCTGCCACGTTACGAAATGGCGCATTGGCCCGCAATGGCCGCCGCCTCGCTGTGCCACTGAGAAGGAGCGCGGGATTGGAGGAGCAGTCAGGAGGCGGCCCGGTAGAAATGCCGCAGATGGCTTCGAGGGCCACGATCCAAAGGAACCAGAGCAATTGAGGAAGCTGTTTATTGGTGGTCTGAGCTTTGAAACTACAGATGATAGTTTAAGAGAACATTTTGAGAAATGGGGCACACTCACAGATTGTGTGGTAATGAGAGACCCCCAAACCAAACGTTCCAGGGGCTTTGGTTTTGTGACTTACTCTTGTGTTGAAGAGGTGGATGCAGCAATGTGTGCTCCGTCACACAAGGTTGATGGGCGTATAGTGGAACCAAAGAGAGCTGTTTCTAGAGAGGATTCTGTAAAGCCTGGTGCCCATCTAACAGTGAAGAAAATTTTTGTTGGTGGTATTAAAGAAGATACAGAAGAATATAATTTGAGAGGTTACTTTGAAAAGTATGGCAAGATTGAAACCATAGAAGTTATGGAAGACAGACAGAGTGGGAAAAAGAGAGGATTTGCTTTTGTAACTTTTGATGATCATGATACAGTTGACAAAATTGTTGTTCAGAAATACCACACTATTAATGGGCATAATTGTGAAGTGAAAAAGGCCCTTTCTAAACAAGAGATGCAGTCTGCTGGATCACAAAGAGGTCGTGGAGGTGGATCTGGCAACTTTATGGGTCGTGGAGGAAACTTTGGAGGTGGTGGAGGTAACTTTGGCCGTGGTGGAAACTTTGGTGGAAGAGGAGGCTATGGTGGTGGAGGTGGTGGCAGCAGAGGTAGTTATGGAGGAGGTGATGGTGGATATAATGGATTTGGAGGTGATGGTGGCAACTATGGTGGTGGTCCTGGTTATAGTAGTAGAGGAGGTTATGGTGGTGGTGGACCAGGATATGGAAACCAAGGTGGTGGATATGGTGGTAGAGGAGGATATGATGGTTACAATGAAGGAGGAAATTTTGGTGGTGGTAACTATGGTGGTGGTGGGAACTATAATGACTTTGGAAATTACAGTGGACAACAGCAATCAAATTATGGACCCATGAAGGGGGGCAGTTTTGGTGGAAGAAGCTCTGGCAGTCCCTATGGTGGTGGTTATGGATCTGGTGGTGGAAGTGGTGGATATGGTAGCAGAAGGTTTTAAAAACAGCAGAAAAGGGCTACAGTTCTTAGTAGGAGAGAGAGCGAGGAGTTGTCAGGAAAGCTGCAGGTTACTTTGAGACAGTCGTCCCAAATGCATTAGAGGAACTGTAAAAATCTGCCACAGAAGGAACGATGATCCATAGTCAGAAAAGTTACTGCAGCTTAAACAGGAAACCCTTCTTGTTCAGGACTGTCATAGCCACAGTTTGCAAAAAGTGCAGCTATTGATTAATGCAATGTAGTGTCAATTAGATGTACATTCCTGAGGTCTTTTATCTGTTGTAGCTTTGTCTTTTTTCTTTTTCTTTTCATTACATCAGGTATATTGCCCTGTAAATTGTGGTAGTGGTACCAGGAATAAAAAATTAAGGAATTTTTAACTTTTCAATATTTGTGTAGTTCAGTTTTTCTACATTTTAGTACAGAAACTTTAACAAAATGCAGTTTTGAAGGTGTTTCCTTGTGAGTTAACAGTAAAGATCATTGTTAATTACTATTTTGTATGAATTTTGCTAAAGTTAACTGTAAAGAAACACCTGCTGACTTGGCAGTTTAAGGGGAATCTATTCTCCCCATTTCCAAACCATGATATGAATGGGCGCTGACATGTGGAGAGAATAGATATTTGTATGTTTGAAATGTGTGTTTTAGATAAATAGGATTGGGTATTTAAATTAGCGTATTTGTGAATTTAATAGCACTAAGATTATCTTCAAATGAGAAATCTCAAAATTCAAAAAAAAAAAAGATTTTTGGTTGGCATCCATTTTATTTCAAGAGCTATATGTTGTTCCATGATCTCCTGGTTTTGAGGGTCTGGGTAGAAAAATCTGCTGAGATACAAATTGATCTCCCCCATATGTGATCTGATTCCTCTCTCTTGTGGCTTTTAAGAATCTATCCTTATTCTGTATGCTAGGCGTTTTCATTATGGTGTAGGTTGTAATTTTGTACATTTGGTGTTCTGTAAGCCTCTTGTATTAGGTTTTCCAATTCATTCTTCATGCGTGGGGAATTTTCTGCTATTATCTCATTGAAGAGATTGTGCATTCCTTTGGTTTGAAACTCTGTGCCTTCCTCTATCCCAATAACTCTTAGATTTATCTTCTGATGCTGTCCCATAATTCTTGGATGTTCTGTTCATGATTTCTTACTATCTTCACTGTGTGATCAACTTTATTTTCCAGATTGTATACTTTGTCTTCGTTATCTGACATTCTTTCTTCCAAGTGATCTAGTCTGTTGGTTATGCTTTCTATTGAGTTTTTTATTTGGTTTATTGTAACCTTCATTTCAAGTATTTCTGACTGGTATTTTTTCAGGGTTTCTAACTCTTTCTTGAAGTAATCTTTTGCTACCTGTATTTGCTCTCTTATCTCTTTGTTGGTGTGATCAATTTTTGACTGTACTTGCTCATTTAGGTCATTCTTTAATTCACAGATCATTTTAATTATGAACTTTCTGGATTCCTTCTCTGACATTTCATCAACTTCTCTGTCCATGGGTTCTGTTATTGTAGTATCCTGGTTTGTTGGGGAACTTTCCTCCCTTGTTTTTTCGTATTGTCTATGTGTCTTCCTTTCTTGCAGTGTGGATTTGAGATTTTACAGTTTCTACTCTATATTCTTGTAGTATCTGTGCATATTGTCTGTACCTCACTTTGATGTTGGGCTTCCAGACCCTGTTGGTATCCCTCAGCGTATGCTACTGCAACTAAAGGTGGTGGCAGCAATAGCCAAAGTAACTCAAGATAATAGTGGAGGTGCCCCAAGATGACGCAATGACTTACAGAGATGGGGCTGAAAGGGTCTGCCTTACACTCTCTTTGGGATGCCTGCTCTGAGGCGCAGCTGTGTCTAGGACCTTTCTGTTGTGGAAAAGGTGGGGGCTACTGCATGGGGTAGTCTATGGCGATGACTGCAGTGTCCCAAGATGAAAGTGAGTTAGGCTTGGGCTCCCAGGTGGTGGTGGTGGGGAAGAACTCTGACTTGCCCGGCAAGTCAAGTCAGTCCGTGAGGGCAGATCTGGTCTGGGCCTGATCTCCTGTGTTAGTCTGCTGGTTGGAAGGTGTGGTCCTGTGCTGGAGGCTGGGCTCCATCGGGTGTCTGCCAGTGACAGGATGGACCCGGTCCTACTGTGAGCCTGGGTCCCGTGCAGGCTGATGTTGAGAGAAACATTCCTTAAAATTTTATTTTTGCACTTTGCACCCAATCTCATTGGTGTGGGAGGAGTCATTGTATTTATAATAGTTTCTTAATTATTTTGAACATAACTTCTGGAGCTCATCCTTTTATTCTGTAAAAATTTTGAGCAGATAAGTGACATTATTAAAAAAAATCAGTTCAAATCATTTCATTAACTCTCCAAGCCTACAGGTAACATTTTAAAATTTTAATTATATTTGTTTTGAAAAGTCATTTTAAAGTTCAATAGTACAAAAAGAAGGGTAACTTAGTCACCCAGTTTCTCTTCCCAGAATTAACCAATGCTACCAAGTCCTGTGCATTCTTTTCAAATAAATGGGATAATATATTATTGATAATATAGTAATATTTCACCAGCTTGGAAGCAACATAATCAATCTGTTTTCTTCTGAATTAGTGTTTGGGAAAAAGAGATTTTCCCAATAACAAAATGAAATATGTTCCATATTCCATGTTTTCTTTCATGCTAATGAGCTGGTAGAAGGGAGCCTATAATCTTGAGAGAGAAAACAAATTAGGAAGAAATGCGGAGGGAACTGGGAAGCAGGGTGGGTCTGGGGCATCAGGAGTGGCTACCAAACTCTAACTAGGTACCACCTGGGATGTGAATGATGCACAGAGTCTGGCAAAGATGAATGTTAGGTGGGACAGATGTCTCCAGCTACTGGCCATGTCTCACCCTTGTCACAGGCATCCCTGAGAGAATACCCAGTCTCAAGGAGACAGTCCAACTCAATTTTCAGGACATACAGTTTTAGGGTTTATTATCCAGTAAATACACATTGTTTTAGAAACAGAAGAAACATATAGTAAGAGCCCTTATTCCTGAAGAAATGTTTCTATTTTTCCCAGTATCTTGACATGGCATCATCAAGACAGCTTTGAAAGTCAGAATTAAAGAATCAAAATGTATACTGATATTTGATGAATTTGAGAAAGGTTTGTTTTTCTACTTCTTCCTTAATACTTAAATGTGGGCCCTTTGCTTATCATCATATCTGAAGTGATTTGAAGTTCTGACATGCATGTGTCTCTTAGATGAAAAGGGTTTTCACTGTAGGTGAAAAAAAAGAAATGCTTCTCAGGTACTTTCAGAGCTAGAGCTCGCCATACTAAGCATTTTGTATTGCTATTAATTTATTGATAGAATGATGAAACTAACTGATTTACTCACCAAGATGAGAAATTGTGACAGGTGTGTTTGTGTGTGAGTGAGTGTGCATGTTACCAGCTTTGGTAGTATTCCATGGATCATGGAGGCAAGAGCATATTCAACAAATGTTGGTCTTGGTTCATTGTAAATCTTAACCATTAATGCAAAGGTACCCAGACTCAAAGGAATCAGTGACATATTTTCTCAATTAGAATAGAAAAGCACTCTAACCCTTTGCCTTAAATTTTTCTCTCTTTAAATGCATAGTTCACTTCTAATACCAGGTACATTTAAGTGCACCAGAAAAATGCAGACCTGTCTATTTTGGTACAATGATCAAATTCTGTATGTTGCCAGGTGAGTGGTCATAATTTGACTTTATTAAGCAGTGAGAAAGCTGGATGGAAAAGTTGATACCCGAGCAGCTGTCCTGTTTCATTTGCAACAGTAACTTAATCACCAGGAGAGAAATTAATGTCACTTTTTAATGTAGATCTTTCACATTTTAAATGTACAGGTAATCTTTTGGGAGAGATGCAAGCTGTACAGCCTCTGACTCTTGTACTCAAGGGGATAATCCTAGAGAGGTGGTAACACTATGGTTCTATCTCTAGAATGGCCTATTTAAATCAATATAAACAAATTAAACAGATATCTGTTAATTATCCCTGTTCACTGAGTCAATTCTGCCACCTGAGGCCAGAGTCCCTCCCTGCCTCAGTCTCACATCTATAAAATGTAATAACAACACTGCCTCCTCCCCTACTGTATAAATTAAAATGACCTCTTTTGCAATAAAGTTGATTTAAAGGCAAGATTTTGTGACTCACAAAACTAAGATAATATTTTCCAAAACTTTCCTAGGTATTGCTTGTGGAGAAGGCAGGGCGGCGCTCTCTGTTTCTAATTGGAATGAGTGGGATGTTTTTCTGTACCATCTTCATGTCACTGGGACTTGTTCTTCTGGTGAGTTTTGGTGTCTGGATAGATGTTTGGTTATCATAAAATAACATCTCTGTGTTCCAGGCTAAAGTGCTTCCAATGTCAAAAACATTTCAGAATGGTTTATGGAATAAAGCCAGAGGGACAGCACATAATATAAGAAGACTAAATGGGGAACTCATTTCTTCACTTTAGACTAAATATCAGTGTGTCACTTACACTTGTTTTCCAGGGAGGTAGTGTAGTCATGTGGTTAGGGCATAGGCTTTAGAGTCAGCTCCAATGAGATTCAAATTCTAGCTCTGCACATGGCTGCCTGTGCCTCTCTGGTGAGTATTTGAACCTCTCCCAACTCAGGGTCCTCATCCACCACTTCACAAGAAAAATACACCTTGCCTAGCTACTTTGGTATAATTAGGAGCAAAGGATATTTGATCTTTCATAGGAAAGAGCAAATAAGGATCAAATAAAAAATCTAATCCAGGGGCTGGGGTTGTGGCTCAGTGGTAGAGCACTCACCTAGCATGTGTGAGACCCTGGGTTTGATCCTTAGCAACACATAAAGATAAATAAATAAATGCATTGTGTCCATCTACAACTAAAAAATATTTTTTAAAAAAATCTAATCCAGCCAGTGCAGTGGCACACGCCTGCACTCGGGAGTCTGAGGCAGGAGAATTGCAAGTTCAAAGCCAGCCTCGGCAATTTAGTGAGGCCCTAGCAACTTAACAATACCCTATCTCAAAATTTTAAAAAATAAAAAGGGCTGGAGGTGTGGCTCAGAGATTAAGGGCACCTGGGTTCAATGCTGTGTACCAAAAAACAAAACAAAAACTCTAAATCTACATGATTTGCCTTAATATAAGGACTATCCAGACAAAAATATTCTAGTCTCAGACTAGAATAGTCTGAGACTAGAATATTTTGTACTCAACAGAACATAAACACATTAGGAAGAGAGCTGTGTCCACCTTAGTCACTTAGCTAAAGGAAACAGCAGCCAGTGAGCCCAGCCCCACTTTTGTTCTTGTTTTGCTTTTTTCTTCAGGATAAGTTTGCTTGGATGAGTTACGTGAGCATGACGGCCATCTTCCTCTTTGTCAGTTTCTTTGAAATTGGACCAGGCCCCATCCCCTGGTTCATGGTGGCCGAGTTTTTCAGTCAAGGACCACGCCCCACCGCTTTAGCACTAGCTGCATTCAGCAACTGGTTCTGCAATTTCCTTGTAGCTCTGTGTTTCCAGTACATTGCGGTAAGTAGCCTGATGCGGTGCAAATTTACCGAGCAGGAGACGGGTCAAACCGCTGCTAATTGGAGCTCTGTGTTTGTTCTTCATCCAGGACTTCTGTGGACCTTATGTGTTTTTCCTCTTTGCTGGGGTGGTCCTGGCCTTTATAGTGTTTACGTTTTTTAAAGTTCCAGAAACCAAGGGAAAGTCTTTTGAGGAAATCGCTGCCGAATTTCGAAAGAAGAGTGGTTCAGCCCCAAGGCCAAAAGCGGCTGTAGAAATGGAATTCCTTGGAGCTACAGAGACTGCATAAAGATGACTGCTTTTTTATATGAACAGGAAGGAAACTGTTTTTAAGTGACTCCTTGAGAATTTTGTATCTACATCTTCAAGTATGCTTTATTTTTTTAGAGTTTGGTAGGCTCTGATCAGAAATGTGTCAACAAATATTACCACAGAAAGTATTTTTATAATTTAAAGAATATATTTTTAATGGGAAAACTCTGTAATTAAGTAAACCAAAAAGGGTAGCTCATTTTGCTACTGTCAAAAGCAAGTATGTCCTAATCTTCTGACCCCTATTTTTTTATATAATAATGCTTCCTTAAAATTGAAAGGCTTTTAAGGTATGATATTATTGCTTCACGAAGCACAGGACTAGGAGACCAAGGATACAACTGACATTTTTATATTTAAATCTGATTAAACTGGAATTTTCTTACTAATCTCATTCTAAGGGAGTTACAGGTAGTGGAAGTATGATTTATGTTAAATTAACTTTCATTTCTCTCACTCAGCTTCTTTCTTGTGTATTTGAACTTCTATTTTGCTTAAAATACTATTTTTTTCTGTATTTTCATGTGGGATATTTTGGGTTCATTAAAATATGTTTATAAAGAAAAAGCTTAATTTAGTACTCAGAAAAAAATCATTTTAGTTCCTCTGATGACCAAATGGTTTTTTGCAAAGTTGAACATTCAAAAAATTTTAACTGGTTATATACCCTGGATTATCAGTTATTATTAACATCTATTTCAAAACCATGTTAATTTCTTGCAGGTTCAATTCTTTTGTTTTACTTTTAAATTGAGTATAGCCTGGTTGTTTGAGCTGTTATAAAATACTCTCAATCACGAGTCAGGCATTTTATGTATCTCTCATATCTCTAATAAGTTGGATCAACCTTACTTAGGAAAATCTAGGAGAGGATCGCTCTTTTAAAAAATATTTTCTGAATTAGTATGTCTCGAAATAAGTTGAAAACTTCCTAAGGGTGGGCTTCTGAAACTTCATGAATTTTCAGTTTCAGATTTGATCAAATTCCCTATTTAATTTTCTTGGAAACAATGAGTTCCCTAACATAGGACAATCATCCCATTTGACTTTTCCTTCTTTGTCTGAATAATTAACAGATCCCATCTACCCTATTCTACTGCTCTGTGTTGTATGCTACAAATGTGCAGGCACGGTTCTGAGTGCTTTGACCTTTTTGGCAAATTGAAAAGGAACAATGATTAAACAAACTTCAGCTTACAGTGAATTTTACAATTATGGAAGCACACTTCTGATGGATACTAAAGAGTTTGTGGGAACTAAAGTACCTCCAAACTGTTTTCCCCATAAAGTGGGATACTGAATAATCTCTTTATGTTCACTTTAATGTGCATTGAAGAAAAGCACTTTTTATAAAGTACTTGAGAGAGAAAGAAACCCATTGAATATTTTTCTTTCTTTCTTTCTTTCTTTTTTTTTTGTTTTGTTGTTGTTCTATTACTTCCCCTTTGATGAAAGTTGTTCACATGTATGTAACCTGGCAATTCAAACAAGATGAAATTATTTCTTCTCACTTCAATTTTTTTCCTTTTGGGCCAATTTGAGGGAAAAAAAGAAAAAGAAAAAGAAACTATTTTCACTTAGGACTTTAGGAAGCAGTCAAAATGAGCTGGACTCTGAACAAAAATGCAGAGACTCTGAATAGGGCAAGAGCAGGAAAATGGTTCATTGGTGGCTTCTGTCTTCTACTTCAGGTTGCTGATGGCCTTTGGAAAATTCAAAATTGCAATGATAAAGGAGTTTAGTATCTTTATAGGGGATGGATGTGATTTATATCAAATCATGATTCCTGATTTCATTTACTAAGAGAATAAAGCAGTAAAAGGTTTAAAAAAAAAACAATTACAAAGACTACTTTTAAGTTCTAATTAGTTATTTTGACTGACACACAAAAAAACAGATATTCAGATTCTGAAGTTTTCTGCCATAGAAATACCTAACTGTGTTTTCTTTCCATAATTGTTTCCTGGCAGATATTATTGTACCTTGTATCCATGAGGGACTGGTTCCCAAACTCCATCCCACACCTGCAGATACCACAATCTGCAGATGCTCAGATCCTTTGGATAAAATGGTGTAGTATCTGAATAAAACCTACACACATCCTCTTAATAAACTTTAAATCATCTCTAAATTACTTAAAAGACAATGTAAATACTACATATCCAGTTATTATACTATGTTGTTTAGAAAATAATGACAAGGAAAAATACCTGTATATGATCAATAGAGACACAATTTAGAGAAAACATATTTTTAATCTAAGGATACAGAATCCACCAATAATAAATATTAAGGGGAAATAGGCCGCTAATAAAACTTTATAGGAGGACCCAAAAACCAGCTTAACGTAATAAAAATCCCTAGGTCTTCACGGTATACTCCATAGTAAATAATAAAACAGGTGATATCTAGATTTAGCCCCAGGAAAATGAGATGTGAATTTGAACATTTACGAGTATCTTTTTTTATAAGATCCAAGTATTATTTTTATGGAAGGTATTTTATGTTCTAAGTTCCTTACAAATGCAACTTTTCTCTTAGCTTCTGTGAAGCATGATCACACTTTCTGGTCTATCCATTCACTGGCTGTGTCTACTTCTTGCACCCAGGACTAGGCTGTCTAACTTCCTACTCCCTGCTTTCCTCTACACTATCACACTGCAGTGAACGCTAAGATACAATCAGACATGGTCCAGTTCCTCCATCTCAAAGATTTGCATCCTAAGGGCGAATTCAGGAAGACCAGGGTATTAGTGTCCCATCTGTGTCTATTGCCTTCCATGAACCAGGCTCGTGGAAGGTGGGCACAGTGATGTTACCTACCTCAGAGAATTGCCATGAGAATTAAATATCAAGTGCTAAGCACAGTGCCTGGATTAAAGGAGGTGCTCAATAAGTGTTACCTAGATTTAGTATTCACAGAAATACTGTTAGGATAAAGGGTTATCATATATGAGAGTTAAAATTTTTCTTTTGACTAAAAGGAGTTTTATAAGTTAAAGATAATATTTTCTTACTTGAATAATTTCAAAATAAAAGAATGGTAAGAACCAGGGGTGATATTCATCTTTCTAATTTCTAAACCTAAACTTAACATTTCCTAGTAGGGCTTTAAGAGTTTTTATTTTAACATTTGCTTTTGTCTAAGTTATGTTATTTCTAAGCAGTATATATGTAATATTATTTCTCTGGATAATATTAAACACAAAACAAAATGTTGTATATCACAGTTAAATGAAATTTAATACTACTGTGATCACAAGAAAAGACTAAACCTGTTGATGATTCTCAAAAATTGTAAAAGTGCTATTGACATGTAAACCAGCATATATGCATAAACTATTCCTTATTGCTACTTAATTATTATGTATGCAACAAATAAAACAATGTTAGGCAACATTTGTGCTTACAGTGTCTTAAGCAGAGTTGCAGTGTAGAAAGCTAAAATATATGTGTGTGTGTGTGTAGTGTGTGTATGTATTGTGTATGTGTGTGTGTGTGTGTAATTTTTTCATTAAAATTCTACATTAGAAACCCAAGGAGAAAAAGTTTATTTGCCAACCACTCTGAACACAATTTGGTGTGGGTTTTTTAATATTCATTTTTTAGTTATATTTTACTTTATGTGATGCTGAGGATTGAACCCTGTATCTCACACATGTTAGGTGAGCCTCTACCTCTGAGCCACAACCCCAGTTCATGGTGTGTTTTAAAAAGGATTATGAAACACTACTGTTTTGGGTCAATAAACGTGTTTTATTCAGATATATATATATGGGGGGGGAGGTGGTGCTGGGGATTGAACCCAGGGACACTCAACCACTAAGCCACATCCCCAGTCCTATTTTTTTTTTTTTTTTTTTTTTTTTTTTTTTAGAGACAGGGTCTCACTGAGTTGCTTAGCGCCTCCTGGTTGCTGAGGCTGGCTTTGAACTAAGATATGTGCCACTACACCTGGCTGAAAATAACTATATTATTTAAAATTGATATTGGTTTACTATTTGTTTCTTTCTTGCAGTATTTTCCTTATTCTCATTTCAGGGATAAAATGTGAACTATTTTTTAAGCCCAAAATTTAGTTCCATTTGGTAGTTGTTTTGCTATCGGTAGTAAAAAAAAAAAAAAAAACCTAACTTAAGGCTATGAAGAGTTGAAAAAGAATGAATAACTCCTTTTAATGAAAATAAAAATAATTTAATTCAGTTTATCTTAACTAAGCTCCTATTATAAACTAGCAGCTATTTGGTTAAAAGATTAGGAAACATGGTCTTTACTCTCAATTACCTGCATTCTCAAAAAAGGAAAAAATATTTATAAAACATTTATAGTACTATAAATAGTATAGCAGAGGATAGAAAAGTCCATTGTTTTCAAAATTTTAAATTGACATCCAAAATTTTCATTATATATTTATATATGATGAAAAAGGGTATAATTTTTTAGAATTTAGTATATAATAACATTAAAAATTACTGAGCTCTAGCTATCCAATGGAATTTAAATATTATAGTAATTTTTTACCTTTAATCGTTAAAAAATAAACAAGTTTTTAATATAATGTAGATATATACATATAAGCTTTTTATATAGAAAAGCTTTTATGTACATATGAATATATATAAACTTGTTTTAACAGAAATTTTATTTTATTCTTTCTTATTCTCATAATATCATTACATTTCCCTCAAAGAATTTTATCCCAAAGTAAAAAATATATAAGCTTTAAAATTTTTTGCTCATTATAAACACCTACAACAAAAATACTTTAATTTTTAAAATTTCTTGTACCTACAAAAGTCAAAATGTTTAACCATTTTTCTCTGAATTGAGTTAGCATCTATGATTATTATTAGTATATAATAGATGAAAAGTCTGTATTTTGAATCTTGATAAAATTAATTTTACCTGATATATATGTAAACGTAGCACTTTTCTCCTTTTGCAAATAATTGTTTTTGTTGGTGTGAAGTAGGCATCTACCTTTATTTTTTCTAATATAATAACTTTATTATAAAGATGTAGATGAGTTGAAAATAATAGGATTGAAAAACATTATGTAAACATTTTTTAAAAGGAGGAAGAGAAGGTGGCATATGAGGGGTTATATTACTATATAACTCAGTCTTCAGAACAAGGAATACTATGGAGGACAGTATGAAAAAAAGAAATTATATTATTAAAAGATCAACTAAACAAGATGATATAACAATCTTAAATATGTATGTATCCAGCAACAGAGTTTCAAAATACATGAAGAAAAACAGAAATGAAAGGGAAAAAATAGGCAAATCCACAACTATACTCAAAGACTTCAACATTGCTTGCTCAGTAATCTGTAGAACAAGTAGATGAAAAATCATCAGGGACATATAAGACCTAAACAACAAATAAATTAACCTAATTGATATTTTTAGAGCACTCTCCCCTTCAATAGCAGAATACATATTTTTTTCAATGGAACACATAGAAAGCATTTGCCAAGAAAGATCATGTTCTGGGTCATGGAACATATATTAACAAATGTCAAATAATTGAAATAATAAAAAGTATATATTTTAACTATAAAAATTTTTACTAGAAATCCAATAACAAAATGATGCCTGACAATAACAAGGGCTAGTAAGAATAGAGAATAACTAGAACTGCATTCATAGCTGGTGGGAATGTACAATGATAGAACCCTTTTAGAAAATAGTTTGGCATTTTCTTCTAAAGTTTTCAATATACACTTAACCATAAGAACAAGAATCTCACATGTACATATTTACTCAAGAAAAATAAAAACTTACATTTACATATAAACTGATATGCAAATACATCATGACTTTTTCCACCCATGTCATTCAACTGATGAATGGATAAATAAACAATAGAATACTCTCTGCATTAAAAAAGAACAACTGATTCATGCAAGGAGATGGAGAAATCACAAATGTATGATGCAAAGTGAAGGGAGCCAGACTGAAAAGGCTACCTAGTTCAATTTCATTGACTGGCATGTCAATGAAAGGGAAAAGTTTAGAACTAGTTTCAGAGCAGTCCTTGCAAGGAGTTGAAGACAACTTACAAAAAAACAGCAAAAATGAATTTTAGGCAGTGATAGAACTGTTCTTTGTCTTAATTGTGGAGATAGTTTACTTGTCTACATTACATCTAAACTCAGTTTGTGTTGTGTTTTGTTGTTTTTGTTTTTTGGTAGTGAGGATTGAACCCAGCGGTGCTTAACCACTGAGCCACATCACTAGCCCCTATTTTTAAATATTTTATTTAGAGACAGGGTCTCACTGAATTGCTAAGTGCCTTGCTAAGTTTGCTGAGGCTGGCTTTGAACTCGAGATCCTCCTGCCTCAGCCTCCCAAGCTGCTGGGACTATAGGAGTGAGCCATGTACCTGGCTAAACTCAGTTTTATCATATGTATGTATATCATACAAATTTATGCAATTCATTTTTTGTAAGTTTTTAAAAAACATTTTTTAGTTGCAGATGGACACAACATCTTTTATTTATTTATTTATTTTTCTGTGGTGCTGAGGACCGAACCCAGTGCATCCATATGTCAGAGGCAAGTGCTCTACTGCTGAGCTATATATAACCCAGCCCCTGTTTGTAAATTTTAAAAAGTAAATTCTAATATTTTTTAAAATTCTGATATAATGACTTCTCAGGTCACTTAAGAGGTGTTTTTTCCCCATGTTTTCTGCCATGGTCATTCATCAAAATATCAATCAAAACCAATTAAGCCTTGTTTATTAAATCTGGGTTATTTGTGACAGGAGAGGCATCGCCAAGCATCAAAAGCCAGTGTTAATCCTAAAGCACATTTTGAGCTTTTCTTTACAACCTCTGAACTGAGACTCGAAACCTCTTTCCAAAACAGCCAGAGAGGCTTGATTAAGTTTCAGCATCATTTCCAGACCTCCCAAGGTGGAGCCATTAATAATTAGTGAAATGGCCCCAAAAAATAATGCACTGGAAGGAATATGATTTCAAAAAATCTGCTGTGACATAAATTTCCAAATGATTGAGAATTGAATAAAAAACCCTTATCTCCACCTTCCCTGCCTCACATCCTACCATAGTTCTGAAGCAGCAATCAAATCTGCACCAATGATCTCGTGATAGCAGCCCTGAAGAGGTCAGGGTGAGGCTGGTTGGGTCTAGAGTGTCAACTGGCACCTATAAATCTACACAGTCAGTCAAGACTATCTGTACTCAGAGCCTCTGACAACCAGTCTAGTTTAGACTTGTTCCCAAGAAACACTGGTGATTATTTTTATCTCTTAATGTTATAGTTTAACTAATTCACTAATGATTAAGACAATTTTAAAGGCTGAGCAGGCCCCACTAGCTAAATGGCTGGTGCATTTTAGTTAACATGCAAAGGATGTCAGCTGCCTGCAGTTAGCTAATAATGCATTATAATTAATAATACTTGGGCAAAGTGTCCTGTCAGCAGGAGCCCTAAGGTTGTTTTCCTAATGCACCAAGATGATCTCCACCAGACCCCTTCTGTTTCATTAAATAAGTAGCTGGTGCTGTTCCTACTCTGATTCTTTTAATTCTAAAAGTAATTTAGGTCCTAATTCCCAAAACTCACAGGACTTGTTTTCAATAGCATTTTCTTTTTTTTTTTTTCACCATAATTTGATAAGCATTATTTTTATTGTCCATTGAAATCCTTTAAAGCATTAAAAAGAGGCAAAGTCAAGATTGTAATTTCTCTGGAGTTGACTGTATATGGGGTCATGCTTAGTAGTGTGTTTTAGCTAAATTATCACTGATGTTAACAGGTCTCCTCTCCTTTATTCTCCTGTGTATGTCTGTTCATTTTTAAGAAATATGATTGTTAGCACACTTATTCTATGTGTTTACAAAACAAATTTCTATTTTGATGGTAACACTGGATAAGACTTATGTGTAATTACACATCCGTCTTTTGTATAATAATACATAGTTCTTGTGTTTATAGACTTTCAAAATGCATGTATGATAGTACATAACAGTATAAAAGTGTTGAACCATGAAAGTAAAATTTAGGAATCTAGATTATCTTGAGGAATTCAACCAAATATTCAGTAGTAAGCTTGTAGCAATACACAGAGTAAACTATAAAAATAATTATAAAATGCATGAATTAAAACAATAGGATGAGCATTAAACTACAAGTATTGATTCATATGTGCATTCTATAATTGTTCAAAAATAGATTTTGGTTATAAGATAATAAATAGAAACAAATTTTCCAGGACTAGGATTGATTATGAGGACTACAATAATGATGTAGAAAATGCAATTAACTAAGGTGTCCAAAGTTTACAAAGTACATGACTGTAGAAAATTACTTGACTTTTTTTTTTGAGCCTTAGTTGATTTATTTGCCAAATCAAGAACATATTTTCCTAGAAGGGTTGCAGTGCTTTTCCTTTTTTCATTACTATGTAATCTACTGGAGACTACCTTGGGTAAATCCTTTTCTAATAATAAAGGAGCATTTTTTTTAGTCACATGATTCTATTACTTTCTTGTATTGACTGACATGTGGGATGCTGTGATGATAAAAGCAAATAAACCTGTTCTTATTTACTCATTCCCCAATTCTACCTTACAAAAGCACATCTATCTCAGTGGAAGGGCCTCAGCAAGCAAGAACCCAGGGAAGTCAGGACAATGATGCATCCACCCCAGTATAGATTCCTTCATCTGCTTGTGTGTGTGCGTGTGTGTGTGTGTGTGTACATATGTTTTTCTTATGTATAGGATCTGCACTGTCCAATTATTAATTGGTGCTAAAGTGCCGATTTTGCACAGAGGGAAACTAATCTTGTATGCTTTAATTAGAATCACCTAATGCAACTTTGATGGAATATGAAACAGATGATGATGGTTTCCAAGAGCAAAGCAGTTGAGTCAGAGCCAAATTACATAATAGCATAACAGTAGTATAACAGCATGGCCAAAGACCTAGTCTCTCCTCCCATATCATTATTATTGTCAGATAAGAACACATATAAATGTTTTTCGAAATTCAGTACTCATCCTCAAATTCACCTGTCCATCTCTGTCATCCTCCTTTGCCCATTCCATGAGCCAGGGGAAGGAGCAAGAGAGAGATGAACGAGGAACACGTCCCTCACTCACTACTTCCTGGGTGGTAAAAGTGTCTAAATGATGTACACTTGGAACTACCAAAAGAAAAAATGAAAATTAGCTGTGTAAACTGTGCAATAAGAACCATAGTCCTACTGGTTCTCCAATTGTATAAAATGTCAATTTTTATGATGTTAGAAATTAGATGCCAAGTAAATTTTTACTTTGGCACTAGATCCTCTGGTGGAGAATCTAGTTGAATAGTCTGTGCTGTGGGGTAGAGTTCAATGAAAGCGATCAGGACAAATTGTTTGGTAATGTTGTTCAGGTCTCCTACACCATTACTGATGATTGTTTTGTCTACTTTTTCCATTTACTACTGAAAGTGAAGTGTTGAAGTCCTCGCCTATAACTGTGGATGTGTCTAGTTGTGTAACCTGTCATACATACTCCTCCCCAATATTTTTACCATTCTAAACTCTACTATTAATACCACCATTTTTAAAATAAGGAGATTGAGTTAGGCATTTTGTAAAGCTCACTCAATTAGTTAATGGTAAAACAGGATTTAAATTGAGGTAGTTTGACTCTTGAGTCCCTCTTTATCCCCACTGTACACCAAATCCTATCTCATCTACGAAATTTAAGAGCAGCTAAAATAAAGCCAAGACTTATTTGCCGCTTACAAGGTATCTGTGGCACAAGCTGACTTCTGGGAGAGTTCAAATACAGCCTCTCCCTCCCTCTCCCATCTTCTCCCTCTCAGTACAATCTCATTCATCCTTCAGGATCATAGACAGAGGACACTCTGTGGGTGTGTTGCTGGCAGCTGCAGCTTCTAGAGGATCAGAAAGAAGCAAAAGCCCCTGCTCCAGCATGAAGGACTATTTGGATTACCTCCCTCTCTCCAGTCCCCCTCAGTTCTTAAGTGTCCATAACTTCATTCTCTTGAAATACTGATATGGATAAGTATGAGGTCTGCCTTTGGGAGGGGTCCCTGCCCTGGAAAGGCTTGGAGGAGGGGAGATAAGTCAAACCCTGTTTTGGGATTTAACAATTCACCTGTCCTTTCTTCTTTTTGTCATCAATATGATACGACCTCAAAGGTCCAGAGTAGAGTGTAAGAAAGGGACAAGGAAGACCTATTTCCAGATTTGGCATTAGGCTAGAAAGGCAAAGGACTTGTCCTGGTTCACTCACAGTTCGTCGTAGTTTAGCAAGGCCAGAATGCCTCCCAGGAGTTGGTGTGAGTGATGTGCTCTCTCCTGGAGTGCACAAATCTCTCCTGGAGACAGAATTCGTGGACTGGGGCCACCTCTGTGTTTATCGATAAAGCAAACCATAAGATTCTCCATGGGAAGGATAAGGAATAACCTCTTCTAAACCTGAGAAGGGTAAATCCCCATTCATAACTGGCAGAAGAACTATTCTATTGTAGGCCTCAGAGATTTATTTTTTTAGACTTTCTGGTCCTTCAATTTAAATTAGGGAAAACTGAAAAATCTCAGGGCCACTGAAATCTCAGCACAGGACCGTGTGTTCAATATCTTGAAAACAAGAAGTGACCCATTACTCTCTTTTGTCTGTTGAAGATTGGTAAGTCCAAGTACAGAGCTGTTATCCAGGTACTCTGGAAGACTAGCTCCCAAAGGAATACAGATGAGACCCAACAAAGTGGTGTTTGTCTTCTTCATTAGCAAATGGTCATCCAACCTCTGCCTTGTAGGCTGAGAAGTCAGCCTAGTAGTTCCCAGAGCTTCAGGAATGCAGAGTATGTGGGGCTAAAGAACAGGGACTCTGGAATCATGGCCTCAGTTTGAATCTGGGCTGTACTTCTTACTAGTTGCAAGTTAAGTATCAGTCTCTGAATTTTAAAAATGGTGATGGTAATAATAGGTGTTGCCTATAGGGATTGTTATGATAATTAAATGAGCTAATATTTGAATAGTGTTAAGATGAACAGCTGGGCACATAGTGCTATGTGTTATTATAAAATTGGTAAAAACAACAAACAAACAAAACAAATTTAAAAAGAGGCCTAAAATAGCCAAAGCAATCCTTAGTAAGAAAAGTGAAACAGGAGGTATCCCAATACCAAACCTTAAATTATACTAAAGGGCTATAGTAACAAAAACAGCATGGTATTGACACAAAAACAGACATGTAGACTAATGGAACAGAATAGAAGACACAGAAACAAACGTACATAAATATGGTTATCTCATCCTTTCCATAAACATACATTAGAGAAAAGATAGCCTCTTCAATAAATGGTGCTGCAAAAACTGGAAATGCAAACGTAGTAGAATGAAATTAGACCCCTATCTCTTACTCTGCACAAAATTCAATTCTTAGTGGATCAAGGACCTAGCCATTAGACCAGAGACCCTGAGCCTACTAAAAGAAAATGTAGGCCCAACACTCCATCATGTCAGCTTAGCAGTCTTTAACAAGACTCCTAAAGTGCAAGAAGCAAAATCAAGAATCAGTTAATGGGTGGAAGGGCATGGGAAGAATAGAGGAACTTTGGATAGGGCAGAGGGGAATGTGGAGAGGGGAAGGAGTATGCAGGTAGGAAAGATGGTGGAATGAGACAGACATCATTACCTTGGGCACATGTGTGATTGGATGAATGGTGTGACTTTACAGAAATGAAAAGATGTGCTCCATCTGTGTATAATGAATTGAAGTACATTCCATTGTCATGTATAACTAGTTAGAACAAACTAAAAATAAAATGTTCCTTTCAAGAGTAAAAATATTATAAATGTATATATAGTTGTTGGAAAATTTTCTACAACTAGATAGCCACAGAAATGTAATTGATCATTTGTTAAAATTTCTCTGATCTCCTTTACAAGAGACCCCCACCTACTCTTTGGGGATGGGAGGTAGGCAACTTAATGTTAAATTGATCCAGATTAAATTTAGTCTGATTTAATAATATAAACAAACTCAGGTTAAAAAAATTGAATCAGTAAATGGGATGGTATCAAAATAAAAATTTCTTCACCGCAAAGGAAATAATCAAGAACACAAAGAAAGAGTCTACAGAATGGGAGAAAATCTTTGCCTCCTGCACCTCAGATAGAGCATTAATCTCCAAGACATACAAAGAACTCAAAAAACTTAACACCAAAATCCAAATAAATCCAATCAAGAAATGGGCAAAAGAACTGAACAGGCACTTCACAGAAGAAGAAATATGAATGGCCAACAAATATATGAAAAAATGTTCAATATCTCTAACAATTAGAGAAATACAAACTAAAACTATACTGATATTCCATCTCACTCCAATCAGAATGGCAGTTATCAAGAATATAAGCAACAATAAGTGTTGGCAAGAATGTGGGGAAAAAGGCACACTCATACATTTCTGGTGGAACTGCAAATTGGTGCAAGCACTCTGGAAAGCAGAATGGAAATTCCTCGGGAAACTTGGAATGGAACCACCATTGGACCCAGTCATCCTGCTCCTTGGTATATACCCAAAGAACTTAAAATCAGCGTACTACAGTGACACAGTCACATCAATGTTTATAGCAGCTCAATTCACAATAGCTAAGCTATGGAACCAACCTAGGTGCCCTTCAATAGATGAATAGATTAAGAAAATATGTAGAGCGCTTGTCTAGCATGTGCGAGGCCCTGGATTTGATCCTCAGCACCATAAAAAAAAAGAATAAATAAAATAAAGGTATTGTGTCCAACTACAACTAAAAATAAATTTAAAAAGAAAATATGTCATATATATACAATGGAAAATTACTCAGCCATAAAAAAATGACTTTCTGACAGTTGCTGCTAAATGGATGGAACAGGAGACTATAATGCTAAGTGAAACAAGTCAATTCCCCCCAAAACCCAAAAGCCAAATGTTCTCTCTGATATGTGGATGCTGACACATAATAAGGTGGGGGGCGGAATAGAAGCTCACTGGATTAGACAAAGGGGAAGGAAGGGAAAGGATAAAGGGATGCGAATAGAAAAGACAGGAGAATGAATCAGACATAACTTTCCTATATGCATACATGAATACACAACCAGTGAAACTCCTTATCGTGTACACCCACATGAATGAGATCCTAATCAGAATAAGTTATACTCCATGTACATATGTCAAAATACACTCTACTGTCATGTATATCTAAAAGGAACAAATAGAAAAAAGAAAGTTGGTTAAAAAAAAAAAAGCTCTCAATATGAGAGTGGCAAATTATTTTGCAGTGAGGAAATAGTTGTTAAGCAACTGGAGACTGATGTAGGCCTGAGCAAGGGAAGTCAATCAACATGGTTGTTGGTGAACATGGAATATCCACGAATAAGGGGAGTTGTTACGATGTAATTATCTAGTTATAGTAGCCTCTGAGGTAGTTTCAGATTGGACATTTCTTCTAGAGTTATGTTAGCATATTATCTGTCAAAAATTATGACAGGGTCATCCTGTCATTACACAGTTCTTTTGTGTATGCCTGCATTTGTGTATTCCTGTAGAAGTTGTGATAATAATAATTCTGTGAGCAGTCACTGTGTCTGTTACAAACAAGTATTGTCTCATTTATTCTACCAAACACTTCTTTAAGGTAAATACTACCACACACAAGAAAACCAAGATTGAGATATACACAGAACCTCTGGTATTTTTCCCTTGCAGTTTCCTTGCCTGGCACACACATTTGCCAGTCACCTGGATCACTCCTATTCATCCTCTAGGACACAGTTCTAGTATTCCCTCCTCTAGCCAGCAAGACCCAACTCCTCCCCCCTAGAGCCTCTCTGAGCAAGGCACTCTTCCTCTCTTTCCTGGTACTTCTCAGCATTACTGATACAAGCACTCACGATATCATATTAATGTGTCTTTGGCTATCTCCTCCATAGGGTGGCTATGCCTTGTTCTGACTGAATATTTTACAAAAATTATTCTCCAATAGGATAAGTACCTGAAAACCGGGTAGGTTCTTACAATTTATATGATGGTAAAGGGTTCAAACATCACAGGAGTGATTGATCTAAGAACTCTAAGGTCTGTTTCAATTCTGAGACACCGGTTTGATCCTGGCTGGCTTGAATGGGTAATGCCATCCTTCACTAAGAAACGTGTTTCAAGTAGAAGATGAGGAAGTCAGTTTTCAGTTAAAATAAGCCCACTTATCTAAAAGTAAAGGACTCAAACATTTTTTGAAGAAAACACTAATACTCCTATAAGGGATCATATACCACACTGCTTCCAATTTTCCAGTGTAAATTTCTACTTAGTTCCTGGGTATCATATTGATTTGAGCTTAGGAATAGTCTAATTTGAGAAATATCCTCTAAGAATAAACTGCTTGGTTACATAGCACAGATTATGTCTTGACCGATGTGAAAAGACCATGCAGGAAAAGATAAGAGACCTGTCACAGAGGCAACCTTTCTGGTTACCAAAAGGCCAGTTCAACAGCAACACTGAGCTCCTGCCAGGATTTGTTCCTGCCTTGATGTACTACTGTTGACCTCTATTGATTATCCCTGTGGCCTTCACCAAGCTGCTGCACGTAGGAGTCATTCTTTTCTGCCATGTAAAGGCTTCATGAATTTGTAAATCACTTCAAAACTGATCAGTACACATCAACTCCCACTTAAAATCTGTTTCAAAGCGTAGTTGTTTTCCATTAGTCCCTAATATGTCAAAAGCCTTTCATGTTAAGAAACCCACGGTGAGAATCTTGCTCAATAGCAAGCACATTTATTTCACTTAAGCCTTGGCAATGTGCTTAACAAAATGTAATATAGTTCTTTTTGTCTTATTTTCAATGTACCTCCATTGCAGGAAAAATATTGGAAGAGGTCTTTGGTAGAAGGTTAGTTTTGATTGTGTCATAATCTAAATTTCTCCATATTGATCATATTGATTGATACAAACATAGCAATAGAGTGTGGTCTCCAATTCCCTGTTAGGAAGCCTAATTTACACTGAAGATTGTGGGAATATTAATTAATTCCTTTGTGGGATTCAGTTCAAGATAATGTGCTCATGTCCTGATGCAAGTCGGTAATTTGAAGTTTGCCTTGCTGATAACAGTGTCACTGTCGTACAGAATCAAAGTTTAATGTGCCTTTGTTCATGTGCTCTCCAAATGATTTCAGAGTCCACTGTAGGACAGATAAGCTCTGAAATCTGTAGTTGTGGATTTTATCCAGAGGATTTTGCAACTAAGAAAGTATCTAGTTATTTTGACTTGTGAAAATCACCTCACCTCAGAGAATTTTTAGTACAATGAAACTATTCTGTATGATGTTAGACTGGACACGTTAGCATACATTTGTTCAAAATTATAGAATGTACAATTCCAAGAGTGAACCCTCATGTAAACTATGGACTTTGAGTGATAATGATGTATCAACATAGGTTCATCTATTGTAACAACATACCATCGTGGTAAGGGATGTTAGTAATCAGGGAGGAAGGCTGTGTATGTGTAGGGGCAGGGAGTATTTGGGAACTCTTGTATTCCTTTCAATTTTGCTACAAACTGCTGTAAAACGTAAAGTCTCTTAAAAAAACAAACAAAAAAAACAACCCCACCCTTCCTGAGGCAGTTGATTTCTTTCAGACAGCTCTAAACGTTGGAAACTACTTCAATTAGTGGAACCGCAATCTGCTTCACTGAAAGCTCTTCCATTTTCAGGTGGGAATGCCTTCCAGGTGAAATCTATAGGGACCCAATTTCAGACAATCATAAAGAATGACTTCCTAACAGTCCAAATGCTTTGTCAATCCACGAGTTCCCTATAAAAATGACCACTGCATGAACAGTTTATACTATGTGGCAGGAATTAATTTCAGTATGTCACCTGTAGCATACCTTCTATCATGACAGCACCTTTATGTAAGCATGTTATTGTCCCATTATGGGACAGCTGGAGTGCAAGCATTCTGATGGCCTTCATGTATTTCTGCCAGGATTATTTCTTTTCCTTTTCTTGGTCCCCCGAACAGCCTTCCAAATATTTGTTCCATCTTCTGGAAAGGCTAGTCCATGTAGAAATCATATTCTGGAACCCGAGAGACCATGATTGGAACCTTGCCCTCACTACTGTGACCAGCTTTGGGAACATGGGAGCATGTTCTCCATGCCATGGTTTCCTCATCTGTAAATGAAATGCTAAAGAGTAAAGCACCTGACACATTGACATTTTGTACACTCATTAATTCCAGAGTTTCCTCCCTGGGAAGGAGTCTTTTGGCTAATGAACACAAATTATTCTGGTCACTGCAGAGTACTTTCCTCCTCTGAATAATACTTTATCATTATGTGTGCATCTATCCTTAAAGTGGAGGGTAGACCCACTATGGCAAAGGCAGCTCATGAGACCTCAACAGAGCAACCAACCTGCTTCCCTTCTGCTGTCTCTCTTTCCACAGCCAACAGTTAGTTGCCTGTGGGACCGAGGCTCCTTTTCATCTGATCTTATAGTATATTTACTCCACATTACTTCCCTTACTTAATACAAACAGTTGCCCAGAGCCCATTATGAGCCTGACATATTGGGACCAGGGTAAAGAATCTAGGCTGCCCTCCACACATTCTCAGCACTTAGCTCACATGGGAGTCTTTTTTTTTTTTTTTTTCAAAACTCATCAGGAGGAGATTTGATTCTTCATATTCAAAGATGACAATCTGGTGGTAAATTCTGGCATGGTACTCATTTGAAATAACATTAGAATAACTGGCAGATCCTGCTTGTATTGCTGACAGCCTGATGTTTGCAAAATATCTGCAGCTTCTACTGCCCAAATTACTGATTACTCTTTACCACAGGCAGTGGTGGCACGCTTAGACATACCCGGCCACTGAAGACTGCTGTATGCCAACTGGCCTCTCTACCGTGCTCATTTTCTAGTTGCCAATGTCAACTATAGCCAAAGTACCACTTAGCTGTAGATCCCAGCATCTCTTATTTTGGCCTAGTGTATACAAGAGCACTAACCTATCATTCACTTAAAATAGTACTAAGTAGTTCTCAACCCTACCTGCACATTCAAATCAACTGTGAAGCTTAAAAAATACTCCCCAGAAAGACCGTGGAATGGGATGGACATCATTACCCTAAGTACATGTATGAAGACATGAATGGTGTGATTCTGTGTACAATGAGAGACTTGAAAAATTGTGCTCTATATGTGTAATATGAATTGTAATGCATTCTGTTGTCATATATAACACATTAAAATTTAAAATAAATAAATAATACATAGTTTAAAAAAAAACTACCCACCACACCCTACCCCCATTCTAGTTTAATTGTTTTGGGATGAAACTGATCATGGTTTTAGATTCCTAATGTGCAGGTTGAGTTCAGAACCACTGATTTAAGAACTTTGAAAGGATACACAAAATATTAATACTGGATCTACCTGGATGGTAGAATTACATACAAATTCCATTTTGTTTACTGAGTTTTCTAATCTTTAAAAAAAATGACAATGTTTAAATGGCATTTTAAAAAAAATCTTTTTCTCAAGAGGGAAATCCTCCAGTTAAATTAAGCATAAAAATGTATTTTTATTCTTATTTCTATTAAATTCATATCCTCACTTTGCAATAAATTCAAGGTGAATTGTGGAAGTAATAATGAGAGTTTTCTTAAAATATGAAGTAAATGGGATTAGTACAAACAACCCATACTCCAAATTTTAGTGGCTATAACATGCTTTCATAATCTAAAGAGTGTCCTCCCTACCCAGAAATAGTTCCACTGGGTCAGATTCCCATTTCTTGCTCCAATTCATTCCTTCTCCAAATCAGGCATACTAACTCATCCTTTTCTACACATTTGGCCATCTCTGCATAGACAGGAGGGATGTCAGAGACCTCTTTCTGACAAAGATCAAGCTTAAAATCAAACACATGAGACATTCTATTTGCTGGTGGTTCGATTTGACTTGCACAGATTTGGAGCATGTGCCTACCAACTTTAGATATCATAATTCTCTAGAGTCTCCCACCAGAAGAAAACCCTCCTTGATGAGATACATACTGAGTATTTGGAGGAGATTTTATGTTAAATGGTAAAATTTTAATTTCTTGGTGAACTGCTTCTAAATTTTAGCTTTTGTAAATATATCCTTAAAATTATAAACATATCCTTCCAAAATTGCTGTAGTTAGGCTCCCTCACTAAGACTTCCTGTGGGCTATGTTACGGTTAATTAAGTCCAGAAACACTGTGATTCCATGTATAGACTCAAGGTCATAAACATTAATTTGTGAGCATGGGCCGCCCCATGTAACCTGTTGGCAGAGTGTCTTCTTTGTTTGGCCTGCATTAAAAAGGGCCTATGGAGATGGGCTAAGAAGGGCCAAAATGGAACTGGCTGGGAGCTGAAGTTGAAACTGGGGGCTGGCTAATGGCTGTGGCCACCACTGAATAAAGCATGTCTGCTATCCTAACTGCGTCTTGCATCTTCTTCCACCTGCCGAACCCCGAATCTGTTTCCTAGGTGAGGGCTTACGTGCTTTCCTTCTCACCAGACAACTTTTTTCTCCACGCTAACATGCCTGTCGCCCCTCACAACAAAGAAGTATCTGGTCCAGAATTGAATAGGGCCAAAATTGAGAAACTTGGCTTTAACATACATTTATATTTGAGGACAACTTTATACGCTTGTAAAGTGGAAATAAAAATATGTTAAAAGTATTTTTCTACCCTTGAAAATATAACTGATCTGTTCAAGATCACCTAAGTGAGTAAATAATACTAAATAATGGACCTAACTATGTAAGTGTATTACCTTCCTACTTCATTATAATCCTGTTATCTTCCTGATTCCTATGGCTCTCCTCTGTTTCTAATAATGGCAGCCACACTCTTTAACTCCATTTTTTCTTCCTGGATTTTTCAACTTTTCTGACCTCTAATGCTGTCTTCCTTTATATTACTGTTTGATCTCTCCTGTCCCCTGGTTCTGTGTTAGGCCCAAGGACTTCCTTCCTACATTAAATTTTGTGTATATAACAGTTACATTACAGTTATAATTGATTTCTTAAAAATAAATTATTGTTTTCATAATACAACAGCTCATAGTTAAAAATTGTTTAAAAAGATAGCAACAGAGAAAATTTAAAAGTCAAACTCCAAACTTAGAAATACATCTTTCATGACTTTCAATCTTTTCTCTATGCCTATGTATATTTTTTCCATTAAAAGTTATTGTAAGACCTGGAGGTATGGCTCAGAGATGGTGGTCACCCGGGATTCAATCTCCAGCACTGCAAAAAGGAAAAGAAAGAAAGAGTTATTGTGATGTCAATGCTAATTCTATAGTTTTTTTTCAATGTAATAACATATTTGGGACCTCTTTCTATGCCACTAAATATTATTCTGTAGCTATTATTCTAATGGCTCCACTGTAGTACATTATATAAGACCTTAGAATTTTCTTAACCAATAAAGTATTGTTGGGTAGTTAAGCTGCTTCTAAATTTTAGCTTTTATAAACATATCCTTAAATTCTTTTTTTATTTCTTAATAAATGACAATAGTGGAGTGTATTACATTCATAATTATCCATTCCCAGCACAATTTTTTGTAACTCTGTATATAGAGTATGTTCACGCCAAATTATGCCATTATACATGAGCTCTCTTATTTTTTTTCATCACAATTCTTAATACACCTTTATACCACAATTTATCATATCTCTGTATATAAGGTATATTGACACCAAATTCACATCTTCATACATGCATTTTGTATAATGATGACTATCCCCTTCTACTATCCTTGCTATTCCCCTTCTCCCTCCCTTTCCTTCCCACCCCTATTCCCTATCTAGAGGCAATTTTCCACCGATGCTCTCCTTCCCTATCCCTCTCTGAGTCACCCCCTTATATCAGAGAAAACATTCAGCATGTTTTTGGGGGATTGGCTAACTTAACTTAGCATAATCTTCTCTAATGCCATCCATTTCCCTGTAAATGCCATAATTTTATTCTTTTCTAGTGCTGAGTAATATTCCATTGTGTATAAATGCCACATTTTTTTTATCCATTCGTCCACTGAAGGACATATAGGTTGGCTCCACAGTTTAGCTATTGTGAATTGTGCTGCTATAAACATTGATGTGGCTGTGTCCCTGTAGTATGCTGTTTTTAGGTCCTTTGGGTATAGTACCTGAAGGGGAATAGCTGGGTCAAACAGTGGTTCCATTCCCAGCTTTCCAAGGAATCTCCATACTGCTTTCCAAATTGGCTGCACTAATTTGCAGTCCCACCAGCAGTATATGAGTATACCTTTTTCCCCGCATCCTTGCAACACTTGTTGTTGTTTGTCTTCATAATGGCTGCCATTCTTACTAGGGTGACATGGTATCTTAGCATAGTTTTGATTTGCATTTCTCTGATTGCTAGAGATGATGAGCATTTTTTTTGTATATTTGTTGATTGATTGTATATCCTCTTCTGAGAAGTGTCTGTTCAGGTCCTTGGCCCATTTATTGATTGGATTATTTGGTTTTTTTGGGTGCTTATCTTGTTGAGCTCTTTATGCTCTAGAGATTAGAGCTCTATCTGATGTGTGAGGGGTAAAAGTTTGTTCCCAGGATGTAGGCTCTTATCCTTAAATTCTTATATTATTACCAAGAAGTGCAATACATGGATCAAATGATATGCAAACATTTAAGGGTTTTGATAAATAGTGTCAAATTGGGAATTACTTCAAATTGATGACTTTTTTCATAAGTAAGGGCTACCAAGTAAACTATGGACACACTTCACCCAGGTCGATTCCTCACTATGGTGGCTTCTCATTGCTTATCTGTGAAATGAAAATCCAGAGTAAGGCTGGCAATTGTTGGTGATTGGTCAACACTTTTACTAGTACTATAAACCAGCTTTGAATCACCCTGAAGTTGAATTCCCCTGAACTTCAGTAAATGCCACATGGTATTAAACACAATCTGAAATTATAAACTACTTACAATGAAAGTGTTTATAGTTTAGTGTTCACACATAATTATTACATAATATGAAATGTGATTAATTTGATAAGAAAATTATTAAGAGAAAAGGGAATAAGAATAGTTCTGAGAAGTGAGTTTGGGAGAATTTCTTAAAAGAGATGATTTTTAATCTGCACTTTTATGATGAATAAGGTAAGATTTTGACTGGCAATAGGCAGAAGGGCATTTGAGGTATAGAAACATACAAAGCAAAATATGCAAGGGCAAGAAAGTGTGTGACATTCATTTTCTTTGAAGTGTAGAATGATATTTCATGAATAAGAGTAAATAAAACAATAAAAGGATACAACTGGGGAAGTGGATTGGTATCAAATGTTAACACTTTGCTGCGGAGTAGAAACAGTTTGGAGGAAAATAGGGAGCTGATGAAGGGGAGTGGAATGTACAGGAGAGTTATTTCATCAGCAGTGTGGATCACCGCAGCATCCAGTACAGCAAATGACTGCACTAGTCATTGTGAGAAATAAATAAGGGCCTGGAAAGAGGAAGGGTCCACAGAAAGGCAGATAGTGGAAGACAAATGTGTAACTGAAACTCTTCAAGTAGTGTAGAATATAATAATACAATAAAGAGAGGAAAATAGTAAAATTGAAAGGCTTGAGTTACAGTCTGTTTCCCCATGCAAATGTTTCCTCAACTGATATCCAATTGTCAACATACGCTGTTTATTCAGCTTTATTTGCAAAGCACTAGCACCACCTGGTGACAAAAATGTAGATTGATCCCAACAGTCCTCAGTTCCATCTTTTTTTTTTTCCCTCTAATTTTTATTTTGAAAATATTTCAAACCTCCATAAAAGTTGAAATAATAAACAACCCTATGCCCTCATGTGTACTTTGGTTTAATGCTTTCCACATTTTTTTTATCTTTTTCTCCCTGTACATATATGCTGAGCCATTTGAAAGTATATTGTAGACAATAATACACTTTAATTTCAATTTTTCATTCCTAAGGAAAAGATATCTTCTGCATAACCACAATATCACCACCTTACCTAAAAATTAAAAATAATTTAACGCCATATACATATTATTCCATATGTATTTAAATTTCCCTATTTGTCGCACACACAAAAAATATTTTTACATTTATATTTTTAAACTCTGTGTGTCTAACCAAGTCTTGTGCTTTGTACTTGGTTAATTTGTTTCAGAGGTCTCTCTTAATCTAGAACAATTCTCACTATTTTTTTTTTTTGGCCTCCCATGACATTGCCATCTTTAAAGTATCCAGGTCAGTCATCTTGTAGAATGGCCCACTTTCTGGATTTGTCCAATTTACCCTACGATTAAAGTAATATTAAGTATTTCTTGGCAAGAATACTTTATAAGCAATTTGTGTACATTTTATTGCATGATTTCATGAAATGTAATGTTAGGTTTTATGTTATTGGTGTTGCAAAATGTGAACATTTTGTTAAGGTAAATTTATCCTATATAATCAGTGCCACGAGTGCAATATTATTTTGAGAATGTATCTAACCCCCTAATAAATTTTTACTCAAAGGTTTAACAAACTTTAATGATTCTTATTTCACTCGGCTATTACATTGGGAATTGCAAACAAATTTCTATTACTATCATTCCTTTGAGATTTATTGTTAAATAGAAATGGAAACAAATTAGCTTAATTGTAAATCGAACTGATAAAACCATGAAAGAGGAAATAATAGAGATTCAAATAGATTTTGTCAAAGTACTCTGTACATCCTTAGTGAAACATAAAGACAAAAAAACTGAAAAAGAAATCTTAAAACTTATTTAGTTGGTATCTTGTCAGTAATCTTGTACTATCATTCTGAAACTATTTTATTATATGGTAGAATAAAGCAACTAATAAATTCATGAAAGTAGGAACTAAGATTTTACTGTAAAAGAGGTACACAAAAAAAGAAAAAATGTTACATTCAAATATAAAATTAAATCGAATTGGAAATACCAATATTAGCTCATGATTTAAGAAGAAAATGCTTCTTGGTTCCATCCTCTAATCACTTAAGCAATGATAGTTCAGCAGTGATAGCATATCTAGCACCTAGTCTTGGTTTTGCATACTACTCATTTGGAATTCTCCTTTTGTGAAATATCTATTCAAAACTTATGCCTATTTTTATTGGATTATTTCTTTCTTTATACTGAGTTGAAGTAGTTCTTCCTATTTTCTGAAGAGCAATTCACTGTCAGATGTTTTGTGAATATTTTCTTTTATTCTAAAAATATACTATTTATTTTAATACTGTCTTGTGATCAATTTTTAATTATGTTAAAGTCTAATTTATCCCATTTTTAAATGCTTATTGTTTTTCTGTATCCTGACCCCAAAGCCTTTGCCTACTCATGGAGATTTTTTTAAAATGTTTTCTTCTAAAATCCTTATGTTTATATTTATACTTTCTACGTAAAAATCTATGATTGATTTTAATTTCTATATATAAATATGAGGTAGGGACCTAGGTTCATTTCTTTTTCTACATGGATATTCTATTATTCCCAAATAATTTGTTGAAAAGACTTTACTTTTCAGATTGCCTTGGGATCTTTGTTGAAAATAAAATGACTGCTTGTGTGGGCCTAATTCTCTGTTCTGTTCCACTGATTTGTCAATTCTTATGTCAGTACCACACTGTTTTGATTACTATTACTTTATAGAAACTCTGAAGTTAAGTAGGAAAGACTAATTTTTTTCTTTTTCAAAATGCTTTTGATACTCTAGATCTCTTACATTCTGAAAGAAATTCTGATAGTTTGTCAATTTCTATAAAAACCTTGGTGGATTGTGACTGGGATTGTATTGAATCTATCAACCAGTTTTATAGACTTTTAACAATATTGGGTCTTCCAATCATGAACATAGTATATATTTCCACATAAAGTACTCCCTTATTTTCTCTCAGCAATATTTTGTAATTTCCAATACAAAGGTCTTTTATATATCTTTGATTAGTTTCTAAGATTTTACGGTTTTTAATGCTATTATGAGTGCATTTAACTTTTTAATTTCATTTTCCAGTAATTTGTGGCTTATATATAACAGTACATTCAATTTTTGTGAGTGGACTTTATAGCTAATCTAATAGTTATTTTGTAGAGAATAATGATTCCTTAAGATTTTCTATGTCATGTCACCTATAAAAGACAAAAACAAAAATAAAAACAGATTTATTTTTTTCTCTTCTCTGCTGATCTTTATGCCTTTTATTGTTTTATCTTGCCTTATTGCTATGGCCAGGGCCTTAAAAAGAATAAATAGAAATACTGAGAGTAGGTATATTTATCTAGTTCTCCATCTTGGGGAAAACACTCAGTATTTCACCAGGAAGCATAATTACTAGCTCTAAAATTTTAATATATGCCATTTATCAGATTTAGGAATTTCTCTTCCATTTCTAGCTTCTGAGAATTTTAAATTGCAAATGAATGGAGTTTGTCAAATGTCTTTTCTGCATCTATCACAATTATCTCATAATTTTCCTTTCTGTTAATATAATAAATTACATAGATTGATTTTTTCAAATATTAAACCAAATTTTTATTCCTGGAATAAAACTGACTTGTCATGATGTATTATCTTTGTATATAATGCTGGATTTGATTTGCTAATAGTTTTTTATGCATTTTTGTGTCTAAGTTTATGAGACATTTTTATTTATAATTTAATTTTTTTCAGTAATTTTTTAAGATAGTATATTAGGTTTGTGTTAGCTTTATAAATAAGTTAGAAAGTGCATTAGCCAGGATTGTCCAAAGAAACAGAACCAACTGAATATATATAGTTAGAATCCAAAGGCCTGAGAAGCAGGAGAACCAATGGTACAAGTTCTAGTCCAAGTCTGAGTCCATAGGTAGTATCTCACCCCTGAAACAGAGAAAAGTAATCCTCCTTTAGTCAACATTTTTGGTTATTTTGAAACAAGGCCTCATTAAGTTGCTGAGACTGGTTTTCAACTTGGGATCTTCCTGCTCAGCCTCCTGAGCCACTGGGATTATAGGCATGTGCTACCATGCCCAGCTAATAATTTTTATAGTATATTAAGGAGATGAATGGGCATCACTGGAGAATCTTACCTTCTATTCTGGGGAAGGAGTTAACATGTTTTCAGTTGTACACAGGATAGTTGTGTCATGTTAGGTAGAAGTATGACCTTGTTTTTTTTCTTTATACTGTATCTATAGTTTCTATATCCATGGATTTACCCAACTATGGATCAAAAATATTCAGAAAAATAACTGTCTATACTGAATATGTACATGTAAGGAGACCCTAAGCAACTTAGTGAGACCCTGTTTCAAAATAAGAAAAAAATGGGCTGGGGATATGACTCAGTGGTTAAGAGCTCCTGAGTTCAATCCCTGGTACCAAAAAACAAAATCTATCATGTAAAATAGAAAAAATTACTATGATATACATTTATCTTATGTTAAATAATAAGGGAACAAAACAGAAGAAAAGAAAGATTTTATACACACACACACACACACATACACACAAACATACATTCATATACACACAAACATTCATAACATGGAAGAAATACTCATTACAATTACAGTCCTCATTTTTGTAACTGGTCATGTAGTTATAGATAGTTTTACAACTACCTGTTTAGACTATTCATTCTATAGTCCCTTTGACTTCAGTTGGTTGTGGTTCATACTTGGTGGAGTAACTGAAACCACTCATGAAGGGTCCAGATCATTAGTAGTCCTACCTGGATTGAATTGTAGTTTTTCATTGACCTTAATTATGTGGCATGGTAATACTTTGGATTGTCTTAAAGAATCTTCTCTATTCTAGATACACTCTTCCTTATATCCATCATAGAGTAGCAATCTAATTTCCATTTGGTAGTCAGAATTAATCACTACAGGGAGCCTAGCAACCACCTTCTTTGCCTATGGATCCAGAGACATAAAGAGTCCAAAGTTATCAGACAGCAGTCTTCTAGTTCAATGTGATTATTATTATTTCTCCTAGTGGAAGCAGTCTTCCTAGTGTTGGTCTTTACTGCTGGCAGACTGATCACTCAGTCGTGGCCATAGCCAGTCCTCTAGACCAGAAGAGCATAAAAACATAAGGATGGGAAGCAAAAATTTTGCTAGGGCCCTGAATTCTGGTTAGGGAAAAAAACCAGCATCACATGCATGATGTTGATTTAGAACATAAACCCTGTTCCAGCCCTGAAAGGTACTGTCATCTAGTTTCTGCTGTAACTGAAGTCTTTAGAAAATCATTCTATTGTTCTATAAACTAGCTGCTTCAAGCATGTGGAAACCACAGTAAGTAAGAGCAGTGAATTCTGTGATCATGGGCCCGTTGCTGCATTTCTTTTTGCTGTGAAGTGAGTTACTTGATCAGAAGCACTGCTGTACAAAACACCATGATAGTGGATAAACTGGTAAGTCCATGGATATATTTTGGCAAGACAGCTGTATGCAAGGAAGGCAAATCCATATCCAGAGTAAGTTAACCTTCTGTAATGGAATCTGTCCAATGTACTTAACCTGTAACCAGGAAGATCATTAATCTCTCTCCTAGGAAATGGCACCATATCAGAAACTCAGTGTTAGTCTCTGCTGCTGGCAGATTGGTCACTCAGCCATGGCCATAGCCTCATGGGTCTTGATGAGTAGAAGTTCATGTTGCTGAGAGCCCATACATAACATGTATCTTCATAATTCTGTTTTTTTGAAAGCCTCTCTCAACCCCAAAATCTGTGTTAGTCAAGGTTCTTCAGAGAAACAGAACCAATAGTACATACTGGTTGTAGGTTATAATAAACTGTATTATACATGAATACAACATAACGTAGACAAGTAGATTTATTATAAGGAATTGGCTATATGATTATGGAGGCTTAGAAGTTCCAAAATCTATAGATGGCAACCCAAGTTTAAATTATAACCCAAGTCCAAAATTCTAAGAAGCAAGGGAGCTAATCATTGAAGTTTCCATCTGAGTCCAAAAAAGAAAACCTGTGTCCCAACTCAAAGACAGGCTCTTATTTGCCTTACTCTTCTCTGGCTACAAGATAAAATCTTATGTCTTTGAATTTTGAGTTTTCTTTTTTTCCAATATAAGCTTTTAAGCCACAAATTTCCCTATAAGTACTGCTCTAACCACATTCTACAATTTTTGATATGTTTAGTTTCTATTATTATTTACTTTGAAATGTTTTATAATTTCCTTTGTGATTTTTTTCTTTGACCCACAGATTATTTCATTTTTTAAGAGTTGGTGGGTTTCTATATATCTTATTGTTCTTTATTTTAAAAGACTATATTCTGCGATTTCAATATGTTGAGATTTAGTATGACCCAGTATGTGCTCCAGCCTGGTGAATCTGCCTACACTTGAAAAGAATATGTATTCATTTCGAGGTGTATTGTTTCATTAAGGTCAACTAGCTAAATGTAGTTTTGGGGTCTTTCCAAACTTCCTTGTCTTTAGTTTTTTTGTTTGTTTGTTTTGGGGGGGCAGTTATTCTATCAGTTGCTGACAGAAGAAAGTTAAATGTCTTCAAAATACAATTGAACAGTCTGTTAAATCCGTTAAAACAGTCTGTTAAACAATTATTTCAATTGTTATTTCACGATTTGAAGTTCTGTTATTAGATGCATATAAAATTTTGATTATTATTTTTTCCTGATGAATTATTCCATTTATTGTCATAACATATCTCTCTACATTTTCTCTGGTGATACTACCTTGAGTCTATTTTATTATTATTAATATAGCATTCCAGATGTTTGCTGACACTAGGTATTTTCTAATTTTTACTTTCAAATTAACAACCAAATTTGTTCTCTTGTTTATTCTTCTTTTAATTTTTACTACTACTCTCTCTCTCATCCTCTCAGTTATTACATCCTACATCTTTTCTGCATTCTCCCTCTTCACCTTTTTGAAATAGCAAACTCTTTTGTAAACATAATATTTCTACTGTTGGCAATTGCCTACCATACCATTTCTGTTTGTAATGCCAATTAACATTACAGAGGACATTTCTAGATGACAGAATAGAGCAGGTCACTTTCCTGGCTGCTCTGTAGCATAAAACTGGAAAACAGACAGGCAGCTTCTCAGCAAGGTGGTAAACAAAACAAGGTGAGGTGTTAGGGACTTTACTAGAATTTAATACTGGACACTCAAAGCAGATCAGGGACTCAGGAGGTTGGATATAATTAAAAAAAAAAAAAGGGAGAAATCTCCAGTGCCACAACCACTGCTGTGGCCAGAGGCACCAGCCACAGTGACCCCTCTGCAAGCACAGTGGAGGGATGAGGGAATTAAAAGAACCCACATTTTAGGAGGACTGAGGCATGTCTGGGTATAGAGAGTTTAGGATCGAAGACACTGCCCAACTAAACTGAAAGGCATGCTGTACAATAATAGCCTTGTGCAGGCAAGAAACTGCATCTCTCCCAGCAGCCCTCAGAGGACAAAGAAAGGAAAGATTTTGCAGCCACAGTGCAGGGACAGCAGTTGAGAGAGCCTGGAAAACCAGAGTCTGGCCTGAAATACAGGCCTGGCAAACCCACACTGCATGGCATAGGGTGTACTTGGTGACCAGGAAAGAATCGAATGTGGAGAGAAGTTTACACAGGGGACAATTGGTCTAGGAAACCCACCCGGCTCTTCCCTTCCCCTTCTAGTTTGGCTGCTTGCAAGACCAGCTGGGAAAGATGCATCTGGCTGGGTGCATCCAAAGGGCAGGGCATTCCAAAGGGCAGGGGTGGGACAGATTGAATTTGGAGACTAAACTCAAGACTAGTAAACTTGGGGTCTGCTGGTGTCATAGTAGACTAAGAATTGGCTCCTCTGCCACATGAATGAACCCAGGGGAGATGTCTGGGGTACAGTCTTCCAGTGTGGACTGGCAATTGCTGGGCTCTGGGGCTGCAGTGATTTAAAATCTCCAGACCAATTGGCATCCATCAAAGAGCATGGAGCCTACCTAAGCTTAAATGCCCTCTCCAGGAGTTCTGCCTAAGGGATTACCTGTCTCCCCCTAGAAACCTCACCCTGAGGGTGGAGCAAGCATCATACTCCAGACAACCCCACCTAACTGCTGAGAAGAGAAGCTGAGAATCTTTGAACTACAATGGAAATAATTTTTTAACTTTTCATCAAGATCCTTTCTTTTTTCCTTTTTCTTTTCACAGATTAATTGTGCCCTTAATGGTTCATGGACATTTATAATGTATAATTTGTAATGTATAATTCATATTTTTTTCCTTTTTTTCTAATTTCTGCATTTTTGAAACCAGTTATTTTTCATGGATCAGTTTTTGAGGAAAGGAAGTTTTGTTCTGAATTCTTTTTTATTTTTAATTTTTTACTTTATATATATTCTCTCTCACTTATCTGTTTCCCTTAAATCTCTTTCTCTCTTTTCTTCTGTTAACAGTCAATCTCTATTATTCTCTTTCCCTCTTCTTGTAATTTTTTTTTACTTCTATCCTCTCTCCTCTTCCCTCATAATCATCACATCTTACATCACTTCTGTTCTCTATCTGCCATTCAAAATTGTAAACCCTTTTGCAAACTTACTGTTTTTATTGTAAGCAATAAGTAATCATATCATTTCTGTTTATTGTGACAACACTGTAGATATCACACCAGGAAATATTTGGTTTAATGCTGTACATTATTTGCATTAGTTGCTGTTATTATTTGTCTCTGCCTAAACAGTGAGGCACTAGAAACCTTTAAGGACACTATAATTCTACAGGGTAGAAAGTCTACTGCCTCAGATCCATACTGTTAGATGTATAAACACACAAACAACATGAAAAAGCAAGGAAACGTATCACCCCAAACAAACCAAGATACTACAATAACAGAATCCATCGCCACCACAGTAGCAGAAATGTCAGAGAAAGAGTTTAGAATGTACATTGTTAAACAGATCCCTGAGGTAAATGGCAGTACAAGGAGTGAAATCAGAGAGAAAATACAGGAAGTGAAAGACCACTTCAATAAAGAGATAGATTCTGAAAAAAAAATCAAGCAAAAATCCAAAATGAAGGAATCAATAAACCAAATTAAAAATTCTATGGAAAGCATTACCAATAGACTACACAACTTGGAAGACAGAGTTTCAGGCAATGAAGACAAAATATATACTCTTGAAAATAAAGTAGACTATGGAGAAAAGATGTTAAAAGACCATGAACAGAACTTCTAAGAAATATGGGATAACCTGAAAAGACCAAACTTAAGATTTGTTGGGATAGATGAAGGCTTGGCAATAAAAACCAAAGGAATGCAAAATCTTTTTTAATGAAATAATACCAAAAATTTCCTAAACCCAAAAAATGAAGTACAAAATCTTACATGAACCAGAATACAAAACTACAATAGACCCTACACCAAGACACATTATTATGAAAATGACTAACATACAGAATAAGGATAGAATTATAAGGGCTGCCAAAGAAAAACAAGTCACCTTTAAAGGGAAACCAATCTGGATCTCAGCTGATTTTTCAACCCAGATGCCACATTCTGGCTGGGCACAAATCACGAGCCACCCTCAAGCAGGAACAAACTTTATTTCCAACTCCTGTGAACGCCACCCACGCGGCCCTTCCAGGAACACCACACACCAACTGGAACTCCCTCTACCGGAACTCCCCCAATAACTTGAACTCTCCAGGAATCCCCGGGAGAGAGCTCAACCAGAACTCAACCAGAACTCAACGGGAACTCCAAGGAGAACTCAAAAGTAGTGGGTGCCCGAGGCAGCAGGAGCCACCCTATTGCTTATTGCCGGACAGCAGGGGTCTAATATACAACTGAATACACAGCCTGTTTCAATCCAGCATCATCCAATCACAGCAATTATACACAGCTTAACTTAATTATCATCATCTTAATGGTGCACTGGCATCACCTCTTGACCATTACTTCTGGCAAAATGCCAGGGGCCATTCCAACTCAGCTGTGGCTCTCAACACCCAGACCCTCAAAGCTAGGAGGTCTTATAATATATATATATATATATATATATATCAAGCTTGAAAATAAAATGGATGCCAGCCAATAATTATACACCCAGGAAAATTAAACTTCAGAACTGATGATGAAATTAAAACTGTCCATGACAAACAAAATTTAAAAGAATTAACAACTAGAAAGCCTGCTTTATAAAATACACTCAATAAAATATTACTTGAAGAAGAAATGAATATAAAAGTAAAAAACAGCAAAGAAAAGAACTACACTAGAAGAAAAGTCATTCAAAGGAGAAAATAATAGACATACAAATTAAAAACAAGAACCAAATCAAAATGAAAGGAATAAAAATTATATCTCAATAATAATATTGAATGTAAATGGTCTAAACTCATCAATCAAAAGACATAGACTGGCAGATTGGATTAAAAATCAAGACCCAATAATATGCTGACTCCAAGAGACTCACCGCATAGGCAAAGATATCCACAACTGAAGGTAAAAGGTGGGAAAAAAACATACCATTCATTATGTATATCATAAATAAGCAGGGATTTCTATCTTCATATCAAATAAAGTGTACTTTAAGCCAAAGTTAATCAGAAGGGACAAAGAAGAACATTGCATACTGCTTAAAGTAATTATATATCAACAAGACATGACAATCATAAATATTTATACCCCAAACAATGGAGCATCTACACATTTCAAACAAACCCATCTCAACTTCAAGAATCAAATAGACCACAACACAATAATACTGGGTGACTTTAACATACATCTCTCACTACTGGATATATTCTCCAAACAAAAATTAAATAAAGAATTTGCAGAACTAAAAAAATACAGCTAATAATTTAGACTTAACAGAAATATATAGAATATTTCATCCATTAATGAGTGAATACACTTTCTTAGCAGCACATGGATACTTCTCTAAAACAGACCATATCTTAGGCCCCAAACATCTCTTAGCAAATACAAAGAAACAGAGATAATACCTTGTACTCTATCAGATCATAAAGGAATGAAATCAGAAATCAACAATAAAATTAAAAATAGAAGCTACTCTAACACCTGGAGACTAAATAACATGCAATTGAATGACCAATGGATAGCAGAAGAAATCAGATAAAATAAATTAAAAATACTTAGAGGTAAATGAGAATAGTGATACAACATATCAAAATCTCTGGGACACAATGAAGGCAGTGCTAAGAAGAAAGTTCATTGCATTGAGCTCATTCATTAAAATATTAGAAAGTCAACAAATAAATAACCTGACATTACATCTCAAGCCCTAGGAAAAAAAGAACATATAAACACCAAAAGCAGTACAAGGCAGGAAATAATTAAATCAAAGCTGAAATCAATGAAATAAAAACAACAGAATTGAAAAAATGGACAACACAAAAAGTTCTTTGAAAAAATAAATAAAATTGATAAACCCTTAGCCCAACTAATAAAGAGGAAAAGAGAGAAAACTCAAATTATAAAAATTCATGTTGAGAAATGAACACTACTGAAATACTGATGATAATCAGAAACTATTTGGAAAATTTATACTCTAATAAAATAGAAAATCTTGAAGACATCAACAAATTTCTAGAGACATATTACCTACCTGAATTGAATCAGAACATAAAAAATTTAAACAGATAAATTTCAAGCAACAAAATTGAAGAAGCCATTGAAGAAGCCATTAAAGTACCACCAAGAAAAAAAAAAGATGAGGATCAGAAAGATTTTCAGCTGAATTCTACCAGACCTTCAAAGAAGAACTAACACCAACCTCCTCAAACTATTCCATGAAATAGAAAAGGAGGGAACCCTTCCAAACCCATTCTATGAAGCTAGTATCACCCTGATACCAAAACCAGAAAAAGACACATCAAGAAAGAAAAACTTCAGGCCAATATCTATCTATCTATATCTATATCTATATCTATATCTATATCTATATCTATATCTATATAAATTCTTAATAAAAAAAACTGGCAAATCACATAAAAAATACATTAGAAAGGTAGTGTACAATGATCAAGTGGGGTTCATTCCAAGGATGCAAGGTTGGTTCAACATATAGATGCATAGTATATAATAAATCACCATTACTGGATTATGCGTCTACTACACTATACTATTTATCATTGAATTTAGAGAATATGCCTAAAAATTAATGAAAATATAAGATAGTTATTAAAGTCTGTAGCCAGACTAATCAGAAAAAAGGACACAAATTACCAACAGCATAATATAGAGAGGTGGCATTACTACAGAATCTACAAATACTAAAAGGACAGATAATAAGGGAAGATGATGAACAACTTTATGCAAATAAATTCAACAAGTTAGATGAAATGAACAAATTTTCTGAAAGATAAATTATAAATCAAACTCAAGAAGACATGAATATCTTGAATAGTCTTATTATCTATTAAGTAAATTGATATTAGAGTTTAAAATTTTCCAGAAGCAAAAATTTAAGGTTCAAGTTTCTACATTAGTGAAATCTGACCTGTATTGTAGAAGATACAATACAAATTCCACATAAACTCTTTGAGAAAAAAATAATACTTCCAAACTCATCCTATGAAACTAGCATTATTTTGGACTCAAACCAGGCAAATATACTACCAGAAAACTACAGACTAATATCCCTCATGAGTATTAAAATGTCTTCTCATGGCGGGGGTGTGGGGGAGATGGCAGGCCAGAGGGAGACAGCATTCTGTGTCACTCTGTGATCCAGATATCACCTAGTTGGAATACTGCATCTCTAAAAGTGTTAGAAGACCCCTATACAACTGTTCTCTGCAGAAATCACCAGCACTGTGACCCTGCGCAGGGATCCAAGTCTCAGCAATTGAGTAGGACACTGGCATTTGAGCAGGACCCAAAGCCCAAAGTTCTAGCCCATGCAAGGCTCCACCAGCGCCTTAGCAGAATCACCTATCAAAACATCTGCAGATTGCCAAGACTTCTTTCCGCTCCCATGCAGGTCACTCAGCTGCTACATGCCCACAGCACAACACCATCGCCAGGCTCCCCCCACCTCACCAGACACCCCGGCACTGAAATCAGACCACCTCCATCTTGGCACAACATTCTAGCCATATTAGGTGGGGGCAACTCCCAGATTGGATCTCCAGGGGACAGGCAGGAGCTTTCCAACCTCCCCCCTCCCCAGTGGCGGAAACCCAACACAGTAGCTGCCCAAAACAGGTGTGCAGTGCAATCAGGGAGCCGCCTATGGGAGCCCCAGGGTGAGAGGTTCCTCAATTAAGAACTACTAAGGGAAAGGGAGATGGGGCTAAAGTTTGGAGCCTATCAGAGAGACCATGAACTGGGAAATCTCCAGGCAAGAAAGGGAGAAAGTATGGGGCATGCAAGTTATATGAGTGGTCACAAAAAGAGACCCAGGAAGTGCAGTCTCCCTGCAGGGACTGGCAGGTGACACTCCCCGATTTCAGGTGCCCTGTGCCAGGACCAGTCTTCCCACCCTGGTTACTTCCACCATCCTGAGGGCAGAGACACCAGCTTACAACAGACAACTCCACCTATTGGATGAGAAGAGAAGCAGGAAAAATACAGATCTCAAAAACTAGCAACAACCCTGTTTTCTTCCTTCATTTTTTTTTCTCTTCTACCTCTCTATACTCCAGCCATTACATCCCCAACATATGTGAAACCAAGAACTTTGCATGAAATAGGATTTTGAGGACTGAGTAATCTGAATAATATAATGTAGAGGTGTTGTATATGCCCTTTTTTTCTTTTCCTTTTTCTTCTTTCATTTTTCTTTCTCCCTCCAAATTTTACTATTTTAACATCTGTATTTTTCTAAATACAATTGTGTGTTTGTTTTATGTACTCTACTGTTTTCCCACATACTTCTCTACTCTAAATTACTTCCTTTCTATTCTCTTGCTACTAACCCTCTTCATTAGATTTCTTTTTCACACTTCCTAAGATGTATTAACTTTATATCCTCACATCCTACCTCCTCAGCATATCATCCTATGCCCCACCCCCAGTTCATTGTCCACCAGCAGAAACTGAAAACCTTTTTACATAACTATTGATTATATTTTAGATAATAATTGAATCCAACATTTCTGTACATTGAGACTAAACTGTACATGTCTTAATAACAACAAATTGTTCATAGGTGGTATATATTGTTGATGTTGGGATCTGTTAACATTATCCTTCCACACAAAGGAAAGGTCTTAGAACCCTACAAGAGCACTACCAACCTATAGGGTAAAAACAATAACACTCCAGACCCACAGAGCTGGGAAGAAACACATGAGCAAAATGAAAAGACAAGGGAAGAAAGTGCCCCAAACAAATCAAGACACCACATCATTAGAATCAATGGCAGCCAAAACAGAAGAAATTATAGAGAAGGAGTTCAGGATATACATGGTTAAACTGTTCTGTGAACTCAAGAAAGATATAAGAGAGCAAATACAGGCAGTGAAAGTTCACTTCGTCAAAGGGCTGCATAAACAAACAAATACAGGAGGCAAAAGATCACCTCAACAGGAAGATAGAGGTTCTAAAAAAAAAAAAAAAAGCAAAACAGAAAACCTTGAAATGAAAGAAACAATAAACCAAATTAAAAGCTCAAATGAAAGCATCACCAAGCGAGTAGACCACTTGGAAGATAGGACATCAGACAATGAAGATAAAATATATAATCTTGAAAAAAACATAGACCACACAGTGATAATGATAAGAAATCATGAGCAGAACATTCAAGAAATATGGAATAGCATAAAAAGATCAAATTTAAGAGTTATTGGGATAGAGGAAGACACAGAGGTCCAAACCAAAGGAATAAACAATCTATTCAATGATATAATATCAGAAAACTTTTCAAACATGAAGAATGAATTGGAAATCCAAATTCAAAAAGCCTACAGGACGCCGAATATACAAAATCTCAACAGATCCATACCAACGCACATTATAATGAAAATGCTCAACATACAAAATAAGGAGAGAATTTTAAAAGCCACAAGAGAAAGGAATTAGATTACATATAGGGTAAAACCAATTAGGATAATGGCAGATTTTTCAACCCAGACCCTGAAAGCTAGAAGATCCTGGAACAACATATATCAAGCTCTGAAAGAAAATGGGTGCCAAACAAGGATCTTGTATCCAGCAAAATTAAGCTTTAGATTTTAAAATGAAATAAAAACCTTCCACAATAAATAAAAGTTAAAATAATTTATAGCTAGAAAACCAGCACTACAAAACATCCATGGAAAAATATTCCACAAAGAGGAAACAAAAAACAACAATGAAAATCAGCAGAGGGAGGTAGTACCCTAAAGAAAAAAACTAATCAAAGAAGAAAATCAAGTCAAGTTAAATAACAAAAATAAACAAATATGGCTGGGAATACAAACTATGTATCAATAATAACCCTGAATGTTAATGGCTTAAACTCACCAATCAAAAGACATAGGCTAGCAGATTGGATCAAAAAAAAAAAAAAAAATCCAACAATATGCTGCCTCCAGGAGGAAAGACATACACAGACGGAAGGTGAAAGGTTGGGAAAAATCATACCACTCACATGTAGTGCGGAAGCAAGCAGGGGTTTCCATCCTCATATCAAATAAAGTAAACTTCAAGCCAAAGTTAATTAAAAGGGATAAAGATGGACATTACTTACTGCTCAAGAGAACCCTACACCAAAAAGACATAACAATCATAAATATATATGCCCCAAACAATGGTGCAACTATGTTCATCAAATAAACTCTTCTCAAGTTCAAGAGTCAAATTGACCACAACACAATAATCTTGGGTGACTTTAATACACCTCTCTCACCAGTGGATAGATCTTCCAAACAAAAGCTGAACAAAGAAACTATAGAACTCAATAACACAATCAATAACTTAGAATTAACTGACATATATAGAATATTTCAATCTGTATCAAGCCGATACACTTTCTTCTCAGCAGCACATGAATCCTTCTCTAAAATAGACCATATTAATATGCCACAAAGCAACTCTTAGCAAATACAAAAAAGTAGAGATACTACCATGCATTTTATCAGATCATAATGGAATGAAATGAAATTGGAAATCAATGATAAAATAAGAAATAAAAGCTACTCCAACACCTGGAGGCTAAACAATATGCTACTAAATGAACAAGACATCAAGGAGGAGATTAAAAAATTCTTAGAGATAAATGAGAACATAGAACAACATTTCAAAATCTCTGGAACACTATGAAAGCAGTTCTAAGAGGAAAGTTCATTGCATGGAGTTCATTCCTTAAAAGAAGAAATAGTCAACAAATAAATGACCTCACATTACATCTCAAAGCCCTAGAAAAAGAAGGACAAATCTACACCAAAGCAGTAGAAGGAAATAAATAATTGAAATTAGGGCTGAAATCAAAGAAATTAAAACAAAAGAAACAATTGGAAAAAATGACAAAACAAAAAGTTGGTTCTTTGAAAAATAAAATAAAATAAACACCTAGCTATGCTAACGAAGAGGAGAGAGAAAACTCAAATTACCAGCATATGTGATGAAAAAGTCAATATCACAACAGAAACTACAGAAATACAGGGGATAATTAGGAATTATTTTGAAAACTTATACTTCAATAAAATAGAAGACATTGAAGGCACTGACAAATTTCTTAAGTCATATGATTTGCCCAGATTGAATCAGGAAGATATACACAATTTAAACAGACCAATATCAAGTGATGAAATAAAAGACGCCATCAGAAGCCTACCAACCAAGAAAAGCCCAGTACCAAATGGATACACAGCCAAGTTCTACAAGACCTTTAAAGAAGAACCAATACCAATACTCTTCAATTTATTACAGGAAATAGAAAAAGAGGCAGCACTTCCAAACTCATTTTATGAGGACAATATCATTCTGATTCCAAAAACAGGCAAAGACACATCAAAGAAAGAAAACTTTAGCCCAATATCTCTAATGAACCTAGATGCAAAAATTCTCAACAAAATTCTGGCAAATTGAATACAAAAATATTTCAAAAAGATAGTGCACCATGATCAAGTGGGATGCAAGGTTGGTTCAACATATGGAAATCAATAAATGTAATTTATCACATCAATAGACTCAAAGATAAGAATCATATGATCATCTCAATAGACACAGAAAAATAGTTTGACAAAATACAGCACCACTTCATGTTCAAAACACTAGAAAAAGTAGGGACAATAGGAACATATCTCAACATCATAAAAGCTCTCTATGCTTAGCCCCAAGCCAATATCATTCTAAATGGAAAAAACTTGAAATCATTCCCTTTAAAAACTGAAACAAGACAGGGATGACCTCTTTCACCACTTCTATTTAAACATAGTTCCTGAAAAACTGGCCAGAGCAATTAGACAGACAAAAGAAATTAAAGGGATATTTATAGGGAAAGAAGAACTCAAACTAGCCTTATTTGTCAACAATATGATTCTATACCTAGAAGACCCCAAAAAATTCCACCAGAAAACTTCTAGAACTAGTAAATGAATTCAGCAAAGTAGTAGGATACAAAATCAACACCCATAAACCAAAGTTATTCCTGTGTGTCACTGACAAATCCTCTGAAAGAGAAACAAGAAAAACTACCCCATTTACAATAGCCTCAAAAAAAAAACTTGGGAAACAACCAAAGAGGTGAAAGACCTCTATAACAAAAACTACAGAATGCTAAAGAAAGAAATTAAAGAAGACCTTAGAAGATGGAAAGATCTCCCTTGTTCATGGATAGGCAGAATTAATATTGTCAAAATGACCATACTACCAAAAGCACTGTACAGATTTAATGTAATTCCAATCAAAATCCCAATGATATTCCTCACAGAAATAGAAAAAGCAATCATGAAATTCATCTGGAAAAATTAGAGACCCAGAATAGCTAAAACAATCCTTAGCAGGAAGAGTGAAGCAGGTGGCATCATTCTACCAGACCTTAAACTATACTACAGAGCAATAGTAACAAAAAAGCATGGTATTGGCACAGTGTTTTATTCATAGGAAAATTGAGATGATAAAACAGAGAGTTCCCATATACCCCCTCACTCATCTTACCCTATTATTCACATCTCACATTGGTATGGTACATCTGTACAACTAACACGCCAATTTATTATATTATTGTTAACTAAAGTCCATTGTTTACTCAGATTTCCTTAGTTTTTGTTTTTTTAACCAAATGTATTTCTCTGTTCTAGGATCCTACAGTATCTGGGACATCACATTTCTTTGCCATGTCTATTTGGCCTCTCTCAGCTCTGAGTTTGCCAGACCTCTCTCATTTTGAGGACTAATCAAGTTTGTTTAATGACCCTCTAATGAAATTTGTCTGGTGTTTCTCTTCATGGTTAGACTGGATTTAATGAATTTGGGAAGGACAACCAAAGAGATAAAGTACCATTTTCTTCACATCTAAGGCATATTATAAATAAATTTATCATTATTATATTGATCACCTAGTTGAGTTAGTATTATTGTCAGGTTTCTCCACTGTACAGTTACTCCCTTTCCATAGTGTACTATGTATATTACTTTGGAAGGAAGTCTCTATGCATAGTAGGGATTGATGCTCCCCCTCCATAAGGATAAAGTAGCTACATAAATTATTTGATCCTTTTCTGAAAAGATATTTGTTGCTTCTTCCTCATTTGCTTCTTTATTCAAACATTCATTTTTATCATTTTAGACTCATGGATATCTATTTTATACTTTGGGTTAAATCTGACATTTTTTTTCACTCAAGGTGTTCTAGCTATGGCCATCAGAAGCTCTTTTGGTTGGCTCCTATGCCCATTTAATGTATTTCTATCGATGTAGGTTTGGTTTTTGTTTGTTTTGCTTTTCTTGGTACTTTCTTATACTCTGATACCTCAAGATGCTCTTGGTTTATCATGTGCATTTCTTGACCCAGTTTTAGAATTATATATTTCTCCAAGAAGCCCTGGTCCCTTTAGTTGGAGAATGACATTAGGAAACAAAGGTTTAGGTTTTCTCACTGCTACTGGGACATTATTGCTTCTAGTCCTTCTCAGCTGATAGAGCAAATAAATATGTGTATACTATACTAACATGTGAAATAAAAATACCTGTAAGTACTTATGTATGTAATCATTTGTAGGTATACTAAGGTAGATATGAATTCAAACAGATGTCTCCAATTCTTACACTTTACTCCATAGATTATTTCTAGTCTCCTCCCCTTACTTATCTGTAAATTCTCACACCAACAGTGAGAAAACTAGCTTCTTGTCTGCATTCCATTTACTTAACTGTTCAATTCCAATATGTTTATAGCAGAATCAGAATTAATTAATACACTCATGGGAAACACCTTTATCAACTAGAATACTGTGCTAATGTGCAGTTCCTTTTGCCTTAACCGTTTCCACTCATTTCAATAGTTACCTAGGTCAGTGACTTCCCCACCCACTTTACTAAGATTGGTTTATATATCTGTAATACAGATTCTCTTGTTATGTCTGCATTCCTTTCTGGTTCTGCAAATCTTTGGGTTTATTTTCTTTTCAAATGTCACATTACTATTGTAAAGTTGTATGGAATTTGATAAATGCATGTCTTATATCCATAATGGACTGAATGTTCAAGTCTTCCCAAATCTGCATTTTGAAGTCCTAACTTCTAAAATGATGGTTTTAGAAAGTGAGGCCTTTGGGAGGTGATTGTCATAAGGATGGAGCCTCATGATGGGATTAGTGCGTGCTTTAGCCCATTTTGTGCTGCTATAACAGAATATCTGAGACTAAATAATTTATAAAGAAAAAGATTAGCCAGATACAGTTTCACACATCTGTGATCCCGACTATCTGGGAGGCTGAAGCAGGAGGACCATAAGGTTGCAGTCAGCCTGGGCAATTCATCAAAACCCTGTCTCAAAATAAAATTAAATTGAAAATATCTGGAGATGCAGCTCAGTGCTAGAGTGTTTGCCTAGCATGTGTGAAGCCCTGGGTTCAATCCCCAGGAGAAATGAAAGAGAGAGGGAAGAAAGGAGGGAAGGCTAATTAGTTTATCCTATTATTTCACAGTTCTAGAGACTAGCAAGTTCAAAACCAAGGCACTGGTATCTGGTGAGGACCTCTTTACTCTATCACATAGTAGAAGGGCAAAAGAAAAGAAATGCTGAAATTTCACATGGCAGAACAGGAGAAAGAACCCACTTTCACAAGCCCTTTACATACAGGCATTAATCCATTCATATGTGTGAAGTTCTCATGACATGTGCACCTCCCAGATGGCCCAGCCTCCCAACACCATTGCATTGGGGATTAAGTTTCCAACACAAGAACTTGGGGGAACACATTCCAACCCTAGCATGGTTCTATAACTATAACCCACAGAATGCAGCTAATCTGGGTGGGAGGGAAAGGGAAGGGGCAGGGCTTAGCAAGGATGGTGGAATGTGATGGATATCACTATCCAAAGTACGTGTATGAAGACATGAATTGATGTGAACATTCTTTATATACAACCAGAGATGTGAAAAATTGCTCTATATGTGTAACAAGAATTGTAATGCATTCCACTGTCATTTTTTAAAATATCAATAAAAAATGACAAAAAAGAATACAGCTAACTGATATTTTGTAAATACAATGTTATTAGAATATAGTTATGCTCTTATGTTTACATATTATCTGTCTTTTTTCAAACTACAATGACAGAGCTAAGTAGTTGCAACAGAAAGACTGTATGTCTTACAAGGCCTAAAATACTTGCTGTCAACAGTCTCCAGATCTTTGTTGTGGGTTTACTTTGTCCTTCATTCTAAAAATATTCATTCATTAGATTCTTTAGACAGAAACCTATGCCATTGATTTAAGACTTTACTTCTTTTCTAAAATAAACATTTAAAGGTGTAATTTTCTGTCCAATGCTCTTTTAACTATAGTCTGCAAACTTTGGTATGCTATTTTTTGTTATTATTCAAGTTTTAAAATATATTTTATTTATTTTCTGATTTAATTTCATTGAGGTCAGAAAAACAGCCTCTGAAAATTCAGGCAGCATATTTTATATGATGGTTGATATACATTTGCAGTTTTGGCATTCAGTGCTCTAAAAATATTAATGAAATCAATGCAGTTGATGGTCTTATTAACATGCATTATCTTCTTAATGATATTATCTTTATTGTTTCATAAATTACTGATATTTCAAAATATTCAATTATTATTGTGGACTTGTCTAAATAGAGACTCCATTTAGTTTTTTCAGTTTCTGCTTCATGTAATTTTAAGTTGTTATTAGGCACAAACACAATAAATTGAGTCTTCCTAATAACATAATCCTTTTATCATTATGAAATATTTTTTCTTTGGTAATATCTATGTCTTGAGGTTTGTTGGTGTTAATAGAAATACTGTAGCATTTTAATGCTTATTGTTTGAATGACATACATTTTTCTATTCCTGTATTTTCAGCATTTATGTGTCTTTATTTCAAAAGTGTTTCTTGCAGATGAGATATAGTTGGATAATCTATGATTTCCTAATAGATAATCTCTGCCTTTTAATTAGAGTGTTTAATACACTTAAACTTAGTGTAATTGTTAATATGGTTAAACTTAGATCTATCTTTTTGCTATTTGTTTTCTATTTGCCCCAGCTACTATTTAATTGTCTTTTTCTTCTTGGGGTGAGAGTTTTCTATTTTTTAAGGATTCCATTTTAATTCTTTCATTGGCTTTTCAGCTTTCCCTGTTTACACTGCTTTTAATGGTTGTTCTATAAATTTTAATAATAATAATTCTTATCTAATTTCAAGCTATTGAGAGTTAATATTATACCACTTCATATGAAATCTAAAAATCTGGCAACAATACAGTTCCATTTACTTCCTACCTTTGATGCTATTATCACATGTATTACAATTACATATAATAAATTCCAATATACAATCTGATGTTATATTTGCTTTAATCAATCCTATGACTTCTAAAGAAATTCAGAAAAGAAAAAAAATATGTAATATTTTATATTTACAAAGCTATTTGCCAATTTCAGAAGTTTTTTCCACCGTGCAAGAGATTTACATTTCCATCTGGGTTCTTCTTCAAATATAATTATGTATCTCATCATTGTATTTATAAATGTAGCACATTGTTACAATCAATTTTAAGTAAGCTTTTTTTTTTTTTTTTTAAAGACAGGCCATGTGTTCTGGGTGTTCATAAGACCAGAGTATATGTTTTTTTTTTTTTTTTTTAAGAGAGAGAGAGAGAGAGAGAGAGAGAGAGAGAGAGAGAATTTTTTAATATTTATTTTTTAGTTCTCAGCAGACACAACATCTTTGCTTGTATGTGGTGCTGAGGATCGAACCCGTGCCGCACGCATGCCAGGCGAGCACACTACCGCTTGAGCCACATCCCCAGCCACTTAAGTAAGCTTTTAATCAATGCTTTATCTCAGTCATGAACATGGTTAAACACTGCTAATATATAGATTGTATTTAAAGATTCAATATATTCAGTTTCTTTGTTGAATACATTGTCTACTAAATAAAAACTCCCCAAGGATGAGCATAGTTCTTGTGAGTCCAGTAAATTTAATTTATGTATATGGTATGTTTTAAGTTTTTCTAAATGTTCCATTACTACTAGTACTAGTACTACTACTACTATTTTTTTGCAGTTCTAGAGATCAAACTCAGGGCCTTGCATATGCTAGGGAAGCCTTCTAACACTGAGCTATACCTTGGCCTCTAATATTATTAATTTAAAACCACAAGTTTTGGGGCTAGGGTTGTGGCTCAGAGGAAGAACACTTGCCTAGCATGCATGAGGCACTGGGTTCGATCCTCAGCACCACATAAAAATAAAATAAAGGTATTGTGTCCACCTTCAACTAAAGAATAAATGTTTTTAAAAAAAACCCACAAGTTTAATACAATCACCCAATTATACATAATTAATTTGGCATCTCAAGGCTTATATTTACTCTAATATGTTACATTACCTTAAATACTTACCATAGTTAAAAATAAAATCTGTATCAGTTATGTAAAATATCATACCCATAAGGGTACTTTAATTCATCATTACTATATGTAACTCTAAATCTTTCCCAGGTGAAAACACACTTGCTCTCTGCTGTGGTTTGGTTATAGTTTAAATGGATCCCTTAGAGATGGATATGTTGGAACATTGTTAAGAGGTGGGGCCTAGTGAGAGGTCCTTATATCACTGGGGGTGTTCCAGAATTAAGATAGTCCTTGTGGGATCCTGAGCTAGTTCTCAAGCTAGAGTTTTATAAAAAGAGTGAGCCTGGGTGCTTGTGCTGTAGCTGAGTGGTGGACCACTTGCCTCACAATTGTGAGGCACTGGGTTCAATCCTTTGTACCACATTAAATAAATAAAAGTGTGTCCATCTATAACTAAAAATTTTTAAAAAATTAAATTTTAAAAAAAGTGAGGCTTACTCCTCCCCTCACTCTGGATACCCAATATTGCCATGTGATCTCTCCCTCCTTGATGAACAATTCTTCCTTCTTTCCCTTAATTATTGTAGCTCCTTCACACCATTCATTTACTTTTGCTTAACTTAAAAAAACAAATAAAAAAAAATGTTTCCTTGTGCTCACAATTGAAGAATTCTAATCTACTAAAGAGTTGAGGTTACACAGTATGTTGCAAATCTGGTTATCAGAATTGGATAGACAAAAGATGGTGGAAGACCATGTATGTTATACAACAGCAATAGCTCAACAAATTATTTCCTAGGCTGCATGCCAACTGAAAATGAAATGTACTAGTTGAGGAAAAAAGGTAACTGCTGCCATGAAACAATTCAAAGAATTTAAGGATGAAGCCAAGCACTGTGGCCATGCCTGTAATCCCAGTGACTCAGGAGACTGAGGCAGGAGGATCACAAATTCAAGGCCAGCCTCAGCAACTCGGCAAGGCCCTAAGCAACTTAGTGAGACCATATCTCAGAACAAACAACAAACAAACAAAAGGACTGGGGATGTATAGCACAGTGGTGGTAGAGCACCCCTGGATTCAATCCTTAGTACTAGAAAAAGAAAAAAAATTAAAGGATGAGAAGTGTTTATAACTTGAAGATAGGATGGTTATTTTACATGAGACTGGGTAACTTAAAGCAAGATAAGTTTAATGCCTAAATTCAACCTTAAAATGAAAAAAAAAATCCTGATTAAAAGTATAAGATTTGCTTTGAAGTATGCTTTAGATTTTGTCTGTTAACTGCTAGAGTCATAGGTCTCATTTCTTAAAATTAAGTGACTGGTAGGGAAAGACCCTACCAAAAAAAAAAAAAAAAAAGGATATTTGAGAAGATGAAAATCAAAGTACTCCAAACCTCCAAATCCTTTTAAAATACTATCATAGGCATATTCCTAGGTGGAAAAGCTTTTCTTGTCTAAAGTAGCTGTTTTTGCTGTGCCTGAGGAAATTGTCACTGGCTGAGGAGGAAGGCAATAATTCCCTTATGCCCCACCCTTCATTGTTACTTAGGCAAAAATCCAACCCTGATTTGGATACTGAAGGTTGAGTGCAAAATTAGACTACCTGGAAGTGAAAATTTGGCCACAAAAATAATTACAGGCATCTCTTGATATTTATATACAAGTACTCACCCTTTTTCACAGGGGATATGTTCTAACACCCTCAATGAATGTCTGAAAATACAGATAATACCAAACCCTATAATTTCATGCCTTTTTTTAAATCCTGACTTACCATGCACTGTGGCTGTAAATTGTGCAATTTGAATTGTATCACAAAACTAGCATGAATTTCTTTTTCCTTCTTTACAATTTCACAAATAGAAGATTGATTCTTACCATAGATCTTAGTGACCTCAACATACAATTTTTCTAACCTTATAAAGAACTCTTTCAACTTTTCACTTAAAGGGAGCACTATATAGCTTCTCTTTGGCATATCTAAATTGCCAGCCATCACTATTTTTGCACTTTTGGACCATCATTGAACATAATAACTGTGATACTGCAACAGTTGATCTGATAACCAAGATGGCTACTAATAGGTAAAGCATAAAACATGGATATGCTGAACACATATTGTCTGAATTGTCCCTTCCTGGACAATTCAGAGTGGCACAATGAGAGATTTTTAAAGCGACTCAAAACAGCATGTAATTTAAAATTTACAATGTATTTATTTCTGGTATTTTCCATTTAAAACTTTCAACCATGGTTGATGGTGAGTAGTAATGGAAACTGTGGAAAACAAAATAACGGATAAACAGGGAAAAAAAACTGTAGTAAAAAATATGGAAATTATTTGTAAAATGGAGTGTGCTCAATTATACAAGGAAAATCATAAAATTAAACTAGGCTCAGTTTGCTGGTGTGATTATATATTTCAATGTGTTATGCTATAGTTTGGATCTGGGAGGTTTACCCAAAACCCATGGTAAAAGCCTGAATCCCAGGATGATGATATTGGAAGATGGTGGCACCTTTAAGAGGTGAGGCTTATGGGGAAATCTTTAGGTCATTGCAGGCGTGGGAAATGTAAGACCTTGGACCTCCAGGCCATGAGGTAAGTGGTTTTGATTCACCACAAACTCTTGTCCTGATGTGATACCTCATCACAGGCCCAAAAGCAATGGAGTCAACTGATCATGGATTAGTCCTTCCAAAACCATGAATCAAAATGAACCTTTATGAGGTGATTATCTCAGGTATTTTAATAGTGACAGAAATCTAACACATGTTGTTTATGCAGCTATGTAAGATAGTTTGCTGGTTTGCTTAATATTATTCTGAATCCAGTGCTATTCCATTCTATAGGAAATTGACATGGTGGAAATTCCTTGACACAATACAGAGATTATAGATAATAGGACTGTTGAAATAAGATACCTTGTCAAAGGGTGAAAAGGAAGCAAAAGCTACAGAAATTGGAATTCCCTTGTCCAGACATCAACCCTTAGCCTATCTCTACTGACATTTTCAGGTTGTTCATTCTAATGGTACCACACCAAAAGAGACTATACAATGGAGTGTGTATTTTATTAACCTAATCTATTTGCAGTACAAGATGATATCATGATTCTATCACCTACAGGCCTTTGTATTTCCATTCCCTTTGGCTAAAATGCCTTTTCCAAACTCCTTCCCATTTCTAACCTTCTATTCATATTAAAACTCAAATCAGATTGTCACCCCCCCCAAAAAAAAGTCTCAACTTTCTAGATCTGTGATGTCCAATATGATAGCCATCAGCCAAATATAGCTATTGAGTACTTGAAATGCAGCTAGTGTGAATTGAGATGTATTGTAAATTATAAAATATACACCATATTCAAAAGGCTTACTATGAAAAAAAGAATGTAAAATATCTTTTTACATTTTTAGATAGGTTAAATGCAAAATAACATTTTGCATGCATTTACTGGATTAAATAAAAGATTACTGAAATTAGTTTTATCATTAAAATAATTTTAATGTTATCTATAAGAAAATTCAAAATTATATGTACCTTGTGGTTTATTTCAACTGGATTTAAGACTATATAAGGAGGATCTCCTTTCTTCACTTTCCTATAATTATTTCTTTACTACTATGTTTTATATTTTAAAGTTGCATATTGTCTCTTTTACAAACAAGGGGCTGTCTTGATATACATGGTAATTTCAGAAGAGTGCTAAAATATATGCAATGAATTCTCATTATTTTTAGACTCCATATTTGGGAACTTACATACACAATAAATGTACTTGTAGTCCTCCAAATCAATAGTTGTGATTTCTAGGACATTTGTGAACATAACACAGAGATTTGAGTCATGCATGTTTCCTAAAAAGGTCAAACACAGCAGTGCTCTACTTTCTTGTTTCAACCATTGAATTGTAAACTAGTGTTCTTTTTCTTTTCAGTCTATTTTCTGCCTTGTCCCCTTCCCATTTTTATGCCTTTTGTTGTGATTTCACTGCTTAAAATGGCCACCAAGCATCAAACTGAAGACCTGTTTATGTCCCTAAGCATAGAAAGGCCTTACAAAGAAAATGTGTGTAGATAAGCTACTTTCAGGAATGAAATACAAGGATGATGGCTATGAATTAAATATTAAAGAATCAACAATGTATGTTTAGTATTTTTAAATAGAAACATACATACAACAAGATCTCTCCATGACCAATTAATGAAAATATGACCAGAGGCTATCAGGAAACTAACACTATATTTCCCCTATGAACAATGGTTCAATGTTTGTTAATTCTCTGTTCCAGCGACTTCAGGAGAACAAACTGAATTTGTTGAACGAATGAAGCTCAATCAATGAAATTCCAAATTCATTTTTTATGAGAATACAATATACAGTGGCAGTTAGAATACTGATTCTAGAGCCAAACTGCCCAGATTTCAATCTTGATTCTCTAATTTGCTACCTGTGTGATCTGGGGCAAATTACTTTTTTCTGTCTTTTTCTGTAATTCAAAAACTAGATAAATATGAGTTGTTGATGATTGCCAAGGAACTAGGTGCAGAGCGTGGATAAAGTTTTTGATTATAGTGGTGATTATATAACTGCTTTTGTTTTCAAAACTTATAGAAAAGTCAAATTTACCTTATAGAAACAGTAACTTAAACCTGAGGTTAAAAAGTAGGAGTCAAGCATTCCACTTTACATGTCTATTATACCACCTGCCACATTATCTCATAATTACCTGTATGCAAGTCTGTCTGCATGGCTACACTAAGGGTCCCTTCAAGGGTAGAAAATAGTCAAATTCATTTTGGCATCCCTGGGATTCTGTAACATCATTTGACACATAGCAGGTACTCAATAACTTTTTTTCAGTGTCAAAAAGGGGGGAAAAAAAAGTAGGAGTCAAGTTCAAAAATTCAAATGAAACTTTAATATGCCCCCAACGAAACTTTAATATGCCATTTGCCTCTATAAATACTCTTTAAATATTACTAGTCATTCTAATTACAACAGGGAAAGTTAGATGGTGTAAGATAAAGCAAAGTGGACTCACAAACTCTGGTTCATATCTCGTTCTTTTCATATTAGCAAGAAGCTGAGTTGTTTGTGGGTGGTTACTTGCTTATTGTAATGGTTAAATCAGACATCACATATAAAATATATGAGCAGCCTTGAGACATACAGAAATTGGAGAAATGGGATTACTCATGAGACAGTAATACCAAATCACAGGAGCACATGAAATGGGATGTAAAGTGGAAAGTAAGGTTGGAAGAGAGGTGTTGGGTTGTAAAATGGAACTGTGAAAAGAAGAGCATATCTCTTAAGAAACTTTATTTAATCCTATTCAAGTTTACCGGCTCCATGTTGATTTTGAAAACAATCCAATGGTTCAATGGTAATACGAATAAAACCCAAATTCTAGGGAATGTTAACGCCAAAAGCAAAGAAGGCCACTGCCTTCCTCAACTCCATTAACAGTCACGGGTATTAGGACATTTCAATGCTGCTGTACCTCGCAGGTGCTTTCTGAGTTCCCACCCGCTGAGTGACTGATGACTCTGGCGGGGTACCCGGTAGCAGTGGCCAACAAAATCTCACCAAGGGATGGCTAGGGTTCCACGCGGAACCCACAACAAGGAGCACAATAATAAATTACTGCACTTGGGTTCCTCTTGGAGGAGCAAGCATGGGTTCCAACTCGAAGGAGGCCAGAAAACTCAACCAGAAGCTCGAACCCAAAGTTCCCTCCAAAGCCACGAGGGACACTCAGGGAATTCACGTGCCTCGCGAGTTCTGAAGACCATCACGTGACAAAAGCCACGCACCTGAAAGCAGGGGCAACCCGGCTCTTGGCTAGGTTCCCGTTAATGTCGACTGAAACCCGATCTAAAGTTGGAGGGATCAACCAGCCTTGCCAGCGAGTTACAGTCAGCAACCACACTCCCCAAAGCGCTTTCCACGCCGGAAGTGCACTAATCCGCAGCACGTGGGGTTGCCAGAGCGCGCTTCACGTGACTGGGAGGGGCCTCGGGAACCTGGTAGCCAATGGTAGCCGTGAGGGGCGGTGCCTGTGACGCGCCGGGGCCTATCCCGGAAGTGGGGCTGAGGTGGGGGCGGGAAAGGGCGGGGAAGCCGGGGTGTGGAAAGTGTGGCGGCCCCGCCCCGTCTCTTGGAACTGCTGCGGCCGCCGCCACCGCCGCCGCCGCAGCTGCAGGGAGCCGGCGCGGGTACGCAGACGATAGGCGTTCTGTGCCCGCTGAAAGGTGAAGACCTGACCTGAGGAAGATTGGTGGAACTGGAACTGGAGCAAGCAGGGTTGGGGTATGCGGCCAGAGACGAGTCCTTACTCGGGAAGGGGGAAAGATGGATGGGAGAAGGGAGAAGAGCGCGCGTCCCGCCGGAGCTCAGGCCCTTGCGGAGCCCGGCCGAGCCCGGCCAGGGATGCCAGCAGAATAGGGGGCGCTTGAGCGGTCGGGGCGGCGGCGCTGCGGGTAGAGGGCGGAGTTTGCGCCCGTTGCCCGAGGTCCAGGTGCTGCCGGCCAGCTCCTTTTATTCCCTCATCATTAGTGGGGATGTGCGGCCTGGGCCCGGTCCCCGATGTGGGATCTGAGCGGCGGCAGAGGGCCGAGGAGCGCGGCGCAGGACGGTCGCTGGGCTGTTTATGCTGGGGGGGTGGGGGTGGGTGTAACTGGGGAACGAGACCTACTTCCCCCAGCGCAGCGCGGGTGAGCGCGGGAGACCAGTATGTCCCACCCCCCTTAAGTTCTTCTGAAGCTGCCTTCCCCACGTCCTCACCAATGGCTGGAAAAGTTTGTAGAGGCCGAAATCAGAAAGTGCCCATTAGATTTGAGTGGGTATCTTATAAATGCTGAAATAACGGACCCAAAATGCTTGGCATCTAACCTACCCGAAATGAAACATTTCCCTGCCTGCATGCCGGTTGTTAAAAAATGCACTCCAACTTTTTTGCGTAGGTTCCTCGGAAAAACTAGCATTTCCCCAGCCCACCATGGCCGACGAAATTGATTTCACTACCGGAGATGCTGGGGCTTCCAGCACTTATCCTATGCAGTGCTCGGCCCTGCGCAAAAACGGCTTTGTGGTGCTCAAAGGACGACCATGCAAAATAGTGGAGATGTCAACTTCCAAAACTGGAAAGCACGGTCATGCCAAGGTAAGTGCCCTTCCAAGTCATTCTTTGGCTTCTGCATTGAGATTTTGATCATTTACATTCCATTACAGATAATGAGTATCTATACTTAAAATTTTTTAGTAAAGACATTTTTTTTTCCTTTCCTCAGTTATTGAGTGATCAGCTATTGCTTTGAATGCTTAAAGATAGTATTCTCTTCCTGGGCCCTTATAATGTTTCATTAACTGGGAACTGAAACTTTCCTGAATCCTAGTGACCTCGAAGATCTATTCAGTTTACAGTTGAGAAAACCTTTACTAACAGTTCTAAGAAACCTATTTTCAGTCTTCTTATGTATTCTTATAATTGAACTACTGGGATTATAAACTATATTGAGTCTTGACATTTTATGATTCTGTTTGGTTGTTCACTGCATTTCAATTCTATGGCCACTACATTTTTTTAAGAAAGTAAAATTAGATGACCTTGGAAGGAGGAGAAAGAATCTGTCATAATCAGCATTGGTATTGTGTGCTCTTGGGTATGTACTGAATGATATACTTGGCAGAGATTAAGTAGGTTTCCTGTTCTCTATTAGGTACACCTTGTTGGAATTGATATTTTCACAGGCAAAAAATATGAAGATATTTGCCCTTCTACTCATAACATGGATGTTCCAAATATTAAGAGAAATGATTATCAAGTAAGTACTAATTTCCTTTAGAATGTTGATTCTTAAAAGTACAAATATTTTCTTCTAGCAGTAGTAATCTGACAAAACCCAACAGTAATTTTGAAGGTTTTCTTAATCAATTTTTAGGCACCACCTGTCTTACGAATTGGAGAAACAGATAGTGAGGTTTTTTGTTTTGTTCTTTTCCTAGCATTCCTGTATTTTTAAAAAGTTGAGCACATCTCAGACCAAGTGACTGCATATTTTGACTAAGTCCAGTATTTGGTAAAATTACTGTGTTCTCTATTGTAAAATATACCAAATTTAGATAACTCCCTCCTGAGTGTTTTATTTTTTTCCCCCTAATCAGAGCTAAGACTTCCAAGAAACTATTGGATTTCATGTTCCTACCAACCAAGTTTTTTAATTAATAATAGTAAATCAGAGTTTGGTATTCTTAAGTAAGGAAATAAGTTGAAAAGTATAAATATAAAAAGTATATGCTCACTGAAGATGGTAAAGAAAATATAAAAGCTGTGTAATTGGTTTATTTATATACATTGATGATGCTATGACCTTTTCTTAAATTAATAGATTTTAATTACAATTATACTTTTAGATAGGTTGTGTTTGTTAATAACATTTTGTTGTTCAAGATATTGATGGTAACCAAATAACTAATATCATAGAATGTGGAAGCTCAGATTAATCATAAGTAATGCTATACTTGGAAGTATTCAATTTCTATATCAAGCATATCAGAAATTCACCATATCAAACTCTTTTCTGTTAATTTTATATAGTGAGAAATACAAGAGTGGCACTTGTATTATTCAACTTAGACTGAATCCTTTCTATACCTTTCATTGTATTATATAAATTTTAAAAGAATATTGCTATCATCTGGTATTTACCCAATGATTTTCTTTTATTCCATCAATATGCAAACATAGTTTTATGTAGTTTTAGTGTAGTAACAGTTATATATTTTTACTTTACTTTCTAGGTTGCTTTGGAGTCATTGTAAAAACTTGAATTGTCTTAATGTTAACAGAAAGTTAGGTTTGTTTTTTTTTGCGGGGGGTGGATTTTGAGTCAAATAGATCTGGGTTTGGATCTAGTTTGGCCTCTTTCTAATTATATGGATTTTGGACAAGTTATGCAACCCCTCTGAACATTAGTCTCCCAGTCTACAAAACAAGAATGATGTGAGGATTAAATGATTAAACGTACCCCATGAGTAGATGAGTACAAAGAAGCAGTTCTGTTTGGCTCCCCTTTCCTATATAAAAACTCTACTTAATAATGTCATTACTGTTGGAACACTGAATTTAGATGTGGTACATAATTGCTCAATAAAAAATCATCAAGTGTGTGTATTTATTGTGTCAGTGGAGAGAGGGTAACAGCAGAATAAGAAAAATAAGGCTTATCATATAATTTTCTTTTGCCCTAAGTGTGAATACTTTGAATATTCAGTATGCATTATATTCAATAATATTCATTCAGCATCAAATCCTCATACCTGTTGCATGTGTCAGAAAGATAGTATCAGTAGTTCACATAATTACTACTTTGATCAAGTTAGCCAGTCATTGATTGGAGTTCACAATTTAACATAGAGGAAAATTTTAATCTGGATTTTATTTTGATGCATAATGAGGCCCAGACTGGGGTTCAGCAGATGAACTGAAGTGAGGCCTTGGGTGTAAAAGTTTAAATAAAGACAAGTCTACTAGGGCAAAGGGGGAAAAATCAGTAACTTTTTCACTTAAAATTTTGATATTTTGGGGCTGTGGCTGTGGCTTAGTGGTGGAGCACATGCCTCGCACTTGTGAGGCACTGGGTTTGAATCTCAGCAGTACATAAAAAGAAATAAAGATATTGTGTCCATCTGCAACTAAAAAATTTTGTTCATCATGTCACTTTTGCATTCTAATTTTTTAAAAGTACTGTACTAAAATATTTGATCACTGAGGGTTTATTTTTTTAGGGGGATCCTTTCTTAATTTTGCAGCCAAGACAAGTGTTTCAGTCCAACTTAATTCCAGCCATTAGTATATAATTATGTGGGAGAGTGGATTAAAGGTTGATAAAAGCTAGATAGTTTGGGTATAGATTCCTACTTTGGCACTTTTTGGCTGTGTGACCTTGGCTGGCAAGTTACTTAACCTCTTGTCTCCATTTCTTTACATATAAAATGGGGTATGAATGATAAACTTCTCATGGAATCATTTTAAGGCTTCATTAGTTAATAGGACATTGCATGGCATAGTAAATACTCAGTGCCCACATCTTCTCATTATCCAGCCAACATTATGGGACACTTATTTCTGTTCTTTTAAAAAAGTTCTGTGCTTACAGTTTTATTTATTGTGCTATGGAGAAAGTCACTTATCTATCCACATGCCTTAAGTAAATTCCTACTTTTTTTTTTTTTTATCATTTGGCTATGTTTAGTCCTTTATATTTCCTGAATTCAGTATTTTGAGTGTCAATTTGATAGCCAGCTAAAGTGAAATATGTATATCTGATCATTATAAGAATTTTTAAAAAATATTTATTTTTTAGGTGTAGATGGACACAACACAGTGCCTTTATTTTTATATGGTGCTGAGGTTCGAACCTGGGTCCTCCCCGGGCAAGGCGAGCGCTCTACCGCTGAGCCACAATCCCAGCCCTGATCATTATAATAATTAAAAATAAATATTCAGGGGCTGGAGTTGTGGCTCAGCGGTAGAGTGCTCTCCTGGCACTTGTGGGGCCTTGGGTTTGATCCTCAGCACCACATTATAAACCAATCAATCAATCAATCAATAAAATAAAGGTATTGTGTCCAACTATAACTGAAAAATACATTTTTTTAAAAAGTAAATGTTTAAGAAAAGAAACATTTGTAATTTTAACTTTGTGTATTTTTAATGTAAGTTCAGAATGAAAGAAATATTATCTCCTCAATTCCAAAATCAGCTTGGATTAGATGGCTAACTTCTATTACTTCTCCCAAAAGTAGTTATGGCCATTTGGAGCTCAGTGATGGTGTAAAATACAAATACATTCAGATGCCTTTGGAAATCTCTAAATTGATAAATCTAGAAATGCTCTTTCAGACTTCATGACTCCCCTGGGTTTTTTGGGGGGAGGTGGGTACTGGGATTGAACTCAAGAGCTGAGCCACATTCCCAGCCCTATTTTGTATTTTATTTGGAGACAGGGTCTCACTGAGTTGCTTAGTGCTTCACTATTGCTGAGGCTGGCTATGAACTCGCAATCCTCGTACCTCAGCCTCCTGAGCTGCTGGGATTACAGGTGTGCGCCACCATGCCTGGCTCTTGAATGTTTTTTAGAAAGTTCTGTGATGCTATGCATCCCACCCAAATTAAATGCTTTATGTATATTCACAGAAGTTTTATGTCATTCAAAGATTATTTTCCAGAAAGAAAACAAGTACAGGACACATAAAGTATATATTGTAGACTTTTGGATTATTGGTAAATTGCCAAAATGATGACTATTAAGTCCAAATAATAAATGATTTATCTTTTGAATGTTGAAATATGTGAGTTGAATTTTTTTTGTTGCAACTTAAAACACTAATGACGATAATAATGCTATGAATTTCCCTGAACTTAAAATCTTTTTATAATTTTAGCATGCTCTGTGGATCATTGTGTTCCCTCATGGAAGCCAGTCTTTCTTTGGGAGTAGAACACCTCAAAGCCAGTAGAATCCAGTATTGAAAAGACAAGAAGCAAATAATTTGCTATAGTATCATTAAGGGTAATAGTGAGAAGTACTACCCTCTTTGGTTTTTAGACTTGTGTATTCTACTTTTGGGAAAAATAACTCCATATATGTTGTAACCTACTACAAAACAGCCCTAGACCCACAAAGTATTACCCAGCTGGTGATGTACATGAATCTTCAATAGGTCAAAGCACATAGTTTTGGAATGATGGAGTTCATGAACCAGTGATTTCTTTGGGTATCTTCCCATTGTCTCATTTTGCCTGTAAAATGAGATTTTTTTTTAGTTGGAATTTATGTCATGTGAAATATTATGACAAGAATGAAGCATGTGGTAAATCCAGATGGGATTTTAGCAGGAGCACTACATGTAGGAAAGGCAAACCCATAAGAGTCTATTGCAGTAAGTTAAATCACTGCCTCTACCATGAAAGAAGGGATACAGTGTTATCAGATAGATAGCTGTTCCCTTTGGGAAATTGTGTCAGGGATCCTGTGCTGGTGTCTTCTGTGAGGTTCTCAGTAGAGGATATTGTCAGATCAGAGTTAGTGGGAGAACTCCTGTGTCATTGAGCCCATTGAACAAGGACTGGAACAAGGTACCAAAAAGAAGCTGAATATCATTCACAGAACCCTCTTTTCTACCTAATTATTTACAACCTATTTTATAGCAGGTGCCCTTTGGTGAGCATTCATGGGATCTGGTCTTTAATTTTTATGGAAAGGTCCTTATTATCAGCAGTTTTCCTATCTTGTTCTTTCAGTGTCTTTGACCTTGCAGCCCAGCTCTTAACTCTGGCCCATAATCAGTATAAATCCAACCTCTAGTTCTCTGTTCTCCCACATTTAGTGGCCCTATCCCTTACCACTGCTCAGGGCCACGTCCAAATGGTGCATTATACTATGCATTAACACCTAGAAATTATTAAATTGTTTTTGTTTCATGGTCAACTGATTATAGGGAATTTCCCATCAAGCTATTGGGATGAGATGAAAGGGAAGAAGTATCAGTGTGAGATAAGAAGGTGCTTTCTGCATCCGAGCAACTTATACAGCTTGTTTGTTGATCTCATATATGCTACTTCCTCTTAGTGATGAGTGCTACTATGCATATCCAGCTTCATGACTTGGGTCAGTTGATGGTGGTGTCATTTGCTTAGGTGATATAATGGTAATGTTCAAGAATTCATTCTCTACCAGGAACCACTAATTGTGAGGAGGAGCTTGAAAGTGCTAGGAAAAAGAAGGAAGAAGTTGAAAGAAATAGGTCTTACCTAAACAAGTCTGTTTTAAAATAGATTGAAAAGCAGAATTCACAGATTAAAGCTAACAAAGCACTTGTAATGATGCTATATCTTCTCCAGCCTTCTGCTGCATACCAATAATACAAATGCAGGCAGAAAAAGTTTCCCTTTAATTCCTCCCTTTCAGTGTTCTTATTTATCCTGGCTATGTCATGGACAGAATCTATAATGACTAATTCTCCCTACACCCTTCCTTTTAGTTCATCCTTTGCTTCTTTAACTTATTGTGCCTCCCGACATTTAGTGGTGCTAAACATATAGTGCCCTTTATAGAATTCTTATATGCCATGGCATTTTTCCATCTTTTTATTTTGGAAATTTTCAAAGTATCAAAATCCTGTATACAGTGCATCATCCAGCTTCAACAATTACAATACATCTTGACAATCTTGTTTCATCTATACCCCACTGTTTTAGTCAGCTTTTTCACTGCTGTGACTAGAGGACCCAACCAGAACAATTGTAGAGGAGGAAAAGTTTATTTGCAGGCTCAGGTTTCAGAGGTCTAAGTCCATAGAAGGCTGGCTCCATTCCTTGGGGTTTGAGGTTAGACTGAACATCATGGCAGATGTTCAGCAAGCAGCTCACATCATGATCAGAAAGCAGAGTGTCTATACTCTCCAGATACAAAATATATACCCCAAACCGCGTCCCAATTCCCACCTCCTCCAGCCACACCCTACCACATCAGTTACCACTCACTCAGTCCCTATCAGGGGATTAAATCACTGATTGGGTTTAGACTCTTTCAACCCAAACATTTCTCCTGTGAAACTTCTTGAATTGTCTCACACATCAGCTTTTGGGAGACACCTCACATTTAAACCATAACACCTACATCTATTTTTTATTCTTGTAATTTCTGCCTTTTCATTATTTTGAAGCTAATTCCAGACATTTTCATTTTATCTACAAATGATAAAGCAAAAAACAAAACATATCACACCTAAAACTTATTAATTACTTAGTAGTATCAAATATATCCCATCAGTGGTGGTTATTGTTTTGTTTTATAGTTTATCTGAGTCAGGACCTAAATTAGGTCCATAAAATGAGATTGGCTTATATATCTGTTAATGCTATTTTAATCTATAGCTTCTCTCTCATACATGTACTTGAATTCTCTCTTTCTCCAATTTTTTGTTGAAGAGACTGGGTCATTTGTTCTGCAGACTTTGTCACAGTCTGGATTTTGCTAATTGCATTTTCTTGTTTAATGTGTTCCTCTGTCCTTAGTATTTCCTGAAGCTTTGGTGGTAAGATGAAGAGATGTGATCAGATTCAGTTTAGCTTTTTCTTTACTTCCTCTTCCTGCATTTTTAAAGAAGACTACTCTGAAGGTGATAATTCTCTGCAAATTCAAATTTTTTCAGGACAATTAGCAAATTTGAATATGGATTATATATAAGATAATAGGTTATCAATATTAAATTTCCTGATTTTGAAAAATAAACTTTATGTATTTAGTACTGAAAAGTCAGGATCTGTGAAAATTATTCTCAAGTGATTAAGTAAAAATAAGACTGTATGATATTTTATGTTTTACATATACAAAGAGAAAGTGCACATGTGGATAAATGTTAACCATAGGCGAATCTAGGGTAAAGAAATGGGATTTTATTGAATTCTTTTTGCAACTTTTCTATATATAATTTTTTTAAGATTCTTAATAATTTAAATGATCAAATAATTTATTTTCATTATTTTGTTTTTCTGCAGCTTAGTTTTGTTTTTGAAAACTTGCAATTTTATTTCATATCGCAATTTATTTTAATAAATGTTTAATGTTTATACATTGTTTTACTAGATATTTTGCACTTTTACATTTGAAGTGCTTTCTATATTTTACCCCACAGTTTATTTTACGAATTCCTAACTCTTAAAAAATGCCAGTTTATAATTACCAAAATACTAGTATTATTTGGTTCCTCTGTGTCAGTCACTAGTTGCAATAGCAACCTTTAACTTTGAAGTAGTTCGAGTTCCACTTTAGCAAATTGCTGAAAGAGCAGAAATGAAAGATCTGCCTTGTAAGCATGTGGTTAATTGTTTAAACATTATCCTTCTTACCTCAACCTCTTTGTTCTTCACTCCTTTCCAACTACCTCACAAATGTTTGAGTAACTAAGAAGTTAATTAAAAGTGTTAGCTGGGTGCAGTGATGCATTTCTATAATCCCAGTTACTGGGAGACTGAGCAGGGGGATCAAGAGTTTGAGGCCAGCCTGGACAAGTCTGTGAGACCCTGTCTCAAAAGAAAATGTTTTATTGTTGCTCTGTAGGATGGCTTTTTTGATTTTGAGAATTTAGATATATTTGCAAACTCAACCTCTCCCATGATAAGTGGAGTTTCTGTGGAATGTCACTGCAGATTTGGTAAATGGTGTACATGGAGGAGAGCTTAGAAACTTGGTCCATGTGGTATGCCTGGGTTATATCACAGTGGTTAAAGGGAATCAAGGACCACATCTTTGACTCCTTTGGTATGTGTTAGCAGCTAGTCTTCTGGATGATTGGTCTTTTATGAAGTCGTTAGAATTCTAGGCACACTGATGGTGCATATGCTTTTAGAATAAGTGAGTAGGGACTGGCTGTCTCCTCATTTCAGTAATAAAAGAAATTCAATTATAGCAAAACTGTGTTTTTTTAATATTAGGTTAATAACTGGATTTGCTTCATTAATGTCAATAAGCTAGTGTTTGTTTTTAATCTGTTATTAGTAGTGAACTAGAGATAAAAAATTGTTAACTTTGGTTGTAGTCAAATTATAATAGAATTTTGTTTGTAGTAGTGCAAAATTGAAAATAATTTGATTGCCCAGTAATGGAAAAACAGTTAATTCAGTAACAAGCATATCCATGCACTTGTGTAATGGTTAGATAGATTAAGGTAAGTCTATATTTTCTAATAGAAATCTAAGGCCTGAAAAACAGCTTGCTGAAAAATACTGATCCCATTTTTTTTTTTTGAAAAGCAACCATATTTGTGTTGTATACTTAAATGTAAATGCTTCAGAATACACTGTAAAAGCAGTCTAAACTGCTGAATAATACAGAGATTGGGCAGGAAGAGTACAGGAAGGAATGAATTTACTGTATTTGAGTCTGTATTTTATACTTTGGTGCTTTAGCAGTTTTAAACACCAACAGTATATTAATGTATTACATATATTTATATAAATTAATGTGGATTGCAGTTTAACTGTGTAACATTACAAAGGGGTGGATATAATCTAATTAGTATAAATTTTATAATTTCTTCTAATAGCTGATATGCATTCAGGATGGTTACCTTTCCCTGCTGACAGAAACTGGTGAAGTTCGTGAGGATCTTAAACTGCCAGAAGGTGAACTAGGCAAAGAAATAGAAGGAAAGTACAATGCAGGTGAAGATGTGCAGGTAAAGACCTAGGAGAAGATTGTGTTTTTTAAACAATTTTATAAAAACTTTGGCCTAAATTATGAAGTGTTGAAATATTTATAGTTCTTTTTTTCCCTATTCCTTGGAGTGTCTTGCAAAACCCCAGTCTGAGAAATTCTACTTCAGGAAGCTATAAAGAAAGTAGATGATTGGGGAGGGGGGTTGTTACCCCTTTCCAAAGTCCATATACACAAAATATCTGCAAATACACAGTATATGGTAAATTAAATATATCTTGTATATGTATTGCCTTCTGGGTAACTTTTGCCTGCATTTTTTTTCCTTCTAGGTGTCTGTCATGTGTGCAATGAGTGAAGAATATGCTGTAGCCATAAAGCCCTGCAAATAAATGGGGACATAAGGCATGAGCAAACAGTTTAGGTCTGGATCAACTGCAGATCTAAAGTTTGGTTCTAAGTTGTCACCAAAGCTATGGCCTTCATAAGCAACCTCATTTTTGTTTTTTTTAACTGTTTTGAAATTGTGCTGGTTCATTTTGCTGGTAGTTGGTAACTTAACCAAAAAAAAAAAAATCAAGATATATAATTCTTTTTTTTTTTTAAATTTTGTGTCTTTCCTATAACATTCCTGTGGTTTTCAGTATGTGAGTCCAAGAAACATAAAGCTTCAGCAAATGTGATTTGTCTGAGCAAATCATTCCTTAATTTTAATAAAATGATAAGTTAAACCAGGGTTTTAAAAGATAATGTAGCATTTGGTGGTATTGAAATACCACGTTTAAGTTGAATTGCTTTGCATTAATTTCAAACTAATGTCATAGAATACATAAATTATGGTTTAAAATTGTCAGTTTTAGCCTGTGTATGGCAAATACATCTTTAAACAAAAATCATGTTATTAAAAAGCGTCAGGTACCTTGGTGGTTGTGTGGAATGATATACATTACCTCGATCATACCATTCTTTGCCACATTGTTGGTAGACTTACACCTTACATGGTGGTTTTAGTACTTGCTTGTCATTGACAGAGGGACATTGAGCTGTTGGATGAAAATGAGCATGTTAGACTGTAAAGAAGAAAAAAAGGACAGTGGCAAAGGAGGTTGGTCAACTCTAGGTTTTGACTTGAGACCTTTGTAATCAGCATAAAAAATAGAAAGTAGCTTTTTAGTTATATTTTTGCTTTTAACTTTTGTCCCCCTTAACCCCCTGGCACTGAAAGGACTGACCTGCTTTACAGGACACTATGCAGTGCTTTTTTTGCAACCATGTTGAATAAGTGTTGGCATTTATCAGTAATTGCTCCTTTTCAACCATTTTAAAGTATTTTTTTGACCTTAAAATATTACTTAGACTAAAACTGGGAATTCTTAAATTGAGTTGGAATTCTTAACTTTATATTGATTTGTTAAATTTATGCATATTTTTTCTAAAGTGAAATGAAAGTCAATCATGGAAGAAATGTTACTTTATTTAAAATTATTATTTAACTTATTTTAAGTTTATGTATTTTTTCTGTTTTCTGTCTTAATTCAGTACTGATGTAAAATAGAACTAGGAAAGAATTATATAAGCCAAATTATTTTTTAAAGAAGTGTTTCAAGTGACATAACTGCACTTCCATTTTTTTTAGATCATTCTGTCACACACACACACACACACATATGTGTGTATCACACACACAGGAGTATATGTACTCATTCCAAATTTACTTGTTCCAAAATAAGACATCATTATAGAGTTTGTGAAGACCTTTAACTCAATAGTAATGATTATATTGGAGTGGAAATCATTTATCTCAGTAATGCCTTGATTCTCTAAGACAAGTTCTGAGATCTCTCCCATCATGCCTTGACCTCGAAGGGCTTTGTTCCTGTCATCTAAAGAAAAATATATATGATGATGTAACTGATCTAATCAGTGACTAGAAAGAGTGTTAGGAACATAAGATCTCCAAATTTTAGTTGCTTAATTTGTACACACTTTAAAATCTTGTCTTGGCCTCAGCAAACCCAGTTAGACAAGAAGCAAGATACTTTTAAGAGAAGTGCAAGGAAGAGGATTCTAAAGCACAAGAAATATTGAGGTGTTATAGTAATTGATTTTAGTATGACATTAGCTTTTGCCCATCCAAAGCACAATTAGGAATTAGGCTAAATTCTTTCCAGTATGCTATTTAAGTATCTACTACATATTGCTCTAGTTTTTGTAGTTCTATAATCTCTAATGTGTATCTTACTTGCTACTGGTTGACATTACCCACAGGAATTCCAGAAAGTTATTAATCTGTGCTGCTTGCTGGTCATTCATCTGGTCCCACTTAGCCATACTAGAGTTCTGATTTAGTATTAGTTCTGGATTAGCATGCCCTTGTTCTTTTCCTAATTTGTCAAATTTCACATAAATATGTTTTCAATTGTGATATAAGTATGTACAAATGATAATAATGCATCTCTATCTCCATACCTTGAATGGCAAAAGTTATTTATGCATAAGTATTGCATTTTAAATACTATATGAAGTGTAAATACTCTAACATAATTATATAGATTTTAAAGATATGGGACTGTTTATTTTCACATAAGTCAATAGATGTTTCTCTAGAACAAAATATTTCATTTAGTAAAGCTTTATAAATTGTATTAAAAGGAAGCAGGGAACATATATTTTTTAACATAGAACAGAAGTGACTTCATTCTTTTTTGACATCAGAGAAATGTTAAAAGTTGATTCCTACTATTTGTTGTACTTTTTTGTAGCACAATGTTAAATATCACAAGTTACCATGTGCAGAATATAAATTGTCATGTTGATAGATTAAACAATGATATACCATTTTTGTCTGTACACATTTCACCAGTTTATAGACAGTATTAACAGGTTTCTTTCTAAGACAACATGTTTTATTTCTACTGTGAAGACTTTGTTACACCTTATTTGCTACAAAGTTGTATACTCTCTGACAGATTCAAATCATTGCTGCTTTGACTCAGCATTTGCACCATAACATAATTGTGATATTCTTTCATGCTCCCCTCCAAGGGCTGTCAGTCACTTGAAGAAATTGTTGCTAATGAAGCTCTTGATTCAGTTTCCCTTAATGGTACAAATTTCTGTACCATGCTTTATATTAATTACCAAAACTCCTGCAGCCAGACCATGATATCTTTAACAGGAGATGCTGCAATAAAATGTTTAGGCTATAAAACTTGGGGACACAATTTTTCATTACAGCACAATGTGAGTGTGTACATGTGCACACATAGCTTTGTATGTTTGTTCTTTTTCCAAAGTCTTTCCCACTATTAAAAGTACTGTAGTCTGGTAGTGCCTCAAATGTTGGTAACTTTTAAATTTTAATTTACAACTTTTCCAGAATTTGTTTTTGTACTTTAAGGTTTCTCAATTAGATTGTTTCTAGTTGAGCTGTAATTTGAATGCATTATTCTCAGGGCTGTTTGTGCTTAGAGCTGAAGTTTTATTATTTAAAGCTAACTGCCTGAAAGTATATTGCAAACTATTCCCAAATTGTAACACTGTACTACATACATATAAAAAATCCTTAATATCCACATATTTAAACTACATGCTAGGTATTTAAGAAAAATGGAATATTAGTAGCAGTTTTACTGAAATCTTGCCATATTTTCCATTTTAGAACAGAATTGGGTGGTCTTATCTTAGAGCCCTAATCTTAGAAATATTTGATAGCATTCCTTTGGCATGGACCCCAAAGATGGTTTTAGAGCCAAACATTTATGTAGTGGTTCTCAAACATATTTAGGGATAATAGACTGAAAATTCATAATGCTCTTTTGGGTACCTTAAAATGTTTACATACTGAATTCTATAATATTGACTAGGAATACATTTCCTGTGAGAAAATATGGCTCTTAAGCAGTATAAGAGCAAAAATATAAGCATATTTCCATAAACAAGTAGGTTGTACTTATAGTTCTGATAGTTTCAAATTCTCCAATATTATCTAGACATATTTCATAGGTTTCATGCTTATTTTTTTCCCTGCTAGCATTCAGACAATAGGCAACAAAGATTTAAGAAAAATTTATAGTGAAAAATCCTAAAATTGAGAAAATTCAATCTATTAACTTTGATCTATTAAATTTTTTCCTCTGAATTGGGTATATGGCATCATTATTTGATTTTAGCAGGGAACATTTGGATTTAGTTTACAGAACACAGATGTTCTGTGGGAACATGGCTTAAAGTCACTTTATAATTTAATCTTTTTCTATTAAATAAACATCTGAACACCAACTTAACTACCAAGTGAGGTCAAGTGCCTGAAAAGTGCTGTATACATCTAATAAACATTTTTTTCTTTATGTGAAAGATGCATCTTAAAGCAATGCATACCAAGCTTTCACCTGCGAGAAAATACTTTTGCCAAACCTTGTCATTCACCACTAGATCCTTCTCTTTTCAACAGTTTGAAACCTATTTTACCATAAAAAAAAAAGAGATTATCTGATTTATTTGAAGTCCCTAAAACTATTTCCTGTTATTGGTAGAATTAGTTTTATCTTAGTTTAAGAATGCACTTTTTAAAAAACCCTGGACACTAAACTGTATTCAGCAATGTCTGAGCAGCTTGTCAAGTTAGTTGTGATCTTTCTTGAGAAAAATTCTTTATTGTGGTTAATATCTACTATGAGCACTCTTTTGCTTATTATGAATCATAATGAAAATTGCTAGTTCTATACTAATATAATGAAAATGACTAGTTCTGTAATCAATTTATGTACTTTTGTCCTCCTACCCCTAAACAAAATAGTTGAAACTGCATTATCTAATCAGTTGGCACTTTATTAGTAATACATTTTATTTGTATTAGATATAGAAGAACTCTTGCTTTTACTTGCAGAGACTCAAATGTTTTCGCCAAAACTTTAAAATTGTAAAATATGTAGTATGAATATTATAATTGTGTATTTTACATTTCAAAAATGGGTAAAATCCACTTGTGAAGTCTTTGGCTATACTAAAATATCCTTTAAAATGTAGATGGTAAACATCAGTTATAACATTTTGTTACCTTAAGATATATTTGTCTGTTAACTTTATCAGTTACATGAAATAAAATAAAGTTAATTAACAGCTTGCACTATTTTGTATATGTACATTCAAAAATGTTTTCTTACTAGAAAATTGTATTATATACCAGCTTTTGGGCTAAGAATGTTAATTTTTATATTTTAGTTCCAGGTTTAGGCACAATTTTTTTTACGTTCTTATTCTTAAAGTGACCTAAAAACAGTCACTTGGTTCAGGATTGAACAGAATTGAACAGGTTCAAGAACGTAAAAACACCTTCCCCTCTTCTTCCTATCCCTGTGGACCCTTCCAGAGGCACTTAATGCAAGAGAGGTTAATATTCTTCTCTCTCCTGACCTCCTGGGGTCTGAGGTGTTTCTTCCCTGTTAGCTGGGATTGCTCTTCTCTTTCCACAGTGACATAAGCGGTGTGGTGAGTCCCTGAAGCAATCTTTACCATTCTTTCATCCTCACTGTGTCTACTCCATACCACCTGAATAGATTTATCTTTCGGCGGCTCAGCAGTTTCTTCGTTCTATACACTGAAAAGTTCTAGAATATCTCTCCTGAACTGTGAGCCATGCCAGGGCTACAATGGCATTTGTTACCTCATATCCATGATCATTGTTGCTAATGTCTTTAACCTTCCAAACCCAGAAAACAAAGTTGCTGGAAAAGAAATACTAGATTAGTCTTTCAGCCCCCAAATCCCCTGCTTTCTTTTTCTTTTTCACCTTTTGCCACATGCAAATATTTGGAGCCCAGTTTCTCAGAGGTATACATGGGAGGTTTTAAAAAAAATAGTGAAAAAGGCTAATTATGTATTGTATTTTAAAACCTGTCTCCGTTTCTCCCTGCCCACCCCCCAGCAATTAAACATCTTATCCAAATAGGAGGTACCTTTCTGTGAATCACCACATCTACAACTCATGCCTCCTGTCTAAAGTGTGTCCTCCACCAGGAATTTAAAACATCTATTCCCATAATACATTCAGCAATATAATTTACAATCCTTGTGTATATATTGGCTCAAAAAAAAAAAAAACCCTTACAAGGTCATATCAGTTCATTGATTTGGGAATTATTTCTGAACCTAGTCAAAATAATTCTTTGGCCACACCCATGGTTGTTTTCCAATACACCCATGTGTATCTATATAAAGTAGTATCAGAGGGAAATTCGTAGTACTAACGTCAGTATTAACAACAACAAAAAGTGAACATAAGTGAGTTAAATTTCTGAAACAGCTAGAAAAATAAACCAAGAGAAAACAAGGAAGGAAATGACAAAGATACAACCAGAAATTGAGATAAATAGAAAAAAGCAAATTAAAAAACAATTTTTTTGAAACAGACTAATGGATTGGAAAAATCATTGGTTAATTTAAGGAAAATGAAAGTACAAATATAAAAAAAAAACAAGACTAGGAAAAACAGCAATGCAAAAGAAATAAAGCACAGGAAACTGAAAATTGCAAATAAAATTGAAAATCCAGCTGATCATTTCTTAGAAAAATATGGTTATTAAAATTGATCTCAGAGTAAATAGAAAGTTTAAGTAGAATAATTTTAATATAATAAAGTTATCAAGAAACACACAAAAAACCAAACACTTAAAAAGAAAACCAAGTCCAAGTGGTTTCACAGTAGAATTTTACAAAACTTTAAGAGTCCAGATAGTCACAACATGACCATACAAATTGTTTCAGAATATAAAAAAAAATGAAAATACCTAAACTCTATGAAGTAAGTATAATATTGATACCTAAACCTGTTAAAGAGTAACCAGAAGGGGCTGAGGTTGTGGCTCAGTGGTAGAGTGCTCGATGAGCATGTGTGAGTTACTGGGTTTGATCCTTGGCACCACATAAAAATAAAGGTATGTGTTCACCTACAACTAACATTATATATATATATATATATATATATATATATATATATATATATATATACACACACACACACACACACACATACATACATATATATACATATACATATATATATATATATATATATATATATATATATATATATATATATATATAAAAATAAGAGTTACCAGAAGAAATATATTGATGCAAACATCCTAAATACATTATTATTAGATTTTAGACTCAAATACCACATAAAGAAAATAATATACCATGACTCTACAGAATTTATATCAAGAATACAAGAATGGTTCAATTTTAGAAAATTGATTAATTCACTATCATAAGAAATATATTAATGCACTAGGAAATCAATACCTATCTCTCTCTTTTTTTCTCTCTCACCAGGGATTGACCTTCAGGGGCACTTAATCACTAAGCCACATGCTCAGCCCTTTTTATTTTTTTTTTATTTTGAGACAGGATCTTGCTAAGTTGCTTAGGGTCTCCCTACGCAAACTCCAAACACTAGCCTTTGACTTAATGGAGAAATGCTAAATGCATTCTTGCTAAGGTCAAGAACCAGGCATGAAAGCCCACTATTTTGGCCAGTATAACACTCTTTTGAAAGTATTGGCAGGGCAATTGGAAATAGAAAACAATTAGACACATTAGAAGTATAAAGGTAAAATAAAAAATAAAACTAGTTTTTGTTTCCAGATGATCTGATAGTTTGCCTGAAAGTCCCAGATAATCAATAAAGTTAACTCTAATATTAAAATTATTCAGTAAGGTAGCAGAATATAAAATTAACATGCAAATGATGGGTTGTAGCCCTTCTGTATGAATAATGGGATACTGAGAACAAACTTACTACTACTGAAGAATATTACTTTTAAAGTCTTGATTCTATGTATGCATGTCTCTTTGTTATACTCATTAATGAAAGCTAAGGGGACCAGGCTAAGTAACTGCTGCTTGCTCTTTCTTTATTAATTTTATTAGAGAACATTAAAAACTGTGATTAAAAAGTTGATGCTTCCTTCCATGCATCTTTTCTCTTGATGTGTATTTAAAAAGATGTAAGTTATATGTTCTTATTATTTTTAACTAATTGCAGTTTCAGCTAGGTAAAATTTTTTATTATATAATGCTACTTGAATTCTGAATACTGAATCAAGATGATTATTTAAGATAATAAGTACCATTTTATTGCTTAATTAACCTTTAAAATGAGATCAAATATATTTTTCATTGCTTAATTTTATTACTACTTGTTTTCCACTTATTTAATCATTTTCCCATTGGATATTTAGATTATTTCCATTTTGACTACTTTAAATAATGCTTTGAGAAAATTTTTAATTAAAATTATCTTCTTAATGTGAAAAGAAATGACTATGAAAGAAAATTTAAGAAGCAAAAAAGGTAATGCATGAAAATATCTAAAATTCCATCTGCTCAGAAACAGCTATTTAATGTTTTGGGGCATTCAAGCCTATGCATGTGTGTGTGTAGTTATATATCATGTCTATCTCCTTCCAATAACATAAATTTAAGAAAACTGATGTACTATACATATGTTTTCAGTTTAAAAAAATCTTTTTATTTAGAAATAATTAAATCTTGCCAAAGCTTACAAAAATAGTTCAAGAATACCCACATAATACCTTTATTCAGACTTTTTTACCTATCCATTTTCCCAATTTATCATTTCTCTCTCTGAATACTAATGTGTTTGCTCTCCAAATCTTGTTTGCATGGAAGGACTGCAGCCCATACTTTGCCAAAGTTGTGCAGTTTGTTTCCACAAGTGATGTTTGCATTACAACAACATTTGAATACATTTTTCCAGAGATAATGCAATGATGCTTGACAGGTGACACTTTGTGACCCATAGCATGGAAAGAAATGAAGTGATATTTTTGCTACACATACAAACCCTATTATTTTTACAATGCTTAATTGATGATAACTGATGAATGGAAACTTTTGTTCAAGAAAAGGGAAATTTTTTTTGAGAATTTAAAAAGTTTTAATGTTTATGACAGAGAAAGATTACAAAACAGAAAAATGAGAGAAGGATACTGAACAAAGGGCTAATTACAAAAGATGGAACACAATACATATGACTTTCAGAATATCTTGAAGTCACAAAACATAAGGGCTCTATCAAAACTACCAAAGAATTCTACAAGACATCAATGAATACAAAAATTGAATAGTTCTATAAACCTAAATTAGTACAGATGCAGGTCTAAGAATGTTTTTAAGAGGATACAATAAAAAGGGAATAAATATATAAACAAGGACAAAAAAAGAGCTACATAAATCCTATCCTGACTCCCAGAAAATTTTACTACCAACATTGTATTTCCCTGGATACATTTAGGTAAAAGAGAGCAGCATACTATCAAGAAAAGGGAAATTTAGATATCTTTTTTCTTTTATGAATCAGCTTCTAACAAATAGGATGGGTTTTAATAATTAAATTTCAGAGATGTAGACATTGTCTACTTTCTATATTACAGTGTGATCCTTTGTGCTATTAATAGAGCTGGAGCCTTCCAAAAGAGAACACTACAGAATACCGTGGATCTTATGCTCCTGTAGCAAACTTTGATGCATGAGTCCAGGAACAGATTCAGAGCTTCACGAAAAGCAGATGTATGAAATACAAATAGACCATGACAGATAATTTTATTCAGAGTCCTTTTTGTCTGCATGTCACAGTATTTTTTTCATGGTTCAAAATACATACTTTTGATACTTTCATAGATAAATGTTTGTGGCTTGTTTATAAACATTCACAAACATATAAACATTCATAAACATACCTTTAATCTTTCTAGTACAAAATACTAGTGTAGATTTTTAAAGTTTTATGTTGACCACAAGGTTTATGTTTTTTCACATGTACATTGATCTATACAATGTATATATTAGAAAAGTAATGAGGGTTTTTAGATTGTCTTCTCTCCACCATTTTGCCATAAGTGGCAGACATATATAGGTGTGTGTTTATGTTTCAGAGCTCTCTATTCCATTTGTCTCTATGTCTAGCCTTGAAACAATATTTCACAGTTTTAATTATGGTATCTTAGTCTAAACACAGAGAGTCCTCCCATTTTATTCTAGGATCACATTGAATGTACAAGTCAATCTGGGAAAACTGACATCTTTAGTATATTGGGCTTCCAATTTGTCAGCATTGAGCATCCTTCTACTGACTTGGGAATTCTTTAGTCCACTCCCCCATATATCTCATGTGTGTGTGTATACATATATATGTATGTATACATATACATATATGCATGTATATATGTGTGTGTACATACATATTTATACACATACATGGATGACATATAGTTATATAGGGATATATAAGATAACTATATATAACATATAGTTATATAGGGATATATAAGATAACATATAGTTATATAGGGATATATAAGATATACAGATAACTCCAGAGTGCTGTTTGACTAAATGTTAGCATTTTTTAAGCAACTGTATACATAGATCTTTCACATCTTTTATTACCTTTTTCTTAGGTATTTTATAAATTTTATGCTACTGGAAATGATACTTTCTTAAAATTCCATTTTCTAATTTATTGCTGATTAATAGATACGTAATTGGTTTTAGTACATAAACTTTGCATCCAGGAATATTAATAAATTCACAAACTAATTCTGATCATTTATCTGTAGATTCTTTTAAATTTTGTACAGATATAATACTATCAACTAAAAATAACATGATTGCCCAGTCTCATACATGATACATTGCTGGGTGTGGTTTGCTAGTAATTTATCTGTGATTATGGTGTGTGTATTGAATGTAACAATTTTCCTGTCTTGAAATGTCCTTGTCCTTTAGCTTTTAGTGTCAAGGTTATGTTGACCTAATAAAATGATTTAGGTGTGTCTAATTTTCTGTTATCTGAGTTTATGTAAAATTGGTCTCATTGCCTATTGGCTCTATGCAGTTGATCAATTTAGGAAATAATCCCAGGTGGAAGAAGTAAGGAACTGAGAAGAACTGGGAGGGAGCTGAAGCAAATATAATGTGCTAGCAAAAACAGAGGCTTAATCCTGACAGGGATCTTCCATGAAGCCCTATGGAATGTACTTCTGAACTGTTTACTTAAGAGAAGCAGTAGCAACCAGGTTTATGCAGATGAAACTTGATAGCATCTCCCTACACATTTTTCACTTCTACCCCAGGGCTTCTCTGAAAAGAGGCATGGGTCATTTGTGGGAACCTTCCTACCAATACTCACAGGGGTTCACAATATCGAAGTGGAAGGGAGCTAACACCCTAAGAGCAGCCATTTTTCAATGAAGAACAGGAAACTGGGTAAATGCTCCCCTGAATTGGAATAAAAGGTAAACAGAATAGGAATTTGGTCATAAAGCTGATATATTTCTCAGTTGCTTGACAAAATTCACTAATCAAGCTATCGTTCATTTTTCTTATAGAAAGGTTTTAATTAAAAACTTAATTCATTTCTGCCAGGTATGATGGTGAATGAAAATAAGTGCTGTAATCCTAGCAACTGAGGAGGGTGAGGCAGGAAGATTATAAATTCAAGTCCAGTCTGGGAAACTCAGCAAAACCCTGTCTCAAAATTAAAAACGATGGGGGTAGTACTGAGAGTGGAACTCGGTGGTAGAGCATGCCTGGTTTCAACTCCCAATACCAACAACCAAAAGTTAATTCATTTAAAAGATATAGAAATCTCCAGACATCCTGTTTCTTCTTCTGTAAATTCTGAAAAGTTTTTTTCATTGTACACAATTGCAGCACTTTTCATTTTTTTGCTGTACAAGACCATAACATCGCAGTCATACATGTACCTAGGGTAATGATGCCCATGTCCTTTCATCATCTTTCCTGTCCCCATGTTCCCTCCCCCTCCCCCCCCCCCCCGCTTTGCCCAAAATTCTTCCATTTCTCCCATGCCCCCCCCCCCCAATATGGATCAGCGTCCACTTATCAGAGAGAACATTTAGCCTTTGGTTTTGGGGGGATTGGCTTACTTGCTTAACATGATATTCTCCTACTCCATCCATTTAGCTGCAAATGCCATAATTTTATTCTCTTTTAATGCTGATGAAAAGTCGTATTTTCTAGGCATTTCTTATTTCATTTATTTTGCCATATTTTGGCATACAGTAAAATTTATGACTTATTGAAATGTAACATGTAGAAAAATGGCAGATCATAATTTACAGCTTAATGAGTTTTCACAAAACATACTTGATAATATAAACATTATCAAGTTCAAGACAGAACAGAAACAGCACCCTAAGCCCATAGAGCAGATATAATTATTATTGTAAACATCGCTAATATTTAGATTTACTCACAAATTAGTCATTTTCTTTGTTTACCATTTCTTGTGGCATCTGGGCCTTCTTTCTAGGATTATTTTCCTTCTCCTGAAGTATATCATTCAGAATTCTTTCCTAAGGATCAGTTAGTGGCAAACTCTGTTTTATGGTCTGAAGATGTCATAAATGCCTCTTTATTCATGAAAGATAGCTTATACTTAGAAGCTCCAGGAAGATAGTATTCCCTTGTTGTTGGCTTTCATGGCTGTGGAAGTGAAGTCAGTTATTGGTATAATTCCTTTAGTGGATATTTAGTCTTTTCCCTCTCTGGGTTCTTTTGAAATAAATTTTTGCCTTTGTGTTTTGAAATTTCACTAAAATGTTTCTAAAGTTATCCCACTTGTGGTTCACTTGGCTTTCTGGGTTTGATAATTCAGCCATTACCTATCTATGTAGTTATCACTTTCCCCCTCCATTATCTCTACTATGTCCTTCTAGATCTCCCAGTTGACATAACTGGAACAAATTTACTTGAATATCCTTGTCTTCTTAGTCTACCTTTTATACTTTTCTTTAATTTTCATTTCTTATTTTATTTTTTATTTATCAAAACATAATCTCAATATGTTGTTATGTTGCTGAGGTTGGTCTCAAACTTAAGATCTCTTAAGAGATCTTCCTGCCTCAGTCCCACTAGTAGCTGGGACTATAGGAATGCACCACCATGCCCTGCTTTTTTTCTTTCATTTTCTAGGTTGTAGTCTAAGTAAATGCCCCCATTCATTAGTTTTCCCTTCAACTATGTCTACTCTCCTGTTTAACTCAATTACTTCTAATTTTAGTTTTTCTACCTTTAATTACTAGAAGTTCTTTGTTGCTCAGTTGTTTTTAAAATGCTGGCAAATATTGTCTTAGGTTTCCATATATTTTGAATACTTTTAGCTCTTAAAATATTAAAAATGTTTATTTTATATTTTGTATCCTATAGTTTCAATATACACAGTCTCTGTGGGTCTGATTTTAATAGTGTTTGGGGGTTGATTTTTATTCATGGAAGAGATCAACATTTGAGTCAGTAGACCGAGTAGGGAAGAGTAACACAAATGTAAATAGACCTCACTTCAGTCCATTGAGGACCAAGATAAAGCAAAAAAATGGAGGAAGGGCACATGGTCTCTCTCCCTGAACTGGGACATTTGTCCTCTACTGCCCTTGGACATAGGAGTTCCTGGTTCTTGGACTTTTGGAATCAAACAGAATTCCACCACTAGTTTTTCTCATTGTCTGCAAGCATACAAAAGATGGTGGAGGATTTCTTGGCCTTCATAATCATGTAAGCCAATTCCCAGTTGTGTTTCTCTAGAGAACACTGCGTAAAACAGTTATCAAATGGGAGGTCCTCATTCGTGAATATTTGATTTGTGTTCTTTCAGAAAATTTTCTGGATGCATTTAAAACATACTCAAAAAAGTTATTAACAAAGTATATAATACCATATAATTAGTGTATAGCTATTATTTAATTACATATTAAGGAAATATGTAAGTATTTCCATATATATATAGTTTTCCTATGTTTTTGTGATTTAAAAAACAAACAAATGGTTAGCTCATATTTCTACAAGTTCCTCTCAGAGAATTCTTTGTGCCTGGATTTAAAACTGTATTTCTCCAGAAAGCATTTGTGTTTACCTCTGCCTGGAACTAACAATCCAAGCACACATTACTAGATTTTTAGTTTGAACCTTTTTCATGCTATTTGGGTAGAGTTAATTCAAACTCCAAATACAAATAAGCATGGCTTGCCATTTTAACCTCCAAAATATTCTTTTATTTTTCTACCAGCTTATTATACATTAAATGTTATTTATAAAACTATTTAGCCATTTCTTAAAGGTAGCTACATATTGAGGGATTTTCTAACAATGTAGTCTATTATATGGTCCTTCTGTATTTTTTAAAACTAATCTGTTTATTTGGGCTCTTAGTATCATGTAGATTCAATGACTGAAGTTTATATTAGAAGTATATCTGTACCTTGTATTCAAATATCTAGAAAGGCCACTTCATTTTTGGATCTTTCCATACATTGTTACATCTGGTTTAGAGTCTTCTTTCAAAATAAAAAATAACTGAGATGTTGATTATGTTGCTGTTAATACATACCATGTGGAAAAAATTCCACAGTTTGAAAAGAACTGAGTTATTTACAACATTTAGTCTTCCCATCTGTACATTTCTGGTTAATATTTTTCTTAGCTTTTCTTTTTCCTAATTAAAAGAAAACAATTCCCCCAATCATATTTCTAATTAATTATTTTGACACATATTGGTTTTTTACATCCCCTTTGTGCAAATGGCTTAATCATTTTTAAGGAGTTTATTGTCATGACATAGAAAGCTGTCAAAGTAAAATAAAATCATACACACATTAATTAATGATTTTTTAAAAAATATCCAATAATGCAAGGATCATTTTTGCTCTGCAGCTTAGGCAGCCACTGAGAAGAAAATGCATTTGTCTCCCCTTCCTTTAATGTTTGGAAAAGAAATGAAATTACTGTGGTTCTTGAGATTAACAACTAAAAATTCTTGTTGAAATGGAATTTTTTCCTAGGAATTTCTTCTAGTCAGTCTCTGCATGCTTTATTAAAGCACAGTTTCCACTATAACTAATTGCTGGTATAAAGGACAAACACAATTATCATTTTCTAGGGTCATTTTCTAAATTAACAACAAAATTCCATTCCACTCTTATCCCTGCCTAAAGGTATAATAGCTTCATCTCCACAAAAAAGGTATGGCTGTTAAATACTGAGAGGCATACCACTTTTCTGATCTAATATCAGTTAGAATCTTACAAAAATCAAAAACTGTTTTTTCCCTTTATCATCAAGGTACCTCCACCCTTATGTGCCTTGTACAAATTGATAGTCCCCACCAGATATTCATTGAATATTAACTGGGAAGCATTTTAGATGAAAGATAGTAGACCTGGAGTTACCTCTAGAAACCAGAATAAAACAGAATAATTTATACCCAATGTTCAAACAAGAAGTAGATACCACGCGTTTTTCCCATTAGATTTTCCCTCCGAGAACCGAGTTTATTTTGGTTCCCCGAAGCACGGATTTCCCTCAACAGTCATTTAGAAAACGGCTCACAGACAAAATACAAATAACTTTTCCGCGAAGTCTTATAACTGCAATATGAGAGACGATCCCTAATCAACCCGAAACATTGCCTTGCCCTGACTGCACAGAAGGTCCAGGTGAATCGTGAAAAGATGACTCCAGCATTCCTTGTGTGATTTCATCTGGGAGTAACCACAGGTTAATTGCAGAAATCCCCGTGGCTTCTAGGAATTCCTTAGGAGCCAAAAGCGGAGAACATTCCGACCACGACCGCTGGAAGGCGCTCGCAGAATACCTGACGCCAACAGAGGCCACTCGCCTGGGGCCACAGCCACGGTTTCCTAGGTTACTGGCCTCCGCGCTCCTCCCTACGTCCTGTTCCGGGAGGCGGTGATTTTACGTTCTTGGCGTGTGACGCAGCGTCTGGGTATAAATAGGTGTCGCGCGGCGCTCCCTCCCTCTCCGATCACGCTGCTGGCTGTCAAGATGGCGCCGGTGAGTACGGCGGGTCTTGGTGAGAGTGGCGATGTGGAAGGTTCTTAACTTCTGGCTGGTGGGGACATCTCATTGGAGATCGAGGGAGGGAAGAAATACACCGGGTCGGGAACACTATCAAAAACACCAACGCTACCTAGTTGGTTCTTGAGACGCCCATGGCTGCCATGCGGTCTGCTGGAGGTGGAGCTGTACCAGGCCCGGGAAGTGGCTTAAAATGCCGGGAGGAGGGAGGCACGACCACGAGCTGGGACGGCGTCTGGACCATGTCTTGGCTGACTCTGGTGACGCTGTGGCCAGTTTGCCCCAGGAAGGGGAGAGGTGGGTGATCGGGCAGGTCTGGCGGCTGTTTCTGCCCGAAGGAGCTGCGGCGGCCAATGTTTCCGAAAACTTTAGAAGTAGTTTAGGGAGGAAGTTTCTCCAAGCAGTTTTTGAAAAAGTTAAGTGATGACGCTCCAGCAATATAAAAAAAAAATTGTTCTTCAAATTTAAAACATTAATAAGAAGACAAGATGTTAAATTGTCCTAAAGAATATTGATTAGTTAATGTCTGTATTGGGAGTTTAACACAAATTGTTACGAAAAAATGCTAGGTTAGATAGAACTGAATAATGCCCAGAGGAGCTGTAAGTTAATTGTTAGGTTGTACAGAAATTATATGCATTTTCCAAGTTATTTGCCTTAATAGGAATGTTAGTTATTTGGCCAAGAATAAGTCAGCCCCAGCACCCACTAATCCGGGATGGAGCACAAGTTACCAGGCTTCCTGAAAAAGCAGACTGATGATAATATTTGATATCCATCTGAGTGGATCTAATTTGGATAGGACATTTTATGTTGTGTTTTTTTTTTTTAATTTATTATTTGCTTTTATTGGGTGTATTTTGTTAGCCATGTTTTGCTTATGTGGTCTTGATTTATTACAATTAAAGAACCACCAAATAAAGGTTCCCCCTCTCTGCATCTTCTTTTACACATTTTCAGTAATAAAACGTTTGAATTGGTGGGTGGAATTCTCTGGCTCTTAACTGAGCTAGGGCTAGTGGGTGAACTACCTGTGGGAGGTTAGCAGTAAACCAGTGCTTGTTTTGTAGTAAACACTGGTGGTTTAAATATGAATATGAGGTGTCTGAAAAATAAGGAAAGCCCATAAAGTCTTTTCTTGACCATTTGAATAGTTGAACTTCGTTAAAGGTTCAAATCAATATCAGGTGGGCGTTTTAGCTGTAAGTTGGAATAGGAAGTAGACACTCCTTCACCTTTTTCAGCTACAGTCAAAATTGGATTCTTTGGAGTCATTCTAATGAAGAAAATAGTTTACCATGTGTCACAGTTTTCTGTTTTGTGCTTATGAGATGTCTAGCAAAAAGGGAAAATTCTGTCGAAATTCACAAACATTGATTTAAACAAGGAGCATGCCCATCTTCACAGTCTTGTTGGAAAAAACGCTATTAAACAATTTAGAATTTTGCACCATTTCTATAGATAACCTAAAGTGTACTGAACATACTGTATTAGTAAAAATCTTGAAGTTTTATTATGAACTGAATAAATTGTCATATAGCATCATGATTTTGTTAAATTTTGTAGCAGAAAGACAAGAAGCCTAAGAGGACCACTTGGAAGTTTAATTTGGACCTTACTCATCCTGTAGAAGATGGGATTTTTGATTCTGGAAATTTTGTAGGTATTGTTTTACTTGTTCTGATGGTATAGTTATTGATAACAATTTAAATATGCAGTATTTGACATTAACCTGAGCTCTATTCCTAGGGTACCTTCCCTAGTGAATATCTAGGGTTTTCTTCCCTAGTTTTGCATTTTCTCTGTTTTAAAATAGGAACAATTTCTGAGGGAGAAGGTTAAAGTCAATGGGAAAACTGGAAATCTCGGGAATGTTGTTCACATTGAACGCTTCAAGAATAAAATCACAGTTGTTTCTGAGAAACAGTTCTCTAAGAGGTTGGTACTTGTTTTGCAAATTTTAATGTAGTTTGTGAAGTGTTTTATAGATTATGTAATCCTAGAATTCTGTTCCTAATGAAGAATAAATGTTGATGATAGCAAGATAATATGAAAAATATTTTGATCTTAAAGAGCTATATGAATAAAAAGTATATTAGTTTCTGAGTGCCAGTTATTTGCAGTGTTTTGTCATTAACTAATGCTAGATATAGTCAACTCATATCCAAGGTTCTTTGTACAGTGAATCACAGTGAATATGTAATAAGAAATATGTCTAATATGTACTTGGAAGAAATGTCCCAATTTACCAGTGATAACCTTTTCTCATCAAGGTTTTGGCTTATATAGTAGAGGCATCCAGTCAAAGGCAAAATCTCAATTTTTAACATCTTGCTACCAATTTTCATTCTTGTGTATTCCACAAATATTAAACACTATCAGACAACATTATCATAGGGATGAGTGACTTAACAATGACCCTAAGAGTGGAAAGATGATGTTTTTGAATAAGGTGATCATAAAACACCTCACCCAAATGAAATGCAGGAGTGAGCTATCCTTGCACATAAGGGAATTGTTAAAGGCAGAGTGAGAGAAGTCTGGCAGATTTAAGTAATGATGAGGAGGCTGAGGGCTAGGGATATAGCTCAGTTTGGTAGAGTGCTTGCAAGGCCCTGGGTTCAATCCCCAGCACCACAAAATAAATAAATAAATAGAGGCTGGTGGGTCTAGAATATAGGGTTAAGCCATAGAAAGGGTTTTGGGTTTTGATCTGTATTGGGAAGCCATTGGTCATTGTGGCTAAAAAGGAGTGGGTTGGTGAACTTGGTGTTGAGGAAAGAGCTAGTGGTCACTTGGACTAAAATGGTGGCCATGCATGTCAGCTGAGGTTTTGAGCTAATCTGAAAATGTAGTCACATTGTCCTTAAGGACCTTGTAGACTCCCAGATAATTACAAGGTGTAATTCTGTAATTAGTATATATGAGCTTGAGTAAGCACAAAAAATTTTCATAGAATGTTGGCCTGTGTACAAATGAGATATTCCAAAAGAAGGAGCAGCATTAGCAAAGAGTAGTAAAGCTTAGGAAGAATGTTTGGTAGTTTGAATTGTTATATAGTGTAATGAAAGGGAATGGCTGCAATGAAGAAATTTAGACCATGCCAAGAGCTTTTTGTTTTTTATAAAAGCCTACATAGATGCTAGATGAAAGATTCTCAAAAACCTTGAACTTGTTGGGTGAGGTGGCACGCACTTGTAATCCCAGCAGTTTGGGAGGCTGAGGCAGGAGGATCAAAACTAGCCTCAGCTACTTACTCCCTGAGCTCTAGATAAAATGGCAAGAACGTGTTTCTAAGGAAAATATGAAAAAGGGCTGGGAATGTGGCTCGAGTCCCTGGGTTCAATCTCTGCTACCAAAACAAAACAAAAAACCTTGAATTTGTAAATGGATTTTTGACAGGTTGCAGCCAGCTGATCCAAGGTTGAATTTTAGGGTAAGGGGTGGAGAGTGGTGAAGGGAACATGAAATACATGTAAATGATGTATTTGAAGAGGGAAATCGTATAGTGCTTCATTGGTTGTGGTAGTATAACAATGAAAAGGAAGCTACCATTGCAATCCTACATATTTGCTTCCAATGTAAAGAAAATTTACTTTAGGGAGATGGGAGCAGAGTTTCATAGGGCATGAACTACTGATTTTATCCCAAGCAACCTTACACAGTGCTTTATGTTAATGAAAGGACAATTTTTGGAGGAACTAGGAATACAAAAGATGAATATGCCAAAGGATGTCTTAAGCCTTTTCATAACAAGGATTTTCTTAATGAGATTTTTGTTTTTTTATTTTAAAGGTATTTGAAATATCTTACTAAGAAATACCTTAAGAAGAACAATCTTCGTGATTGGCTTCGTGTGGTTGCATCTGACAAGGAGACTTATGAACTTCGTTATTTCCAGATTAGTCAAGATGAAGATGGATCAGAGTCTGAGGACTAACTGGTCTCCCTTTTTAGGGCTTTACTTTTTAATAAAACAAATGAAGTGTACATGAAAAAGAAACATCTAAAGATGGACTATCATTGAATAAAAAATTTGTTCTCAAATTCTGTTTCATTCTTTTATTGTAAGAGTATGCTGTTTACATGATTTTGATTTTCCTTTAGTTTCTATAAGTATTTTTTAAAGCTCATATTTAGTAGCGTGCTTTCAGGATTTCCAGAATTTCATTGCTTTTATAGATGTCTTTGGTAAAAATGATGTTGTGCAGAAAATAATGTAGAAGCCCTATTTTACATATAGTTTTGTATATTGGAAAGTGAGATCTCTTGACAGTCTTGGCTGCTTTGTGCAGTTTATAAATATTGTCCTGAGTGCCTAGAATAATTATTGCAGATTGGTGCTCAGTGTTTATTGAATCATTTATTAAAGCCTGATGCTTCAGAGAATGCTCTTTGCTAATTAGCATAAAAGCTATATGGGTGAACAGCATTCTTACTCAACCTGTTAGCAGTTGTATATCAAGGTGCTTCAGATCTGAACCCCCAACCCCCTAAAGCTACTTTCTTAGCATACTTCTCAAAGTACTGTGCCACTCCCCCATTCTAAAAATGAAATGGTCTTTAAAATCCAGTTGCCTTTAGAAGCTATTTAAGCAGAATGATTTGGCAAAATTTAGGAGGTTGAATGTTGACAAGTTTAATGTGCCTGTTTATGTTAAACCTGAGGTAATAGTGCCTGATACTTGGGTGGGATCCTGGTGCCAATAAACTGTTACCAAATATATCTTGATCCCAGGTTGTGATCAGTTTATAGGTTGTGGAGTGTTTGAAATGACTGGCTTCAAGAAGTTTTGATTCACTTTCCTAAAAATATTGCAGCAACTCCTTGCTTGCAACTGTGTTTATTGTGCCAAGCTCTGGATAAGGTGGTTACGTAGTATTATAATTTATGGTGAGGGAAATAACATGAGAATTTGTTCTACAAAAAAAGTTACAGAAGCAGTTTGCTCAGGGCAAGTGCCTGAGGAAGTGTTTGAGCCTCCAAGTGTGGGATCTATGTATGTGAGTAGAATCTGGAAAGGCAGAAAGTAGCTGATGGATCAGTATTGAAGTCCTGTCTTCCATCTTGAGAGCAGTGGGGAAGTGCTGAATTTTAAACAGGGTAGGGATGGGGTGTAGCTCAGCAGAACACTTGCCTAGTGCATGTGAGGCCCTGGGTTCAATCCCCAGCATGAGATGCTTTTGAAAAGGGACCATAGCACTGTATTGAAGGTTCGATTGTATGAGGGGAGAAAGGAAACTTGCAGTATCCTGTGGAAGATGGTTGAAATGGAGAGAAGTCGATGGATAAAAAATTTTCAGAGGATACAATATGTGGCTACTATTTTAGCCACTGCAATAAAATAACATCTGGTGACAGTTTATTTCTCAGTTATGAAGACTAGCAAGTCAGCTTTTATAGGTTTTTATTTAAAACTACTGGGTGTGGTGGTGCACACCTATAATCCCAGTGACTCGGAAGGCTGAGGTAGGAGGATCACAAGTTCCAGGCCAGCCTCAGTGACTTAGTGAGACCTGTGTCAAAAAATAAAAATGTTGGGGATGAAGCTCAGTGGTAGCCTGACCCTGGGTTCAATCCCCAGAACTGAACAAAAACTTTTATAAGCATATTTGTAATCTTAATCATGAGGGCTCATGACCTAATACACCTCCCACAGTTCCCATCACTTAGAGAGTTTCAACATGGGAATCGAGGAGGATTCAGATCATCTCATGGGTCCTGCATTGATGAAGGGAGAAGTGTCAAGAGTCATTCATATGTATGCTATTAGATGGTGCCATTTACCGAGTTTGGTCACAATGGGAAAAGGAAAGCTTAGGGGGAAAACAGTTCTATTTAGGCTATGTTGAGTTAGAGGTACCTTTATGATACCTAGAAGATACCAAGCAGGAGGTTGGATATATAGATCTAAAACTCAGATGAACCTGGGTGAAAAGATCTTCATAGACTTCTGCAAAAGGTGAAATAAAAGGTCAGGTTTGGAATTGGATGAAAACTGCCTTTGAAGAATGTAGAGAAGGGCTGGGCTGGGGCTGAGGCTGAGCAGTAGTGTACTTGCCTAGCGTGTGTGAGGCACTGGATTCAAGTCTCAGCACCACAAATAAAATAAAGGTCTATCAACTGAAAAAATTTTTTAAAAAAGGAAGATCGTTTGTCAAAGACCAACTGTTGCTCTCATTCCCCTGCCCACCATTAACTTTCAAAAACATGTGATATTCACATAACTTAAAATAAGCAAAATGCTTGTTACATGGTGATACATGCTGTGAAGAAAAAAAAAAGGAGACACGGAATGTGGGAAAGGTGTGTTGCATTAGTAAATAGGGTTAGTATAGCTTTACAGAGAAAGGCTCCTTTGAGTATAGACCCAAAGGATACCGAATCCAATGCTTCTGGGGTAGAAGCATTCCAAGCATAGAGATGAATAAGAATGAAGGACCTGAGGCAAGAATGCCCTGGTTTATGTAAGGAACTACAAGGAGGCTTCCTTGATCTGAGCTAAATGAGTGGTGGAGAGTAGAAAAAGAGGTGAAATTAGAGAAGTAAAAGGGAGTGTGTTGGGAAACACTACGTGTTGTATTAGATACTGATCACACTAAAATGTAGCTTAAACTACATGGTTCTTATTCAAAGAATAAGAGCTAGGTATCTGTGGTTCAGGGCTCCAAGAAGTCACAGTCAAGTTGTTGACCTGGGCTGCTGTCCTGCAAACTGTTGCCTGTTTCTATAAAGTTTTATTGGAACGCAACCATGCCCATTACTTTTCATACTGTGTTCAATGACAGAGTTGGGTAGTTGCAAGAGAGACCACATGGCCTGCAAATCCTGACTTATTGTAAGGGTAAAAGAAATTGAAGTTAAAGTATAAAAGTTAAAGGGTAAAAGACTGGGTATTGTAAAGTTTCTAAGCTGCAAGGTCTGAGTTAAAATGTAAAGGATTAGGTATTGTTAGGTTTCTATGCTACCTGCAAAACCTGAAATCCCTGTAGCTGTTAGGACAATACTGGAACTGCCCAGTAAATATTCCCACTGACTCCCTGGTTGTCTAATAACCTGGGACTCTGTGTAACTTGTCACGTAGTCATTTAGGCCCTAAACCAATCAGTTTGAATGTGTATCCCGCTTTAGAACTGACCTATCACCCCCACCTGACCTGTTCCCGCCAATGAATGAACTAATCATGTTTAGGAATTGTTGCTTGATTTTCCCGCGGTGTATGATGATTTGTTAAAGGAGACTGTGATGTATGTAAAATCCGCACCCTCCCCAAAAAAAGTGCACTTAAGCAGTGCTCAGCCCCTGCTTGGGGCTCTGGGCTGTTCTCCCTTCTTGAGCGGGCACGGAGCCCTAGCATGCTAGATCAATAAATCCCCTTCTGCCAATTGCATGAGTGGTCACTTGGTGGTCTCTTTCTCCGATGCTTCGCCGGACCCTTACATTATGAACTCTAGCCCTTTAAGGAAAAGCTTGCTTTTAGGCTTGACTGGGGTTGGATATCCACTCCCAAGCCTACTCACAAGGCCTTTGGCTGGAGAACTCTCAGTTCCTTGCTATATGGTCTCTGCATGGAGCTGCTCAGTTCATGGCAGCTGGTTTTCCTCAAAGCAAGTGACCAAAGCAAGAGTGAGAAAACGACCACAATGGAAGCTGCAGGGTCTATAACCAGATCTCAAGTGCAACATACCATCCCTTTTGCTTTATTTTACAGATCCCACAGACCAACCTTGGAACACCAACCTTGGGCTGATTAAGAGTATGCATGTGGGGAGAAGGACTCACCATGGGGCCCCCTTGGAGGCTGGCTACCACTGAGAAGGTATCAATTAGGGGGATATTTGCAGGCTACTGCTGGAGCTCCAGTGATTTTCCTGAGCATTTCCTGGGAGCTACTAATGTGAGCAGAGACTGTCCAGATCAACTTATATTATAAGTGAATGACCTCAGTATTTTGTTAGTCCATGACAAGAAATTAAGGGAATTCAGAGAAACCTCTTCCTTAGACTATGCATTCTGGGCAAGCAACGTCACAGTTCTGAAGCCAACTTTACTTTGAAGGACTGAAATTCTCAGATTTTCTTTATCTTGTTGGGTCTCTATCTGTCATCAACTGGGAAATTTTTTGTTTGTTTGTTTTAGTTTTAACTTTTTGTTGGTTTTCTTTTTTAACAATATATCATGGAACATTTCAATTATACATAACACAGTAACTCCCCACACCCCAGATTTCATTTAAAGCAAATTCCTAGCATCATATAATTTCATCCATAAACTTGTGCTTATATCTTTAAATTTTAGTGTCTAAAATGTAAGAATTCTTTAAACATAACTAACATACCATTATCATACTAATAACACATTAAACAATAATTTTTTCTATTATCTAATGCATAATCAGCATGTAAATTCCCTTAAATATCTGTTGATGGCTTAACTTTGTGCAAATTAGGGTTGTGATGAGGTCCTTGGTTGCAATTAAATGATATCTCTTAAAGCTTTAAAGGCTCAGCTTCCCCCTCTCTCTATCCCCACCCCAATTTATTTGTTGTTCAAACTGGCTCATTTGTCCTGTAGAATTTCCTACCATCTGGATTGTCATGATTCCCCACCTCCCAGCCCCAGTGTTATCATTTAACATAGTTCTCTGTCCACTGTGTGTCCTGTGAGTTGCTAATTAGCTCTAGTAGCTTTACCAACATCAGATTCAAATTTGATTTTTTTTTGCTAACATACTTAGAGATGTCATTGTGCATATCTATTAATAATATGTGATGTCTTCTTTCCTCTTATATCATGTTAGCAGCCATCAAAGACTATTGCCTAGACCATAATTTCCCTAGGGTGCCACGTGGTGACACCCTTTAATTCTGTCATTCCTTTTGATTTATTAGCTAGACTGCCCTTATCAACCCTGAGGCATAGTTCATGTAACAGAGATAAGATAGATGCTTTGTTCTTTTTCTTTCTGTACTAATTTTTCAAGTCAAGTTAATTCCAAGCAGATATACTCTAAAGATGATCATAAAGTTTTGTTAATTTTTTCTGTTTTTGTTGTTGTTGTTGTTTTTGTATCATTGAACCCATGTTGTAAAAATATTTGATGAGTTCTAATCTATAGGGTTATTCTTATTACACAAATTGTCCCTTCTTTGGCCAAAAGGAGCCTCTTAAGGTTAGCTCTTATATCTCCTGTTTTTTGATTTTGTTTTTTTCTGGTAGTAGGAATTGAGTCCAGGGATGCTTCCCCACTGAGCTACATCCCTAGTCCTTTTTATTATTTTTTTTTTTAAATTTTAAGATGGGGGTCTCACTAAATTGCTGAGGGTCTCACAAATTTGTTGAGGCTGACCTCAAACTTTGGATCTGCTTGCTTCAGCCTCCCAAGTTGCTGGGATTATAGACAAGTGCCACCGCACCCAGCTCTTGCATCCTTTTGACTTATCCTCATTTTTATTTTATTGCTTCCCTGGTTTCTGATATAATAAGATGTTCCAGCCTCTTCCAAATGTCAGGACTCAGATCTGGAGCCATCCATTTTTACAAGAAGCTGTCAGTTATAGGCATTTGTACTCCCAGTTCCACACACAGAATCCAAAATACAAGTAAAGACCTGTTGTTGCCAGCCGAAATCTAGCTAATGCCTAGTCCCCATCACCAGACTTTCAGCTCAATTTGTAGATTTGTGTTGCCTTTTAAAGGCACAAGTCTTCAATTTCACAATCTCTCAATGAGAACAACTGTTTTAAAGGTGAAATTGTTTTCTCTAATATATCTGTTATTTTATCTATGAGTCAAATTAATGAATAAAGTATAAGTAAAAAAATTCACTTTAACCTGTTTTGTGTTTGATAATTCTGTAAAATATTCACAAGATTCCTAAATCCAATCTACAAAAGAAAGTATAGTTAGACAAGTCTAGCTTTTGTATTAGTCTTCTCCATACTGTTTCATCTCTCCCCTGCAAGTAATCATTTAAAAAAGAATTATGGTTTATTTTTTTTAATTAATTAGTTGTTATTATTATTGTGTGGGGTACTGGGTATTGAACCCAAAGGTGCTCCCCAACTTTTTAAAATATTTTTTTAAATTTTGAGATGGAGTTTTGCAAAGTTGCTCACACTGGTCTTGAAATTGAGATTCTCTTGCCTCAGCCTACCAAGTAGCAAGGATTATAGGTGTGTGCCACTGTGCCCAGTTATCCATTCATTTTAAAAAATATGTTCATCATTAGTTAAATAATAGTTTACTGTATTCACTTTTCTCTACACTATTTTTTTCATCTATGTGTTAATCAGTTTTCTGTTACTATAGCAAAAGACCTGAGATGATTAAAGGGAAAAGGTTTATTTTGGTTCATAGTTTTGGAGATTCCAGCCCACAATCAATTGACCGTGCTGCTTTGGACCTGCAGAGAGACAGCACATGATGGTAGGAGCATGTGGTGTAGCAAAACCACTCATCTCATCATCCAGGAAGCAAAAGAGAGCAAGGAGGGAGTTGGGGGTGGGGTCTCCAAACCCCTCTAAGAGCATGCCTCCAATCACCTAAACACCTTCCTCTAGGATCCACCTCTTAAAGGTTCCACCACCTCCCAACAGTGCTTCCCTGGGGACACCATGTGAAACATTTGAGCCTTTGGATGGCGTTTAAGATTCAAACTCTAGCAACTTAATGATATTCTGGAGTTCATTGCTCCCCTGAGGATGTGCACTTTTTATTCAGGTAGTGCCCTACTTGATGAGCTTTTGAGTTGATTCCAGACTTTTTCTACTACATATAAATAGTGCTGCAATCAAAAGGCTTGTGTACATGTCTTTTTATGTTTTTGCCATTGTATTTTTAGAGTGAATTCCTAAAAGTGAGACTTAGGGATCTAAAGATAAATGAATAAGAAATTTCACTAGATATTGCTAAACTTCTCCCCATGGAGGTTGTATCATCTCTCCCTCCTTCCCATAAGCAATGTTTAATAATAATGTCTAGCCTTCCCATAAGCAATGTTTAATAATGTCCACAGACTCACCAACAGATTATACTGTCCAATTTGAGATTTTTAATCTATCTGATAAGTGAGACATGTTTTTCAGGGCACTTTGACTTTGCATTTTGCTTATGAGTGAATTAAGTGTCAATAAGCTAAGAGTCATTTGCATTTCTTTTTCTGTGAGCTGCCTACCTGCATCGCTAATGTAAGACTCTCACATCTTTGTGGGATTCTTAGTCTTTTTAAAAATCATTTTTAGAAGCTTCCTTTATATTAAGGCTAGTAGCTCCCAGTCTGTGACATGTAAGTTGCAAAAAAATATTTTTTTTCAGTTTGTTGCTTTCCCCACTACTTATAGTGCTTCTATGAGCATTATTTTTATTTTCACACAATTAAATTTATTAATATTTTTCTTATTGCTTCAAGAATTTGGACCACAATTAGCAAAGTTTTCCCCATTTCCAGTTTTAGAAGAATTAATTGATGTTTTCTTTTAGTGTCTATATATTTTTATTTTTTAAAATGCAGATCTCTGTTCCATTTGGAATTTATCTTAGTTTACAATTTGAGAAATGGTTCCAGTTTCACCTTTTCCTCATATGACTACCCACTTATACCATTACCTGTGATTAAAAGTACTCAGAAGCTGGACGTGGTGTCACATGCCTGTAATCCCAACAGCTTGGGAGGCTGAGGCAGGAGGATCACGAGTTCAAAGCCAGTCTCAGCAATTTAGTGAGGCCCTCCTGAGCAACTCTGTCTCTAAATAAAATACAAAAAGATCTGGGATGTGACTCAGTGGTTAAGCATCCCTGGGTTCAATGCTGGTACCAAAAAAAAAAAAAAAAGAAAGAAAGAAAGAAAGAAAATACTCAGGAAGCTTTGATGGACATCGATTTTCCTCCTTCTTGCCTGGAAATTCTTGCTTGTGGTTATTGCTGAGGTTACCAGAAAAATCTAAATTTAGAGCTTCAGCATGCTGCTCTTGTATAAGCTGGATGATTTAAATGCCAGAAGGACCATTTTAAATGAAGTGTTGCTATTGGTAAAGGATTTCTCTTCTCGAAATATGAATGGCCAACAAAAATATGAAAAAATGTTCAACTTTTCTAGCAATTAGAGAAATGCAAAGTAAAACAACACTGAGATTCCATTTTGTTCCAGTCAGAATAGCAGTTATCAAGCATACAAGTAACAAGAAATGTTGGTGAGAATGTGGGTAAAAGATACATTCTTACATCGCTGGTGGGACTACAAATTGGTGCAACCACTCTGGAAAGCAGTATGGAGATTCTTCAGAAAACTTGGAATGGAACCACCATTTTTCCAGTAATCCCACTTCTTGGTATATACCTAAAGGACTAAAAATCAGCATATTACAGTGACAGGGCCACATCAAGGTTTATAGCATCTCAATTCACAATAGCTAAGCTATGAAACCAGCCTATGTGCCCTTCAACAGATGAATGGATTAAGAAACTGTATTATACACACACACACACACAATGAAATATTATTCAGCCTTAAAGGGAAATGAAATTATGGCATTTTCAGGTAAATGAATGGAGCTGGAGAACATCATGCTGAACAAAATAAGCCAGTCCCCCAAAACCAAAGGCCAAATGTTTTCTCTGATATGCGGACAATAAGTTCACAATAAGGGTGTAGAATGCTAGGGGGAAATAGAGGTACTTTGGATTAGGCAGAGGGGAGTGAAGGGAGTTGGAGGTTATGGGGGGTAGGAAGGAAAGTAGAATAAATTGGACGTTATTACCCTATGTACTTATATGATTACATGACCAATGTGATTCTACAAGATGTACAACCAGAAGCATGAGAAGTTACACTCCATTTATGTATGATGTGTCAAAATGCATTCTATTGTCATGTATAACTATTTAGAACACATAAAAAATTTTAAAAAGAAGAATGAAATTATAGCATTTTGCCAGTAAATAGATGGATCTGGAGACTAGCATGCTAAGTGAAATATGCCAGTCCCAAAAAACCAAAGGCCGGATGTTCTCTCTGATATGTAGATGCATATCTCCCATAACAAGGGAGAGTAGGGAGGGGAAGAATAGAAGTCCATTGGATTAGACAATGGGGAATGAAGGGAAGGGAGGAGTTGGGAATAAGAAAGACAGTGAATGAATCAGACATAAGTTTCCTGTGTTCATATACGAATACACAGCCAGTGAAACTCCACATCATGTACAACTGCAAGAATGGGATCCTAATTAGAATAAGTTACACTTCAGGTATGTATGTCAAATGTACTCTACTGTCATGTATAGCTAAAAAGAACAAATAGAAAAAAAAAAAAACCTGAAAAAAAAAGCTTTCTCTTCTCTTTTGATCCCCCATGCCTGTGTGGCAGAATATTATCTTTCCCACTGTGCAGATGAAGAATCTGAGTTTCAGACTCACAGGCCTGCCCAGGCTCATGGTGGGCTCCTCCCCCAGGGCTCCTCCCACACTCAGGCCATGACCAGGTCATGGTGCAGTGGAGGAGCACTGTCTGGTAGTCACACATCCTGCCCTCCTTGCTTCCCAGCAGTGTGACCTGGGACACACCTCTTCACCCTCACTTGGCTCATGTGAGGTGACTGGAAATAGGTCTGTTTCTCAGTGCCTCATGTTTCCATGTTCCCAGTTCTGATTGCCATCCATAGTAGGATTGATATGTAAATATCCCCATTCACCAAGGTTCCTGGGGCTTTCTGTCCCCAAACAGAAGAAAGTAAAGGTCTTTAAAAGAAAAAGAAAAAAAAACTTTCTGAATATAAACTCATAATGCTAAATGTGTATTTTTTTTTAAAGTTTTAGTTGTGGATGGACACAATACCTTTATTTTATTTATTTTTATATGGTGCTGAGGATGGAACCCAGTGCTTCACCCATGCTAGGAAAGTGCTCTACCACTGTGCCACAATCCCAGCCCTTAAGTGTGTATTTTTAAGACACATATGCTTCCTGAAACACACTATCCCCAGTATAAGGCACTCTGAACTTTTTCCTGCCCTAAAATTCTATGATTCAATGAACCAGACTGGGATTGGAGACCTGCTTTCTCAGTTAAGATGAAACTGGTAGGTTTTTCCCAAAAAAAGAGAAACATTAATAACAACTCCTTTTTCCCTATTTCTTTGAAGTGGGATGGTGGGAATTACAGGCCCTGTACATGTTACAAATCTGTGTTCCCCTGTCTGTGGAGCTGAGGGTTGAGCTGATCATGCTTTCTGTGCTTAAGGAGCCCTCAGTTCTAATGGGAGAATTGAAGATGGGGGCAGACAACATAAGGTTAGTGTGGTTCATGCTGTGGCAGAGACTGCACAAGATACTTCAGAAGCTCTTACACATAATGCATCAATAGGAGAATCTCAAGAGCCCTTCTAGAAGAGGTGACAGAATTTGAGCTCTCTAAGGAAGAGTGGGATTACACCTATAATCCCGGAGACTGAAGAGGCTGAGGCACAAGGACTGCAAATTAGAGGCCAGCTCAGCAATTTAGCAAGGCCTTAAGCAACTTATTGAGACCCTGTCTCAAAATAAAAAATAAAAAGGACTTGGGATATGGCTCAGTGGTTAAGCACCCCTGTAACCCCCCTCCCAAAAAACAAACAAACAAACAAATAAAGAGCAGGAGTTAATGGAGTAGAGAACGGGAAAGGGATGTCAGACTGAGGAGTCTCACTGAGAACCTTCTGTTTTTGAAGCCTTAATACTAAATTTCATTTAATCTCTATAGCTAGCTACCCTTCAAGTTAGCTAGTATTCCTCTTTTATAAGTCAGAAGACCAAGGACTTAGAGTGCTAAACAGTCAACTTGTAGTTACACAGCTAATAATTTCCAAACTGGAATTAAATCCAAAATTAAAATCCAGATCAGTCCAACTTTGATGCTCATGCTCTATAAACACCTTAGCTAAAAAGTGTTTCTAAACCATCCACCGGGCAATCCTTTTTTTTCAGTGGTGTGCACTCAACTGACTCCTTAGGAGAATCAAACCTAAGGACTACTCAGATTTTTAGGAGGACCAATCTTTTTACTTACAGTTTTTTGCTGCCTGATACCCACACACTGGCTTATAGAAGTTTGTCTGACCCAATGTTGTAATAAAATCAGGCATGGGAGGTGGCCCACAGCACAGAAGATTCCTTATTGAGCCCTCTTGTACTTTTCATTTAGACATGAAATGGGCCTTTAGAGTGAGTATTATTTTTCCTCCCATTTCAGCTGAGGCCCCCAAGATTGAGAACAAAATGAAAGGAGCCAAATATTCCCACTTTCCAAATCTATGCAGAACTTGCAGGGAAGGTGCTCAGGCTTCAGCTTCCTAAGATTTAGTTCCTTAAATGTCCAGGACCTGAAAGGTTGGAGGCTCCCAGGTGTCTTACTTACCTTTGAGGAATCAATTTCCAGGATACAAAGATGCACAAGTGGCGCTATGGCTGTGGCTCAGTGGTAGCACACTTGCCTGGCATGTGTGAGGCACTGGGTTCGAATCTCAGCACCGCATATAAATAAATAAAATAAAGGTCTATCAACAACTAAAAAAATATTTTAAAAAAATAGATGCACGAGTATTGCCCCATGACCAGATATAGTCCATGGGGATGGACCAGAGCTGGGTCAAGTTTCTGCCCACCTGAGAGGGCTTCCTGAAAGAGATGGAGCCCAGTGGTGAATAGACCATCACACGCTTGGGGCACAGGTAGAAAGTGAAAAACTGAAGAAAAGGATTGCCCATGTCGCAGATGTGGCAGTGAAAAATTCTCAATGAGAATACTTTTTTATTTATTTATTTTTATTTTTTACATACATGACAATAGTGAAATGCATTACATTCATTATCATTCATTTACAGCACAATTTTTCGTAACTCTGTATATAAAGTATGTTTGTGCCAAATTATGCCATTATATATGTACTCTTTTTTTGCATTACAATTCTTAATACACCTTTATACCATAATTGATCATATCTCTGTTTGTATACAAAGTATGTTGACACCAAATTCACATCTTCATACATGTATTTTGTATAATAATGACCATCACCTTCCACCATCCTTGCTATTCCCTTTCCCCCTCCCTTTCCCTCCCACCCCTATTCCCTATCTAGAGGTAATCTTCCCCCCATGCTCTCCCTCCCTACCCCACTTTGAGTCACCCCCGCTTATATCAGAGAGAACATTCGGTATTTGTTTTTTTGAGATTGGCTAACTTCACTTACCATAATCTTCTCTAAAGCCATCCATTTACCTGCAAATGCCATGATCTTGTTCTTTTTTAGTGCTGAGTAAAATTCCATTGTGTATAAATGCCACATTTTTTTTATCCATTCATCCACTGAAGGGCATTTAGGTTGGCTCCACAGTTTAGCTATTGTGAATTGTGCTGCTATAAACATTGATGTGGCTGTGTCCCTGTAGAGTGCTGTTTTTGAGAATACTTTTGAGAAATTCATAAATAAAATCTTCAAGAGAAAGAAGAAGCTGTTGATTTTCTTCATGCCCAGAGAGCCATATCACCAAACCGTAGCTATTAAATCAGATCATTTCTCTCCTTCTGTTCTCTGCCAGGTCCCTACATTTCCAGCCCAACCCTAGTGGAGCCAGAGGCAGCCTCTTGAGGTCTGGGGAGGGACACGCCTTGGAATTCCCACCAAACATCCCCACTTTCCAAATCCATGCAAAGCTTGTTAATCAGTTGTTAAACTGCACTGTAAACATTCTGACACTTTGTCAGAAGTTTTGGTTTACTTGTTTCTTCCTTCACTAGACTTAAGAATACCTCATACCAGAGAACAGAGGGACAAAATCGGTTCAGTCCACTTTGTGTGCTCGATGCCCATAGTTCACACACACACAGCCCATGGCTGGCTTGCCACATCTCCACATTCTCATCACTCAAGGCTAAGGGGTGCTCATTTCCTATGTGGCAGCTCCCAACAGCAGTACATTGTTTTTCTGTGCTTTACCAAATGTTTCTTAAAGCTTGTTTATCAATAAGTATATTTACTTCATTCTTTTAACAGAAAAGGCCTGCATATTCCAGTATTCCATAGAACGAAGGTGTCGTGATTTGTCATGTGCTCATCTATTTACATGAGCTGGATCATGATTGTAAGGAATGAGGCAATGGGGTGTGGGGGGTGGGGTTGTGGCTCAGTGACAAAGCACTTGCCTATCATGTGGGTTCAATCCTCAGCACCACATACAAATAAATAAATTAAAGGTCCATCAACAACTAAAAAATATTAAAAAAAAGAATACCTCATATTTTATGGGCCAAATTTTATCTTTATGGGCATTTCTAGGTAAACAAATTCAATGGCTACACAAGAATTCCAAGTCAGGTAATTAATAACATTACCTTCCATTCATAAATGTAGGAAGGGGAACAAGGATGGCCCCAAATGAATAAAACTGAAGGCACCAAAGAAAATGACTCAGATAAAAAAATTAAAACAAATGACCCAGAAACAGATGTGCAAGTAATAGAATCAAAGTTTCCCTCAACTGGGCTGTAGGCCAGAAAGCATGAAGGGATGCTCACAACCAAAAACTTCCTGAAGAAATTTCAGTACTCCAAAGGTCAAAGAGAAAAATCCCCAAAGCATCCTCAGGGGAGAGAAAATAAAGCAAAATAAAAAACTACAAAGACAGAATCAACGGACCTACCCAAGGATGCACTAAGCTTGGCTGCAGGAACATCTGGTTTAGTCTTTTCTGTCTTTAAGCTTTCATGTCCTCTGTAAATTAAAGAAATTGGACCAGCTGATTTCTGGTAATTTTTCAGTTCTCACTTGCTGTGAATTCTTGTTGCCAACTTCCAAAGCTAACCTCTCCACTGGAACTTTCCTGATGAACCCATCTAGGCCACTCAGCTCCATCACTCTGCAAATATATATATTTGACTTTTTACTGCCCTTCACTTTAAATGAACACGCATGTGAATTTACTGTCTGGATACATGCTGATTTGTCAACTTCACCTTATTTCTTAAGAACAGGAATAGTGCTTTCATGTAAAGTACACTATAAATAGAAAATATACAATATGTGTCTACTGGGCTAATCAATCAGTACATTTTTATGAACATCCATGTTGTGTCTCATGTCATGTTAAATCATAGGATTCTGAAATCTTCTATTCCAGTTTATCAGAGGGCATGAAATAGGACTCTAGTTTCATGTGAATGGATAATAATACAGCAAAAACAGATCACATGGGAAATATATGTCTAAGCAAAATTAAACATTTCCCCTTTTCAGGTCTTTATTTATGGATTTCCATTCATTGTTTCCTCAAAATGTACTGAATTCCAAAATGTAATGATTCTCAAAAATGTACATGCATTTCCCAAATGTACCAGATCATAGGGCATGTGTACTTTCCAACTCAAGAAAGCATATTGAAGCTGGGTGTGGTGGCTCACGCTTGTAATCCCAGTGGCTCAAGAGGCTGAGGCAGGAGGATTTGAGTTCAAAGCCAGCTTCTGCAAAAGCAAGGTGCTAAGCAGCTCAATGAGACCCTGTCTCTAATTAAAATACAAAATAGGGTTAGGGATGTGGTTCAGTAATTGAGTGCCCCTGAGTGCAATCCCCTGTACCCCACTCCAACTCCCCAAAAGAAAGCATATTGAGTTTCTCCATATAATTACTGGTTTGCAAAAAATGTTTTGGTTAAAAATGGAAATGATGGGCTGGGATTGTGGCTCAGTAGTAGAGCACTCACCTACCATGGGCAAGGCCCTGGGTTCAATCCTCAGCACCTCATAAAACTAAAATAAAGATATTGTGTCCAACTACAACTAAAAAAAAAAAAAGTCTAGTTACTTTTTAAAAAATGGAAATGACATCAGGAAAATCCAATTTATTACATCCAAAATGAGAGAAATTTTTTAATATAAATGACCAGTGTTTTCAACAACAAAGAAATAACACTAACAGAAGCAGATGGAAACAGTTATAGAATAAGACATTTAAGAAAAAAAGTCACTGTTTATAATATGTGAGTTGTTTTAGAAAAAGATTCAAATGGCAGTGTAGCTGAGTGATAGAGCACATACCTGCATGTGAGAGGCCCTGGGTTCACTCTTCAGTCTCCTTTCTGAAGGAAAAAAAAAAAAGCAACAAAATCCAAATATAAACAAGTTTTTGAGGTAAACTAACATAACTGAACACAAACAGGGTATTAAAAGTATTATTTTAAACTTTAATACTTAGAATAATTAAACAAATAATAATTTATTCAATTATCAAAATTTTAAAATGCCATAATTTAATTATTAAAATTAAGTGTTATTTAAAATTTTGGTTATTGGTTGATCATTGTTCATTTTATTGAGATGATTATAATAGTATGGTTGTTTTATTTGTTAAGATAAACAAACTGAAGTATATACAATGATAAAATGTGTGATATTTTCTTTCAAACATATACTACTAATGTTTTTTTTCCTGGGGACGAGTGCTCATTGATGGGTATATAACTTTATAAATATTTCTTGTCCTTGACACTTAAGATTATCGCACTTTCTATAAGTAATTCCTATTTCAAAAATTGTATATAATATTTAATTTATTGGATTTTTAGTTCACAAATAATGCATATAGGTTTTTTTTTAAAGTCAGTTTATATGTGCAAAGAGTGCAAAGTGGACATTTCTTTCCTGATCTTCAATGACATGTTTTTTTTCTCAGAGGCAAAGACTTATCAGCATTCATCTGGAGGTGTCTTTATGCATGTATGAGTATCTCCAAGCAAATAAGTCTTGGAGATAATGCCATGTTAGTGGACATAAATTTCCTAATTTTAATAGTTATGTGTTACTTCATTGTGTGCATTGCCTTATTTTATTTGCCTAGTCACCTAGTGCTGGATACTTAGGAATTTCAAGTTTTTATGACTCCTCATAGTGCTTCAGTTTCTATCCTAACCTGTAGGTCTTTACACTCATGGTTTTTAATAGACGTCAAATTGTCCTCCAGGATGTTGATATATTCACTTACCTCCATTTCTACCCATTAGTCTCCAGAAGAGTGTTCAAGTTTACTTTCTCTCTCTCTCTCTCTCTCTCTGTATGTGTGTGTGTGTGTGTGTGTATATATATATATATATATATTTTTTTTTTTAGACTTTGAGACAGGGTCTCACTAAGTTGCTCAGGGCCTTGCTATATGGCTGAGGCTGGCTTTGAATTCATGATCCCCCTGCCTCAGCCTCCCAAGCTGCTGGGATTATAAGCATGTACCACAACACTTGGCTCAAGTTTACAGTATATTGATGCCCTTGAGGGAGAGATTTTCAAAATAAATTGATTTTAGATTGTAAATGTTTTACTAAAGGTTTTTGTTGTTGTTGTTATTGTTTGTTTTTGTTTTTGTTGTGCTGGGATCAAACCCAGGCCTCCCACTTGCTAAAATAGTAGGCAAGGCTGGCAGGAACTGTAGCCTTAGCCTTACTAAAGTAAACAAGTAGTTCAGAGAAAGTCAACTGAAATACTTCCAGAATTAGAGGTTTTTTTCTTCTAAAATGATGTGATAAATAAATGTAGATTGCAGGTATGTGCTCTATCACTCAGCTACACTACATTTTAAAACCTATTAAAAAAAACCCCTGGAATTCTCCTTATTTTATAAAAAGCCTAATAAGATAAAGTCAAATTTTTGAAGGAATGGATTTTTTTTTTTTTTTTTTTTTTTAGTTTGGATGCCCTTTCTCTCTGGTTCTACCCTCAGTTCTGGTTCCTTTCTGTTAACTCTTACTTTGTTAAAATATACTCTGTGGGGCAGGCTTTTGCTTTTTTGACAGTGAAACCTGCATCTAGTGCAGGCTTAGTTTAGGGTCATTTTGGGGAACCACTGGAGCAGAGGGGACTAGTTCTTCGGGGAAAGTAGGAAAATAGTACTGAAAGAACTTATCAAGAAGTGCAGAAGCCAGAGAACAACTATCAGAGCAGGTGTAGGCTCCTCAATCTCTCTCCCCAAACCCAGCTCATTAGGATGTCCTGCCAACCCTGCCTTCCAAGCACCCTTATCCCTGTCCTGAGGCCCCACTTGCTCAAGCCACTGCTATTTCCTGTCTGCAGGAGTCCAACAGCCTCCCCCAGCCCTCCTGTCTTCCCAGCAGCCTGAAGAACTTAAAAGGATGTTTGATCATAGTTCACAGCTCTCCCACTTCCCCCATCCGGTGGCTTCCCCTGAGAATAAAGCCTCGGCCTCTTCACCTCACTCTCTGTTCAGCCTGCCCAGGGACAGGCTCTGTTCTCACCAGAAAAATGTATATACCCAACTTATACAATATTTTGCATACAATTTTATAAGACTTTATATACTCCTAAAGCCCCTGGACATTAGGACACAGAAAAGGACTTCATAATATACCAGCACCTCTTGTCAGAACTTATACTTAATTGAAATGTGTTAGTCAACTTTTCATTACTGTTACAAAACACCTGAGATGATTTAAAAGGAGGAAAAATTTATTTTGGCTCACAGCTTCAGAGGTTTTAGTCCATGGTTACTTGCACCTGTTGCTTTGGGCCTGTGTTGGAGCAGAATATCATGGCAGGAGCATGGGGCAAAGGAGGCCTGATCATCTCATGGCATTTGGGAAGCAAAGGGAAAGACAAGAAGGGGCCAGGGTCCTAATAGCCCCTTGAAGGACATGCTCCCAGTGACTTAACTTCCTTCCACAAGGCCCTACCAGTTCCCAATAGTGCCAAACTGAGGAGCAAGCCCTTAACACATGGGTCTTCCAAAGACATGTATCCAAACTATAGCATGAAGCTTTCCCACTGATAACTTATTTGATTGGTACTTTTTTTTCTTTTCTTTTTTTGCACTGGGGATTGATCTCAGGGACACTTTGCCACTGAGCTACATTTCCAGTTTTTGTTGTTTGTTTCTTTTTGAGACAGGGTCTCACTAAGTTGCTGAGAGTCTTGCTAAATTGCTGAGGCTGACCTTGAACTTACAAGTCACCTGCCTCAGTCTCCCGAGTTGCTGGGATTCCAAGTGTGCATCATCACACACCCATCTAGGGTGGTACTTTTGTTATAACAATTGATTAAAAAAAAAAAGAAAGAGACTATGGCACAGAGACTTTAAAGAACTTACCAAGAAGTGGAGAAGCCAGAAAACAAAACCAGGCAGTTTAGTCCTGGAACCTGAATTCATAATCACATTCAGTAGAATGTTGATGCCTGTATTAGTCCCAGTTCTTCAGAGAGGCAGAACCAATATGATGGATGGATGGATGGATGGATAGATAGATAGATAGATAGATAGATAGATGATAGATAGATAGGAGTGTTAGCTTTTTGCCACTGTGACAAAATACCTGAGAAAATCAACTTAAAGGAGGCAAGGTTTATTTTGACTCACAATTTCAGAGGTTTCAGTCCATGTTGGCTTGCTCAATTGCTTTGGGACTGAGGTGAGGCAGAACATCATGGCAGAGGGCATGGCAGAGGAAACTAGCTCACCTCATGGCAGCCAGGAAATACAAAGAGTGAGGAGTAGTGTTAATGATAAAAATAGAGATAAATAGAGGGGTGGGGAGAGAGAGAACATGGATATATTGTCCCCAAGGGCACCCCTCCCCCAAGGGCCCACTCCTTTCAATTAGGTCCCACAACTACCTTCCAATAGTTTACTCAAATTATGAATCTGTCCATGGATTAACCCGCTCATGAGGTTTAGACCCTCATGATCCAATTATTTTCTAAAAGCCTCACCTCTGAAAATTGCTGCATTGGGGGTACCCTTCAACACATGAGCCCTTGGGGGGATACTCTAGAGCCAATCCATAACAGAGAGGAGGCTGAGAAGTCCCAGATACACCATCTGCAAGCTATAGAACCAGGAAAGCTAGTGACAGGTCTAAGACCACAGGCCTGAGAAACTGGGGCCACAGGTGCAAGTCCCAGAGTCTGAAAACTGGAGTTCTGACGTCCAAAGGCAGAAGTGCCAACTCTAACAAGATAGCTAATCCTACTTTCCCATGCCTTTTTGTTTATCTGCTCCCCAGCCAATTGGATGGTGCCCACCCACATGGTGTGGGGGACAGAGCTTCCCTCTCAGTTCTCTCATTCAAATACCAATCTCTTCCGGAAAACTCTCATAGACATACCCAGCAATAATGCTCTGCCAGCTCCCCGGTTTCCCTCAACTGTTAAGTTGACACCCCAAATGAACCATCACAATGTCTATCAGTCAAACACTGCCAGAAACACCTGTAGTTAAAGTTGAGATTGGTGGAATGCTATATTGAGTCAGCACATGGCAAGGAAGATGGGGACATCCAGTGTAAGGACCTTACAGGGAATTGTTAAAGAACTCTGGGCTTGTGTTAAGTGATTTGGGGAGAGGCTTAAGGCAGCAAGAGTTTGCTAAGATTGAGTGCTATCAGGAAGTAGGAGTAATTCTGTGATTGGGTATCTTTAGGAATGTTATCTAGTGGGTAAAAAAAAAATAAATTCGGGGTAAAACTGTAATAATAAAATCAAGGCTGTTTCTTATATCAGCCAAAAAATGGAAGGGTGGGGAGGATATTTGGTTATTTTTGTGGTTTTGTCAGTATTCTGCTTTCTGTGTTCAGAAATGATCACTATGTTGTCTTGTTTCTGTCTTGCTTTTTCAGAGGCACAGAGTGACTCTGGTGTTAATATTTTGTGAAAATGTTTATGTTTAATAGAATACTTTGACCTACCTGTGAGTACCAGGTCAGCTCCTGGCTGCTTTTCTCTTTCTCAAGAATTAAGACTCATAAGGTTGCAAATGAGAGAAAACTAAAACCACATTGATTTGGGCAAAAAATAAGCCAGCCAAGGACTAAATTTTTTCTTGGTAGGAACCAAGCCAGGTATTCTTCCCTAAATCAATCCCTGAAATAAAGGAGATGGGGTAAGCTAATTGGCTTAATCCAATCATGAAATAGCCCTTGCGCTGAAGACAGAAGGTAGGGCTGTGTTCCTCCAAACCATGTGGGATAGGAGGTGGGGGAAGGGGGTTGGCTCCTTTAAGGAAATCACAAGTATATCATTTTCAGTCAAGAAGGAGTATATTCTGAAATTTATATGAGAGAGACCTAAAATAGCTAAAACTATTTAAGAAAAACACATTGGGAGGAATCAGTCCATCTGATATCAAGACTTATTTAGCAACAGGAATCAAGACTGTGAGTATTGACAGAGACTGTGAAGGATTATACTAGTACTACATACAAGACTTAGTACTAGGAGTTTTATATATTATCCTATTTTCTACTTGTATCTTTTTTATAATTAAACATAGTAGTTGGACTCATTGTGGTATATTTGTATGTGCACATGACATAATTAGATCAATTACATTTCTCAATTCTTTCTCTTTCCCTCCTTTCCCTATCTGCTTGCTCTACTCTACTAGTCTCTCTATTATTATTATTATTATTATTATTATTATTATTATTATATTGGGAATTGAACTCAGGGATGCTTAACCACTGAGCCACATCCTCAGTTCTTTATTGTATTTTATTTAGAGATAGGGTCTCACTGAATTGCTTAGAACCTCTTTAAGTTGCTGAGGCTGGTTTGAACTCACGATCCTCCTGTCTCAGCCTCTTGAGACACTGTGATTACAGGTGTATGCCACCATGCCCGGCCTCTATTGTTATTATTTTAATTAGTAATTATGTATACAAGTGAGACTCATTGTGGTATATTTGTACATGGACACAGCATAAATAGGTAGATTTCATTCCCCAGTATATCCTTTAACCCTCCTCTTCTTCCCCCTCAATCCCCTTCCTCTACTCTATTGGTCTCTCTGATATTTTGTGAGATCTTTTTTTAAAAATTATTTTCTTTCTTTCTCTCTCTCTCTCTCTCTTTAGCTTCTACATATGAGAGAAAATATTAAACCTTTAATTTTCTTAGTCGGTCTTATTTCACATAGCATGATGTTCTCCAGTTCCATCCATTTAGCAGCAAATGACATAATTTCATTGTTCTTTTTAAAAATATATTTATTTTTTAGTTGTAGTTGGGCAATACCTTTATTTAACTTATTTATTTTTATGTGGTGCTGAGGATCGAACCCAGGGTCCTGCATGTGCAGCGAGTGCTCTACTGCTGAGCCACAACCCCAGCCCAATTTCATTGTTCTTGATGGTTGAGTAAAACTCCATTGTGTATCTATACCACATTTTCTTTATCCATTCATCTTTTGACAGACACCTAGGCTATTTACATAACTTGGTTATTGTGACTTGTGCTGCTATAAATATTGATACACAATATATGTATCACTATAATATGCTGCTTTTAGATCTTTTGAATAAATACCAAGGAGTGAAATAGTTTCATTCCTAGTTTTTTGAGGAATCTCCATACTGCTTTCCAAAATGGTTGTGCTAATTTGCAGTCCCACCAACAATGTATCCTTGCCAGCAATTATTATTATTTGCATTCTTGATGATTTCCATTTTTACTGGAGATTAAACCTCAGTGTAGTTTTGATTTGCATTTTCCTGATTGCTAAGGATGTTGAACATTTTTTCAATCAACAAATGAGCAAATGATCTCAACAGACATTTCTCAAAAGAAGTACAAACAGCCAACACAGGTATTAAAAAATGTTCACATTCTTAAAAATCAAGGAAATGCAAATCTATGTGATACATTTTATAGATGAAATAATTGAGGCTTTGAGCAATTAAGTAGCGGAGCTGAAATCTGAACCATTTACTGTTGTCTGATCCCATGGCCTCTGTTCAACTACTTCAAGGCACTAAGGAATGAGTGAGTGGAAGGATATAGAAGTACAAAGATGGTATGAATGGAAAGGAATAGGGAACAGAAAAGAAAAAGGTTGGATAATTAGAGTGGAGTGAGATTAAGAAATTAAAACAGAGATGTGTTTTTTTGGAGGGGAATAAAATGGTGAAGGCTGAAAGTAAGATGAAAAATAAATTAATTGGAAGAGAATAAAGGTTGAGAAATCAGCAAAGAGGCTAGGAAATTTACAAAAAAAAAAAAAAAAAATAGCAAAGAGACTTTGATGGGTATCCAGTAGGAATAATTGAAGCTTTGGTGTTAAGAATAAGCAATGGATGGATGTAATAAATCTTTATTTCACTTATTTAATTTTGTGCATATTTGTTGAACTCTGACTATGGATCAAACATGATGCTCACACTTTGCCCATATAGAGCTTACAAGAAGTACCAACAGGATTTGACAATGGAGTAGAGAGTGGGGTGAAAGAAAAATTGAGATAAAATTGATTACAATTTGAACTGGAGGTTAGATTCTCAAAAATGAGGACAATTCTTAAGTCTGACTTGATATTACTGAGATTTGAAATAGGCCTTTTTTTTTTTTGCTATTTTTCTTAGATGAAAGTTTTACATAAAAAAAAGAGCTGGTAAGAACATTATTACGGAAAAGAAAGAATCATGATTTTTATATGTCAGAGTCTATAACATTCTAGGTTAAATAATCATTCCCTTCAGTGGAGTTTGGTTTCCTCAACATAAAATATATAGACTGCTTGGAATTTAGTGGGGTCCAGTTCTGGCTGCACATTAAAATCAACTGAGGGACCTTTCACACACCACCCAAACCTGGCCCTTCCCCAGACCAGTTAAATTAGAACTTCTGTTATTGGGACCAGGCAGGGATATCTTATTTTTAACTATCCCAGATGATTCTAATACAGACAGTTATAGAACCACTAGTTCAGATTTTCTCTAATGCCCTTTCCACCTCTAAAGAAGCCATGATTCTCAAAGCCAGAAAATTAAACACATTTAATGTTATATTTTGTAGGTTAATAGGGCAGCGGGTGGAAAATGAGCTTAGGGTTTTGGTGTTTATAAGCAATAAAATGTATATTTATATTTCATAGTCCAATCCAAGGAAAAGAGTGACCCTAGGAAGAATTATCATCAACTCCCTTTGGATCTCATCTGGCTTCCAAAAAGGAGAAGCCCAGAAGCACATCTGGTTATTGTGTATGTTTGTACAGGCCACACAAACTTATTTTACTAACATTTAAGGATCTGCTGGGTTAATTCCTAGCTCCAGGAAGGGCTGTAATTGAGTATTTTTCTCCATTAGGTGGAGCTGTATCTTTGTTACAGGAGAATTCTATAAATTTACGAAAGGGATGTTTTATAGATGATGAATTTTAAAGCAAAACAGGAAAGAATTGTTTATTAAAATGCATGGTGTAAATTGTTTTTAGAATAGTATGTTATTTCAAATATCTGAAATCAAATTGACTTTGTCCAGGCTTTATATCTCACATTCTCTGTGGACATAAGTATACTTAATAAAACTTTGGTTTTTGTGACTTCCTTCCGAACAGCCCCAGTCATACTCTACTATTGGAAGTAAAGGTAGGAGAATTGCTTGAGACAAGGAGTTTAGGACCAGACTGGGCAACATAGTGAGACCTGTCTAAAAATTAATTAATTAGCTAATTAATTAAAACCTATCATTAAAAAAATCCCATTGTAACCATTTCTCAAACCTTATTATTCTGAACAACTTCCCTTGATCTTATATGCATTAGTATATTAAAGGTTTAGTATACAGGAGAATTACCTCTGTAGGCACATTATTTTTAATATACATCCAAGAATTATGCTCTAGAACAGTCTCAATCTTTATAATGTGTCTGCTAGGTCTTTCCCTGCTGTGTCTTTTTATATCAAACCAATTTCTTCTGATAACTTTGAAAAAATGTGTTTCGTTTTGTTTTTATTTTTGGTTCTGGGGATTGAACCCAGGGGCACTTTACCATTGACCTACATCCCCAGCCCTTTATATTTTTTATTTTTAGATTCAGTCTCACTAAGTTACCCAGGCTGGCCTTGAACTCATGATCCTCCTGCCTCAACCTCCTAAGTCTCTTGGATTAAGGTATGCATCATTGCACCTAGCTTTGAAAGTGAGTTTTTGCTAAACACACACACACACACACACACACACACACACACACACAACTTTGTCTCTGTCTTCCAACTTTCTAAAATCAACTCAGAATCTGATTACATATTCTTATGTTGTCAGCAAGTTTGTGGTCATTGGTTTCATTAATTAAGAAATAGTAATAGTCCATCAGTTGTGCATGTGTGACCTGCATCATATCAAAAAAGAAAATAAGTTTTCTTTAGCTTCATTGTATGAAGTGGTCTGCTTACAATTGTAATATGCACAACAATGCATGTTAAATGACATTGGTATTCAACACAGATTTGATCATACTATATGAATAATTTTGTATATTTGTTTCTAATTAATATTATAATATAATAATATTCCCAGAAACGCAACTCTTAATGAGCATCTCATGTATATTTACCACACAAACCTGGAATGATTTGCTTAAATCATTCCTCTGTTGTTGAACATTTCAGCGATTTCAAATAATTTGCTATCGTAAACAGAAGGGCAATGAACTTAATGTTTTGTTTTTAAACATTTGGGATTATTTAAAGTAGATTCCCAGCAGTTGAATTGTTAGTTAAAAGAATGAGTAATAATTTAAATCTGTTGATATATACTGCTACTCTTCTTTACAAAAAGATTTTCAAATTATATTCTCACCAGTAGTGATATGAAAGTGGGTCTTGCCAGGGTGATCTCTTTCTTAACAATTTTCAATGATTCTTCACTTGCTACTTTTATTTAAAGATGACTGATCACAGAAGCTCAATGAGCTCAATCTACTTTTGTAATGAATTCTGTGCCATTTACTAAATTCATATTGACCTTTGGCTTTTGATTAATATAGAGTTAGAAGCATTGGGAGTTTCTGGTGTTAATTCTAATCCCTTCTCATTAAGGAATGGGAAAGCCCATGGTGAAACCAAATCAAAATGGCTCATGCATTGCATGGAGGCACAGAACAGCCTTTGTGACCCTTGGAAGCCAAGAAATTGAAGGAAGTCAATCTGCCAGCTCTCCCTTAATTAGATTTGCATTATAGTTCCCTGTGGTAATTAGTGGGCTTGGTTCCGAATATTTCACATTTGCTTTGGGTAATGAAAAGTGAGAGGAAAGTGACAGATGTCAATTCTGTGGAAAGTTTAAGAGGTGCAGTATGTTTCCCCCTTTTTGTGCCTTTGTGATTGTGGGAGCCCACTTTGAGATGGAGAGTCCACCAGTCAGATCCCTGAGAGGTTATAGTAAGTCATTGTCAATCTTGATGAATGTAAAGTGTGAACACGAAATAAACATCTATTATTTTAAGAGTCTGAGATTTTTCAAAATTTTCTATCTCTGCAGCACAATCTAGCTCATACTGACTGATAAATTTACAATCCAAGTGCATGTGGGAGAGTAGCTGCTTTCCTCATGTGTTTCCTCTGTTTAAAGGCAAGAAAAAGAAAGCTCTTTTTGATTATGTGGCAGGATGTAGATCAAAGCTGGGAGTGTAGTACAGGGAAGACATTAAATGTTTGAATTAGGACTTGTTTTCACTAGTATTTCCCTATAGCCTTGCCTGGCCCCTCATTTTTCCTTCACTGGGAGTCATTTATTGTTACCCTTTAATAACTCATGCTCGTTCATAACTCAGGGAAGTCATCGTTCCCTGCCTTATAAGGACTGATAATGAAGATGCAGATATCTTTCAGTCTTTCTTTTTCCAGTTCTCAAGTGCAGATTTTGCAGTACCGAATCCTCACCAATTGCTACACAATGCTACTGCATGCATCTTTATAAAATGCTAAACGTTAAGAATGTTTGGTTCACTATTAACTCTGCATAAAAGCCTGATGCTGAAACTGTTTCTTCATTTTGTCTGACAGGTAGTATAGGCTGCTCTGGCTCACTTACTTCTTTTTTTTTCTTTTCCTCCGCCCCCCCAACTCTCTTCCTTTCTTCCTTTCTCCCTCCCTCCCTCCCTCTAATAAAAGAGAGACAGCTTTCAATATTGGATTAGACCTTGAAATATTTTCCTTTATTATCAAACCAAAAAAGACAAACAAAGCCATAATACTGTGGTTAATTTCTGTCTTGCATTGCAAAAACTATCCCTGTATATGAAGCTGCCTGGATTTTGGTGTTTGGGCATTTTACCTTTATTTATTCGAGGGTCCTACAGATATAATCAGACAAGGAAATAGACATTGTATAGTGTTTAGAAAGAAGCTCTGGAAGAGAGAAGCTGAGTTTGTATTTTTCTGGACTCTTCTCAGTGCAAACTAGGATGATGAAACCTATCACAAAGCTTTGCTATAAACAATAATGTGACTGTAACAGGAAAATACATTGATATTGATAGTCCCCCTTAACTTTTAAAAGAAGGCTTTCAATTTGCTAACAACTGGGTGTATATGTAGGCTGGAAGTAAGAGATTGGATGAAGAACATGGAAGCAGAAAGGCTGGCGGCTCTCTGGGGAATGAAGTGTGAAAGGAAAACCTGGGGGTGAGGGTGGGTGGAAAGCTTGAGTGGAGGGAGGAGAGTCAGCACTGATAAGGAGTCTGTGGCTATGAAGTATAACACTTTTCGGTTTCTCCCTTGAAACCTTTAGTAAAGTTTAGTTTTTAAAAATGCAAAGTACTAAGAATGGCTATGGAAAAAAATTATTTATGTAAATTCTTGCTGACCTTGGGTTAAGTCAGTCTAGAAGGATGAGGTAGCAGCTCCTATCTTCATTATAAATGAAAACATGCAGTGTCTGACAGCTCACCAGGGTCTAAAACCCCTCTCATTGTCTGAGAAAGAAAAAGGTATTTTGTAAGAGGAACAACAGTGGATATTTATGGCATTTGAACAGTGTTATATTTGCAACCCTCGGTGGTGATATGGCAGTTAGAGACTGAAGTAGCTGGCAATTAGAAATATAGTTAAAGAAGACATTGTTTCTTAAAGTCGGGGATTTGAACAATCAGAGATAGAAAGTCTGAGAATACAAGCACAGTATAAATGAATTAAACGCTGTAGTGAGGACTCAAGACTGGCATGTGATTTGGTCCCTTGTGGGGAACAGAGAAGCAGCCACAGATGAAACTGAACTTGGCTGTGAGAGAATACAAGATCTAGGCAGGACCAAGCCTTCCCTCTTAATCTCTCTGATCATTATGGCTAGCAGTTTCTTCTGAATCCCAGAGAGAACAGTTTGGGGCTAATATAATGTTTTGTTGTATATATCTCCTTTTTATGTTGTTGTTCTGCTTTGGGGCATGGTACAAGTGTTTATTAATTTTATCATGGATTATTTCTTAGGTGGGGTTGGTCCTTCTTAAACTTTTTAATAAAATTCTCAGAAAAGATAATTAGGTCCTGTGTTAGCTTTTCATTGCTGTAATCAAAATACCTGACAAGAACAACTTAGAGGAGGAAAAGTTTATTTTGAGCTCATGGTTTCAGAAGTTCAGTCCAAGGATGGCCTATAACCTGAGGCAAGGCAGAACATCATGGCGGAAAGGTACGGTGGAGGACAGATGCTCAACTCATGGCAGCCAGGAAGCAGAGGGAGAAAGTAAGGTGCTAGGAATGAAATAAAAACCCCAAAGGCATGTCCCCCAGTGATCCACCTCCTCCAGCCACACCCTACCTGCCTATGGTTGATACCCAGTAATCTATTCAAATTATTAATCCATCAATTGGATTAATCCACTGAGGTTATATAGCTCTTGTAAACTAATCATCTCACCTCTGAACATTCCTGCATTCTCTCACACATGTAGAGCAAATACAAAATCATACGTATATAAACCTGTCTCCAGAAAAGTTTTCTCTTCATCATGATGCCATTCACTTGTGAATTGCATTTCTCTGTATGTTTGGTATCTCAGGATTTTTTTTTCAGTATCCTTTCCCCAATTATGAAAGTACTAAACACTGTAAAAAACACAGCATAGGAAAGCATAAAGAAGAGAGTGAAAATCATACTTAATTTCACCACATAGAAATAAGCATTCTATGTTCAAGAAGGCTTAACCCTGAGTTCTAGAAATTAAGTTGATGAACTCTATAAATGACAATCCTGAAAATCAAAGATTTGTCCTTAGCAAAGACTAAGGCATATATGTCCCTTAAAAATTCTTGAAATTTATAGGACTCCTCAGTCTTTTCGATTATCCTGTAAGTACCATGGGTTATTTGGAACTGCAGAAATGAACACTTGATTTATTAAAATCATCTTTACTTACTTGCTAAATCTTGTTGACTATTTAGAGAGATAGCAATTGTTCGAAGTATTCTGTCAGCTGATACATGGGTTTGAAAAAACAAAGGGAAGTACTATCTCTGTTTTTATCATAAAAAATGGGACATCTTTTCTCCTTTTACTATTATATACCTTTTGTTCCAAGTGCACTGTTTTCAAAAAGTTCCTTAACCTCTCTACATGTTATCTTCTTTCTCTGGGTGGCTTTCCTGATTTAACTCTGAGAAATAAGATGGGCATGAATGGAGAATATAATTTTAAATAATTAGGACTTGATATGTTGACACATCTGATTCTGGTCTGGGGTTGTAGCTCAGAGATAGAGCACTTGCCTATCATGTGTAAGGCACTGGGTTCAATCTCCAGCTCTGCAAAAATAAAATAATAAAAATTATTAAATTTTATGGGCAAAGTCACAAAACATTTATTTAGGGAGAGCAATTTCCTGGGGCTGTGTTTAACTGCCTCTTGGGAAGGGGAGGTAGTCTAGAGAAAATTCCCCAACTGTCTTGGATTAGCCTGTAAAACTTATCTAATTAGATACATTTTCTCAAGCATATTTGACTTGCTAATTAGTTTTCACTGATCACCATTTTAAAAACTTACCTCTCCTACATACTTGTAAGCTAAATTATCTCTATGGAGAGGATGTAGAAGTGCTTGCTTATAGTCCCAGCTACTCAGGAGACTAAGGCAGGAGGATGGCAAGAACCCAAAAGTTGGAGACCAGTTTGGGCAATGTAGCAAGATCCCTGCCACACCCCCCCATTATAAATAAATAAATAAACAAATAAAATCTGATTAGCATATTTCATTTATTAGTCAACCAAATAAGAAAAATTCCTCATGTAGCCTAGCACCATGGTACATGCCTACCATCACAGCAACTGAGGAGACTTAGGCTGAAGCAGGAGGATCACAAGTTTAAGGTCTGCCTGGGCAATTTAATGACACTTGTCTCAAAATTTTTAACAAAAGGGCTGAGGATGTAGCTTAAGTGGTAGAGCAAACTTGCCTTCAATCCCAGTACCAGGAAGGAAGGAAGGAAGAAAGGAAGGAAGGAAGGAAGGAGGAAGGAAGGAAAAATAAAGAAAGAAAGAGGCTTCATTTTGAGCTAAACTAAAAGGAAAAACAAAAACCTTTGACCAGAATTTTCTTCAAAAGACTGTGTTAAAACCAAGTCTTAGCATTCCTAACAATGATCATCTATCAAACAGGGAAAAATATATGGGATTTTGAATGCATCTTTGCTGTTGCTGTGTTTGGGAAGAAAAACCCATCTTATTAAAAGCATCTTCAGCTGGCATTTTTTCATGAATTGATGGACATCTGTTCAGCCTGGGTATTGTGCAGCTCAAAACACATTCATTCTCTCAGCATTCTTAAGGGGCTCTGTGCACACTCTGGATGCCAAAGATAACATCAAGATCAGCAATTTCTCATAAATCATTGGAACATGGAACATGAAACAAGAAGAAGAAACTAGGAATTCAATAATAAATATGGCAAGGTGCACAAACAAGAGAATTGAAACCAGATGACAAGGAGCCTTTTAGTACAGAAGGTCGAGAAGCTCACTGCCCTGCCCCTCAAAGCCTTAGGATGATCCCTCTGATTGTGCTCTCTCCAGCCTCAGCTTACTGCTCAGAGTTGGTTTTGGAATATTTATATGGTGGATTTAAGACTTTAACATAAAACTAAAAATTAGCGTAGTTTATTTTAGTTTGCTCAAAGCCCCAGGCCATTATGCAATGCACGGGAAAATTGTGTTTATTGTACTTTTCAGAGAACTGTGCCCATATGCCTTGAAACACATTCTAGCTATGTGTATATAAATATAGTCCAATTTACACTATGTATATATAGTTTTCAAACATGAAGTTATACACAGGATAAAGCAATGTGACAGTTGGTTTTTAAACAAAAATGTCAAGAGTTTCTCAGGAGCCATCTTCGGACAATGTGCTTATTCATATGGTGTTGATGTTATTGAATATGCTATGGGAATATCTGAGTCCTGAAAAGCTGAGGCCATTTATTAAAATATCCTCTATGGTGACAAATTGTCGTTTGTCAGTGGGTTTCAACTTGTGGAAACAGACATTTGGTGACAATTATGGCAAATGATATAGGTGAAGTGATTGTTTAAACCAATGTGAGATAATTAATGATAAAAATGGTTTTGAAAGCATTTCAAAAGAAAAGGTATGACCCATGTTTCCCCGTGTGATTATTCAATAATGTAAATTTAACATTGGGATTTTTTTGGACTATGTATTTTCTTATTATAATAAATAACCTCATTTTATTCTGAATAATTTAATTTGATTTTAAACATAGGAGGAGAGCACAGTGTTTTGTTTGTTTTGGTACTGAGGATTGAACCCAGAGGTTCTTTTACTTCTGAGCTACATCTCCAGCCCTTTTAAGTTTTTATTTTGAGACAGAATATTGCTCAATTTTTTGATGCCTGCCTCACCAACTGTGAGGCTGACCTTGAACTTATGATCCTCAAGCCTCAGAGTCCCTTGTGTTGAGGAAAGCACACTTTTTTTATTGTTGTTTTTGTTATATATGACAGAAGAATGCGTTACAATTCATATTACACATATAGAGCACTTTTTTTCATATCTCTGGTTGTATACAAAGTATATTCATACCATTTGTGTCTTCATACATGTATTTAGGGAAATGATGTTCATCTTTTTTATATCCCTTTCCCCCTCCCTTTTCCTCTCTCCCATTTGCCCTATTTATATTTGTCTAATCTTCTTATGCTTCCCCTCCCAACCCCACTATGAATCAGCATCCTTATATCAGGGAAAACATTTGGCATTTGTTTTTTGGGGGGATTGGCTAACTTCACTTAGCATTATATTCTCCAACTCTATCCATTTACCTGCAAATGCCATGATTTTATTCTCTTTTAATGCTGAGAAATGTTCCATTGTGTGTGTGTGTGTGTGTGTATATATATATATATATATCAAAGTTTCCTTATCCATTCATCTATTGAAGGGCATCTAGGTTTAGCAAGATTTAGCTATTGTGAATTGTGCTGCAATAAACATTGATATGGCTGTGTCCTTGTAGTATGCTGTTTTTAAGTCCTTTGGGTATAGACCAAGGAGTGGGGTAGTAGCTGGGTCAAATGATGGTTCCACTCCAAGTTTTCCAAGTAATCTTAGTCCATACTGCTAGGAAAGCACACTTTCAAAAGACATCTAATCGTTATAGACTAAAGAACTACTTAGTTAATTAATAAATAATCCACTGCAAGTTCAGATTCAGAAACACTATGTACACTTAAAAAAAAGTTTGAATGATTTCATGGCATATTTTGTGATTAAATTAAATAATCTTTAAGAAACTAAGGTGATTCATTTTGATCCTTTCCTAATGTCTTTAAAAATATTGTTTACCCTTGATTTAAGTTTCTCACTTCTGGGCTGTCAGAACAGAATTTTTGTTACAATGCAGGCAAACCTTTTTGCTATATGGTTGGTCCTATGTATCCAACTAACCATGGATTGAAAATACACCCCATTGTATCTTACTGAGCACATAGGGACTTTCTTTTTCTTGTCACCATTCCCAAACAATACAGTGTAGCAAATATTTACACAGCATTAACATTATATTATTTATTATTAGTAGTCTAGGAATGATTTAAAGTATACGAGAGGATGTGTATGAAAGTAAAAGGAAAATTACACATAAACAACATTGAAAGAGCCTGTCATTCTGGAGGCCAAGAGGGAGAAGGACTTCCACATGATTCCAGGTGCAGCCTAGGAATGTGAACTTTGGCCCTCTTTGACTGCAAACATCTAGAACAGATAATTACACCATGCCCAGAGACTCAAGTGTGTATCAAGAGGTCGTTTAGCTTCCAGTTTTATAGACATTTTGATTAAGTACATATGCTCTTTTCTCTATCTTCTATTGGTCATGGAGCACTGGTTCTTTCTCAATGAAAACAGAAGTCTCCAACAAAGAGATTTTTATCACTAAACTGCTTGCTCATTTAGATGTCTGCTTTCCTTTTTCAGTGTTTCCGTTTGAAACACTGATTCCTAATGATCTAAAACTGTGTTTTCTTTTTGTGATTCCTAAGATCCCAAATAAAGTCCTTTTGCTTTTGAAGTTCCTGAGTTTGAATTCATCTACCTACGTGAATACTACATCATTTTATATAATAGGAACTTGAGTATCTGCATATTTTTATAACAGTTGGGTCCTGGAACCTCTTATAAGTGAACAACTTATATTTCTTGTGAATAGTAAGGGATTATCAATTATATTTTTTCCCTTTTTTGTTTATTTTATTTATTTATACTGGGGTTCAAACCCAGGGGCCCTCTAGCACTAGCTACATCCCCAGCCTTTGTGATTTTTTATTTTGAGACATTGTTTCACTAAGTTGCTGAGGGCCTTGCTAAGTTGCTAAGACTGGCCTGGAACTTGCACTCTTCCAGCCTCAGTGTCCTGAGTTGCTGGAATTACAGGCATGTGCCTCTAATTTATAGAGGCCTCTGGCTGTACAAATTTATTTTTTTAACTGATACATGAAAACATAAAAATTGTATATGTTTATGATATAACATGTGTTTTGAAACATGCATGTATTAGGTAATGTTTATATGAGGGTAAACATATCTATGTTCTTATTTATCATTTCTTTATGATGAACATATTCAAAATTCTGTTTTCTAGCTTTACACAGTACATTATTCACTCTTTCAGATTTAGAATTATAGGCAGAACATTTTTTCCATATCTCTAAACATATTTTATAGTTAATAGCATTTCAGCATATGGATGAACTATAATTTTAATGTTAATCTCCTACATTAAATATTTAGATTGTTTCTAAAATTTTGCTGTTATAAACAATATGACAATGTTTTCATCCATGTTTCCTTAAATAATTGGAATTTCTGGATAATTCTATAGAATGGATACAGTTTTATTAACCTTTTTAACTTTTTCTCCCAAGTTGGTCATTAGAAATACTTTTGACTTACATTCTTATCTAGAGAGACTATATTAATTTCTATCACTAACCATGTACATCCATCATAATCCCTTTCTACTGATCATTTTAAGTGCCTCTGTATGTTTACCATGAACCCTCACATAGAAAAACAGCTTTTAGGGGCTGGGGATGTGGCTCAAGTGGTAGCGCGCTCGCCTGGCATGCGTGCGGCCCGGGTTCGATTCTCAGCACCACATACAAAGAAAGATGTTGTGCCCGCCGATAACTAAAAAATAAATATTAAAATTCTCTCTCTCTCTCTCTCTCTCTTTAAAAAAAAGAAAAGAAAAGAAAAACAGCTTTTAGTAATTCCCTCACCCAAATCCTTTATATTATGGCCAATATCTAGTTCTTTCACATTGTCTTTGTGGTTAGTCTTGATTCTACCTCCTGTCTGGTTGTTACTCCTTGCTCCTCACATCTGGTTGCACATCTGTCCCTCCAGAAAGTTACAAGCTCCCAACTTCAGGGATTTTCTTGAGACTTGCTATCACTAGAATTCTCCGAAGCTTAAGGTCACTGCAGCACAAAGATTTGATCTTCCTTTAAGCCAGATGAAATACAAGAAGAATAGGGCTGCACACACTTGCAACCCCAGCAACTCAGGAGGCTGAGGAAGGAGGAGCTAAAGTTTGAGGACAACCTGGAGAGCCTGGTAAAATCCTAGCAACTTAGCAAGATCCTGTCTCAAGATAAAAAATAAATTAAAAAAAAAAAAAAGGACTGGCAACATAACTCAGTGGTAGAGGAGTTTGGGGTGAGGGGAGAAAGTTTACAATTAAAGCAGAGACCAAAAAAACTAAAACAGGGGAAGAAACAGGCACAAGGACATTTGAAAAGAACTTTTAGTATGGGATATGATTTTCAGGTTGGGATCATGTGTGAGGAAGTTCTTTATATACTAAAAAAAAAAAAGAGAGAGAGAGAGAGAGACATTGTTACATGTGAAAGCAAGATGAAGAACAGTGTTTTGAACATTCCTGTTTGCATTAAAAATAGGGTTTAAGATGGCTGGGTGCGGTAGCACACTCTTGTAATCCCAGTGTCTCAAGAGGCTGAAGCAAGAGGATTGCAAGTTCAAAGCCAACCTCAGCAATTTAGCAAGACCCTAAGCAACATAGTGTGACCCTGTCTCTAAATAAAAAGTAAAAAGGGCTGGGAATTGGCTCAGTGGTTAAGCTCCTCCGGGTTCAGTCCCTAGTACTAGAAAACAACAAAAAACTCCCCTGTTTGTTGCTTGTTTATGCATGATATATATCTCACTGAATACAAAAGACACCGATAGCTCTGATTATACCCAGAGAGGAAAATGAGGAGGTAGAGAACAGGGATGTGAATGGATTCTTTTCACTATTTTTACTATGAATTTTGAACTATATGAATATATTTTCTATTTCTATAATAGGTAAGTAAAATACATTAAAATTTCTCTCTCATAAGTGAATATTTTTAATAATCCTTGACTTAGATAATGGTGCTTTTCTTCTTTAGAACCCACTTCTTGCCTTTATCCTTAAGTGTTCTATTAGCATACATAATATAATAAAGGACCCCTGGGACTAAAAAGCATTCTTCTGATAAAATTGTTCATTGTAAATTTCAATTATCTATAAGCTATAAGTGATACATCTCTGTCATGTATAAGATCCTTCTAGTTATAATCATTTTCATTTTATATTGGGTAAAAACTAAGGGTTTGGGAGGCAAAGGGCGGCAATTGCCTCTGGTTTTCATAGAATCAGTGGCAGCAATGGGAAAAAATAAATAAACAAAAGATCTATAAGTTTTTCTTTCTTTCTTTTTCTTTTCTTTCCTTTTTATCAGAAGGAGGAAGCTCCTTATGTTTAGGCCATCCACAGCTATAGATTCTAAAAACATGTTGCTTTGTTTAAAGGGGATTTCATAAAATGCAACCCCAAATGATGCACATGGACAAGTGGTCTTAATAGCAAGGAAAACACACACTTGATGAAAATAACATCTATAAGCCCAAGCCTCCTGTCTTTTATCTTTACTATTTTCTCTGAGTCTGGCATGAAACAGATACACACCAGCCTCCACGGGGGGCTAGCAGAGAACTATCCAAACATCACAGAACATCTTCCAGAATTTTTGATGACTTCCACTCCCTGCCTGCTGCACAATGCCTGGCTCAGGTTTGTGGTGCAGAGACAATGATGTCCGGTGCCCAGCACAGATACTGGCAGTGTGTTTCAGAGGCAGCAATCCCCTTCAGCCCCCAGCACAGGACAGGCAGGTCTCAGAAGAAGCCTCTACACTTTTCCTAGAGAACTGAGGATAAGCCCCTCCTCTGGGTCAAGGACGATTTCTGTTCTGACTTACAGAGGGATCTCAGCTGCTTCTTCGTTTTGAATCAACAGCATCTACTTCAGCTCATTTTTTTACATTTATTATGCTTTTATTTCTGTGTATTATCAAACACAGTCACAAGGAGAACTGAAAGATCAAGATACCTGCTTTTAGAGGATATGAGAACAAAACTGGCAGCTGAAGCATTTGTCCCTGGGTCTTCAGATCTCAGAGAAAGGAATCTTCTCTGGAACCTAAACTTCACGAACTGTCACAATGTAACCTTTAAATCCAGAGTGGGTTTAACAGGGGAGATTAAAAAAAAAAAACAACAACAAACCACTATGAAGTGGCACATTAAATGATAACGGTAGGGCTGGGGTTGTGGCTCAGTGGTGGAGTGCTTGCCTTGCATGTGTGAGGCTCTGGGTTTGATTCTCAGCACCACATAAAAATAAATAAGTAAAATAAAGGCCCATTGACAACCAAAAATCATTTTTGAAAAATGATAACAGTGGTTGTTTTGAATGTGGGTGGTGGGTAATTCCTATATTCTTCTTTATGACTTTTATACATTTATACATTCCAAATTTCCTACTGTGAATTCACTACTTAGTAGGTCTGTATGCTTAAATAGCTATACCTTTTGGAATTCCATTTCAAAAATATTTTTAAAGTGGAGACAAGAGAGGGTGGGACTGTAGCTCAGTGGCAGAGCGCTTGCCTAACATGTGTGAGGCACTGGGTTCAATCCTCAGCACCACATAAAAATAAACAAGTAAAATAAAGGCATTCTGCCCATACACAACTACAAAAATAATAATAATAAAAAATAAATGGAGACAAGGGTAAAAATTATGGAAAGGTCAAAAAAGACAATAAACAGACAGTGCCTGGCATGTTGTTGTTGCCCAATGAACACTGGTTTCCTCACTATTGTCCTCTCCTTCACAATTCTCGTCATTTGATTTAGGATGAGATGAGATGAGTTGAGAGGGTCACTTCTGTGAGAGAAGATCTGTTCATTATACTAGTTCTCAATCTTCAGTGTGTGTCAGAATGACCTTGGGTGCACAATATACTGACCTCCAAACACCCATCACAATGTTCAAAGTCCATAACACCCAAAGCTGGTAAGAATGTGGACCAAGGATCTCTCATTCATTGCTGGTTGGAATGCAAAATGATACAATCAGTTTGGAAGTCAGTTTGCCAGTTTCTTACAAAACGAAACATGCTCTTCCTGTTTGATCCAACAATGGTGCTCCTTGGTATTTACCCAAATGAGCTGAAAACATGTGTTTAAACAAAAACTTGCATACAGATGCTTATTGCAGCTTTATTCATAATGAAACTGAAGTTGGAGATGAAAGGAGATTCTCTGCTTCTGCTGGCGGGTGGGATCCTAAGCTCAGGTTGCTGCAGTCCCAGAAAGCCCATTAAAATGGGCTAACACTAAAGTGTTAGCAGCTAATCACAGCAGGGAATGCCTGCTGGTGTTAGCTCTGAGGGCTGCTGCTGGCAAAGAGGATTCTTTGCTTCAGCTACCAAGTGGTGTGTTGTAGCTCTCAATGGCTGACCCTAGCAATTCACCACCAATTTCTTTCTGGGTTCTTGTCTCACAAATGTGAAGAATGAAATCCATGAACAATAATGAAAGGCAAGAATTAAAGGAGTATGTTTATTTAAGTGAGAAGAAAAGAGAACTCCCACAAGGTGAGATAGAGGGCCTGAGAGAAGGTTACTCCTTAAATGTACTAGTCTAGAGGCTTGTATTATATAGCTTCTGGGTAGGGGCATTAATCAAATCCAGCTAAACAGGAATTGGAAGAGTGCTAAGGCTATTGGTCAAAATCTATGCTAAACACGGATTGGAAAAGTGTTAAGGCTATTGTTGAGCCCTTGAGTCTGTAAACTTCACTCAGGTCTGTCTTGCCACCTTAGTCCATCACCCCAGCACAAAGGAATTGGCTGAAATGTTTGGAATGTTTCTACAGGTTGACCTCAGGGACTGGCTTTTGCATTTTTAAAAAGCCTTAATGTTGGACTCCATTAACTATCCCATCTTATTTAATAATTACTCAAACTTGGAAACAACCAAGATGCCATACAGAGAGACAACAGAATATTATTCAGCACTAAAAAAAGAGAAAAAGCTATTGAGCTACAAAAAGACATGGAAGACACTTGAATGCATTTTACTAAGTGAAAGAGATCAGTCTGAAAAGCCTATATTCTATATGATTCCGATTCTAGACATTCTGGAAAATGCAAAACTGTGGAGACAATGCAGATTAGTGGTTTCCAGGGGCTAATTGGAGAAAGGGATGAATAGGTGGAGCAGAGAGGATTTTTAGAACCCTGAAATAATTCTGATATAATAATTCTGAAATAATTCTGATAGTATGATGGTGAATATATGTCATTCATTACACATTTGTCAGAACCCACAGAATATAAAACACCAAGATGAATCCTAATGTAATCTGTGCACTTAGGGTTATAATAATATTTCAATGTAAATTCATCAATTGTAAAAAAAAATACTCTGGTATTGATGGGGGGTATTGATAATCAGGTGGGGGGTTATTGATAATCAGGGAAGCTATGCATGTGTGAAGGCAGGGACCATATGGGAACTCTCTTTATCTCTTGCTCAATTTTACTATGAACCTGAAGTTAAAAAAAATCAAGTCTTAAAAAAATTTGTTTATGGAAAACAAAAAACAAAACAAAACAAAACAAGCAGACAGCTAAGCTGGGTCTCAATCTTTGAGTTTCCGATCCAGCAGACCTGGGATGGATACTCTGAATTTATGTTTCTAGTTAAGTTCTCAGGTGAGCTGATGCTGCTGGCTGGGGAGAACACAGGGATCTGCAACATGCACGATAAAGATTAATTTCAAATCTTTCTAAACATCAATTCCTGGTCTCCTCTCTCTTGTCCATCTTTCCTCCCTCTGTTCCTTAATCCCTCCCCTTTATCCCACTCTTTCCCCTTCATATTTAGGGATTGTAGAAACCACCAAACTCTGTGTTTCTCACCATTGTATCTTTTGTCAATAGCTCAAATCTCTTCTTATGTAACAAAACAGGAGGGAGCATTAATATTGTTTTGTTTTAGGTGTCTCATTTCATTCAGATACCAAGAGAAAAAGGAACAAGCAGTGTCTGGGTTGTTCACTAATCTGAACTGATATTATCTATTAATAATAGAAAGACAGTCTCTTTGATGACCAGTGGTTGAAAAAAAAAATGGAAACTCTATAGGCTTCCTGGTGCCAGGGAATATTTTTGACATTTAGGGTTTGTTTTATCTTTTATCAATATAAATATTTGAAAAATAAAATAGTCAGGAAAATGGCTAAGGAAAACATTTCAGCTGCGGAGAGTAGGTTGAGTTCAGCCTGAAGCTGGGAAAAGCCATCCTTGTCTTCCTAAACTCCAGAGCATAAAGTTTCTTTCCTTGGGGACCATGAACCCCTTGAAATTGAATGCAAGATACTGTGTTTGCTTATTTGCATTTTTCTTGGAAAAGGGTCTCTGGCTTTTAGTGGATTTTCAGAAGGATTGTTACTCAAAATGGATTAAGAAAGCTGCCATGGGGGCTTCTTTGATCCAAAGTTAATTTTTTGTTAAAAAAGGCAAATTTGTGAATTGTGCTGCTATAAACACTGATGTGGCTGTGGCCCTGTAGTGTGCTGTTTTTAGGTCCTTTGGGTATAGACTAAGGAGAGGGATAGCTGGGTAGCATAGTGGTTCCATTCCCAACTTTCCAAGAAATCTCCATACTGCTTTCCATATTGGCTGCACCAATTTGCAGTTCCATCAGTACATATGAGTGTACCTCTTCCCCAACATCCTCGCCAACTCTTATTGTTGTTTGTATGCATAATAGCTGCCATTCTGATTGGAGTGTCCTTCAATAGATAAATGGATTAAAAAATGTGGCATATATACAAAATGGAATATTACTCAGCAGTAAAAGAGAATAAAATCATGGCATTTGCAGGTAAATGGATGGAGTTAGAGAAGATAATGCTAAGTGAAGTTAGTCAATCCAAAAAACCAAATTCCGAATGTTTTCTCTGATATAAGGAGGCTGACTCATAGTGTGGTAGGGATGGGGAGCATGGGAGGAATAGATGAACTCTAGATAGGGCAGAGGGATGGGAGGGGAAGGGAGGGGGGATAGGGTTAGAAATGATGGTGGAATATGATGGACATCATTATCCAAAGTATATGTATGAAGACACAAATTGGTGTGAATATACTTTGTATACAACCAGAGATATGAAAACTTGTGCTCTCTCTATATATATGTATATATATAATTATGTATAATTCTTATTACACATAAGAATTGTAATGCATTCCACTGTCATCTATAAATAAAAGTATTAAGAAAAAAAGGCAAATTTGGAGCATGGAAGCCTAGGCTGGTAAGTGCCCGACTGTAAGAAGAACAAGAAATGGACTGTACCAAAGAGCACAGGAAACCATGGTTTAAACTTTCTCATCTTTTTTTCTTAATATTTATTTTTTAATTGTAGTTGGACACAATACCTTTATTTATTTATTTATTTTTATGTGGTGCTAAGGATCGAACCCAGGGCCTCACATGTGCTAGGTCAGTGCTCTACAACCCCAGCCCTAAACTTTCTATCTTTAGCATAAAGATTAAAAAAAAAAATGCTTGCTCACCCAGCCAAGTTATTGTCATGTTCAATGAGATGTTTTCAAAGCTCTTAGCATCGTACCTGGTTCACGACAGATGCTAGATGATGGGGGCCAGCAGCCGTGGGAATCATGGTGGCTATCCTGTGTGCCTTCTGGTGTTGGTTATGCAAGCTCCAGAAGCACAGATCTTTAGCACATCTTTGGTTTCAACTGAAGGAACAGAGGTCTGTCTGTGAGACACAGGTGATTGCCCCTCCTTTTGCTAGTAATGACACTGAGGCTCATTACCAAGAGAACTTAGGAATGGGTGTTAGTTTATGTTGCATTCGTTTATTGGAGTCATATTTTCTGCCGGTAAAGTTGCCTCCTATCATTACATAAATATATTGCTTCATGGAGCACCATGATTCCCAAGTACTTGCTTGCTTCCCAAGCAAATCTAAGAAGCACGGGCTAATGTAGTGTTTTGGAGAACAGCATGGCAGAGATTGGGAACCTCAACCATCTGGTTCTAACTTGTGCACTCACTCCCCTTTGGTTGACTACAGCGACTAGGAGAAATGCTTGTTCCTCTCCATCATATTCCCTGGGATATTCCTTAAGCAAAAGCTTAGCCAAGAAAGTGAAATATAATCCATATTCATGCACAAATTAATAACACACATATACCACTTAAAATATTTTGTTTTTTGAAAAAAAAAGTGAAAACAAACTCTGAATCAAGATAGTATTTTACCTTAATACTGTTAAGTTGATGACCACACTTGGCAGAAATGCTTACTGTTAATCCCAGCTAATGAGCTTCTTATGCTTTTATGGTTCCTCCTCTTAGCCAAGGGCCTTACAAATGGAGTAGTTAGACTCTTGTCATTGGGAATGGTTAGAAATGCAGAATCTCAGGTGCCATATATGCTGCACCACGATGTACAACTTGGGCTATGGGTATAGCTCAGTGTAGAATGTTTGTCTAGAATACGCAAGGCCCTGGGTTTGATCCTCAGCACTGCAAAACAAAATGTAAATTTTAGTATGCTCCTCAAATGATTCATATACACATTAACATTTAAAAATTCAAGAGGCATTTGTTAAGGCAGCCAAAAGCTTTCTGCTGGAGAGTGCAGGGAGGCTCTCAGAGGCAGAGGGATCAGGAAAACATGGTGAGAGCCATTATTGTGGCTTTCATAGGAAGGATGTGGTGAGGCAGGGTAAGCAGGTTCACAGCAAATTTGAATAATTTTAGTGGGCTCTGGGGTATAGCACTGTGTCTGGTTGTCTGGGAGCTGGGAGGATATGGGTGCTAGATTGGCTGGCTTGTGTATGAAAGGTACACTCAGGCTAATGGTTGCTCCCACCAGCAATTAGCTACCCCCAAGAGAAGCAGTTGGAAAATCCTCCCAGGGGCCAGCAAAGCCCCAGATGCCAAAATTTCAGAAATACAAAAATAAAAAGGCATGATTAATATCAGCCTAGCTAAAATGAAAGAAGTCTTTGAAGCTACCATCTGGAGAAATTCCAATTCTCTTTTTCAAGTTGTGTCTATACATACACAATCATTTTGACCATTTTGAGAGAAGAACTAAAATTCTATACTCTGTTCACATAATGAACATTTATTAATGGATAAATTGAGAGATACATTTGGGGAATGACTAGGGAAGGCGGCATCAATGAGCCCCAGCGTCAGGAAGATAAGCCACGTCCTTAGGGATGTGAAGTAACCATCACAGAAAGGTCTGAGAACAGCTGTTGCTATAATTATTAAAAGTGGGCCCAAACTTGGGGGAGAGACACCCCAAAGAACAAAAGCAAAAGATGGCAGCTTCCCAAAGGGAGAGGGAGAAAAAAATAAGGTTAAGTCTTGGGGGTAGAAACAGAGAATAATTTTTAGGAATTAGACTTTGACATGAGGAACCCTTAGACCCTGTGGCTAAAAGTCCAGGGTGTTCTCCTCCCAGGCTAATATGGCAGAGGCCAGGGAGGTAGGGAGAAGCAGAGCCAAAGGGCAATCAGTTTCTTTAGCCTGGAGAAGTCTGGGTAGTGTACCTCAAACTTCAGCTGCTTGAAATCTCTTGGAAGGATTGGTTGTTAAAACTGCCAATCAAAAATATTTGGAAAAAAAATTGAGTCTGTAGTAAACATGTGCAGACTTATTTTTATCATTATTCCCTAAACAATACAGTATAACAATAATTCACATTGTATTTGCTTTGTGTTAGATATTGTGAGTAATCTAGAGATGATTTAAAGTATACAGGAAGACAGGTGAAGGTTATGTGCAAATACAACACTCCTTTACATAGAGGACTTGAGTGTCTGCAGATTTTGGTATCTGCTGGGGTCCTGGAACCAACTTCCATGGATACTGAGGGGCCACTGTATTGATGCACAATGGGAACAGGGATTATCAACATGGGCATTTTCTAATGTTTCTTTCCTCCTGCCTTCTTCTCTTTCTCTTTTCAGTTTCTCATGGGAAAAGTTTCTTCTCTTTTGTGTTGAATTCTAAAAGTAGACAAAACAGAGAAAATAAAGGAATCCTGAGAGGCAAAATTGATGTAAATTGGGGCTAAAAGAAAAGGAGACCGAAGAGTTTAAAGTCCACTTTGGCTGAACTTTGAAAAAAGAATCATGAAGGAGAACTGAAAGTAAGAGTTCTGAAAGTGAGAGGCTCCTGAATAACCACAGAGCCAGAGGGTAGGAGGTGAGAGGAGGAAGAGTCCGTGGGTGATGGGCTGAGCGCCTTCCACACACCCTTTGGCAGATGCAGTTAGACATCCAAGTGATTTCTACGCCTGATCTTTGACTGTGACATCAAGTGAATCTGGACTACACATATCCTCAGATTGATTTGGGACCCAGAACTGGTCTTGAAGTCCTGATGGTAGCTTTACTCTGATGCGTCCTTACTCAGTCTCCTCCCTGTTCTCATTATAATAGATGGCAAGAGAGCAAGCGAGGAAAGCAACATTGGGATGCCTGAGGAAATTCAAGAACACAGAGGTGGAATATTTCATTTTGAGTTGTTAATCTGTGGTATGATTCTTCTTTGTTGCATCCAAACACACAGTAAGCCTCTTACACGAAACACCATTGCCTTGGAGAACCAGGAAGTGTCGGATGCTACTACCCTGGGGACAAAATGTAATGAAAATATTGCAGCTCAGAGGAATATGACAACGCAGAAAGTAGAGGAGTTGGAAGTGAGACCAACAGAGGAGATGTGGAGTGAATGGTGGGCACAAGGACAACGTAAGTTCCCCCAGAAAATTTGTGGAAAGCATTGGATTTCTTTTCTTTTTAATTGGTACATTATAATGATACGTAACAGTGGGCTTTATTATGCCATATTCATACATGCACATGACAATTTGATCAACTACCTTCTCTTTTCCTCTCCCTTCCCTCCCTCTGATCTGCTTTCTCTACTGATATCCCTTCTACTATTATTATTTTAATTAGTGCATTATAGTTATATTTATATAAACAGGATTCCTTGCGGCATATGCATACGTGGACATAGTATAACTTGGTACATTTATTTCTTAAGGTTCAAGTTATAATTGTTTTGTTTGATCATTAAAAGCAAAGGTGACAGCTGGGCGTGGTGGTGCCTGCCTGTAATCCAGGTCCTAGGGAAGATGGGGCAAGAAGACCACAAATCTGAAGCCAGCCTCGGCAACTTGGTGAGACACTTTATCTCAAAACAAAAAAGGACTGAAGATGTAGCTCAGTGGAAATCCCCAGTTGAAAAATAAAAGCAAAGTTGACTCCTGAAGCTAGAGGGTGGTGCCTCTTAACTTTGGGGAAGATAGTTGGATCCTGTATGTAAGTTTTACAAATTTCATTACTAATTTAAATGTCCACAGGATCTGTCTTGAAACAAGAGGACTATTATGCTAAGAGACAAGTCACTGGGAGTGCTTCTAACTTAATAGGAACCAGGATGTGATGGAGGAGGAAAAACCTGGCAGTAGGTTATATATGCCACAACCTCAGAGCAGCTATGTTCCCAGATGACTCACCCTGATCAAAGAGATTTGGACAAGGAGTCCCACATCTGGAGTATAAAGAATCTTTAAACATTGTTAGTATTCACAGAGGACTACAAGGCCTGATTTAATTTAACTCATTGGTGTTTTTTTTTAAGAGAGAGAGAGAGAGAGAGGGAATTTTTTTAATATTTATTTTTTAGTTTTCGATGGACACAACATCTTTATTTTATTTTTATGTGGTGCTGAGGGTCAAACCCAGCGCCACACGCATGCCAGGCAAGCGCGCTACCACTTGAGCCACATCCCCAGCCCAAACTCATTGGTTTTTAGACTAAAATTAATCTGCCTGCTCTCAAATACCTGCAGAACAATTTAGCACCCCAATGCACAGCCACCTGATATGGATAAAATTTCTATATTTTTTGAGGTTCATCTCTCCATAATTTTATCTATGCTGTTCTCATTGAATCTTACCTTTCTAGATGGTAGAACTAAGTGTCCTACTTTTATGATATAGCATACAATTGTATATGCCATGTATATCACAACCACATCCATCATATATCATCACATTCATTATTGTTCATTATATAATATTATTTTGATACATAATGTATTGTTACATATATCTTATAGAAATAGACTGGACCAACAGCCCCAGATGCCTAAAATGACCAGGCCCAGAAGACATATAGCCACATCTGTGGTGCGAATTGGAAAATAGTTCTATATTGCTCAACCGCCCCTTCAGGATAAAGGTATTGTATCTGGGAAGACAATAATCAGGCAATTCACATGGGTTGCAGGGCAATAGGGCTGTGGAGTCACAAAATCCCAGGCTTTTATTTTTTAACTTACCTCCCCAGCCTCAGTTTCCCCATCTGTGAAATGGAGACAGTAAGAATAACTATTTCACAGCACAGTGCTTGGCACTCAATGTGGGCCCAATAAACATGAGTGTCCTTCTCACTTCAGTGAAAAGGGTAGTCATGAGGGATGGTTGCTTCTTAGCTCACTAGGAGGAGCAGGGTGGGAGCACAAGGATTAGTCTTATTTCCAGGCCTTGCAAGGATAGAATAGATAGACCTATCCTGTCTTTGAAACCTTTTTACAAATCAAGCACTATTTGTGAGCTTCGTAAACAAAATACTTCATATATTCCAAAGACTTTTCAAAAGTCAGTGGATGTTATTACCATTCTTAAATGCAACTTCATTAAAAATCCATTTTGAGTTCATTGTGGTTTGGCCGCTCCATATGGTCTCAACCAATGGATGATAAAGTACAATGATTCTAATACAAGGCATGCCTCTCTCTCCCTCTCCACCTCTCATCCTCTTTTATTTTTAACTTTTTATATTTTGAGGCACTGGAGATTAAAGCAGGGCTTCACAAACTGAGCTACATTGCTACCCCTTTTTCTTTTTTTATTTTGAGACCTGGTCTCACTCCGTTTGCCCTGGCTGCCCTCAAACTTGTGATCCTCCTGCCTCAGTATTCAGAGTAACTGGGATTAAATGGGCAAGCCTCTGCCCATCCCTTTTTAAGTTTCTTAAATAAAAAAGTCATTTCAGATTGAAAATGCTGAGAATGTCAGAGCTGGGGCTGGAGACCTGTCCTAGGCTGAGCACGGGTGTGGATGGCCCCAGTGCCGCAGGAGCAGGGGCTTAGGGTTGGGATGGAAGAAGAGGCTTACCGTAGGGGAATGTGGGCCTGAAAATGTGCTAGGGTCCCTTTTGCCTGGGCTGTCACCAGAACACAAGCAAAATGTCAGAAAACAAGCCACATCCTGGCTTTGTGAGGACCAACCAGATTCTGCAGTGGACCAGGAGACTGGAAGTTCTTTCAGCAAGCTGAATTGAATTTTGTTTGCTTTCCTCCCTCCACGTTCTCCACTTTCTTTTGTTTTCTCCTCTGAAAATCTTTCCTTCTTTCTCAGTTCCTCTTTTCACACCCACGGAGAAACTTGATTCCAGTAGTGAGAAAAACTTGTGAATCAAATATTTTGGTTACATTATAAATCTGTTGTCATTTGTTTTCCATTTCCTCTGACTATTTACGTATGCCTTCCTGCCTTGGCTTCCTTTGGAAGTGGGGGTGGGGATGCAGAGTCAAGCCTGAGTTTAAGGATCAAAACAAAATGACTCCACAGCACCACAACGTGACAAATGAAAGCAGTTGTTATTAAAAGAGTTTTATTTTGATAATTGTGTTAGTCACCTTTCAGTTACTGTGACAAAATACCTGAGAGAAATCAACTTAAAGGAGAAAAGGTTTATTTTGGCTCATGGTTTCAGTCCATGATCTCTTGGCCCTATTGCTTTCAGCCTGTGGCGGGCAGAACATCACAGTGGGGAACACATGGCAGAGCAAAGCTGCTCACCTCATGGCAGCCAGAAAGCAAAGAAGGAGCTCACTTTTATAACAAGTTTCTCTCCGAGAATCCAGTAAGCTGTGGATCCATAAATGGATTAATTCATTCATGAGATCAGAGCCTTCATGGCCCATCTACCTCCCAAAGACTACACTGAGGGCCAAGCTGCACTGGGGACCAAGCCTTCAACACATGAGTTTTGGGGGAATACTTAAGATCCAAATCATAACAGCAATATATTTTTAACCATTTGAAGTTTGTTCTCTAAAGAAAATATGGGTACAAATAGAGTCCTGCCAACTGCAACCAACTTTGTAACATAACAAGTTTTGCAGCTTGCATTCTTGAATCACACTGTATCATTCTATATCTTATTTTACTTAATATTTTATTATATTTTTCGTGCTATGAGATATATTCATAGAGGAAAACATCTTCAATGGTTTGTATGACACTTCAGAGTATAACATAGCAACTTTTATGTAATCATCATCCATTCATTGGGTGTCTCAAGGTATTCCTAGTTTATTACTAATATAAGCCATGCTGTAATGAACATCTGTGTTAACATCAGCACCATTTGCATCTGTGACACTTTCCATGGGATGGTCACCTCAGAGTGGCATTCTGAACCCAAGAATGTGAACATTTATTTTGAGAGCACTTAACACACATTGCCAAATTGTCTTCCAGAAAAATGCAATTTCTCTATCCCTATCTTCATCCTGTCTTGAAGAACAAAAGGTGAAATGCTTGTTATAGCATTACCTGGAATCTGGTAGTAACTCACTAAATGGTAATTGATGATAATGGTGTGGATGAAAAGTTTATTATCATTGTTGCTTCTCCCCCTATTTCCCCAACTCATTATAGGGGTGCAGTGCTTCTGTGGAGCTCTAGGCTTGTCTCTGTTGTGCTTCATCTTAACATCCAGAATAGCCCTGTGGTACATTGCTGGTGGATTGACTCATAATATAACAAGTTTCTTGAAACTAGGATCATTGGGGAAAAAAATGACTTACAGGTTTACCCGCCCTGGATTTCCTGTTGGTATTTTAAAATCCAAATTCAGTGGTTCTGAGCTCAGGCTGCAAGATAGAAACACGTGGGAGCTTCGTGAACTCCCAGAGCATGGCTTTACTTGTTTGAGGGTAAGGCCTGGGCATTGGCATTTAAAAATATTTCTCAGGTAATTCTAACATAAGCGAGGGATGCAAACCACTCACCCCAAACATCAAGTCAGTTAGGAATTCCAGGCACCGTGTAGGGACCTAGTGAAGGACTTATTTAGACAGTGGGTGTATTTTCTAGTGTTTCTCAAAGATTAGACCAGCAATGGTCTGCATCCCCACCCCTACTTCCAAAGGAAGCCAAGGCAGGAAGGCAGATGTAAATAGCCAGAGGAAATGGAAAACAAATGACAACAGATTTATAGTCCTCAATCCTCATATGTTGGCAAGTAATTATTACTATTCTGCCTATTTGGGAGGCCAGATATCTCTACTATTTTTTTTTTTTTAAGTTGTGCTTATAAAAACTTCCATAGTATTTGTTGAGGAAGAAACTGAAGCTCAAAACTCTGAGTCTTTGGTAGCAAGAGAACAATTTTGGAATCTTCCTTAGGATGCAAAATTCTATATGCATTCTGCCACACCATGTGGACCTTTAAAAATCTACATTCATCTTTTCCTGCTCAGGTAATTGATTTAGATTTGTTTTTGCTTCACTGCGTTTTGACTTGATTTTGATCTGGTGTCTCATTTTCAGAGAAGCTCGTCTATAAAAGTGCCCTCTTCCGACAAACAACAGTTGTATTTTGATCAGGTATTCTGGGTGTGTTCTAGGCACAGCTCTGAAGGAATGTGGCTGTATCTGGACATCACTTTATAAATATTGATGAAGAATGGCAAAAATGTTTTAAAGGAAACCTGATCTGAAGGAGTGTCTTGGAATTCAGCTATTTCTTTTCATGTCTTTCCGATCTCCTACCCTAGTACTGAAATCCAAACAGCCAAGGGTACACCAAATCCCAGGGCTTGTTCATGATTGTGGCACCAGAGATTCCAGACTGGGTTGGTATAAGGGGATCGTGGCCCCAGTTGCTATCATATACCCAAGCCTTGTCCCCAAGCTGTAGCAGGGAGTGCTGAGATGCAGGTCTCTTTCTAAACTCCCTTTGTTCCAAGGACATGAGAGAAGAAAAAGATCATTCTGTAGCAATGGAGCCGGGAGTGAAGAAACATTGTAGAACTTGTCTGAGCACACATAGTAACACTGGAAAGAAACTTGTGTCTTGGATGGTCCCCGGGGCCTTCTCTACCACTTCCTCATTTTCCTTTATTAGTTGCTTATTTAAAAGTTAGGAGCAGGGCTGAGGGTGTAACTCAATGGTAGAACATTTGCCTAACATGCACAAGACCCTGGGTTTAATCCCCAGCACCACAAAACAAACAAACCATCCCCCACAAAAACCAAAAGCAAAACAAATAAAAGGTAGGGACAAAGAAGTCTGCACAATGAGATTCATTCCTGCATTAGCTACAATAGCAAAATTGAAAACAATTTAAATGACACTAGGGGGTGGTTAAGAAGAAATATGGTCCGTTCATTCTAAAAATATCTATATATTTAAACCAATAGTTTTAAAAAGTTTCCAATGACTTGGGAAAGTGTTTAAAATAGAAATTATTTTCTGGTTCTTCTTCACCTTCCTGACTTGTACACCTGTGGTACTCCAAGTGTGGTCTACCCGCCAAGGGCATCATCTAGAAGCTTGAGAGAAATGCAGAATCTCAGGCCCCAGCCCTGCTGACTCATATTTTGCATTGTAACAGCATCTTCAGATGATTCACAGCACATTGTCATTTGAAAAGTACCCACAGGAGTAAGAAGTTCTCAAAGATTTTGCCCTCAGACATCTCTACACTAAATGTGTTTGCACCCCAAGTTAGTGATCCTTGTACCTGGTGAAATATTAAGTTTCTGATATGATTAGCCTGAGATGCAGCTTTGGGTACTGGCACTTATGTAAGCACCTCAGATGTTTCAATAATACAGACAAGGTCAATATCCACTGTCTACAGGATACAACTTTAAGAAAATTGATAATTCCAAATTTCATATTCCATGTGATATTATTTATGGAAAAATTTGTAGAAGAAAATATACAAAAATATTACACATGATACAAACAGAAGTGAGTTTTTTTTTTTTTTTTTTTGAGGGGGTGGGGGCTTGGTTTCTGATATATTTCTCTCTAGTCACAAATCTCAAGCCACAGATTTAGCTATGTAAAAATTGCTAATTTTACTTTTACAAGCCACAATTTAATTTCTACTATAAGCCCCAGTCTTCTTCTGATACAAACTTCTCAGTCAGTGCAGAGAGATCTCAGACAAATCAAGATTTGCTCAGTTAAGCTCCCACTACCTCACAGTGGCATTGTGACAATTAGGAAAAGCACCCCCTGCAGGCGGATGCAGCCCCACACCAGTGCTCCTAGTGCGATGGGCAAAGCATAGCAAGCTTTGTGCCTCTGCCTGCTTCTGGAGCTGGGTGTCCTGTGCCTTGAACAGTCTGCATTTCTGTGTGTTGTGGTTCTGAGATCACCTAATTTAGGACTCCATTTCTTCATTCAACCTTTTAGGTAAATTCTTCAAGCTTTCATGGTGGCACTGGATTGGGAGAGAGTCAAGGAAGGCATGAAGTCCTTGTAATCTTCACCAATGACACTGTCCTCATTAAGATGCCCTCATTCCCATCAGCCTCCAAGGGAGCTGGTTGACCAGACTGGGCTGGAGCCACTTTAATGGTCCAAAATTTCTCTGGGCCAGGTTCTGTCTTAGAGAACCCTTCTGGGAAATACCTGGCTGCTGCATGAACCTTGTAGGGAACAGGAAACACCAGGCCAACTCAGCCCCATCTGCCTGGGTAGTCCTTGCAGCTATCACTCATGTGACATTTGGGGGACTGTTAATGCTTGCTGCCCTCCTAAGCCATACCCAGATGTCCCAAACCTTCCTGTGGGTTTTTGCCATCTCTCACTTCCCGAAGACTGGCTGGCGGATGGGCAGGGATGGACAGACACAGAGCCTCTTTGTCCTTGTATTCTTTATGTTTTCTACCCAGGGAATCTTCTGCTCCTCTGGGGCAGGCAAACTGCTTCTTCTGTGGTCTTGTAGTCCTCCAAGTCTGGGCTTAGCCATTGATTTCATGTCCTGATTTAGAACTCAAAACTTTGATTCTACTCAGTAAAATTCATTTCCTCTGCTTTTCTCTAATTTCAACCCTACCTGGCCCAAATGAATGGGGGGAGGGAAGGGAAGGAAAATGTTAAGGAAACATGGAAAAAAAAATGTTGATTAACATCTCGAAATACCATCTTGCTACAAGTACCTTCCATATTTTCTACAATCAAATTTTGTAATAAAAATAAAGCTTTAGAAATATCTCATGAGATTTTTTTTAATTGATAAGTTCACGTTTTTGTGACACTCTCCCTCTTCCAGATGGAAAGACAGCTGATAGTTAACACTTACTGAATACTTATACTTTGTCGTGAACTACTGAAAGTGCTCATGACTGGATCATGAGGCCTGACCTCATCACTGGATTAATCCATTTGATGGATTAATAATTTGAATGAATTTACTGGGAAGTGGTAGAGACTGTAGGCAGGTGGGGCATGGCTGGAGGAAGTAAACCAGTAGGGGCAGGACCTTGGGGACTATATCTTTCTCTGGCCCTTTCCTTACTCTGGTTTCTGGCTGCCATAAACTGAGAGTTTTCCTCCACCACATCCTTCCTCCATGATGTTCTGCCGTGGGAGCCCGCTGAAATTCTGAGCCAAAATAAACCTTTCCTTCTTGAAGTTGTTCTTTTCAGGTATTTTGGTCACAGTGATGAAAAGCTGACTAACACACTATGATATCATCACCAACTTTGAGATGAGAAAAAAAACTGAGACATAAAGAGGTTTAGGAACTTGTCCAAGGCCTCACATTTTGTGATTGGTGGGCCTCACTTGGGAGTCAACTCTGGCATTTGCCTGTAGAGAAGAAAAGGAGGCTGCTCTGCTGTGCAGTCCTGGTCATAATCCCCAAAGGCATCATCTGAATGCCGTAATCCTGAATGTTGAAATCCTGAAAGACCAAAATCCCTGTAGTCAAAATGCCCAAATTCACAATCTCAAAAGATTAAAATCTCAAATGTTGAAAAACTCAATTCTCATGAGGAAGTGGATTGGGGAGGCTGTTCTTTCCAGCTGATGAAATTACATGAGCTTTTTATGAATCCGAGCTACATTTGTTTGAAGAAGCCATGAAGTTATTGACTGATTCAAAAATAATTCTGGGCACAGTAGGATAAGAAGGCACAAAACAGTATTGCTGTTCCATCACAGAATTGTTTCTGCCAGTTGTTTCTGTGGTGTGTATTTGAGTGCATGCAGAATGGATTTCCATGTGCCCCAAACAGAGAAGCATGGCATGAAAGATGGAAAGATTTAATAGAGAATTTTCACATGGGTGTATATCAAATCATAGAAGAATTTCAAAGAGTAGTATCACATAAAATGTAGTGAGTAGAGCCATTTCCAAAAATGGAAAAGACAAAAAAAAAAAAAAAAAAAAAAAGCAGCTATTCATTGTGATGCAAGACTTTTAAAAAAAAGTTAATTATTATGGAAGTTGGCTAGCTTTTACAGTCTACCTGTATGCAATGGTCCATAATAAAACTCTAGACACACCCTGTCCGCTAGACACACACACACATACATTACACACACACCCCACTTTAAAAAGTTTGAAACATGGCCTCACTAAGTTATCCAGCTAGCTGGCCTGAAACTTGAGATCCTCCTGTCTTGGTCTCCTGAATTAACTGGAGTTACTAGATGTATGCCACCATGCCCAGTTGGAATTATTTAGAACACAAGGGAGCTTAACCACTGCTCCACATCCCCAGTTTTTTGTTTTTTTTTAATATTATTCTGAGACAGGGTCTCACTAAGTTACTGAGGGGCCTCACTAAATTACTGAGGATGATCTTGAACTGGCGATCCTCTTGCTTCAGCCTTTGGAGCCACTGGGATTATAGGCATGCACCACTGGACCTGACTTGGAATTTTCTTTTTATATGATTCTGCTTTGGTTTTTTGAAAAGTTTTTCTCCACTTATTTAAAATTGTCAGCATCATTTTATAATGTGCTCCATTATGTATTTTATCTTCACACCATTTCCAATATCGGAGGTATAAATCATGTAAAGACTTTTAGAAGTTTGCAAATTTCTCTACAAAAGTACATTATTACAATGTCGGCTTTTTTTTTTTTTTTTTTTTGCGTAAACAACAAGCATGTATGTAAAAATGTCGAAACATCCTCAACAAATAAACAAATGTCCCCTTGTATATCTGCCTTTGTGAAAGATAAAATTTCTTGAGTACTCAGCTCTTTGGGTCACTGCACATGAGATGATAACCTATCATAGCTTTTGGTTTATCTCTTCAGAGGACCTAGGGTTGTCCACATGGTATTTCAGATAACTTCTGTTACAAATCTGGGTGCATACAATTACCAGTCTTAGGGGTGTGTGTTTTTACACTTCACATTCTGATCCATTTTTTGAATGAATTTGGTTCTGCTTATAAATCTTATACCTCTGGGATTATCATTACCTGAGTGTTTATACTTGCAAAAATATTTATGTTCTCATTGCCTATTTTATTATGTAAAAAAGTGATATAGGAGTCTTCTGTCACGTTTTTATGTTTCTCAAATAAACTCCTTTTTAAATTCTTAAATATTATTTTAAAATTTAAATATTATTTAAATAGTAGTTTATAGTAGTTTAAAATCACTTTAAAATTGAAATGTTTTAGAATAATTTTAAAATTATTTTTTTCCAGAATTATATTCTTGATATTTTGATTTTCTAGGATTTCAACATTTGGGATTATGGTATTGAGTCTTTGGGGTTTATTATCCAAATCCTCTGCTCTTCACTCTTACCCATGTGCCTAGTTTTCATGATCAAAGATGCAAAGATTCTTAGCAGCCCACTTGAAGTCCAGAGGTAGCAGCCTTCTCTCCATTACATATCTATAGTGAATATTTATTTTTAAAAAAGTTATTGGTAGTATTTCTGCAGGTGATCTGATATCTGGTATTTGGAAAGACAAGGTTTTGATAAGAATCTGACACTGGTGTTGGCTCATTGCTCATAGGAAGCCTGGTTTCCTTATACAGTTTTGTTGATCAAAATGGATTGAGTTCTATAAAACCCAAGGCAGGATGAGAAGCACATCATTTATTCCTGGGTGCTTGCTGGCGTTTGTGGAGACTTTCAGGAGCAATACCTGGGGAACAGGAGAGTTTTGTGCTAACTTCATCTTTCCTGGTGGGAAGACAATTTCAAAGTCACATACTCATGAGATCACTGAAAACCAGCAGCTGGGAAATTCTAGTGTGGGGAAAAATACAGGGGGAAATGCTTCACCCATGGGCATTTGGTTGGACGCACATGAACCTCCCCAGATGTTTGAGAATTTCCTTGAGAAACAGCTGGTCTGGAGATGCCACATATATCAATTCTGAATACACAATAGTTTTTGTTCTCTCTTCTGCCTTGGAGTTTTGAACTCTGTTATGGTGTCTTAATCTGTTTTCTGTTGCTATAAATGAACACAACTGTGTTAGTCAACTTCTCATTGCTGTGACAAATACCTGAGAAAAACAACATAAAACAGGAAAGATTTATTTTGATTCATGGTTTCAGTCCATGGTTGACCAACCCCATTGCTCTGGCCTGAGGTGAGCAGAATATCATTGTGGAAAGGCATAGAAGAGAAAAGCTGCTCAGCTCATGGAAGCCAGTCGGGAAGCAGAGACAAGAAGGGGCCATGGACAAGATATAGTCCCCCGGTGCACATCCCCAGTGACCTACTTCCTCCAACTATGTTCCACTGTCCTACAGTTTCTACCACCTCTCAATCATTCATTCAGCAATCAGTGGGTTAATCTATTGATGGCATCAGAGTACTTATGATCCAATCACGTCTCAAAAGCCCCACGTCTGGACATTGATGCATTGGGAACCAAGTCATTAGAACATGAGCCATGGGGGGATATTTCAGATCCAAACAGATGAGTAATTTATAAAGAATAGAGGTTTATTCAGTTCACAGTTCTGGAGGCTGGGAAGTTCAGGAGCTTGATGCTGGCATCTGCTCTGCACCTGGCCAGAGGTTTCCTGCTGTGTCATAACATGGCAGAGGGCATCACAGGACCAGACAGAGCAAGCATGCTAACCTGGATCTCTCTTCCTCTTCTACAACCACTAGTGCTAACACGGAGGCCCCAGTCTCATGACCTCAGCTGATCCTAATTACCTCCCAAAGGTCTTATTTCTAAATAACATCTAATAACATCTAAATTTGGGGACTGAGTTTTTAACGCATGAGTTCGGGGGACACATTTAAACTGCAGCATACAGTTTGGCTGTAGGCTTTCCTTTCTGTATTATTTTGCTAGGACTATCATAATAAAATACCACAGATTGGGTGGCTTAGACAGTAGAACTTTATTTTCTTTCAGTTCTAGAGACCTGAAGTCCAAGATCAAGGTGATATGAGACTTTTTTTTCTGGTTAGGTCTCTCGTCTTGGCTTTGCAGTCAGCTACCCTCTTGGCTGTGCCCTCACGGGGCTCTTTCTCTGTAAATGGAAAGAGATACATTTCTGATGTCTCTCCTCTCTCCCCCCCCCCCTTTTATAAAAGCACCAGTCCTATCTATCAGGTTAGGATCCTTCTTTTAGGATCTCATTTGAATTTAAATACTCACTAAAGTTTCTGTCTCCAAATTTAGTCACACATTGAATTAAGGTTTCAACACTGGACATTGCGTGGCGGGGGTGGTGGAGACACAATCTAGCATATAATGCTTTTTTCTTACAAAAATATTTTTGATCACCTATTATGTGTTGGGCTCTATGTTAGGGGCTAGGAGTAATAATTTATGAAAACATAGAGATTGACTCCATTGGGTAGTGAACAGGATGCTCTGGAAACAGATACATGAGGTGTTAATTCCTGTGAGGCCTTTGCTGTGGCTATACCCTCAGCAAGCTCATTCTACAAATATTATGAGTGGGAGGTGGTAGAACTATTTTTTGATGTAGCATTACACATTACAAAGCCCTTGAAGGTATTGATTACTGGACAAGTATGAAGAAAAAAATGGGGATACACAGGCACCTAGACCCAAAGACTTTTAAGCTTTTTGTTAGCTGCAACTAAATCTAAATTGTTCCCAGCTTGGTGACTTAACCTCCACACTGCGGCCCCAAATGTCCTTGAATTTGATACTTGAAATTGGCTTCAGTACTCGTGGTTAAAGTCAGCAAAGAACAAGAAGCCTGGGGGTGCAATTATAGACAGTTTACCACTGGGGGGTGCTCAGGTTTTCCTCTCCTTACAAGAGGAGACCCTGAAGACCTAAATAGGATGTTAGAGTGGAGCATTCAGTATGGTATTTTGGGGAAGAAGGGGAGAGAGAGGCTAAATCTGTTTGTGTTGTCCAGTGAGAGGCAATAAAGACCTAGTTACTCAAGTAGTAAAATAGTATGTATTAACCTGGTTGCCACCTCTGTGAACCTAGAAGGCCCAGTGGTTAACTGACGTACGCTAGCTCAGGCTACAGTTCCTAAACAAATTCACTGTGAGGTGACTTTCTTGTGTGAGTGTGGTTTGCATCACAAGGGAGACAATATTATGCACGAACACATGTAACACACACACACACATTCTGACTGACTTAAATACATTGACATACTATCTGAATATTGCTTCAGGTTGAAAACTGGGTTGTGTCCAGATCATGTCATTTTTCAAAATAAAGCTGGAGATAAATGCTGCCTATATTCAGAAAGCTTTTAGATTTCACTTTAAATGTCAGTGACATCTCAGTCTAGGCTGCCAAAATTCAGGAGACTGAGTCACCAAGCTGGGGATAATGATTACAGGTAACACCAAGACCCAGGTCCCAGACATCCCTTAACCTCTCCCTACCTCAGATAGAAATTTGTGGCTCATGGCCACTACTAGGATTTGCTAGTACTCCTCATGCTCTCTGGGCCTGCCTTTTTCAAGATCTTCCTGCTTCTGTAACCAGATTTCTTCCCTTCTTATAGTATGTATTATGGGATAAGAAGATCAGAACTATGATGTCAGGTTCCCTCAGAGCATCCTTGACCTGGATTTTCCACTATGTCTTCATTTGCAGGAGATGATAGTTATGGGCAGATGTTATACTGAAGGCCAGGACGCATTCATCCCCCAAGAAAAGAAAACTTTGTTGTGGGTCAGGTACTGGGCTTGATCTTTCTGTGTCATTCTCTCATGTACTTTTTATGACCTATATGGGGGGTGTACCTCTATTTTGCAGATGAGATCAGGCCAGAGAAGTTAAGTACCTTTCACACAAATCTGGGATTTGAAAACAGACATTCTAAGTTCAAACTTACCATATTTTCTATTCTTGGCTACAAATTTACCAACTACTTTGCCAGAGCAACCTAAAATCTTTCTCCCTATTTTTTGGCTTCTCCTTGTAATGAGGATCTTGTAATGACAATGACTCTGCCTGATGATGATAATGACAACACTGGCTAACTTTTATCGATCATATTATTATTACTGTATTATCACTTATTATTAGGTTAAGCAATGTGCTAAACCACAAGCCTTTATTATCTTCAATTCTCATAACAACTCTACCATGGTGTTAGTATTATTATCACCATTTTGTAGATGAAGCATGTGAAGCTTAGGAATGTTAAGAAACTTGAATGAAGTTATAAAACTACCAGTTGGTAAAGTCTGGATTTGAATCTGGTCTATATAGAAGTTCTACTATTTAAACCACTATGCTATACTGTACAGAGTCTTAAGTCAAAGGAAAAATACTCAGGGTTATAGTACTATTCATTGAATTCTTTAAAAATAGCAAAAAGGGGAGCAGTCATATCTTGATGCGGCATGGTATAATGATGCAGCTGGAAAAAATGCTTACACTCTAAAACAGGAAGCTTTCTGACCTTTTCTGCTTAGAAAAATAATCAACTCTGATTATTTTCATTTATTCTGTTCTTGAGTTGGGAATTCCAGGAGTTCCAGTTGTGATTGCATAGGAAGTCAACCTGGACTGCTATTGTTGGTCAGGAGCCTGTTTCATCATTTCTGTAACCAGTCAGTGGACTTATCACTAGGGATCTAGTTCATGGGTATTTCTGGTTCAGTGAATGCCTTCAAGTAATTAAGGTTGAGGGAATGAATGACTATTTTATTGCCAACTGCTAGCATCTGGCTGTAAAGCAATACAAAGGGTAGTGATCAGGGGAAAGTGGAAGTGTGGCTAACACTGAACTTGAGTTTATAGGTCCTAGCACACTGAACGTGAGAGCCTCCTAGTTACACTGTTTGGGATGAAGCAATTGAGCCCCTGATCACCAGCACCTTGAAATGAATCAATCAGATAACAAACCAGATCTCAGCAATTACTCAATACTCTCTGCAGTAATGTTTTTAATCCTCCCCCCAAAGTTTGAGTGTTTTCCTACCAAGATTGCAAAGAACAAACACAAGGATGTGTTCCTGAGCAAGGAGCGATCATACAGGTGTTATCTGCATATCTGGAATGGGAGCAGTTCTGCTAATTGGAGAGCAGAACACGCGGAGTCTTGGAGGATTCATTAAGGAGAAAGGATTGAGCGAACAGGGTGCTGGTCATGGCCATCATCCCAAGGCAGGAGTCCAAGGAGGAGAACTCACTTTAATTCCCTAGGGGGCAGCAATGAACAAGGATTTAGAAGACCTAAGGGTGTGGTATCTCAGGAAAGAGTACCTTTCAGGGAGAAGCTAAATTTGCCATCTGGCTTAAGATTCTGGGTGGGTGGTAAGGGATGTGGGAACGGAAGGCAACGTAGAACATTGCAGTGGGGAGTTATAATCAACGTCTTCACTAAGTTCAGCTCTGTCACTAGCTGGCTGTGACCTAGGGACAGCTCTTCTGTCAGCATCCTCCACTCTGTTTCCTTATCCCCATCCTCATCCAACAAATGAGGTTGGACATGAGGTCATCTGTAAGTACCATTAGACATTCTATGACTCACAATTTGATGATGCCTCTGGCATATTCATTGTCCTCTTTACAATGAAAGAACTTGATTACACTTGTAGAGGCTGTACAAGGGAGGGTGGCATGTGTGTGTTCCAGAGACAGGCAATATGCCACTGTCCTTTTAACAGTGTTGTCTCTCTAGACAATGTGCTGCCCTTTGCAAACTAGAACAATGTTGCTGTCCTAACATTAGCATAAGTGTTTTTTTATGTGGTTCTTAACATGGTTGGCTCGCCTATCACTCCTGCTCCATCAGATCCCCTTGCTCTCCAGCAGCTGTGCCTGTATACAACAGCTTTTAGCACTGTCTTCCAGCTAAGTAAGCTGTCACTATGCCATAATAGTTATAATATCTCTGCTCTTTTACTATGTGCCAGGTGCGGTGCTAATATATCTCACATACATAGATCTCTTTTATTCTACCTTTGAATATCTTTTAATTATTGTTTAAACAAAACAGCTTTTTTTTTTTTTTTTTTTTTTGGTACTGGGGATTGAACCCAGGGCCACTTAACTACTGAGCTATATCCCTAGTGCCCCTCTTTTTTTGTATTTTAGTTAGACACAGGATCTCAGTGAGTTGCTTAGCACCTCACTAAGTTCTGAGGCTGGCTTTGAACTCATGATTCTCCTGTCTCAGTCTCCCGAGCTGCTGGGATTATAGGCATGCACCACCACATCTAGCACAAAACAGTCTCTTAAGTCAAATTCACCTCAATAATAACTGACATATACAGTGGACCTATTTGAGGTCCTTTACCTATTTGTTCTATTTAATCTTCAAAACAACTCTATGGATTAATACCAGTATTTAGTATTTTTTTTTTTTACTAGATGGATATTGAGGCCTGTAGAGGTTAAACAACTTGCCCAAGATCACAAAACAGTAAGGTAGAGGAACCAGGATTTAAAGCCTGATAACCTGGCTCTAGGACCCTCCAAGATAACACTTTTAAAAGAGGGCAGGTCATTCATACATATTATTCTTATTTTTCCCCACTACATTAAAAATAGACATTTATTTGTTTGTTTTTCTGATTTAGTAATTTGTTACAGAGACAGTCTAATTTAACTTTATTCTCTTCCTAGGATTTACAAAGTGGGAATGTCATCACAATTACAAATCACATTGCAACCCTACTAAGACAATGTGATGCCCCACTTACATTTCAGCATTTTTTAAAAATCAGTACTAGAGGTTGGAAACAGCTATTTTGTGTGCATATGTGTGAGATCATAAAGGAAATACTCATTGGAAGGTAGAGAAATATCACTAGGGGAACAGAGGCAGATGCCTTTGGGAACAGGTTGCAGTATGTCCAAAGGGGGAAGTAATAAGGATAAATGTAAAGATTTATAAAAATAAATGTAAAGATTCCCATGACTTGCACAAGCTCTTTACAATGGAGCACAGAGATGAGGAACAACAAGGCTGTCTGGATGACTGGAGTGTCAACTTCGAAGTCCAAGGTAAGCCTGGTTGCTCTTTAAAGAATATGGTGAAGTTAAGGTCACACTGGAGAAGTCCCAGTAAGTTTCGTATGGCTGACGAAAACCCTCCAACTATGCTTCTCAGACTTTTGATTTTGACTATAGGAGAACTGGTTCACTTTATAGATATCTCATTTAATATCCTTTTGGAGGGTTTTCTCTGTGGAGTTGGGCTGGTGTTACAAATTGGTGTCTCCATTTTTGAGATGGAGAAAATGAGTCTTGGGTGAAGCTAGTTGCTGGTCACCACAGACTAATGCAACCAGCTCAGCACCCAGTAGAATCCTTTCTCCTTACTGAAGTCTTAATCGACTCAAATGTTTGTGTGATGTCTTTGTGGGGTCAAGGTGAGCAGAGAATATGGCTTCTGCATATTTTGTTCAGTATTCATGCATCTCAGAGGTGTTCTGAATTCAGTCTCAGAGCCAGATTGGCCATCAGCCATTGATTTCAGTTTCTCTAGGGGGAAGACTCGCTGAGCAGCCAAGGTTTTTATTCCTGAGGAATTTAAATCACAATTTATTTCTGTTCCTCATGGGAGAAACAAGCAAAGGCTAATCTCCTGGCTGTGAGAGTTTATTACTTACCCAATACCATTTGGAGCACACTGTCCTGGGCTCAGTGATTTTTGGCAAGTTAACAAAGTTTCTCTTCATCATCAAGCTATTTGAGCTGCAGCTGTGCTGACTGAAGGTTCATGCTTCTCACATAGAACCTCCTCCATAGTTGGTCCTTGAAGGATGTTGGCAAAAAAAAAAAAAAAAGACATGTTAATCACAGGAACACCTGTGGTGCCAGAAAGGATTAGAAATAAAGGCTGTTTGAGATCTGACCTTGACTGCTTTAGAGTCTTGTCAATACCCTGAGCTCTTTTCTTGGGAGAGAGCTATTGAAAGGATTCTGTTGATTTAGTCTCACCCAAATTTCTGGAGGAGTTCTGGGACAAGGGACCTAGCTAGGAGACACTGCCTATCACTCTCACCATATAAGATGAATTGACTTACTAGGGTGTTTTGGGAGTCTTAGCAAACAAACAAACAAACAAACAACAACAACAAAACCCTGATAATTTTATCATTCTTTGATCTGAAGTCTTTGGGCTATTCCCAAAAGACTGCCCTCATTGCCTTTAGTCGAACAGGTAACAATAAGAATTATCCATGTTTCTCACAGTACCACTTGGCTCTTCCAAACACACAATTTCTTGGAATTTACATCACAGTTCTACAAGGTAGGTTATTAGTATTTCTATTTTGACATCTAGACAACAAAGATTAGGGAAGTTAAATGACTTGCCTGAAGCCACACAGATGACAAACAACTGTCTTGATATTTGAATGCAGGTGTTCCAAACCCAGGGCCCAAGTGCTTTTAGTCTGAATGTACTGCCAATCCCAAACCCACAGTAAGCACCCAGGTTAAAGTTTTCTTTATGGCATCCCTCTATCATCTTTCTCTATTCAGGGAATAAACTCCCCAGTACCTGACTTCCCTGAAAGCCAACTTTCAGAGTTGCCTCCAGTTCCATCTTGGCTCTCTTATTCTCCTCACCCAGTTTGAAGTCAAGTGTGCAGGCTGCTGATGTTTTCCTTCAGGACATCTTTGAAATAGGGAGAAAGCACGCGTCTTGCCTCACTGGGAACCGAAGGAGGAAGGCCCGGATGATCACGACAGTTCTCATCCAACTCAGGTGTGTCAGATTTTCAGTAGTGCAGAGATGCATGTGGCTCAGGACCCGCCATCTCTCCCTGGGAGGCTGCTGCATTTCTCCTCCTTGGACCCACCAGGGTCCCCCTCCAATCCACCTCATGGATCAGCAAATGTGGCCTCACTTGCCTACTCTGCTGGCTATGTCAAGGTGAGGTCCAGAGTGCTCACTTCCAAATCAAGCTTCCCTATAGCTCACGTCCTTTCTGTTTTTAACCCAACAATCACTCCTTTATCTCAGGTCCATTGGTCCTCAGCAGTGGCAATATTGCCCCCTAGAAGACAATTTGAAAAATTTGGAGGTGACTTTATTCTTCCTAGTCTGATTTGTGTCACATAACACATATTTTTATTACAAATTATTTTCCTTTTATTGCTCCCTCATATAATAATTGGTCTATCACATTGTCTTAAAATATGAATCCAAATAAGTTATGTTTTCTGTAAATTTCTTTTTTTAAATTCTTTTTTAGTTGTAGATGGACACAACACCTTTATTTTATTTATTTATTTATTTTGTATATGGTGCTGAGGATCGAACATAGTGCCTCACACATGCTAGGAGAGTGCTGAGTCACTGAGCCACAGCCCCGGGCCCCATCTGTAAATTTCACTTAGGCAGGGTAAAGGGGCAATAAGAAATACTGATTGTAAAACAGAGCTTTGGCTTTTGTAGGTTTGAAAACCATTGATCTAGTCCTTATTCCTCCCCCAGGTCAACTATCTTTGGTCCACTACTGGGTTTTTTTGTTTGTTTATTTTTCAGGATATACCATGAGCTTCACATTCTGGACTTTTTTCTCTTCTGAGCACACTGGGCCAGTATTCTAGTAGTTTCTGATCACCTCCACTTCTACAGTAATTGGAAGAACTTCAATGACTTTAACCAGTCCTATGCTGATCATTTTTTTTTTCCAGAACACTTTTTTTCCTGTTTGTTTTGCTAGGTGAAAAACATACCTCTCTTGCAGTAATACTTTGAAGATTAAATGAGATGATGTACTAAAGTGCTAGTAGAAGAAACAGAACTAGTGAACACTAATAAATATTTGGACCTTTCCCTAGACTTTATATCTTTTCCTTTTTAAAAATTACTTCCTTAAGATAAATTCCTAAGGTTGAAATGATGACTGAATAAAGTAGGTACATTCTTATACACATATATGTATGTGTGTATGTGTGCATATATGCAAAGTGTGTATGTGTGTCTCCAAATAGTTTTCCAGAGCGTTTTAGCAAACCAGTTGATGAGGTTGCTAGCAGTGTATGTCAGTTTTACTAAAATCTCCAGGTTTAGGAATTATATTTTTAAGTATATTAATGTTATAGATATTTATCTGATAAACATGTGTTTGCCTGTTACAAGAGCTTAATCTCCACTGAGCTATGATTCTTATAGATACACTTAACATTGATATTATGCAATGAAAAATATTGAGCTTTGTCTAGTTTTGTCTGTTGGGTATGTATTTGTGGGCAGCACCTGCCCATCATTTTGTTCTTTCCTACTGTCTTTGAGTGAAACATTCACTCTGCTCAAGGCTGAGCATGAATCTATGTGGACAAATGTTCACTGGACTTCATTTCTGTAACCTTTTTTAGTTCAAAAATTGCAGTTGTGGAAAAAAGAGGAAAGGAATGTATGAAAAACATGCACATCTTTCCTACATAATGGCTGTTGAAAAAGAATTTCTTCCTTCTTGAATATGATTTACTTGGTTGTAGGAATGAGAGGATCTCACCCTTAGCTTGGAAAAAAATTATGTCCTAGTGTATTAACATCTCTCTGGATCTCTGAGGAATTTTATAGTAGGGAGTGTCAGAATGACATTTGGGAAGGAGAAAGAAGGTTAGTGGGAAGGTAAAGGGAGGATGGGTAGAGATTTCCATCACTGAAAACTCCAGGAATTCTGTACCAGAAGGACTAACTTAGCATTTGATTCAGTTCTGCGTCCTTATCAATTCTTAAAGCTGGAAATTACAGGGCTTCCCTAAACAGGAAACAGGAATCTGGTGAGAGGTACAGAGTCAGAAGGACTCCTCATAGAAGGGACAACTCCTTGACTTTTGAATGCCCAGAGTAGGCTTCAGGGTTATGGGACTGACCAATGACAGCACATGTAGTCGAAGAAAAGTTGATGCTGAGGCACAACAAACTCAAAAGAGAATTATTTTAGGGTTCATTAACTCCTTGAAATCCAATGCAGAATTGTATTTGTGCATACATAAAGACTTCAGGGAGATGTCTATAACTTTTGTCAGATCTTCAAAAAGATTTGTGACTCAAAATATTAAGAACCAACTAAATGTGAAATATGATCCAATTCCGAAGGAGGGGAGGGAAAGTACATAGCAAACCAGCATCCTTAGTTAACTTGTGGGGAATAAGACTGGCTAGAGGATGGAGACTAAATTTTTTAAAGAACTGCTTCTTGGTATTGTTTGACTTAGAAAAATGAGAATATATTACTTTTAGAATTTAGAAAAGTTTAAAAAAGAAGAAAAAAAATCTCCAGTCGAAACAAAGAAGAGCCACTCCACAGCGTCCTCTCTGAGTGGCAACTTAATGGAAAAGCCACCTACAGAAGGATCTATCCATGGAGGCAGAGACAAAGGGCGGTCCAGGGTAGGCGGAGGAGGGAACTGGCAGCAGGGTCAGGAGGGCTCTACCTGCCTCTCTTTCTGCCTTTCTCTCTCTCATTGAAAGTAACAAAGTAGAGAAATAACTGGTTCCCTGTTAGAAGCGTGGGACGGATTCTCTCTAGAACTTTCCATGGATTTCTTCTAAATGAAGGGATTAGATCTTGGGGGCTGAGAGTGACCTCAGCAAGACAGGCTTCTCCCACCCTGGGGAGGAGACTGAGCTGTCTCCTGATTCCCAGTTTTATACCCTGGCTTTGATATACAGGTTGTAAACACAGCACCCTTTTCAACTCAAAGACAAAACAGCCTTCTGGTATCTTTGGGAATAGTCACATTTGCACCGCAAAGCCTGTTTGAAATGAAATGGATGGTTGTCCTAACAATACGTGGTTTAAAAAAAAAAAAAGCGTTGGGCTGGGGATGTAGCTCCATTGGTTGGTAGAGTGCCTACCTCCATGCACAAGGCCCTGGATTCAATCCTCAGCACTGGGGTGGCAGGCAGTGGGGGGTGGTGGTGTCAGGGAGTGGTTACCTGTGTGAAAACCAGATTTAGATTTTTGATGAAGAATTCATTTTTAGGTGTTTTTAAGGAAGTAGGGAAAATATTCTGTCCACTAAGAAGACTTCAAAACAGAGAAAGAAAATTCAAATACACTGTTTTACTTATTTATTTTTTAAGTATCTATCTACATATTTACTTATTTGTAAGGTGATCAGAAGAAGCAAATAGACTCTGAAGCCTTAACCTACTGTAAGGAAAAAGAATTGTTCTGAGATTGAATCTGAATTGCAATTGACATTTCTGATCACCAGGCAGTCTCTTAAAGGAGGGAAGAAAATTCTTCCCCATTTTCCTTCTTTAGTAGAAACAAAGCTTTCACATGCTTTGGATTATTCATTTGAGAGATTTTTCTTCACGAAAAGGCAAGTCAGTGATTAGGCTTTCCATTCACATATGGAAGGATGCCTGATTGGCGCACAGCTGCTCCATGAAAATAAGGGCACATGTCGTTTATTTGTGAACAAAACATTCTCACTTTCTCAAGTTGGAATGAGGAGCAGAGACTTAAAGGGTAGAAGCGTAGCTAATTCCCAAGGAGCTGCAAACCCTACAAACCCTCAAAAACTGACAGGTTTCCCCAGGACTGTGAGAGCATTTGTCCATGAGATTTGGAAAAATGTCCTCTCCACAGTTTTCCTTAAGGGGACAGATTTAAACTTGAGATAGACCATACAAATTAAGTGGTGAGTATTTCTCTGAGTCTTAGGAAATTGTCTTAATTTCTTTAAGTTACACTCAGACTAGCAAACTAGAGTGTGGGCAGGTCTGCCCCTTAATTTATGCAGCACCTGGGTAACAGTACTACGGAAGCCACCACACTGGGAGTCATAACTAGCAATACTGTAGTCTCCCCTTATCTACGGGTACATGTTCAAAGATCCCCCCGCCAAACCCACAGATAGATACCTGAACCCATGATAGTACTAAAATAGTACCAAGCCCTATTTTTCTTCCTATACATATATATGTATGATAAAGTTTAACTTATAAATTAGGCATAGTAGGAGATTAACAACAATAATACAGTAGAACAATTATAATAATATACTAAAATAAAAGTTATGTGCATGTCATCTCTCTTTCTCTGACTATCTCATCCTCTTCTTGTGATGACATGAGATGATACTGTGCCTACGTGAGGAGATGAGATGAGGTGTATGACATAGGCATTATGACATAGTGTTAGGTTACTGTGTAAATATTATTTAAATACAGGCATTGCAATACTGAGACAGTGGATCTGGTAGCCAAAAAGCCTATCAAGTTCAAATTCCTAGGAAAAATAATCAGATTACACCAGATAGTCACCATTATTAGTATGGGGCAGAACTCTCATGCCAAATCATGGTCTTTTCCTCAGCTTAAACAGTGGTACACAAAATAGCCATCAGGGACCTCTCTGTGGCTGCTGCCCTCCCTGTGTCTGAAGCTGGTGGACAACCCTCTGGTATAGCCATGCAAAGTGATTTAGAATGAGCAGGCATTTTGCAACTTAGATGGAAGAAATACATAGGGACAAAGAGGTTCATATGTAATGATATTAAATTCCTATTTACGGGACATGGAAGCTCATTAAATTCATGTTTTTAAACTAAAAATGAGAAAATTATCCTTTTTCTCCTTTAAAGTCAATATGTATGATTTGTTTACAGAAGCATTGAGTGACCTTTGGTCAAGCAGTTGATTTAAGTGCTTTGAACCTCATCAGCTGTGCAATGGGGCTGTACTTCAGGGAGTATCAAATGAGGGTCTGGTAAGATAATAGCCATTAAAAGGTTTTGTGTTCTGATGATGCAAACGGTTCTTGCTGTGTCTATAACAAGAATATACATCACTCAGCAAGACGTTCAGGGTCCTTTAAAATCCCTCTTTCTTGGCCTTGCTCTATGCTTCTGGTGTGCCTTTGGGAGTCATGTGGGTGCTGGAGTCTCAGGGGTCCCACCTTCTCCACAACCTGAATCCGTTAGGAGGTCTTCCTGGAGGCCAGACATAAGCCCAGTAGGATTTCTATGTGGTGGTTTCTCCCACAGGCAACCCTGGGTGCTGGGTCTGAACATAAGCCCCTGGAATGGCTTAAGGAAGGTCATGGCCATTTCATGCCTTGGAGGTAACAGCCTGGCCTGAACCAGGAGGGAAACAAACCGCCAGACAGAAGGACACTCCTCTGACAAGGTAAGAAAGTCACTGCCAAAGGATCTTCAGCTCCTGTTCTGAGAAGGATTCAATCTCCAATTGTGATTTATAACCTTTCTAGTATGAGAGACTCAGACTTTCATGCCTGGAGAAATAAATGATTCTGCAGCCTCAGATGTTGCCCACACAGTGATTCAGGGGAGGGGAGGGAAACAAAGGAGCGAAGTTTGTGGATCCCCTGGCCTTGTGCCAACTGGTTGCTTCCACTTCCTACTGGTGATTCTTCAACTGGGAAAAAGACAGTGTTTTCTGGTTTTTGTGTGCTGATGATACAAATGGTTCTTGCTGTGTCTATAACAAGAATATGCATCGCTCAGCAAGATGTTCAGAGTTCTTTAAAATCCCTCCTCCCCAAATTTACTCAAATTTAGGAAGCCTTTTTGGGCATAACCTGAACATGTTTTATTGTAAAAACATGCAGGAACCTCCACAAATTTGCCTGTAAATTCTTGGTCACTTCTCCAAGTGAGAGGTAGGGTCTCTTTTCCTTCTCCTTGAAGCCAGGCTGTCCAGTGGTTGCACTGAGCAGTGGAGTAGGTCAGGAGTGACCCTGGGCCTGTTCCAGGACTATCTGTACTAGGACTAGCAGCTTCTTTCTCGGTCTCTCAGAGCCCTTGGCTATTGTGTAAGGAATACAACTAACCTGTTGGAGAGACCCCATGGAGAGGCCCTGAGACCACATGGAGGTGGAAAGGGGACCCTACAAGCCAGGCTTACAGTGGTCTCGGACTCTCACACACTCCAGCTGATGATTGAATACCACTGGGGGTGACCCCAGTTGACATTAGGCAGAGCAGGAGACTTGTCCAAACAAGTCCTGTTCAACTTTCTAATCTAGGAAAGCAAGAGATATAATGAAATGGTTGCTGTTTTTATTTTTAATTTGTTTTTTAGTTATAGCTGGTCACAATACCTTTATTTTATTTATTTATTTTTTATGTGGTACTGAGGATTGAACCCTGTGCCTTGCATGTGCTAGGTGGGCGCTTTAATGCTGAGCCACAACCCCAGCCCCTAGTTGCTGTTTTAAGCCACTGAATTTTGGAATAGTTGAAAACTGTGGCAATAGATAACCAAACTATTTGCATTGGGAGAAAAGGAATCTGTGGGCTTGGGCCTAAGGGAAGGGGGTAAAAAAGTCAGACTAGTGGATGAATTATAAGAGAATTATTTTAGGTAGGAGGTCAGTATCCTAGGGTGGGGTGAAAATGCCTGAAAGTTTAATTAACTGTGCATCTATTAGACCTTTGAAATCTCAAAACCCATTTGATGGTGATAGTACCAAGGGTAGTATGGCAGAAGATTCTAAAAAGGGATCAAGATTAGAGTCAGGAGGTGGAGACATTAGGATTCTTGGTGTCCTAGATGGTCTGTTCAGGGCACAGTGTCAAAAGAAGAGATTTTAAAGTTGAGAACAGTTTCAGAGTTTTAGATGAACAGCCTGAAGGTCCCAAAGTGAGCCCGTGTCCAACAGAGATCTAGAGGACAAATGAAGAGAGAGAATCAATCTTGTGGATTGTGAAAATGGGGGAGGACTCAGCAGCCTGTGAGCCTTGGGTCCCCTGTGCCTCAGTGTGTACCAGACATGGGAAATGCTGGAATTAGACTGAGGAGAAAGGTAGTTAGTTTGCAGAAGCAACTGCCCGTCAGTTTATGTATGTGTACACACAGATAAATATAGATTTGCTTTATGTTTGTCAGGACACTAGGAGAGACAGATGGTGCACTTAAAAGGATTTGACTGGAGAATCTTAAGTGAACAAATTATTTACAGAAGTATGGACAGGTGTGTAGGAGAGTTAACATGGATTGTTATCCTTAAAGAGTCTTATTTGCAAGGTTGACCCTTGGTTGGTATCTTGAAACTTGGATTTGGGGTGGGTTCCCACTTGGTCCTGATTAGCATAGCTCACTATGCCTAAATGGTCTACGCAAACAATATGGATTATATTAAAACCTGCTTTACTTCTAGAAATCTGGGATTTTGGTAGCTCCTAGGTGAAAGTGCCTACATGAACAACCCTCGATAAAAGTCCTTGGCACAGAATCTCTAATGAGCTCTCTTGGAAGACAACATTTCACACATGCTGTCACAACTCATTGCTGGAGGAATTCAGCATGACCTTGTGACTCCACTGGGAGATGATTCTTGAAGAATGTGCCTGGTTTCACTCAGACACTGCCCCATGCGCTTTCTATCTTTGCTGAGTTTGCTTTGTGTCTTTTCACTGTAATAAATCTTAGCCATACCTGCAACTGTATGTTGAGTCATGTGAGTCCTCTTAGTGAACCATTTAATGTAGGAGTGGTCATTTGGGTCTCCCCTCAAACGGCAGGGTGAAGGGAACCAGTAAATCCTGGAGAGACATTCTGTGACTAACAACAGTGAGGAGCTATGAAGGAGCAGGAGAAGGAAGCAATTCCCAGACCTAGTTACATTAGGGGGACACCATAAGAGCTGAGGTTCCTGGAGAAACATGGTTACTGACTCAGCACATCTTTGCCTTTCTCTCCTTCTGACCTCTACTGTCTTGGTGCCTTACATTGGCCACATCCTGCTGGAAGGCAGAGCACAGGTGAAGTCAGCCTCTATGGTACAAATCCAGAGCAAGAAAGTGAAGATGGCTCTGAAGGTGCAAACAGATATTACTGGGACAAGTTTGAAAGCAAACCATTTTTAAGTGTTTCTGAACTAAGCTTATTATTAAAAGGTGATAGTTTATGACATTGCATTACTCAACAACCCCGGATGGATTTTCATTGCACATACAGAATAAAGTCCAAATTACTTAGCATGTAATTTCAAGGCCTTCTTCATCTGGCCCAAGATCTCCACTCTACCATCTCCTCACCCCACAGTTACATACACTCTTGATCTACTAGTACCAGCCATTGCTTTATGTAGCAATATCTTCCTGCCTTCACATGGTTTTTTCCTTTGTACGTACTTCATATGTCCCTTCCTTGTTATTTCTGATTAATGAAGTTCTGCCAATTCTTTAGAACCCAGCTCACCTGCCATACTGCTTGCAAAGCCTTCTTAAACCCAAGTCATTCCCCCAGCAGATGGATGAGCCCCGTGTCAGCCTAGCTCAGGTCAGGGTTGGATGAATATCCTCCTTTACCAGCCCCCCTCAGTGCCTAAGGTGGGGCCCATGGACACTACCTAGGGACGTCCAGTTGAGCCATGACCTATGAATTCTTTCACACAATGGCTTCTCTTGTTTGGTGCTGAAGGCTGTAATTCTGTAGCTAATCTGGTACCCTGATGGATGCTGCGGCATTCACACTCAACCAATGCAGGCTCCAGACCCGTGATTTTGTCGAGGTCAGAGCTGGTGCTGTGACTATCCTCTTGGCTCAGAGCACGTAAGTCTCCTGCTTCTCTGGAGACTGACCCTGTATATTGCCTGTTTCCTCACTTGTATGATCATCTTGAAGACAGTGATTACTGAATATTTATCTTTGTGTGCTCCAAGTTGGTTAGTACAGTGACTTATATACAGGTGTCTGATACAAATTATTGATTTAAATTAATTTGAATAAAGACAAGTGGAATAGTTTCAATTTTTTGACTCTCTAATCTTCGTCTCTTAGAGGTCAGGAGAATAGTTTGTTCCAGTTTCTAGTTTTGAACTTGGGAGTTCTAAGAAATAAGGTCTCAGAAAATAAATCTTCTCTGAAAGAGGAATTTCTCTGTGTCCTAGAGGCTTTGTTTTTGACAGACAAAATGAATCAGCCGTTTCAGAAGAAAGGAAAGGTTTCTGTGACATGACCTCCCCTCCATTGAAGGAAAAACCAATACACAAAGTTGTGATTTTAATGATAAAGTTAGGTTTTTCAATTTAAAAATTAGTTTAAAGTTATTACCAGAGATTCAGTCTTTCTGGAAGCTATTTTATGTGTCCATGGACCTTGCTTTCTTCTTTTCCTTAGGCTACGAGGAATAAAAACTTGATTAAAAATAAATTTTTCATATTCTAATAGGTGGTATCCTAGCAACCAGAAGTGAGACAAAGGGATGAACAGTTGCGAGCTGTGGATAGATGCTCCACCTGGGATTTTTTATTTTAAGGCAGTTGATAAGGTGACCAGGTCATAAATATGACTGATCAGGCAATAAATTATGTTCTGGAATGAAAGATCCAGTGTAGAGGAAATTTTTGCTAAAATTGGCTGTGTTTTATGGCTTCATACTCAGTATAGATTGAAGAGTTTTTGAATTAAATATTAGATATTCCACATTTAAATTCACCACAGAATTTTGGGGGATAAAATGGAATTTAATTTTTCTGCACACTTAGTACCATAAGATCTGTTCAGAAAAAGTGCTGCATTAAATGTTTCTGAACAGTATAATTTAATAAATATAATTTAATAAAGCTAACCACACAGGAGTTATTGAGATTTTGCCAGCACAGTCAGTCATCATTCTTTTATTTCTTTAAATATTTTTTTAGTTGTAGATAGACACAATACCTTTATTTTAGGATCGAACCCAGGACCTTGCAAGAGCCAGGCAAGTTCTCCACCAGTAGCCACAACCCCAGCCCCTCAAATATCATTCTTATAACAGACTTTTAAGACATAATGCATATGTCATAAAATTCATCCTTTTAAAATGTACAACTCAGTGTTTCTAGTATATGAACAGAGTTGTGCAACATTCAACATTATCTAATTTCAGAATGTTTTCATCTCCCGGTGAAGTAACCCTGTATACATTAGCTATCATTCCTCATTCTCCTTCCACCTTGACCCCCGACCACTAATATATTTTCTTTTTCTACAGATTTGCTTCCTCCAGAGATTGCATATGAAAGGAATCGTAATACATGCAGTGTTTTCATCTGACAATACTGCATTATGTAAGCATAATGTTTTCAGGTTTATCCATGTTCTCTCATACATAGATACTTTCTTTCTTTTTATTGCTGAATATTTCCATTGTATGGATATGCCATGCTTTGCTTTCCCATTCATCAGTTGATGGACGTTTGGGTTGTGTCCACCGTTTGCTGTTGTGGATAGTGCTTCTGTGAATATGGGCCTGTGAGTTTTTGTTTGATGTATATTGGGTATATGCACAGGTGTGGAATTTCTAGATCATATGATAATTCTGTGTTTAGCATTTGAGGAACTGCCAAACTATTTTCCAAACCTGCTGTACCATTTTACATTCCCACCTGCAATGTGTGAGGCTTCCAATTTCTGAACGTTCTCACCCACATCTGCTATTGTCTGTCTTTCTAGGAGAACAGTCCCAGTGGATGGGAAGTGGTGTTTTAATGTGGTTTTGATTTGCATTTACCTAATGACTAATCATAATGAGTTCACCCACTTACTGGACATCCATAGATCTTTTTTGGAAAAATGTCTACTAAAATTCTTTGCTCATGTATTTATACATAATAGTGGGATTCATTGCGACATACACTCCGACATGCACATACGTATTTTGGTCAATTTCATCCTCCGGTCTCTACCTTTTCCTTCTCCTCCTTCCTCCCTCCAGTCCCTTTATTCTTCTTCGTTGCTGGTCATCCTTCCATTTTCATGAGATCGCCTGTTTTGTTTTTCCTTTTGTCTCTCTGGCTTCCACATACAAGAAAATATATGACCCTTGATTTTCTGAATCTCTTTTGCCCATTTCAATTGGTTATTTGTCTTTATTATTGAGTTGTAAGAGTTCCTTACATATTTTAGAAATACATCTCTTATTAGACATATGATTTTCATGTATTTTTTTTCAATGGGTTGACTTTCTTTAAAAAATATACCATTTCTTGGGCTGGGTTGTGGCTCAGCAGTACAGCATTCGCCTAGCATGTATGAGGCCCTGGTTTTTGATCCTCGGCACCACATATAAATAAATAAAATAAAGATATTGTTTTCACCCACCACTAAAATAAAATTTTAAAAATATACCATTTCTTGGGGGCTGTTTTCAGTTCAGAACAAAACTAAGCAGAAGGTAAAGAAATTTCCCATATACCCTCTGCCTTCCCAGCCTTCCCTACTGTGAACATTCTGAACCAAGTGGAACATTTGTAAGAATTGATGAATTTACATTGACACATGACTATAACCCAGAGTCCACAGTTTACTGTTCACTATTGATGTTATATATTCTATGGTTTTTTGAAAATATATAATGATATGTGTCCACCAATATAGTATGATGCAGAGTAGTTTTACTGTCCTAAAAATCCTCTGTGTTCTACCTATTCATCCCTTTCTCTCCTTTAGCCCCTGGAATCTTCTAATCTTAATTTTCCTTCCCAGTACAGGCACTCTCTACCACTGAGCTATATCCTTAGTCCTTTTGTATTTCTTTTTTAAAAATATTTTTATTTTTTAGTTGTAGTTGGACACAATACCTTTATTGTTTTTATGTAGTGCTGAGGATCGAACTCAGGGCCTTTCATGCAGTAGGCGAGTGCTCTACTGCTGAGCCACAACCCCAGACTCCTTTTTTATTTCTTATCTTGAGATAGGATCTCACTAAGTTGCCCAGGCTGGCCTTGAACTTGTGATTCTCCTGCCTTAGACTCCAAAGTAGCTGGGGTTAAACGTGTGTGTCACATCATCTGGTTCCTTGGATCTTTTCATTGTTTTCATCATTTATTTTTTCCAACATGTCATATAATTGTAATCATATAGAATATAGATTTTTTTCCAGATTGCTTCTTTCATCTAATCATACGCATTTAAAGGTCCTCTATGTCTTTTCGTGGCTTGATAGAGAATTTCTTTTGCGCATTTAGTAATATTCCATTGTCTAGATGTACCATAGTTTATTTATCCATTCACCCACTGACAAACACCTTGCTTGCTTACAAGTTTTGGAAATTTTGAATAAAAGTGTTATAAGCATGTGTGCACAAATGTTTTTGTGGACATAAGTTTTTATCTTTTCCAAAGGAGCATGATTACTGTATTGTATGGTAAGAGTATATTTAGTTTGGTATGAAACTGGCAAACATTCTACCAAAATGACATCATTTTACATTCTCACCAGCAATGAAGAAGAGTCTTATTACAGCACATTCTCATCAGCATTTGGTATTGTCAGTGTTTTTTATTTTTGCCTGAGTTGATTTTTCATTGTCTGTCTTTCTTATGGTACTGGGGATTGAACTCAGGAGCACTCAACCACTGAGCCACATCCCCAGCCCTATTTTGTATTTTATTTAGTGACAGGGTCTCACTTAGTTGCTTAGCGCCTCACTTTTGCTGAGGCTGGCTTTGAACTTGTGATCCTCCTGCCTCAGCTTCCTGAGCTGCTGGTATTATAGGCATGTGCCACCATGCCTGGCCTTGATTTTTCATTTTCTTGATGGTGCTGACATGTAAACATTTTAAATTTTTATTAATTTCAATTTATCTATTTTGTTGTTGTTGCTTGTGATTTTGGTGTTGTATTTAAGAACTCACCACTTAACTTATTGTCATGAAAATTCATTGCTATGTTTTTCTCTATGAGTTTTATTTTTTTCCTTACATTCTGGTCTATAATACATTTGGGTCCCTCCTTCTCTTTGCATATGTTGTGAGGTAGAGAACTGCCTTCATTATTTTGCATATTTATTGAAAAATATTATTCTTTCCCTATTGAATAGTCTTGGCATCCTTGCTGAAAATTAATTAATCTTAAACCTAAGGGTTTATGTCTGGACTTTCAATTCTATTCTTATTTCCATACAACACTGTCTTTATTAATGTATCTTTGTATCAAGTTTTGAAATTATAAAGTGAATCTCCAACTTTGTCCATCTTTTTCAAGATGGCTTGGATATTATAAGTTTTGGGCATTTTCATATACATTTTGGATAAACATTGTCACTTTCTACACAAAAGTGTACTGGAGTTTTGATTAGCAATGCATTGACTCTAAAGATAAATTTAGAAAAAAAATTGACGTAAAACGAATATTGTGTTTTCTGATCTGTGAATATGGTATGTATTTCCTCAATTAAATCCTTTTCAGGTTTTAATTGTAGGTTGCAGACATATCTTGCTAAATTTATTCATAATTTTTTAAACTTCTGGCATTATCTTAACAAAAGAGTATACACATGGATCAGTGAAACAAAGAAGAGAGCCCAGAAATACACCTACACAAATATCATCAACTGAACTTTGACAAAGGAGCAAAGGCAATAAAAAGGAGAAAGGTTAGTTTTTCTAACAAATGATGCTAGTACAATTGAATATTTATATGCAAAAAAAAGATTGAATCTGGCAGAGACCTTAAACTTTTCATAAGTAATAAGTCAAAACTGATCATAGACATGCAAAATGCAAAATCATAAAAATTACTGAAAATAATAGGAGGAAATTTACACAGCCTTGGGTCTGTGGTGGGTTTTTTAATATAATGCTAATAAAAAAGAGGAATTAAACCTTATTAAAATAAAAACTGTGCTCTACTAAAGACACCTTAAGAGAATGGCCACAGACTAGGAGAAAGCATTAGTAAAACATACATCTGATAAAAACTTACATCCAAAATGTACAAAAGACTGTTAAACTCAACAATAAGAATAAATGATCTGATTTAAAAATTAGTCTAAGACATGAACAGACACCTCACCAGAGAAGAAACACAGCAAATAAGCATATGAAAAGATGCTCCACATCATTTTTGTCATCAGGGAATTTCAAATTCAACAGCCATTACTACACACCTATTAGAAGAGCCAGTATCTAAAATCTGACAAATACCAGTTGCTGGCAGGGAAGCAGAGCCACAGGAATCCTCATTCGTTGCTGACTGAAATGCAAAATGCTACAGAAACGTTGTAAAGCAGTTCACCTGCTTTCTGCAAAACTGAAAATTGTCTTACCATATGATCCAGTAATCTTGCTACCAGGTATTTACCCAACTAATTAAAAAATGTACATCCACACAAAAAATCTGTTTGTGAATGTTTATAGCAGTTTTAGTCATAATCTTAAAAAAGTGAAAGCAGCTATGATGTCTGTCAGCAGGTGAGTGGATAAACAGACTGTGGTATATCCATTCAACATGATTTTTTAATGACAAGAATGAGTCATGAAGCTATGTAAAAACATAAATGAATCTTCAAGGCATACTTCTAAATGAAAGAAGCCAGTCTGAAGAGTCTTCAAAATAAATGGTTTCAATTATTTGACATTCTGGGAAAGGAAAAAGTATAGCAATGGTAAAAATCAGTGATTGCCAAGGGCTGAGCAGTGTGTGGGGATGGGGAATTGAGGTTGAGTAGGAAAGCATTTTTTTAGGACAGTGAAACTATTCCGTGTGGTGCTGTAATGGTGAATAAAAGATATTAGGCATTTGTCAAAATCCAACATTACAACCCCAAAATTAAACTTAGTTATGAATTTTTAAAAAATTAAGAGGTGGGAGGATTTGGGAATGGAATGTGGACTGTAAAAAAGGAATCAAGTTCTATAACAAGTGTATGAAACCATCTCACTGAAGGCGGTGGGGGGAAGAGTGCTTATCTAATTACCTTTGGAAATAAGTGAAGTTTGTCAAACTGGGAAGTACTCAAAATGTTCTGTACCTCAGCACAGTACTCTAATTCATGACTTTGTTTTCTACAGGGGTAGAGGTAGGCATTTATGAAGCTCACTATGTATTTATGATTAATTATTGAATTAATAATTAAATAGTGAATAGCAGACAGTAGGAGCCTGGCTTTTTCTCAGTGTAAAAGTTGGAAGTTACATGGGGGAGGAGGCTAGAATAAGCCTGGTATTGATAGATGAAGTTGAGATATCAGTATGAATTTAGGTTTGGTTTAATACCAGTACACATGGTTACATACAGAAATACTTACAAACATGTTTATGCACAAGGAAGTAGATACACAAAGGAACATACATACACATGTATCTCCTTGCTCTGTCAACCAAGAGGGCCTTAAAAGCAATGATACCCCAATAACAATGAACACATCTTGTGCCCAGATATTGGTTTCTAAGAGCATTCTTCAATGAAAGAACTAGTTCTCTTTGGAAGTAATGGCTGTTTCTAGGACTGAAGCAGGAAACATACAAGATGGGTCTGGAGCATCCTGTAGTGCCAGAAAACTGGGAAGTACTCAAAAACAAAATAAAGAATGATGAAAGTATACCAAAGGGACAGAAGAGTCATTAAAAGAGTTCTCGGTGACCAAAGCTAGAAAAATCTGAGCATCAAAATAAAGCAGTATTGTACCATAACCTGACATACAAAATAAATATCCATGAGCTCACACTGACCTAAATAAATGATTGAACAGGTGAGGGAGAATATATCAATCATTTTAGCAGAGGAATTACAAATAAGTTTTGCAGATACTCATTCTTTAAGAAGGCAGAGCAAAACTCACTTTTTAGTGCAGATCATACATACGGATTACCTTCCAAAGGGTATAGAATGGACAGGGGCTGGGTTGAGGGGTGACTATGATAGAGAAACCAGAAAAACACGACCTGAAGCCAGCTTATCAAGTTGAATATCAACAGTGATAAATCAAATAGATAATATATACCTTTGATGTCGACACATAATGACAATGACTCTTCTTCTCTGTGGACTCTTTCCACAAATCTATAACCCTGGTCAATAGAAAAATGTGAAACAAATTTCAATTGATGGCAACTACAAAGTGCCTGGCAAATATTCCTCAAAACTCTAAGGATCACCAAAAACAAGGAATGTTTGAGAAACTGTCATGAGCAGATGTGTCTGTGGAGACTTGTCTACTAAATATAATGTATCCTGATATACCCTGCATGGGATCCTGGAACAGAAAAGGGGTATTAGGGGAAACCAAGGAAATCTGAATATAGTAAGGACTTTATATATATCAATGTTGAGTAATTAATTGTGGCAAATGTCCCATATTAATGAAATTTATTAATAATAGGGGAAACTGGGTGTACTCGTGTGGAAATTCTCTGTATTATCCTTGCAACAGTGCTGTAGATCTACAACTGTTCTAAAGTAAAAAAGTTTATTTAAAAAAGAATATCAAGAGATTGAGTATATATAGGTATTGAAGAAACAATATTGTAATAAGATTTCTAGACTGGATATAAAACTAACTAATATCCTACAGGGAAATAAAACTATATTATGGGGCTATTTTTTTTTTTTTACTGGGCAGAATTCACCTGCAACATATTAATCTTCTATATGTCAATATATAGTTCCACAGAATCTGGCCCCTAATCAATAGCAAATACTAAATCAAGCAAAAGTGCATCCCCTTAAATCAGAGATTGGCAAACTTTCCTTGACGAGCTAGACAGTACATATTTCAGGCTTGCAGGTCATTTGGTCTATGTTGCAACCTTTATGGCACAAAAGCAGCCATAGACTATGTATAAACATATAAATGTGGCTGTGTTTTAGTAAAGCTTTATTTTACAAAAAACAAGTTGCCAGCCAATGAGTCAAAGTTTGCTCACTTCTGCCCTAGAGTATTAACTGATCCTCAATGAGCCTGTTAGACTATACTTCAATAAGACATTGAAAGGACTTGCTGTCTTTCTCTACGTTTGCTGTTTGCTGTTTCTCTACACGTGTACATATTTTCTTACCAGTCCTCTGCCTTCTGGACTGAGTGCAGTCAGCTCCAGAATTTCTGTTTCCATGATTTTTTTTTTTAAAGGGAGACAGACTTTGCCTGTGGCCACTGTCATCCAGAGGAGACTGTCTGGAGCTTATGCTATGCTTGAGGGAATCCTGACTCCAGCGGGTGATTGGGCTGTATTTTGCTCAGCCGGTCCTGCCTACTCTACTGTCCTGCTCTAAGGTCAATTGGGACCTTGTTTTGGCTTCTATCTGCCTTGCACCAGGGAAGTATTAGGAAATCTTCCAAGAGCAGTTCTGGTTTTTCACCTAGGGAAAAAAATACCTGTGCACACATTCTTAAATCTGTCTGGAGAAAAAATGTGCCTGCGCTGAGACTTTAAGATTTAATAGGTGTTAAAGTAGAGGATGTTTTTGTTACGTGACATCCTTTACCCGATCTCACCCCGAGCTCTTTTTCTCAAGGACTTCTCAGGCAGTTCTAGGTGTGCAACATACAGTCTTCATAAGATTTTTAGCAGTTCTAGATCCCAAGGTTAGAAAGCCTTGCTTTCCTAGTCCATATTGGCTTGAAAGAATAACTTTTTGGCTCTTGAATTCTCAATAATTATCAGGAGACAAATTCCTCTCTCCATTTTGGGTATCTAGAGTCTCTGGTTCTGCTTGGGGGTTCTTAGCACTTCTTTGAAGTAATAGTTTTCTCCCTTATAATTGATTTCTGACCCACAGAATGGTGGGTCAGGGAGAGAAAGAGAAGGAGGGCAGGGAAAGAAAGAAACCAGATGACAAGATCATCCCCAAAGGCATGCTCCCAGTGACCAGCCTCCTCCAGCCATGCCACACCTGCCTACAGTTACCACACAGTTATTTCAAATTATTAATCCACCAAATAGCTTAATCTACCAATTGGGTCATAACGCTCATAATCTAATCATTTCACCTCCCACTCATGTAGGAACTTTTGGGGGACACCTCATATCCAAATCGTAACAAAATCTTGGATGATTCACTCACTGACATTTTGAGGAGGCATTCTGATGGAAGAAAGGAAGATAGAGATGGTGGGTCCCAGAGACAGCACACTGGGGAGCTTCTGTTGTATGCAGCAATTCATCTCTGGCCCTGAGCTTGCAAACTCCATTCAGCAAAATAAAATCTCCATTGTTAGCCAGAGCCATTCTCTGTAGAAGTCCATCAGGAACACATCTTGCCCCTGCCCAGGTCCTTTTTTCCTTAGATAATTTTTGTACTTTCCTTAAAACTCAACTCAGGTGTTATATACACCAGCTTGAACTTATACCCATGCACCTCTGGAACGTACATACATAGAAGATGGCGTGTATCTAACTGTTGAACTGCTTATGTGTCTCCCTACAATAAGAACTCCTGAAGAACTGGGGCCAGTCTAAATTACCATTCAAACTTCTGTACGTATTGTATTATGCCAGACACACAGTTGAAGTTCAAAGGTGTTGGCTGAACTACCTTGAACTGAACACTCATTGCATAAAATTTAAACAAAACATGATGGTAGATTAAAAATATTCATTTGTAACTGAATCAGTATCTTTTGTTCAATATTCTCACATGCATGGCTCATGTTATTTTGAACTACAAATGATAACAATATCTAATGATTCCACATACTTCTGTATAGAATTAAGCTCTAGGATTAGGGATATAACTCAGTTGGTAGAGTGTTTACCTTGCTGCGCAAGGCCCTGGGTTCAATCCCCAGCACCGCCAAAAAAAAAAAGAATCTCTAGCTGCTAGACTTATTATTGAGGTGCTAGCTTACTTAAGCTTTCCTAAAAAGAAAAACAATAATAACAAATAACATCTGGTAAGAGTTTTACTAATTCTTTAAGCTTCTAATCAGTGTCTCGAGGCAGAAAATTAGTAAATGCTACAATTGGGTTTTGAAGGTATAAATACAGCTCACAAAGTATCCTGTGAATTCCCTTGGAAGAAACTCTGTTTAAGGAGAACATGTTTCATTAACTGCAATAATGGATCAAAGAGAGATGAATATGTAAACATTTTCATAGAAAGAGCTTTGAATTTGTATAAGCGGATTAGGTGTAGGTATAAAAATACTAGTTGGTGTATGAAGGGCAAAGATGAAAGGTCAGGAAATCTATGAACAAAGCAGTGCTTCTTAGATAGCTATGCCTTGAACCCCAGTAAGAAAATGATTTTACTTTATGATCCAATACATACATATGTACAAATATTTTATAATTCTCTATCCATGACAGCTGGTGTCTGAACTCAGGGTCAAGACTGATAGTTCTGTGCCTTGCACAGAACCTTCATAAGCAGGACATCACCATAGCAACTAGGCATTCTTACCCTGCACCTTGCAGCCACCAGGCAGTCAGAGACCATGATCTAAGTCACTGCTCTCCACATATACCCATCAGTTAGTTTTTTTTTTTTTTTTTTTCATCAGTTAGTTTTAACAGTCCAAACTTCATTTCAGACACTTGACTACCAAATGCTTCACATGTATATTGGAAATTAGAATTTAAAATTTTTATGGTTCTCTTTTTTAGGTAAAATTTACATATTATGAAATGTATAAAATTAAGTGTATATTAGTTTCCTAGGACTGCCATAACTGATTTCCAGAAGTCAGGTTGCTTAAAACAGCAAAATAATTGTTTCCCCATTGTGGAGGTTAGGGGTCTGAATCAATGTGTTGGCAGGATTGGTTCCTTTCAGAACTAATAGATTCTGAGGGAGAATCTGGCTTTGGGTGATTGCTAACAACCACTTGGACTCCTTGGTCTCCAGATGTATCACTCCAGGCTAGGCCTCTGACATCACATGGTATTCTTCTTTGTGTGTTTCCACAACCCTGGATCTTTATATGGCCTTCTGGTAATGACACCAGTCACTGGATTTAGGATGTACTCTAATCCAGTATGACTTTGTCTTAATTTCATTACATTTGCAAAAGACCCCATTTCCAAATAAAGTCACAGTAACAGGTCCTAAGGGTTAGAATTTTAAAATAATATTTTAGGCAACCCAGCAAAGAACATAGCACATAATATGAGGTCTCACAAATACATATACTGTGAATCTGGAATTCTTATTAAGGTTCAAAACATTACCTTCATCCCAGAAAGTTCTCTAGGCTACTCCCCAGTCAATCCCTTCATTCACCTCCTCCCAGAGAAAACCCAACAGCTGTCTTTGTTTGTTTATTTATTTATTTATTTACCATAGCTTGGTTTTGCCTTTTCTAGGACATCATATAAAACAAATCATTATATATATATATATATATATAGCTTTTTTTTAAACCTCAGCATTCATTTGAGATTCATCCATTTGGCTGCATGTATAAGTAGTATATTCCTTCTTATTGGTAAGTAATATTTAATTATATGAATATACCACCATTTGTCCATTATTTTATTCATAAGATCCATGCTGTTTTCAGGTTAGGACTATTATAAGTAAAACAGGTAAGAACATTTTGTTGTTGTTGTTGACATATACTTTTATTTCTCGTTGTTACTGTATTAGATTCCTGTTGTCACTGAACAAATCAACACAAATGTAACTTTTCAACAATATAAATGTATTATCATATGGTTCCATAGATAAAAAATGCAACAGTGTCTCACTGGACTGAAGTCAAAGTGTCACAGAGACATGAGAAGGCTCAGGGGGAAATCACTTCCTTGCCTTTGCCAGTTCTGGAGGCTGCCCCTTGGCTGGTAACCCCTTTTCTCCATCTTCAAAGCCAGCAGTGTTGAAACTTCTTCATCCTTCTTCTGTAATTTTAATTTATTCATGTCATTTGCTTTTCCCTCCCTCTTCCACTTATAAGGACCCTGTAATTATATTGAGCCCACTCAGCAAACCCAAGATAATCTACCCATATTAAGTCAGCCAATTAGCAAACTTAACTCACCTTTGCCATGTAATATAGGCTCTAGGTTCCAGGGATGAGGGCATGAACATCTTTAGGAGGTCACTGTTCTGTCTACCACAGGTACATAATCAAAAGCAGATTTTTTTTGGTCATAGGAAGGATTTATGTTTAATTTTTATAGAAACTTCCAGAATGCTATGTCCAAAGTTTGTAAGATTTTACATTCCCACCAACAGTGTGCTGGGTTCTGGTTGTATCACATCCTTGCCAACATTTGGTTCTGTCAGTTTTGGTCATTCTAGTGGATACTGGGGGTTGTAATCTCATTTCCACGATGATTGATGACACAGCACTTTTTCATTTATTTAGTAGTCATTCCTACGTCTTTCTTTTGTGAAGTGTTTTCCCCAAAAATTCTTGTCCATTTTTATTGAGTTATTTGTTATTGTATTACTGAGTTGTATTGAGCTCTGTTTTTTTTTTTTTTTTTTTTTTTTTTTTGGTAACTTCAAACAAATTTAATAGCTTACAGTTCTGTAGGTCAGAAGTCTAACCTGGGTCTTACTGGACTAAAATCAAGGTTGACACTTTGGAGGTCCCAGAGAAAAATCCATTTCCTCACATTTCCCAGCCTTGAGAGACTTCTGGAAATCCTTGTCCCATGCCCCCACCTCCAGCTTCAAAGCCACCATGCTGCACTCCCTGACCTTTCTTTCATGGCCATTTCTTCTGACCACTGGTGAGAATGTGGGTCAAAAGACCCTTGTGATTAGATTGGGTCCACTCAATAACCCAAGATCATCTCCCTAAGTCAAGGTTCTTAACCACCTCAGCAAAGTCACTTTTCTCTGTGAGGCAAACACAGGTTTGGGGGACTGAGATCTGGAATCTCTGAGATCAGTAGGCAACATTGAGCCATGGGAGAATATGAGCACACTGCAGATTTCTAGACTATTCAAATTCAACAGGTCACAGATGGGTCCAGCAGTGTGAATTCTAATTCTTTGTGATGCAAAGATGAGCAGGTCACACCGGTGACTGATGGCTGACTTCTCTATGACCACATGACCATAGGCAGGCTCAGAACTGTTCCCTCTGTGAGCTCATCTCACCCTACACATTCTCCATTTATTTCACTCTATCATACATAAGCCATGCAGAGTGGGCATTGAGTTCTGGTTTTATTCAGGGTATTACTCCTCTTTTCAATATGTTTTGCTAATATTTTCTTTCAGTCTATGGTTTGTCTATTCATTTGATTAATAATATCCCTTGATAAATAAAAGTTTTAAACTTTTTCTTTTATGATTTTTGCCTTCTGGATTATAGTTTTAGCTTTGATATTTAGGGCTATAATCCACTTTGAATTAACTTTCATGAATGGTATGAGGAAGGAATTGAAGTTTTTTTTTTTCATACACATAGCCAGTTTCTCAATAATATTTGTTGAAAGTATTTATTTTCCCCATCAGATTGCTTTGGTGGCTTTGTTGAAAATCCAATGACTGTATAAGTGAAACTACTTTTGGATTCTTTACACTGTTCCATTGATCTATTTGTCTTTCCTTATGTAAGTAACAAACTGTTTTGACTACTGTGGCTATATAAACCTTGAAGTCAAACAATGTTAAATCTTCAAGTTTTATTCTTATTATTCCACTCTATCATCTTATGCATTTCTTCTAAAAATCTAGTGAAATTAGGATTCAAGATATATGGGCCCATAAATAATTTAGAGACAATTAACATCTTAAAAATATGGAGTCTACAATCAATGGAAATGTCATTTTCCCATTTATTTGTTTCTTTTATTTCTTACATCTCTAATTTTGAGTTTTTCGCATGGGATTACGTCATATTTTGTTACTTATTCCAAGTATTTCATGTGTGTTTTATGCTATTGTGACATTGTTTTAAATTTTATTTTCAAATTATAAAAATACAGTTTAGTCTTTGTATATCAATTTTGTATCCTGTAATATGGCTAAATTAGCATATTGGCTCTATTAGTGGTTTTATGGATCCTTAGTATTTTCTACATCCTGTTTTATGTGAATAAAGACAACTTCTTTCATTTCATTGCTATTTCTATGCCTTTATGCTTGCTTTTCTTTTCTTTCTTTCCTCCTCCTCCTCCTCCTCCTCCTCCTCCTCCTCCTCCTCCCCCCCTCCTCCTCCTCCTCCTTCTTCTTCTTCTCTCCTCCTCCTCCCCCTCCTCCTCCTCCTCCCCCTCCTCCCCCTCCTCCCCCTCCTCCCCCTCCTCCTCCTCCTCCCCCTCCTCCCCCTCCTCCTCCTCCTCCTCCTCCTCCTCCTCCTCCACTTCTTCTTCTTCTTTTTAATCTTATTGCACTGCTCAGGATTTCCAGGAGAGTATGGAATAGAAGTGAATAGCATTCTTGTTTTATTTCTGATTTTAAGCTATTAAAAATGACTGGCTAAAAATTTCCCAGATGTTCTCCAGTAGAATCCCACACACATTTCATTGCCCAGGACAAGCATGACCAGTAAGTCATCAGTGACCAGGGAAACAGGACCACTCCAATGGGCTTAGGCTAACCAAATCTATCTCTGCAACAGTGTGGAACAAAATACGATTCTCCCAGTGTGGAAAAAGACTATTTGTTATGGAAGGGGGTAGGGGAGAGATAATAAAACTGCCACTGAAGAACTCTCATATGTGTTTCTATTACTGAATCCTAGGTCCTGGTTCAAGAGTACAAGGTCAACATACTTTTCCCTCAGGGTCTTTGAAGCTGCCACCCTCCACTGGCAATGGGTTTCCCAGATCCTTGGAATTTTTTTAAAAATCTCTCTTGCAAGTTATAAGTTCTTTGTCTTTATGTAGGTGATTGCAGGAAACAAAGGAGGTTAATAATGAACTCTGGATAAGTTACAAAGTTTTGGAAAGCATTGACAAGTTTAATTTTATGGTCTCTGAACCAGAATTCTCAAGGCCCTTCTGAGATGGAATCTAAATACCTGCTGAATTATGGTTCTCAGTTTTGTATCCATTCCCAAAGAGGTCCTGGGCTGCATCCACAGTATCTTGCTTTTTAGATGTAGATCCATGCTGAACTCTTTATTCACGAAAGTATTTCTTGTCTAATTCTTGTAAAGGTCTCTTTGTAGAGGCCTCCAGGGGGAAATGGTTTTGGGAGGACCCCTTGACATAATGATCATGATACGCCCCACATGGCAGCCTCTGGGCACCTCTGCCAGTCCATACTTGGCTTTTCAGAATTCTATCATGCTGCAAGGAGAAAAGCTGCTCTACCCACACTGCCATTCAGGGAGTTTGTGGTTGATATGGCCGTAATGTGGCGTTCTCTAGAGTCAACACTCACCGTTTCTTTACCAGTGAACTCTCTGAAACTTTGTGCCATTTTTGACACTAAGAAAAAAATCTCATCTCAAAGTCCTTAGATTCCCTAAGTTGTGATGGACTTTGCATCTCAAACAAAGAAGAAGCTTAAGACAATGGGAACAGACACAATGCTGGCTACATGGCTGAATCTTTCTCTCCACTTTAGAAATAAAACAGAGCTGGGTGGATGAGAAAAGGATAGAAGTAGAGGAGGAGGACAATGATGATCAGGATTGGAATTAGGTAGTCAAAAATCCAAGAATCTATATTTTATGGTAGATGGGAAAGTGTTCATGATTTGGGAGAAATCATATTTGAAGATCCTGGTGTTTAAAATTTGAACAGGGAATTGACATGGAGCCATTGAGGCAAAGTCTGTTGAGTTCGTGGTTCTCAGGGTTTAGAATATGGGAAAGGTTTTGGAAGTGTGGCATCTAGGCAAAGGGATTAGAGAGAGAAAGCACTTAGAAGTTAAGGCTGTGGGGACCAGCAATCCAGAAAGTTAGATGATGACAGTAAAAGAAATAGTGGTTTCGTTGGGCAGGAGTACATCTGGCCCAGATGAGTTTGTCTTCTGTCCTGAATTACACTTTGCACTCTGAATGGAAGGTCCTAGGTCTGCAGGTATGTTCAGGGAAGTATGGTGTATTCCAGAAAGTATAATGGACAAGGAAGTACAAGACACAGCTTTCATCCTGGCTTTTCCACATGACAACCCTGTGGCTTAATCTCTCTGAGCCTCAGTTTCTTCATTTGGAAAGCTTTGATGGAACACTTACCTTCTGTGAGGATGAAATTAACCGAGTATGTGCAATCACCAGGAACAGTAGCGCACACCTGTAATTCCAGCAACTTTGGAGACTGAGGCAGGAGAATTGAAAATTCAATATCAGCCTGGGAATTTAGCAAGACTCTGTCTCAGGAAAAAAAAAAAAAAGAGAGAACACATGGCTGGGGATATAGCTCAGTGGTAGAGCATCTTGGGGTTCAATAACTTTGAAACATTAAAGTGTTAAATACATGCAAGATTATTACTATCATTATTACTGGAGGCCACTTGTGCCTTCTGATTAAAAAAAGCAAAGGGAGAAGAAACAGAGGTGTAGGAGATCTGAGGTAGAGGCATAAGTTCCAGACTTGCGGAGGAGAAGCTATCCATATGACCCTAAATCATTTTTTTCTCAGCAATGTGAAACTGTCTCAGACTTCGCTAGTAAACCAAGGCTGACAGCTGTCATCTTTTATGCTGCTTAGAACTCTTGGCTTCTAATGACAAGAAATCTAAATTCAAACTGGCTTAAGTTAAAAATCAGGTTTGGGTGGGAGGCCAAGAAAGGAGGATTGCAAGTTCAAGGCCAGCCTCAGCAATTTAGTAAGATCCTAAGCAACTTAGTGAGCCCCTGTTTAAGACAAAAAGGGGTGGAGGCTGAAGATGTGGCTCAGTGGTAAAGCATTCCTAGATTAATCTCCAGTACAAAAAAAAAAAAAATGAAAAGAAAAGAAAGAAAAAAAGAAAGAGTAAGCTTGTTGATTTATAGAACAGGACCTTGCAGGACCTAGTAGACACGTAGCTAGATTCAGGCACAACTCAATTCAAGGGCTTAAATGATGTTGAAATCTCTCTCTCTCCCCCTCTTGGTGGTTTCCTTCTGTGTGGCCTTGTTTGTCCACACACTGCTGGCTCATCACTTCATCCAGCTTAGCAAACTCAGCAGAAGGAACAGGGGAGAGTTGACTCTCCCTTCTCCTGTAGACTAATGGGAGAAAGATTGGAATGATGCCCTGTAGGTATCATGCTCATGTCTGAACAAATCAGGGTTATAGTTACTAGAAAGCCAATACAGCTAAATTGTAAAGTTTGCAAAAGTAAGATATTTTAATTAGATCTCTTTCCACTCTGACATCCCTTCCATCTCATTTCCCCTGTGTCCAGGAATGTTGGGTGATATGTATTTATATTCTTTGCAATGACTTCCATGCATGATTAAGATATTATCAGTCATGCTGGTACAGAAATGGCTTCAGGAATACTCCTATTGGCCTTTGGCTTAACTTATATGACACTACAACATGAAGATACGCTGTATAAGATTGTACTTGAGGGGATGGTGATGTAGCTCAGTGGTAAAACACTCTCCTAGCACTGATGGGTTCCATCCTCAGTACCACATAAAAATAAATAAACAAAGGTATTGTGTCCAACTACAACTAAAAAATAAATATTAAAAAAAAGAAATATTGTGCTTGAATAAAAGTGTCCAATTGGTTCCCAGGACTTGTGGGTAGATAGTGGAGGAAAAGCACCATTTTAAATGCACAGAGCCAGAACTAGTCTGTGAAAAATTTCCAAGTATCAGATGTGTAAAATTATAAGTGGAGGGATCTAGTCTCATCAACAATTGATCAAACCAGAAGTTCTCTCCTACCAGAAATATATGTGATCTTATAGCATATACAATGTTTATTTACTACATTATATTTTTCTGCTTCTGATAGAAATTGCATGAAATCTAATTTCTTAGAATTCCTGAGTTCATATTGTTCATATCCAGTTCTTTGGAATTTGGAATTTGTTTTAATTTCTCTTGTCACTATTTAGAACCTACCACGTGCCAGGTGCTTTGCTGGAGATGCACAGAGAACACAGCAGATTCTCTTGGAATTAGGTTGTCAGATCACCTCCATTATAAGAGGGCTTCCAGAGGCCATCTCTGTGGTCTTTCATACAGATAAAAGCTATAGCTGTCCGGCGTGCTGGGGAGTGAAATTGATCAAAGTATGTGTGAATAGGCCACATTGAAACCCACAATTCTGTGTAATTGAGATGCACCAATAAAAAAAAAAATGTGGTTGTTGCTTCACAGAGAACAGGTTGATTAAAAAGCTACAAGAAACCCAGTGCTGAAAGATACACAAAAACAAAAGAGAACCAGATTAACATCTACTCATAAAAAGAACACAGCAAAACAACAAAATCAGGACTGCAGCAATAGCAGAGATTAACTCTATTAGAGGTTGGATCTTGAATTTCTTGGAATTTTACTTTAGCTATTTTTATCTCAATGAAGCTTATATAATAATGGCCATGAAGTGTATAAATTGTAAAACTGTGTTTCTGCATGCAGAAGGGATATTCGATGAGGCGAATCAGTAAATATCATAAAATCCAGGCTCTATTATGTGGTATGGACATTTTATTTATTTATTTTTATTGGTTGTTCAAAACATTACAAAGCTCTTGTCATATCATATTTCATACATTTGATTTAATTGGGTTATGAACTCCCATTTTTACCCCGTATACAGATTGCAGAATCACATCGGTTTGTATGGACATTTTAAAAGGAAAGATCAGCCTGGAATTTGTCTCTTAGCTCAAAGGCCATAAGTTCATAAAATTCTCCTTACTACCATGTACAGCAGCACAGAACACATCAGAGTAAAAAGCTCAGAAAGTCAGGGCGGAGAGAAGCAATGCCATTTAAAAGGAGACAAGACATCTCCCAGGTAGTATGCAACAACAGCTGGCATTTTGCAGAATGTATTAAAGAATAAATCAGCTTAAACTGTAGCATACAATGAAGTCTTAAAGAGTGAACTTTAAAAATCATAACCAACAAGAGATTTATGAATTCTCTAAAACAGTATCAAAATCTCAGCTATGAGAAGAAGTCATTTCAAATGCAGATGCTGAGGGTGGTAAATGTCTTCAGAAAGGGAAGTAAATAGCTTGACAGCAAATAATAATAATATAAAAAGACATTTCCCTTGGTACCCTTGGTTAAGGGTTCCAATAATTCCTACTGAAGAGAGATTGAAGGATTGAAAGTTATTGCCAGGTTCTATGATGAGTATTATTTGTTGTATGTACATACTCACATAATGTGTAGATAGATATGAATACAGGTATAACATAGGAATAGATAGATGGTAGACACACCATTTTGGAAGGGCTATTGCATAATTGCTCACATATCTTTGTGCATCAAACTTCTAAGTACACAGATATGCACATATGGACACAGGAATGAATATAGCTACATAGATACAGATACAATAGTTCTCCTTCTCTGATATTTTCCAAGATCTCAAGTGGATGCATGAAAGCATGGGTAGCAGTGAAACCTATTGTTATGGTTTGGGTCTGAAATGTCCTTCAAAAGTCCATGTGTTGAAAGCTTGGCCCCCTAGGGACCAATGTTCAGAGGTCAGGCCTTTGGTGAGGCTCTAATCTCATCAATGGGATGGATCATAATTTAATGGCAGGTGGTGGAAACTTAGGAGGTGGGGCCTAATTGGAGGAAGTACGTCCTTAGGGGCATGATCTTTGCTGTGGTTTGGATATGAGGTGTCTCCTAAATCTTATGATTATGAAAGCTGTAACATAATCAATGGATGGATTAATCATTTGAAAGGACTGTTGTACTGGGGATAACTATAGGCAGGTAGAGTGTGGCTGGAAGAAGTAGGTCACTCGGGGTTTGCCTTTGGGGTTTATATTTTGTTCCTGGCTCCTCATTGACTTTCTGCTTCCTGTGTGTTATGAACTGAGATGCTTTCCTCTGCCATGCCCTCCTATGATGATGTTCTGCCTCATCTCAGGCCCAGAACTATGGAGTCAGCTGACTATGGACTGAGATCTTTGAAACCATGAACCAAAATAAACTTTTCCTCTGCTTAGTTGTTATTGTCAGGTATTTTGGTGATGAAAAGCTAACATACCCTTGAAAGCTGTATCTTGCATCAGTCTCTCAATCGATCTCTCTCTCTCTTTCTCTGCCAAAATAAACCTTTCCTCATTCAAGTTGGTTTTCTCAAGTATTTTGTCACAGCAATGGAAAACTAACACACCTATGTATAGAACACTGTTTTGTCCTATATATGCCTACCTATGTTAAACCTTAATTTTTATATTAGGCTGTAAGAAATTAATAGAATAACAAATAATAAAATAGAACAATTAAAATAATAAACTGTAATAAGATTATGTGAATATAATCTTTCTCTCAAAATATCATACTGTAGATATCAGTAACTTCGGCATATAATTTTTCTCCCCTTAAGTCAAGAACTTTTATCATTTCACTTAAAGGAAGCCTTTATGGCTTTGCTTTGACATATCCAAAATGCCAGCATCACAACTCTTGTGCTTTGGGGCCATTACTAAGTCAAATAAAGGTTACATGAACACAAGAACTGTGAAACTGTGACTGTCAATCTGACAGCCGAGAGAGCTATACAGTGATCAACAGGTGGTAGCATATGTACCATGGTTATGGTGGACAAATGGATGGTCCACTGCTCAGCTAGGATGAGTGGGATATCTCAAGATTTCATCATGCAACTTAAAATGATGTGAAATTTAGAACATATGAATTATGTATTTCTGGAATTTTCCATTTTAATATTTTCAGACCACAGATGACCACAGGTAATTGAAACTTCAGAAAGCAAAACTATACTTAAGGAGGGACTGCTGTGTATAGATAGAGACACATATATATCCTAGAAAGGCTACTACCTGTTTTGTCTTATACTTTTGTGTATCAAACTTCTCCTTCTCCTTTTATATGGGGGATCAAACCCAGGGAGCTCTACCACTCAGCTACATTCCAAGTCCTTTCTATTTTATTTTAAATTTTTTTATTTATTTCGGGTCTCACTAAATTGCCTAGGCTGGCCTTGAACTTGTAATTCCCTTCCAAGTTGCTAGGATTACAATCATCTGAGGATATCGGACTCTTGCTTCTTCATTCTTTCAAAGTGGACTCTGCCAGTGATTCTCCAGGGAGTTTGCAGAAGCCTTCAGTCTAGGACTAGGGTAGCACCATTGATTCCTCTTGTTCTGGGGCTTCATCCTCTTAGACTGCAGCTACTGGTTCCTCTAGCTCTCCAGCCTGCAGGCGGCCATTGTGGACTATACAGCTTCTGGTCACATAAGCCAACCTAATAAATCCCCTTTTTATAATTATACTTCCTGCTGATTCTGTTTCTCTAGAGAACCCTCACTAATACAAATACTGTGCTTAGAAGTCTACTCAGCTAAATATCCAGGTTCATTTCTTGCAAGTTCTGCTTCCTAACAGAGCTGAACTTGGCCAAGTCCACCATCACTTCATAATGAGGACAACCTTTCCTCCAATTGCCAATAACAGGTCTGAGATTGCCAGAAGTACCTTTAACATTACTATTTCTATTAACATTCTGTTCATGATGAAAAATATGTTCTCTAGAACAACAGCAGGGTTCTCTACAGTGATCCTCTTTTCTTTCTGAGCGTTCACTAGAGTCTCCTTCGACACCCATGTTTCTACCAACAGTTTCTCTAAGGCAATATATGCTTTTTCTATTATGTACCTCCAAATTCTTCCAACCTCTGCCCAGGATCATATTCCAAAGCCATTTCTATATGTTTAGTTTGTTACAGTAGCACCCCATATCCTGGTGCCAAAATCTGTATAAATTTTTAAGGGCTACCATTATAAGGTACTATAAACTGGGTGGTTTAGACACCAGAAATTGATTGCCTCACAGTTTTAGAGGGTAGAAGTACAAAATCAAAGCATTAGCAAGGTTGGTCCCTTCTTAGGGCTATGAGGGAAGGATTTCTGCTCCAGGTTTCTCTCCATGGCTTGTGACCTAATGCTGTCTATTAACTGTGTCCCTTCATGTGGCTTTCTCCCTATGTGTATGTCAGTCTCCAAATTTCCCTTCTTATAAGGACACCAGTCTTATTGGGTTAGGGGCCTACCCTATTCCAGTATGACTTTATCTTAACCTAATCAATTGCTTCTGCAATGTCATGTATCTAAATAAGGTCACATTCTAAGGGGCTGGGAATTAGGCCTTTGACATATGAATTTGGGGAGAGGCAGCCACATCTCCTTTAGGCCAGGGTTGGGCACTTGATCTGTACTTACTTATATACAGTTAGCCACTGGCCTCTGAAAGTGCTTAGAATGGAAAGGTCACTCTTGGGCATTTGGCTTGAGAAGTTTGGAGACAACCAGGAAGTTTGCAGAATTGCAAAGCAACACAGAGTCCCTGAGGTAGGCTAGAGCCCTGAGCAAGCCATTTACAGTTACAGCAGCAGCTCTGAGTTTTGAATAAGCTGAGATACATTGTTATGGTAAGGATCCAGGACAGGGAGATGGAGCAAAAGGAGACTCACCAAGCCACAGAAGGAGAAGAGCTGAGGAGGCACTGGAGTCTGTGAAGGCAGATTACCAGAGGAAAAGTCGGTTCTGTCTTGCTGATGACCTAAATATGGTTCTAGGCTCCAGAAGCCCAGGTCTTATTGTGGCCTCTGCTCTTGGAGTCTCATATGATATCTATTTCCTTCCTAATTCCTTGTTTCCCTTTTCACCCAAAACAAACAAACACGAACAACAAAATCTACCTGAACCAGGCCAATCCAGTTCTAAGAGCTCAATTAAATTGGCACCCAGTCAAGACCTGGCACAAACCACAATGTAATCTCCTCTACCAGCTGGTCAAGGTTCTGGTACACAAACACACCAGACTAATTAAGCAATTGTCTTTCCAGAATGGTTGATGCATTTGATGCATTCACCCCTCTCACTTTCATATGGGCTGTAATAAGTTAAGGCCCCATCAGAATTCAACTGCTTTCAGGGACACACCCTGTAAACTGTACACACCTTCATGTAAGCACCAGGGGCTGTTATATTTAAAAGCCTTCATTTTCCTGTTTATGAATTGAGAAGAGGATGTCATCGCAGAGCATTAGCTGTTCTTCCCTTTACTCAACAGTAGCAAAGGTGGGAAATGGAAAAAAGAGGAAGCTAATGAGAGGGGAGAGATGGCTGACTGTTGCTAAGCAACCTTTGTTGGCAAGAAATGTAAAACAAGATTCAAAGAGCTTTTAATTGGGCAAATATCTTAGAGAATATTTATAATTCCTCAGAGATTTGTTTTCAGACCAATCCTTTTTTGTATTGAAGCACTTAATCTCTTATTTTAGAGATAGCTGTCATAATTACATAAAATTTTATCATTTAAAACTAATTTTGGAATGTCACTAATTGAGTTCCAAGCATTGCAGAAGATAACCTAATCTTTTTTAATCTAAATAAGCATCAGAGTATATGTAACTTACACATGAGTCCATGGCTTTCCATATTTCATGAAACATTATCAAATACGTGAAACATCTCCCTGTTGCTACTACAGCACTGGAAATGGAAGCCAGGCACCTGAGCTTACTGTTTACATGATGATGGTCTCTTACAGGGTGATTGCTACATTTTGATCTGCCCCAAAGTTTCCCAGTTTGGGTACTGAAAAATCCTGTAACCCAGGAATCCCTCAATCCTGGGCCCACTGGTGGGGGTTGGCCCTATCTCTGATCTTATTGTTATACCTTAGACGGCTAGATTGGGTTTAGGATGAGCCCAGGGACTAAAGTGGTCTCCAAAGATCTTTTCTGAAAACAGCAGAATTTCATATCTGGAGGTTCCTATGCGATTACTAGTGAGTTTGGAGTTAATGATGCCTTACTCAGCTTGGAGTCCCGAGTGAGAGACTCATTCAGTGAAACCTATTGAACTCTTTGGAAGTGAGAATGAAAGCTGTTTCACCTCCACCTCAGTTTCCTTTATCTGTGCTGCTGGCCCATTTCTTCAGCTCAAGCCTTCAAACTTCTTTTAGGAAGTTTGCAAAGCAAGGATACACTGGAACGGATGCAGCAGGGTCTGGCACAGAGGACACGTGGCAGCAGAGTATTGCAGTTTTATAGAGAAAAATCACGGTACTGTATTTATATTTCCAGGAAAGGGACACTGGGCAGTTCTATCCCTCATGGGGCAAGTATATCTTCTGAAACAAATATGGAAAATTTCTCCAGACTACATCAGAGGTTTGGGTCATGTACAGTAAGTGGAACAACTATATACCAACTTGTCCTGGAGAATCTTGGGACATCATCTAGTTGTCTATGCAATCAACTAATTTGCATCTTATTGTCTAGAGCACTGTGATTTCTGAATGCAATGTGGAAGAGACATCCAATGTTAATAAGATGGTCAGAACAGGGTAATTTAACCTGGTAAGGGTCAGACTGAAAAATAGTCATCGGTACTAGGAGGCAGCTCTTTCACTGAAAGAGAATATGAGATACTCTGAGCAATCCTTGTATGTCAGATTTAGGTGGGATGTGGCAATTTTATCCCATGTAACCCGACAATCTGGAGATGAACCATGTCCAAGGTTAACAAAGGATTATTCAAGGATTGACCAGATAATTCTATTATCAATTTATACATTGCAGAAAGACCCACAATGAATGTCCCACACAGGTGTGACTCAGAATAATCCATGGTAATTCTCAGTCCTTGAATGCATAACAGAAGATTCTACAGTAATGTGTGTGTGTGTGTGTGTGTGTGTGTGTGTGTGTGTGTGTGTGTAAGCTAGTGGCTAAGAGGCTGACAAGTGAAGTAAGGATGCAGATTTAGCAGCTAGATTTACTAGCACTAAAGATGCAGAATGGAACTCAGTCTAAAATCTTTAATACACCTTCAGTAAAATGAATAGCATTATTTGGGGAGCTGATACTAAGGAAAGTCAATGGTATTTAATTTTTAACCAATGTTGAAGGAGTTCTAAGTACATTTAAAGAAAATCATGGGGCTTTTGCAGGTGATGAAAAGTATATAAAAGCAAATAACAAAGAGTTCTCATAACATTCTATTCTGGAAAACAAAGATGCCAAATTCTGAGTTGACAAGCTTTTATGAACTGGAGTGTGAGTATGTGGGAGGTGGGTTGTTTATATATTTTGGGTTTTTTTTTTTTTTTTTGGTTTTTGATGGTACTGGAGATCAAACTCAGGGCCTCAGGCATGCTAGGCAAGCACCCTAACTGAGATACACCTCTGATCCCCAAATGAATTATTTTTAAGGAATGCAGCCCACCTGCCATATCCCTTAACACCTAAAAAAGGAATGGTGCAATCAGTAACAAAAAAAGATTATTGTGAATTAAGCAAACACATGGAATTTTTAAATTTGGAGTTTAGTTTTCTGGGATCAAGACATAAAATCCCACCCATACTGGGTGACTAAGGATAGGTGTGACGGTTGGTATGAAGTGGGGAAGGTGGTGGAGGTCCAGAGATGCTGTCCCTATTTCAGACACCTTATCTGGAGATCTACCTGTAGACACATTAACTTAACCCAAGACCCTTAGGACTTACCTTGTGCTTAGCCCTCAGTCAGCAAAGTTCATCCAATCTGAAATATATCCCTTGCACCAACCCACTGCCCTAAACATACACACACACACACACACACACACATACATACACACACACACACACACACACACACGAGTCCTTTGGCCCTTTTAAGCCTTCTCATTTCCAGATCCTCATTCCACAGGTCTGCTTGTCTCTCATCTTCAGGACAACCTATTAGCTACCCTGTGCTCCACGGGGGCTATGAGTGGGGAGCATGATTCTTTAGACCCTGACCTGAGAGAGTTCCTATGTGCCCAATTCCTGCTAGAACAGCATAAGCTTTATTGTGCTAAGACAGCATCTGCTTTTCTCCTTCCATCCCCAGGAGTCCCCAGGTTCCAGAAAAGTGATACGTGTCCTACCACAAAAAGCACTTGAGGTTTCTCATCTTTAGTACAATTACCCCAGAGAGGAGTGACTGGGGAGGCTGATTCAGTCAGCAAAGTTTTGGTTCAGGGAGGACAGAAAGAAGAAAGAGAGAAAGAACAGGAGAAAGGGAAGGGAAATGAGGGAAAGAAAATAAAGGAAGGGGAAAGATGTAAAAGGAAAGGCGGTATCCTCTTGTGCTGTGCCTAAATCACCCAGAGTGGGTGCTACGATGACAGGAGTTACACAATCCTCCTCTGAGACCTGTGGTCCATGCTGTTCCTTATCCCTAGAATGTTCTTCCAGCTGTCTCTGCATGGCTTGCTCCCTTTGGCCTCTGCTCAAACGTCAGCTTGCCCTGAAAGGCCCTTCCTGACCACTGGTGACCGTCACCTTTGTTCCTTATATCTAGCACTTGCTGTGCTGCTGCTGTTCAGTGGTTATCTGTGCATTGTCTCTCCTCCCCACACTAGAATGCAAGCTCTGTGTGAGCAGGGTCTTGCCACTGTTGTTCCTTTTTTGCCCCCAGAACAGTCCCTGGAATCAACACAAGCTTCATAAATATTTGTTAACAATTAGGGATAAGGGTTTCTGGGGAGCTTTACTTTATTGGATGTCTCCAATATTCATTTCACTGGTTTAAAGTAAGACAGGGGCTGAGGTATTAGGGCTAAGAAATCAAACATCAGAACCAGGCCAGGTGCCAGGTTCCCTTTGACTTGCAGATCACCAGGCATGCCCCGGAAGGCACGTTTGCTTCCTTCCTTCTTTCTTTATAATAATAATTATTATTGTACAGTACTGAGGACTGAACCCAGGGGCACCCTGCCACTGAGCTCCATCCCCAGCCCTTTTTATTTTTTATTTTGAGACCTTAGTTGTTTAGGTGGGCCTTGAACTTGCAATCCTTCTGCCTTGGCCTCCCGAGTTGCTGGGATTACAGGTGGGTGCCACCATGTCTAGCTCCTCTTTTTTCTTTTTTCCTTTTGTAGAATGCCTTAATTTTTTTTTTTTTAAATGTGGTACTTAGGATTGAACCCAGTGCCTCACACATGCTAGGTAAGCGCTCTGCCACTGAGCTACCCTCAGCTCCTTTTTTTTAAATTTGTTTTTCTTTTTTTTTAAATTTATTTTTTAGGTGTGGATGGACACAACACAATGCCTTTATTTTTATGTGGTGCTGAGGATTGAACCCGGGTCCCACCGGAGGTAGGCAAGCGCTCTACCACTGAGCCACAATTCCAGCCCCTAAGCTCCTCTTTTAATAAAGAAGAAGTACTAACACATTGGTGTGAATGACCAAGGACTGTGGTCTTTCCCATGCTGCGAGCAGGATTATTGGAGGACACCCGTTAGATGCACCCAGGTCAAAGTAATTGGGAACTCTAATCTTTGGACTCCAACTCTCACCCCTCACTCCCAACAGGGGAGAGGATGTCTTGATTTGACTCGCTGCAACTCACTTTGCCTCTGTAACAATTGGGGCAGAAAAATATCTGCTTCAAAGGAGGTTTGAGAACCTAGAATGAAAAGTAGATGATCCAAGATTAGACAAGGAAGGGTATGGGCTTTTGAGAGACAATTAATTGAGAAAATGGGACATTCCACTTGGAGTTTGGGTTTATCTACAAAACACCTTGCTTATTTCACCTATTATAATTCCCCCCAACAACCATGTAGACCTGTATTTTATCCAAAGTAAATATTCCAGTAGATAAAAATCTAAGCAGATCACTTGAGCGCTATCAAGTTGAATTCTAATGGGTTTCTCCTAAGCCAGGATTTGAGGCTTTGGTGGTGAGGGGGCTGAGGGGAGCTGTGTAATGGAAAAGAGGAGTGTTTTCTCTCTCTAAATCAATTTGACTTTAATGGCTCTATGCCTCCAGACCGTTCTGTTGTGTCAGGCTGTAAAACAAAAATCTTCCTTGGAAAATTTATTAAAAATAATAATGAGATAATGCATGAAGAAGTACAGGCTCTGAAGTCAGAAGTGGGTTTAAATCTAGGCTTTCATTAACCTAAATCTCATGTGTAAAATGAAGATAAGAGGGTGGTTGTGGATCTCAGCCTGAATGAGATAGTGTATAGAAAATCTTAGCGACACTGGCCCCATCCACCATCAAATATAGAAAACCTGGCCTTTCTCTAGCTGTCTGCTATATTTTCTTGCTTTATTTGTATATTTGCATATGCAACTTTCTCCCCTTATGACCCTGCAGTATTTTAATGCCTTTTCCTTAAACTTGATGGGTGTCTGAGGGCCATGTGGCAGCTCTCCGGAAAGTCATGTCCAAAACACAGGGGTCATCTAAATAAAAAATGAGTTGAATAGCTGGCAAAGAAGGTCAATAACTTTGGAATGACTTCAATTTTTGTTACTTTAAAAAATTCATTCTTGGGGCTGGGGATGTGGCTCAAGTGGTAGAGCGTTCACCTGGCATGAGTGTGGCCCAGGTTCGATCCTCAGTACCACATACAAACAAAGATGTTGTGTCTGCCGAAAACTGAAAAATAAATATTAAAAATTTCTAAAAAAAAATTCATTCTTCCCACAAGGTCAAGGAGAAAAGATCAGATTTCTATGCAAATCCAGAGCAACCCCTGCATGCAAAGAGTCAGAACCCTGCCCTGAGTACCTGCTCTGTGCTCAGGATTCTGCTATGAAATAAAGGCAGAAGCTGGGAAGAGGATAAGATAGAGCACAATCCTTCAGTACTCCCTGGTGGCCTCAGTGCAGCGGGACTGCTCATGAATGTTCTAAACACCAGCTCCTGGCTCAGTCGTACCCCTCCAATCTGCTCTCCACACAGTATTCCAATAACAGATGGGAATGTCATCCTGCTTGAAAACTTTCAGCATCCTTCTCTGTATAAAGTAAGTCTGACATTTTTAATATAATGCATCTATTGCCTACCTTTCCAGCTCCATCTCTTACCTCCTACCTAGTGCTCTAGGTATGAGCAGCATTTTCCTTTCCTCAAACACACATATCCTCTTTTTCTCAGACTCTCCAACCTTCACCTCTGGGCCTTTGCACATGCTGTTTCAGAAAAGAAAAGGAAAAGAAAGGTGGAGGAGAGAGGGGATCTCATGAAAATCAAAGGGAGATCACTGGAGTAGAGGAGAGGGACCAGGAAGAGGGAGGAGGGAAGGGAAAGGGAAAATGGGAATGAGCTTGACCACCCACTCTCTTCCCAATCCCTTCCTATTTTTATTTTCTGGAATTGATGTTTGTCCAGAGGTGACACTGGCTTAGGTAAAATCATGAACATTTAGAAAGGGATTGCATCTTCTTTCCTGACCAGCTTAGGTTTTTTTCAGGAGCAAGTGCTGCGGGAAGAGGTGGGTGGTGTCTAGGCAGGAGAGTGAAAATCAGAAGGGAGCCATACGTAGGCTGGAGGGGAAGTGCTTGGTTTCTCCTGAGCTCTCTTCTCCTGCATCTGGACTTCTAGGTGCCACCATATGCATGAAGGCATGTCCACTTGGTTTAAAAAGAAAGAAAAAATTCCTCTCCCATGGATAGGCCAGAACCCTACTGCAGAGACAGACCTATAGGGGACCCCATGCTGAAGATGAGAAAAACAGTCTCTTATAAACCAGATGATTTACTTGCAAGCTATTCTCTGCTTATTTACTCATTTTTCCTTTCCATTCCACAACCTTTAGCATAGTCTTGTGTTTTTTTCTTTCTTTCTTTATTTTTGTACCATGGATTGAACACAGGGGTGCTTAACCACTGAGCCACATCCACCCTGCCACCTTTTCTTTTTTTGAGAAAGGGTCTCACTAAGTTGCTTAGAGCCTGGATAAGTTGCTGAGGCTGGCTTTGAACTTGCAATCCTTCTGCCTCCGCCTCCCATGCTGCTTACAGGCATGCACCACCACACCCAGCCAATATTCTTGTTTAAATGTTCCAACCTTATTTGGAAGGAAACACACAGGGGTAAAATCAAGACATGGGGAGTGGGACCCTTCAGAGGCCATCGAGTAGAGAAGTGTGGTCTTAGAGTACTTGTTAAAAATGTAGATGTCCAGGCCTCCTGCCCACCCAAGACCTGCCTCCCCCTGGAGGAGTCATCTGCATTTTGAAGAAGCCTTCACTAGAGTTTGAGAAGCACCACCTGAGCAGAGTAAAAGGAGGTGGATTTTCCCTCCTTCATGGCTACCTTGCAAGCTTGGGCTTAGATTTTGTTAAGGAAGATGCAGTTTTCTTTCTAGGGCGGAAGTAATATTTATTTGCATGTGGTCTGTGTGAGGCATGATCTAATAAGGACACATACGGCTAAATGGTCCTAACTATATGGAGCTTTGCCCAAGGCCTCCACTTCACTCTAGCTCTGTTGCTCATTTATGCTCCCACCTACATTTCAGTGGGCGTATTTTCATGGATAAAAACATGTGGCAAGACCCCTGAGGAGACCTTATTACATGGCCATCCTCTTGCCTATTTTCCTAGAAGCCACCTGCAGGAACTGGACGGTTCAAGTGCATAAAAAGAAGCATGTGGTGACACTCAGCAGGGAGGCAGGTCTTTTCTAAACAAGCAGCCTCACTGTTTCCCTGCTCAGTGGTGTTTACAGTGTAGGAGGCTGACCAGCTCAGTTGACTCAGAGCAGAAAGAAAAATCAGGGAGCTCTGGGGAGTTGGCTTAGTCGCTGACTCACAGCCTGGTCTATGGTGAGGTCACCAGCTTCCCCCCGCCAGCCCAACACCCCAAAAGGAGAGGGAAACAACTTCTACAAGCTGAGGCTGAGGATTCTGATGATTCCAAAGCAGTGTGCACGGTCCAAATGTTATTTGAGTGTAGAGGCAAGGAAGGTGTCAGTGGACACTTATTGAGCCACATGTGATATTGCGGGAAAAGTATTATCCCAGAGTCAGACCAGGCCCATGGTCTTGGCTTTGACTCTGACCTGTGTAATCCTGAGAAAGTCACCTGACTTTGGTCAAATCACTTGACCTCCCCAACTATCAATTTCCTTAATGCAAAATGGGAGGTGGAGGCCATGACCTCTGAGGTCTCTTGAGGGCTCTAGCCCTGTTCACAAGATCATACAGAAAGAAACCACTTATTCTCAGGAGAACTGTTTGTCGCTCTGACTTTCTTCAAGGGTTTGTTCGACTTGGTCTTTGAACAGGTGTCACGGGACAGAATAGGTTCTATAACACCTGAGTACCTTCATATATAATTTAAAATAAAAACAGTATGAAACTATGAAGCAAGTGCTAAGAAGTGCAATGAAATCCTCTCTTTTATTTTTATTAAGACTGTTTTTTAAATCTTTTCTTGAAGAAAAAAAAAAAGAAAATTCTTTAAAAATAATTGTTTTGGTGCCCCTGATTTGCAGGAGGCCAGAGTGTGTTTATTCTGTCTCCAGCTTCACTTGGCAACAAAAAGCCTGTCTCGCTGTCTCTGTAGGGATCTTGCTGGTAGTTGAGCCTCTAAAACAAAGAAGAGATACTGTACTCAGAGAAGAGGAATTGGAGTGTGAGGTGTGGAGCAGAAAGGAATCTCAAAAGGCAAACCCTTGGGGCTGGTGGGCGTAGATCAGTGGCAGAGTGCTTGCCTAGGATGCACAAGGCCCTGGGTTCAACCCCCAGTATTTCCAAAATAAAAAAGCAAACATTTGGTGATAAGCTGAGTGCCAGGGTCCCTGATCAGTTTCTCAAGGGGCTTGTTTTCCTTCCTTCCTAGCTAGGAAGGGAGTGGAGTTGGCTTTGTGGGCTCTCTTGACCCACCCCTAAACCCAAGCTGGTTGATTAAAAAAAAAAAAATTCTGCAATATTATCAGAAAAACTGTGAGATCAGGAACACTTTTGTCCTCAGAAAGGGTCCTTTGACCAAGTCCTTTGCGATGTGAGGCTGTTGGGTGACACAGGCCTCTGAGTAAAGGAGGCTCTGGTGATTCACTTGCAGGTGACTTTTGAGTTCCTCTCCTTTCCCCACTGTCCTGTCTTTCTCCTTCCTTGGAAGTTCTATCATCATCTGAACACAGTTCCCCTGCCTTCTGCATGGGGTACTTAATCACTGCTGAAAGCAAACAGAAGCTTGGTCACCTGCCAAGACCCAGCCCTGTGAAGGTGGCCAAGAACCTACCACTAAATCACATTCCCATTTTCTACTTTTAGGGATCCAGTGGACAAAGGGTCAGATGATTTCTCCCAAGTGGCAGACCCATAAGATATGGATTCTCTGTAAAAATTGGAGTGTGAGCCGGGGCCGGGGATGGGGACCTGGACATGGAAAGCCTTTCTTACTTAAGAGCTTGGGATGGAAACATTCTGCAGGAAATGGGAAGATCAAAGATCAGATTTCCCTTTTAGGAAAAAACACTCTGTGATGAAAGCAGATGTCACTGCAGCACATTGGCCCTGGGAGACGTAAGGGTGATATAAGGGGAGACGAGTGAAGGTAGTGTGAGTGGGAATGGAGAGAAGCACACGGATGCCTGAGATTTGGGAGGGCACATTGAGTTATTGAATGTGAGGTTAGGAGGAGGGGACAGGAAGGAACCTAGGTTTGGGTGTTGGGCAAATGACTTGGTATTCAGGTCCCTAAAACAGGGTGCACCAGCAGAGGTACTGTATTTTAGGGAGAAAGAGGGACTCGAAATGGCTTGTTTAATTTTGAACATCTGATTCCGAGGTATCTGTGGGACACAGAAATGCAGCTGTTCATCAGATAGTAGTCTACGTTGTCTGGACAGACCTGGAGCTGCGGAAAGCCCCAGGTGTAGTCTGAGGCTATCCATGGACAGGATCCAGAATGACCAGAATGGAGGTCCTAGGTCTGAACTTCAAGGAACACTCAAGTTAAAGGGAAGAGGCTGAGAAGGAGGGGCCAGGGTGGGAATATGACGTCAGGAGGGTTTAAAGGAACCGCTCTCTACCTGCCAAGTGGAGTAAAGGAGGAAGAAAACAGGCGTGTCCATTGGGTGTAGCAAAAAAGGGGGGGGGTGTGACCTTGCTAAGAGCAGCTTTAGAGGTGTGGTAGGGACTGAGGAAAAAAGTGGGAAGAGAAAATGTAGATGTTACACTATGAGGCAGAGACAGACAAGGGTGGAGGAAGGGAGGCTGTAAATCACAGGGAGTTTGTTTTTTGTTTCATTGTATTTTGTGTTTCAGATCAGAAACCAATATAGTGATGTTAAAAAAAAAAGCCATCATGTCTGTGCAAACTGAAGGAATCCCCAAAGCATCCTGTTAAATGGAAGAGGCCAGACAGAAAAGATTTCATTCTGCTTGATTTCATTTATCTGGAATTCCAGAAAATACAAAACTACAGTGACAAAAAGCAGACCAGTGTTTGCCAGGTCCTGGGGGATGGTGTAAGGGTCCCGCGAAACGTCGGAGAAAGAGACCACCAAGTGACCACTCATGCAATTGGCAGAAGGGGGATTTATTGAACCAGCATGCTGGGGCTCCGTGCCCACTCAAGAAGGGAAAGCAGCCCAGAGCCCCGAGCAGGGGCTGAGCACTGCTTAAGTACACTTTTTGGGGAGGGCGGAGGGCTTTGTATACATCAGAACAAATCATCATGAGGCGCGGGGAAATTGAACAACAACTCCTAAACATGATTAGTTCATTCATTGGCGGGAACAGGTCAGGCTGGAGTGATAGGTCATTCCTAAGGAGAGTACACATTTAAACTGATTGGTTCAGGCCCTGCAAGGCCTACGTGCAACCACACCGAGCCCTTCAGTTATTGAACAACCAGACAATCAGGAGAAATGTTTACTGGGCGGTTCTAAGCATTGTCTTAACAGCTACAGAAATTTCAGGTTTTGCAGGTAGCATAGAAACCTAACAATACCTCCTTTACATTTTAACTCAGACCTTGCAGCTTAGAAACTTTTACAACACCTGGTCTTTTACCCTTTAACTTTTACGCTTTAACTTCAATTTCTTTTACCCTTACAATGGCATGGGGACTGACTACAAAAATGGGCCCCAAGAGCTGCTTGACGGGTTGGAAATGTCCAGGCAGGCAGTTCTTGCTTTGCATGTTTTCCATTTTTAAAAATTTATATATGACAGTGAATGCATTACTATTCTTATTACACTTATAGAGCACCACTTTTCATATCTCTGGTTGTATACACAGTATATTCACACCAATTCATGTCTTCATACATGTACTTTGGATAATGATGTCCACCACATTCCACCATCATTTCTAACCCCATGCCCCCTCCCTTCCCCTCCAGACCCTCTGCCCTATCTAGAGTTCATCTATTCCTCCCATGCTCCCTCTCCCTATCCCACTATGAATCAGCCTCCTTATATCAAAGAAAACATTCAGCATTGGGTTTTTTGGGATTGGCTAACTTCACTTAGCATTATCTTCTCTAACTCCATCCATTTACCTTCAAATGCCATGATTTTATTCTCTTAACTTTCATGGTTTCAGTTATCAGCAAACAGTCAAGTTTCAATCTCTTAAATGAGTGATTGTGTAAAACACAAACTGCTGCTAGCTCTTCCATCTATAAGTCACTACATGAATAATAGAGTTGGTGACTGGCCAGGTATGCCTCAGCTTCCAAAGCTGTTGGCTGTTGACCTGTCCAGCTCATTCACAGACTGTAAAGCAGGCTCTGCATTGCTTGCTGGTGTCCAGTAATGAAGCCCATGCGATGTTAAAAAACAAAACAAAACTGAATAATCAAAAAAGAGGGAATTGGCCAAGAGAGATGAGAATGCAGCAAAGAACTGAGAAGTGGGTGGGAAATTCAAGCATGAACAATGTTATAGAAGAAATAGTTGACTGTGGGAGAGACTAGCTCTGCAGGCAGGAGAAGGTGAATTGAAAGAAATGAGGAAGGTAGTTGTGATGAAAAGGAGAAAGGTGTCCTGGAAGAATTGAAACTTGTATTTAAAAAACCAGACTCCAAGCTGGGCACAGTGGTGCATGTCTACAATCCCAGCCACTCAGGAGGCTGAGGAGGAAAATCACAAGTTCAAGGTCAGCCTGGACAACTTAGTGAGATCCTGTCTCAAAATAAAAATGAAAAGGGCTCAAGGTGTGGCTTAGTGGTGGAGGGCCCCTGGGTTCAATCCCCAGTACCACAAAAGCAAAGCAAAACAAAACATATCAAAAGCATTCTTAAGAAAGATGTTTCACAACCTTAAAAATGCAAAAGACGCATTCTTGGAAACTGGTCCAGATTTAGAAAGGGTTTGGCAAGGCATTAAAGAGATGCTGTTGATTGGTTATACAGCAAACGGGGGCAAGACCTGTCCCAACTAGTCTTGATAAGCTTTTAAAGTCAATAAAACACTTTCGTCCTCGATGTTTCTAAGGTTTTAAATTACAATGTACTAAATATCCATTTTACTATTTTTTTAATTTCTCTATTCATAACTGAGAGCAGAAGAGTTATAAACATGTTGACACAAAATTTTATAGGACACAGAACAACTGAGATTTTCCTCATTACTTATTAAGATCATTTTTCTCGGTCTCAGCTCACATGGTCATTTTTATAGTCCCACACTACTGTGCAAAGCAAGGTCTACCTATGTCTTAATTAAAGGGTGGTGACAAGATGTACTTGTCAAAACTCATCAAATTGTATATTTAATACAAGTGACTTATATTAAAATCATATCTCAATATAAATGTTAAATAGCTATTGCACATTAAAACTGTTATTTGGCTAATATTTCACACATATTATCTTTAATCTTGCAGCAACACTGTAAGATAGTTATTATCTCAATTTAGAGATAAGAGAACAGAGGCTCAGAGAGGTATGGTGAGTTACCAAGGCCACACAGCTAACAAGCACCAGATTTATGCTCTATGCCTTCCTATACCAGTGGCTCAAATTTGGCTATTGATTATTAGAATCAGTGGAGAAGATTTTTTGGTCCTAGTGTGTAGTTCATATCCCTCACCAGGTTGAAGAACAGTGGTTGTACCCTATTGTCTTCCGTCTGGCCAGTGTGTGATGACATGGGACTGTGCCACATGGAAACAGATTTTTAAATGGAGAGTAGAGGGTCTAATTTCTGCAAATAAGAATCAGTGAAGGTATGTTTTCATTTTTTTTGTACATAGTGGTTCAACTATAAACTTTATGCAATTTATAATTTCTAGACAAAACATGGGTAGAATTGAGATTTCCTTTACAATATAGAAGATTTGGGTGCAAAGATTTATTTATATCAGTTTCTCAGTTTTAATTCTGACTCTTCTAGCCTCAATATCTCTCTGTGTCTCTCTCTCTCTCTGTCTCTCTGTGTCTCTCTCTCTGTCTCTCTGTCTCTCTCTCTCTCTCTCTCTCTCTCTCTCTCTCTCCCCTCCCTCCTTACCTCTGTCTCTCTGTTTTTTTTTCTTTGTTCTGGTACAGAGGATTGGAACCAGGGGTGCTCAACCATTGAGCTCTGTTCCCAGACCTTTATTTAAATTTTTTGATAAAGAGTCTCAAAAAATTGCTAAGACTGACCTTGAACTTGCAATCCTCCTGCCTCAGCCTTCCGAGTCTCTGGGAATACAGGTTTGCACTGGACTCCATTTTTAATTTTCAACAGCTATTGAGTACCTACCATGGGCCAAGTACTTGCTAGGAGTTTTAATAGGGATCTCATTCAGTCCTCAGAGCAACCTTGTGCCAGTCAGCTTTCCATCACTATAACCCAAGATAGTAGTCAAGATAATCAACATATAAAAAGAAAAGGTTTATATTGGCTGTTTGGGGGGCTCAAGACCATGGTCAGTTAGGCCTGTGGTGAGGCAGCACATCATGGCAGGAGCACATGGTGTGGAGCAAAACCATTCATATCATGGCTGGAGACTGAAAGAGAAGGAAGAACGGACCAGGGTTTCTTTAGGTCATGAGCCCAATGACTTAAAGACCTTCCACTAGGTCCCACCTCTAAAAATTTTCACCTCTCCCCTACTGTGCCATGTGGAGGACCAAGACTCTATCTAACACATACGTCTTTGGGGGAATACTCAACTGTAGTAAAACCTGTTATCTTACAAAGAAGATTTAGGTTAGTTAAAGCTCATATTTCAATACACACCTGATTTTCAAGCCTGCACTTCTACATACATGATCTCTCTATTATTGCTGATTAATTGTTATTAAATGATGTTACTTAAGCAAAATGTCCAGTGACGTTCCTGGTACGCAGATAACACACATCAACCATGAATTCCCTCCCCCAAGGATCTTGTCATCAGGGCTGGAAAAGATTTCCTGGGGCCCATCAGTGATGGTGGGAAGGCAGAAGAAACCTCAGATGGCCTGAGGTTTGCAGGTCATGACAGGACTCTGGACAGAAGGGGAAGAAAGCAGGAAGAATGTGTGCCTTTGATGACTAAGGGGGCAAGGACTGTGCTGCTGGGAAATGATCATATGATATGACACTACTTGGAGAATTTGGCCGACACCCTGGGTTGCCAAGGGTCAGAATCCCTGCAGAGCTGTTGGAATGCACAGGACTTCTGTCTAGGCCAGGTTTATTTCCTTTTGGGAAGACCCATTTGAAGCAAGTAATTGTTATTTTTGCTCATCATGAGATAAAATATTACTGACCACAAAGCTTAGGAGTTAATGGCATGATGGTTAAGATCATGCATGGGCTTGGGACTCAAGCATGTTCAAGATTGAATCCTGGTCTGGCCACTTCTTAATTGTGTAACTTTGCACACTTTGTTTCAACTAATGATCTCATTCATAAACATCAATAAAATTTCTTACTGCTTTAGTCTATTGCAATTACTAAGTTTTTGTATCTAAGCCATCAGCAGAAGGCATAACATACTTAAAGTTCTTAAAAATGACAGTTACTGCCATTACTGCCGAAATAAGCAAGTGTTTGAGAGGAAAATATTCTTATTTTGTTTCCTTTCCAAATGATTGTTCTTCCTTAGAGATCAACTATTAGAATTTAATGGATTGACAACTAAATTTCACAGTAAATCTAAAGATATAGAATTCTTACATTTCTCCACATCTTCCTTAAAGCATTATTCGATGTGTTAACTTGTCTGTAAATGCAATTTCTCCTTTCTTTTGGTTCCCTTTTATATTTCATTTTATCTTTATTATGAAACTTCACAGGATGACTGCTTTGTGCAAATGTAGTAATCTTGGGGTTTGTGTTAAATTTCAAGGCACATATTACATGCCTTTGGAGAAAGCACTGAGTTCTAGTATTTTATTTTTTTATTTGTATTAAATATTTATTTTTTAGTTTTAGGTGGACACAATATCTTTATTTTATATTTGTGTGGTGCTGAAGATTGAACCCAGTGCCTCATGCATGCTAGGCGAGCACTCTACCACTGAGCCATAACCTTAGCCCCTGGTATTTTATTTTTTAACCAAAAATTTAAGTATCTGAATTGAAAGTGTTCATTTTTTTTGAGGGGGTGGTTTCTATATTAATCAAGTTTAGCTTTTATTTTTTAAAAATTTGTTCTTTTTAGTTCTATATGACTGTAGAATGTATTTTGACATATCATATATATAGAGAGTGTAACTTCCCATTCTTGTGGTTTTACATGTGTGGAGTTATGCTGGTAGTGTATTCATATATGAACATAGGAAAATTATATCTGATTCATTCTACTGTCTTTCCAATTCCCATCCCCCTTCCTTACCCCCATTTCCCCTTCTCCAATCCGTAAAACTCCATACTCCTCCCTATCCTGGCCTATTGTGAGTCAGCATCTGCATATCAGAGAGAACATTTAGCATTTGGTTTTGGGGGATTGGCTTATTTCACTTAACATGATAGTCTCTAGTTCCATCTATTTACTGGCAAATGCCATAATTTCATTCTTCTTTACAGCTGAGTAATATTCCATTGTGTATATGTATCACATTTTCTTTATCCATTCATTTGTTGAAGGACACCTAGGTTGGTTCCATAGCCTAGCTATGGCGAATTGAGCTGCTGTAAACATTGGTGTGGTTGCATCACTATAGTATGCTGATTTTAATTCCTTTGGGTACATGCCAAGGAGTGGGATAACTGAATCAAATGGTGGTTCCATTCGAAGTTTTCTGAGGAATCATCATACTGCTCTCCAGAGTGGTTGCACCAATTTGCAGTCCCACCAGCAATACATGAGTGTGGCTTTTCTCCCACATCCTCACCAGAATTTATTGTTACTTATATTCTTGATAATTACCATTCTGACTGAAGTGAGATGAAATTTCTGAGTAGTTTTAATTTTCATTTCTTTAATAGAGATGTTGTACATTTTTTCATAAATTTGTTGATCAATTGTATATCTTTTGTGAAGTGTCTGTTTGGTTCCTTTGCACATTTATTGATTGGGTTATTTATTTATTTATTTGCTGTCAAGTGTTTTGAGATTCTTATATATCCTGGCAAATAATGCATTATCTGAGGTACAGATGGCAAAGATTTTCTCTCATTCTATAGACTTTCTATTCATGTTCTTGATTATTTCCTTTGCTGTGAAGAAGCTTTTTTAGTTTGATACAGTCCCATTTATTGATTCTTGATTTTACTTCTTGCACTTTAGGAATCTTGTTGTGAAATTCAGTTCCTAAGTCAATATGTTGGAGATTTGGGCTTACTTTTTATTCTAGTAGGCACAGCATCTCTGTTCTAAAGCCTTGGTTCTTGATCCAGTTTGAGTTGAGTTTTGTGCAGGGTGAGAGATAGGGGACTAATTTCATTTTATTACATATAGATTTCCAGTTTGCCCAGCACCATTTGTTGAAGAGACTGTCTTTTCTCCAATGTATGTTGATGGCACCTTTGTCTAGTATAAGATAACTGTATTTATGTGTGTTTGACTCTGTGTCTTCCATTCTGTCCATTGGTCTTCATTTCTATTTTGGTGCCAATACTGTTTTTGTTACTACAGCTATGTAGTAAAAATTAAGGTCTGTATTGTGATGCCTCCTGCTTTACTTTTCTTGCTGAGGATTGCTTTGGCTATTCTAGGCCTCTTATTTTTCTAAATGAATTTCATGACTGCTTTTTCTATGCCTGTGAAGAATGTCATCAGAATTTTAATAAGAATTGCACTGAATCTGTATAGTGGTTTTGGTAGTCTGGCCATTTTGACAATATTAATTCTGCCTATCCAAGAACATGGGAGATCTTTCCATCTTCTAAGGTCTTCTTCAATTTCTTTCTTTAGTTTTCTGTAGCTGTTATTATAGAGGTCTTTCACCTATCTTGTTAAATCGATTCCCAAATATTTTATTTTCTTTGAGGCTATTGTGAATGGGACAGTCTTCCTAATTTCTCTTTCAAAAGTGTCCATATTGAGTGTGTTGAGACCTCACAATTTGAAGGGTTAGCCATAAATCAATTTGAGAAAAAGTTTGAACGAAAACTGGAGTAACACCTGATGTAACCTAAGGTGTCTCTCCAAAACACAAGCTATGAAATGAGAGAACACAGGGAACAGTTGTGGTTTGAATCAGGGCCAGCGGGGTTAAGGCATTTTGGACTGTAATGGAAACCTGACCAACAAAGTGTGGGAGGACACACAATAGGCTGGACTCCTTCTCTGTATTACAGTGACCTTGGGAACTCCCCAGCAGCTCCAGGGGCTCAGGGGCTCTGAGGTCTGCAGGATTCTTCAGTAGCAAAGACTTCAGGTACCCATGATGCTATTGGGGGTACCAGTGGCCTCCTGCTCACCTTCCCCCTTCCTTGGAAAGTCCCTGTTGGTTGTGAGCTGATCTCCAGTGTTTAACAGGACAGTGAATCCAGGGCATTTCTCCTTCCTCATAGGACCAGCCTGAGTTTCCATGTTCTCCACCAGTGACTCCACCATATCCCCACCATATTCAAATACTCTAGTTGAATAGTAGCTGTTTCTTCTTTGTCTTGGTCTCTTTCGTGTGGATGAGAACACACCTGAGACACCTTGTAGTCAGTCATCATGCCAGAAATTCCACAAGTGTCCATATTTCTTGCTAAGAACATTCCCTGCTTCCTTGGAGTGGAAGGTGTGATTGATTGGAGTATTTGGAAGAAAGTATCACAGAAATGAATTTATAGGATTGGATGCCAGGCTCACTCTTGTCCAATTATGATGGATAGAACTACAGTGCATGCCTAGGTATCTGCAGTACCAATGAGCTCATAAAGAAATCTAACTCTTCATTCTCAAACATCCCCTAGAGTGCAATAGGACAACTAGTGGATTTGTGCTTCTGAAAGAATGGGCTTCTAATCGCTACTGAGAAGTTACTGACATGAAACCCCACTTGATACTGAAAAATCACCTGTGACTTCATTTCATAAAGTTGTCTTTTTGGAAAACAATTTTCCTCTTCCTAAAATCTTCTGTTTTGCTCCGAACGATCTCAGGAGTCACCATGCCCTTTGTTCTCTTTATACCATATAATTCCACAAATATAATTTTCTTTTACCAACAGCTTCACGCTTTCATTATGCCTCCGTTAATGACTCTAATTTCCTTTGGTGGTCTCATTACTTCCCAAATTAAGCTCCCCATTGCATAATAGGCAAACTTAAAAATTATTTGGAAACCAAGTGGTTTTGCCACAAGGGCAAGAGGCCTATTGAAGTAATAGTGTGAGAATGGATCTCTTTGATGAATATCTTTTATTAAGTGATTAGACTGGACTTCCCTTTCTGCCTAAGGTCAAGATCAAAGAAGCTCTCCGTATGTTGTCTATCTGTTTTTATACCTAATCTGAAAATCATATCCCAACCCTAAAAGTATCACCCCCCACCCTGCCGACTTTCTGTAATCTTTTTGCAGATACCATCAATCCCCCTTGCTTCCCAGCTTCCTGCTGACGTATTTGGCTTTGTATGTGGTGCTGCAGTTATTTCCCTAAGGAGACATGCTGCGGCATATAACAGTGGCAGAACACTTACCTGACCAGACCACTTGATCTCTAGGAAGATCCTCTGATCAGTATTCAGAGCAGTCTCATCACTGGTCAATGGCTTTATGTACTAAGAGAAAAATAATGGAAAATGGGTTCTGTTTCACTGAGCTTACCAGTGTGGAACCTGGTTGAATTCCTCTGAGCCTTAGTCCTCCTCTGTAAAATGGAAGTAATAGTGTAACTTACATGGTGTGAAAATTAGCATTAAATTAAAATGAAGGCAGGGTATAAAGTTCTTAGCACAGTGACTAAGAGGTCAGTATTAGGTACTGAGTGGAACAGGAGTTGGAGCTGGACTCTCTCCTCCAAATTCTTCCTGAGTCTCTTGCTGTGTGCCTTAGTTTGCCCATCTGCAAAAATGGGGCAAGGATTAAATCAACTTTCTAGGGTTGTTGTGAGGAATAAACGAATATGTGAAAACTGCTAGGAACACTGCCTGGCATGTGACAAGCGCTATAAAAGTGTCTTTTATTATTATCCAAAGGTGCAAGTGTTATACTAGCTACTGAGATAAATTGTGACTTTAAAAACATTGTCCTAAAAAACTGATAAAATCAAAGTGATGCAGTTAACCTTTGGTCGTGAATAGACTAAGATGTTCCATTTCCTTTGTATTTCTTTGACAAAAGAAAATTTCAGAGGTGATGTTGGCTTGGGGAGACCACCTGAAGGAGGGAAATGTCCCAGGTGATCTGGGTCTCTTCAATTTCCTCAGGAAAGGGAAAGTTAAGAGTTCTTGGAAGACTTGGATGAAGGGGAAACCTCATCTCATTACTGAACATGCTTTTTGAACATGAAAAGACAGGGCTATAGTGAGGTAAGCTAGTCCCTTTCAGGGAGATAATTGATACTACTGGAGGTCACAGGAGACAATTCCCCATATACTCATTAGAAAATTAGTATTTTGTTTATTTTTAAAAATGGGCTCAGAGCTGGGCATGATGGTGCACACTTGTAATCCCGGCGACTCAGGAGGCGGAGGCAGGAGAATTGCAATAATCAAGACCAATCTCAGCAAATTAGAGAAACCCTAAGAACTTTTAGAACCTGTCTCGAAATAGAAAAATAAAATAAGAGCTGGAGAGGTGGATCAGTGGTTAAGAGACCTGGGTTCAATCCCTTGTGCAAAAAAAAAAAAAAAAAGTGGGGTCAGTTCAAAACATGCTGGGAAAATATATGCTAAAGCCAGTACGATGCCTAGAAAACTGCTAATAAGAAAGTCAAAATGACAATTTTATGTTACTTTAAAGCCCTTGCTAAAGCTCATTATTAACCATTATTTTCTTTTTCCTTTTGTTTTAACTTGGTAGAAATTATAATCATTAATAAGGGCAAGATATATGAACCTGGCAATAAAAATGAACAATGAAATCTACTTTCCTGAACTTAGGTGAATCTTGGGTAGCTTTAGAAAACTTGCATGTTGGAAAGAACTGTCACATGGAAGGACTGGGTAGACTGAGTCAAGGCTTCCAGGTTGAGTGTCCTGGGGTACCTCTCCTTAGTTTTAGTCTCTATTCCTGCTTGTCTAGGAAGATTATTGTGCCCTCCAAATAAGATGTAAGAAAACACTTTTCAAATGCAAAAGTGGTATTAATGAAAAAAAATGTCATGAAATAAAATCTGTAAAACAGATTGGGAGAAGCAGGATGAGAAGAGAAAAAAGATGTCAGTGGGAAGAAGAGGAGAATACATATGGGGGGAAATAGCCTTCAAGATACTAACTTCAAGAACCAAAAGAAGGCAGTTTGGTAGGTCAAAGATAAGTGGTAAGTGATCAACCATGAAGAAGCAGCTGAAAACAGAAATAGAAGGAGGCTAAAAATCAGTTGTGTCTCTTGGTAAGATGGAATATTGTGCATTAAAAGCTATGTTTATGAAGTGTTTGAATGGCATGTAAAAGACTTCAAGGGCTAATTAAAAAAAAAAACAGATACAACATTGAATGTGTGCAGAGAACACAGTCATTTGTATAAGAACAGCAAAAAAAGTTTGAAAGAAAATAGAGTAGAGCTGGGTGCAGTGGTGCACACCTATAATCCCAATGACTTGGGAGGCTGAGGCAGGAGGATTGCAAGTTCACATCCAGCCTGGGCAACTTAGCAAGACCCTCAGTAACTTGGTGAGACCCTGTCTCAAAATTTAAAAAAAAAATAAGAAGAAGAATGAAGGATGTGGCTCAGTATAAAGTGTCCCTGGGTTCAATCCCTATTGCCAAAAAAAGAAAAGAAAATTGTTTGCATCTGAGTAGTAAGCAATTAAAGGAGGTTATTTTTATGTTTTTCTCCTTTCTGAAAATTAAATTTTTCCTTAGTGAACATAAAGCATATTTTTTCAGTGCTAAGGATTGAAACCAGGGGCTCTACCACTAAGCTATATCCACAGCCCTTTTTTGTTTTCTATTTTGAGGCAGAGTCTTACTAAGTTACTGAGGGTTTTACTAAGTTGCCCAGGCTGTCCTTGAACTTGCAATCCTCCTGCCTCAGCCTCCATGAGTTGCTGGGATTAAGTGTGCTCCACCACGCCTAGCCATAGTCAATTTTCTAATTAAAAACAAAGCTAATTAACAACCAAAGATGTGAGAAAGCCAGACCAAGGACATATATCAACTAGAATATCAGGAAACATCCTGAAATATGTTTGGGCCTAACATACGTTGTTAGTCTTCCTGCTAGCATGACATCGGGTAAATAATAATCACAACAGCTGTCAATTGTACATTGCTTGAATAGTACCAGAAACTACTTTAAGTGCTTTATATTTTTAAATAAACATTTGTGGGAAGCCATTATTTTGGACTGAGTTTCTGCTCAGTCCCACAGACCAGACCAAACCCAAATGGAGTCACTTGTGTTAATTGCCATACGAGTAATCAAAATGAACTTAGAAATGAGTGAGTTTTCTAAAAAAGGGAGATTTTTTGCAACCAATCCAAAGGGGCCCAGTCAACTGAGCCTACCTGACAAGAAGTCCACTCTGCTTTAACCCTATGAGGAAAGTAACTTTGAAACAACCAACCCACTTTTCTTTCTGGTTTCTGCTTTCTTCTGCCTTTCCCACTTATCAGGCCACCCTCTGCTCAGTTCATCAGAGCACCTGTTTTGAAAATGAGACGCAGCTGGATTCACAAATTGCTAAGAAAAACCAATTAGGTCTTTGAATTCAGTTTGTTGAAATGCAGTTGTTTGACAATCCCCAAAGCTCATCCTGTCCCCACCCAGATGTTATTGTATACTGAGTTGCTTACCTGATTGAGATGCGTTGTTTCCCAGTTTTGGAGGCTGGAAGTCCAAAATCATGGTGTTGGCAGGATTGGCTCCTTTTGTGTGCTGAGAGAAGGTTCTGTTCCAGGCCTCTCTCCTTGGTTTCTTCTTCTTCTGTGTCTCTTTATGTTGTTTCACCTTTATGTGTATATCATTATTATCTTCATGTGAAAAGAAGTGGTTTTTTTCCTCCTTATTTTTTATTTTTAATTTTTTGGTCCTGGGGATTGAACCCAGGGATGCTTTACCACTGAGCTACATCCCCAGTGCTCTCCAGTTTTTAATTTTAGACAGGGTCTTGTTAAATTTCTGAGGGTCTCTCTAAGTTCTCTGGCTGGTCTGAAACTTGTGGTCCTTCTGGCTCAGTCTCCAAAGTCATTGGGATTACAGACATGCACTGCAGTAACAACGTCCACATGGTGGTTCTTTATATAAGGACACTAGTCATATTGGATGAGGGCCCCACCCTACTTCAGTACAACCTCATTTTAACCAATTATAACTGTAATAACCTATTTCCAAAGAAGGTTGCCTTCTGAGGTACTGAGGATTGGGACTTCAACATATGAATTTTGAAGGGACATATGTTAATCCATGACATTCCTAAAGAAGATTTTACAAATGAAGAAACTGAGGCCCAGAGCAGTTATATAAGTTTCCAAGGTTCTAGAGCTAGTAAGAGGTAAAGCTGGGATTCGAATACAGGACCCTACAGCCCACATGCTTGTGTTCTACACCATCTCTGGAAGCAGGAGGAGAGCTACTGCAGAAATAAGTCCCAGTTTCCTTTCAGAACCAGGCAAGAGAACAGTTTGGGTTTGGAAAGCTGTGTCTGAGACCTCCCTTTTTGGGACCCTTAACAATTACTTTTTCAATTAGGAAGTTGGATTCAATAAGCAAGTTTGGCCCCAGTAGGCCACCTAAAGGTGTCTGGTTTATACCTCCAAATGCCTCTAGACTGGCTTTGTGTGTCTAGTTTACACAGGGCCAAGGTAGGCAGGTGCACAGAGACTCTGAGGCATGCATGCGGTGAGAGGATGGGAGGCAGGGTCCCAAAAGTGTGACCCCAGATCAGGGGACTGGCACTGCAGCAGAACTGAGCAATGGATTTGAGATGTTTTTACCTTTTCTACATTTTAGAATTATTTGTCTGGGATATCAAACGGGAGTTACCATACAGCCTTCTGTGTTTGCTGTCTCACCAGGAAAACCTCTGTCCCTGAGGTCATAGGGAGTCCCTCCAGCAAATGAAGAAGCTGCCAACCAAGGGCCCCAGGTGGTGACAGAGGGAGAACCACCCACACTGGCCAGTGCAGGGCACCAGTACTGTGTCCTGTTGATCCCTCAGGCTCTGGGACCAGACCAGAGCCACCTCTGGGCATTTACTCATGGGCTCAAGTAGAAATCCAGAGCCTTGTGTCATGAGAATTTGTACAAGCAGCCCAGGGAAGTGTCTAACACTGGCATCAGGGCATCTCATACCCCAAGAAAGTGATCATTCTCTATTTGATCACTTTAATTCCCATTGGAATCTTAGGATTTCAGAACTGGGAGGTACCACTGATCATCCAGTCTCCCTCATTTTACAGACGAGGAAACGAAGACCCAAGAAGCATTACAGGGCAGAAGTAGGCAGAGAAATCAAGGACAGAGGCCTTGTCTGCGGACACCCTAATGCTCAGCGATGAAAAGCTGTCCACTTTCGAAGGCTGCTTTCAGGGTTTGTTTTATTTCTGTGCAAACATGTCTCCCCATTGCACTTTCCCATCAGGGTTTCCCTGCTGGCTTCCTCATCTATAAAACAAGACCATAAAAACAACAAGTTAATACAAATAAAGCACTTGGAATTGTTACTGGCTCATAGAAAACACTCCAAAAAACGGGGCACTGTTATTGCTTTTGTATTATCATAATCATTGTGTTAGTTTCCCAGGGTTGCCTTAATAACGTAGCACAAACCAGGTAGCTTAAAACAACAGAAATTTACTGTCTCACAGTTCTGGAGACTAGGAGTCCAAAATCAAAGATGTTAGTTAGCAGGACAACACTCTTTTCGAAACTTACCTTCTTCCAGTTTCTGGTAGCTCCAGGTGACCGTGGCTTGTCGCAGCCTACAGTGATCTGAGTCACCATCATTTCAAGTAATCTTCCCTCTGTGCTGAGTCTGTTCTTTCTTTATAAGGACAAACTCTACCCCAGTATAACCTTACCCAATGGCTATGACCCTATTTCAGGTGCCAGGATTTAGGACTTAAAAATATCATTGGGGCGGGGGGGAGAGACAGTTCAATCCATAATCATTGTTACATTGTTAAATCAGCACATTTTAGAATAGATTTTTTCATTTGTGGGGTAAAAGGTGATCATTATCTTTTTACTGTAGCCCTGGACAGAGCGGCCTTAGAGCCGACCTGTACTCATTTCAACAGAAGCTGATTTAGATGCCCGCTTGCACAAGTTTCAGATCTGCCAGAGAGAAAATAAAAGAGGGGTTTCAATTTGTAAGGAAATTACAAAATCAACACATTAATGCTGCCCTCTGATTTCACTAAGGGAGCTATAGAGAAAGTCAGAGTTCATCAGTAGGATGGTTCCATCTGGCCTTTTATTTCTGACTTAGGGGATCTCTTAGTAGTCTGAGTTTGCATTCTAATTCCTCTAGAAGTGTCCAAAGGATAAGACAACCAGAACTTGATTAAAATTGTGACTGTTACACTCCATGTATGTATTATCCCGGTACTGAATTTCTCCAGAATCAGTTATCCTCACAGTGTCTTCAGAAGAGATCAGGATAGGAAAAATGTACACATATGTGTAAATGTGTATAAATGTAATATACGTGTATATGTGCATGTATATTTGTACATATATATACAAATATATATATATATATATATATATATATATATATATACACATATACACCAATACACATATATACACATATATGCAAAGTTTAAGTCTATATTATAGCTTCCCAAACTGATTTGTTATTATTTGCTATTGATAATACATGTATGGGTATATAAATGATACCAACAATGTATGGTTTGGATGTGAGGTGTCCCCGCAAAGCTCACGTGTTAGACAATGTGAGAGAGTTCAAGGGAAATGATTGGGTTGTGAAGGCCTTAACCCAATCAGTAAATTAAGCACCTGATGGGATTCATTAAGTGTTAACTGAAGGCAGGTGGGGTGTGGCTGGAAGAGGTGGGCATCAGGGACGTGGTTTGGGGGCATATATTTGTATCAGGGTCTCTTTCTCTCTCTTTGCTTTCTGATCATTATGTGAGCTGCTTCCCTCCTCTATAATCTTCCACTATGATGTTCTGCCTCACCTTGAGCCCTGAGGAATGGAGCCTGCTGTCTATGGATTGAGACGTCTGAAACCATGAACCCCCAAATAAACTTTTCCTCCTCTATAATTGTGTTGGTTGGGTCCTTTAGTCGCAGCAGTGTAAAAGCTGACTAAAACAAATAAATTCTGAGGGAAATGAGTACATAGAAAGAATAATTTGACAGTGATTTGAAATCACCGCTTTCCAGTATATTGCAAGCTCATACCAGTTGACTTTAGAATTGTAGGTCATTTCCCCTCTTGTTCTCCATGTCACAAACATCTTAACTTAGTCATTATTTCTATGGCTACTACCAATCTTGTTCCATCACCGCATTGGATGAGTTATGAAAAATTCTTTTTTTCTAACCCTAATTTGTTAGATTTGAGCTGTTCATTATTTTCCTGTGAGTCATTTTGAAACCCAGGATGCTGCTCAGGGTCTCAAATAACAGTGATTTTATACGCTATTATTCAGTTTCTTCCACATGGAGAACAGAGTCTAATGTGGGTCTAATTGAGTTAATATAATAAGTACACTTTTCATGTGAGCTGTTCCCTGGTGGGCTGCTGCTTTCTCTTTGAACATGAATCACAGGTTTTGAAATCTATAAATAACAAAGCAAAATTTCTTACACACCTAAAGAAGGAAAGATACCTTGTCACATTTTAGTTTATATTCAAAGTTCCTTTTCCATGAAGGTGAGATACTTATCTTCTAAACTTTTTGAATAGTACTAGATTTCTTGGTTCCGTCTCAAGGTCAAAAATAAAATAGTGAACTAAAGTGAACAACAATTCATCCCAACTGGTAATGATGACATGAATCACTTTTGAGTGTCACCCAGCTATGTTGTCAAAAGATCACATAGGAGTTCTTGTGAGTGCATTTCACATTTTTTTTAAGCATTAGTGGTTTGCTCATGCCTGAATCTTGCTTGTTTAAATTGAATGAGCAGGAAGAAATGACTATTCTCTCTCATCTTCTAAAATGGCCCCTGGAGACACATTTTTTAAAGTCCTACTTTTCTGATGCAATGGATGGCACACCTGTTTAGGAGAAAGGGCAGCAGCACAGGGTCTCTGGTGGAGCCCAGGCATTCTGTCTAGATCTGTGATAGTCAGGCATCTTGCAAGGCATCAGAAGTTTCCAGAAATGGCTGCTTTTCCTGTTCTCCCACTCATCATTCAAGCCTCATGTTACTTTCACCAGGCTTTTGAAATTGCTGGAACAGCATAAATTATTAATTAACCAACATTTATGAAACAACTGCTGCATTCTAGATCCTGCTCTAGGTGAGGGGACCCAAAGATATTGTCCCTATTTTCAAGGACAAATCTGTTGACCTCTTAGTCGGTTGGGGCTCCTAGAGTACTTAGGCTTCAGGTCCCCAACACCTGAGCAAGCCCATTCTGCATCCCACAGAGGTGAAGAATATGAAATGAGTGAACATTTCAATCAGATTTCTATTTTCCCAATAGTTGCCATTTTGAACTAGAGTTGTTTATTTTGTTCTATGAACTCAAGCCCTCCTCACATCTCCTCAGCTCTCACTCCACCAACTAGAAAAAGGAGCAGAGGCCATGGCTTCTATTAATTTGGAATCTGCATACAGTATTATACACCCTGTGGGTTCTATGTGTGATTTAAGAGCTATTATAAATTCATGTTACTGATTTCTCATCACCTTGTCCTCAGGGAATGTACAGATCAGCGTTAGCACCAGCTCTTAGGGAGGGAGCTCCCTCCTTACTCCATAAGTGGCTTCACTAAACATCATCCCATCACACCCAGCCTTCTATCTCACACCCTCAACATACCCTGCCAGTGTGGGGGGAATATTTATATCTCTGAGGTCCTTAAAAAATACTGAACACCACTAAACATTGGGCTGGGCATGCAGGACAAGCTTAGAGATAACTGGAGTTGAAATCAAATGTTGAAAGAGAGAAGTTTCAGGGAATCCTTCTGAAATTTGGTCCTCATGAGCATGCTTACTTCAGGTTGTCCCTAAAACATAGTACAACTGTGCTCTCCTCCCTCCCCACCCCACAGTTCCCTGGAGGGTACAGGCAAGCTTGGATTAGTGGCATATCCTGAGTGACTGTGGGGTCATTGTAGGGAGTTACCTTCCTGATAACATTCCCAGCTGTCATTTAGAACAAAAAGGAAACCGATCCAGGGGCTCAGAGGACAGTCAAGAGGTTCCCTGCATATTGGTTACAGGCTCAGAAGCTGGGGTCAGGCAAACCTGAATTCAAATCTCACTTGACGATTTTTTATGATTTGGGGGGGAATTATAAAACATCCTTTATGTTCCTTTTCTGATTTATGTCTAACAATAGTGCCTGTCTCATCAGTACACTGTGAGGATTCAATGATGGCATTGAGGCAAGTGGTTGGCAGAGAGCATAAGAGAGTGCAAGGGCTTGAATCACCCCCCCACACACACACACACAAGCATGCGTCCAACCTGCTGTCTTCCTGGGCTTCCTCTTGACCTTTATGACTCTGTGTCTGCTAGAAGCCCTGTTCTGGAGGTTTCTCTCTGCTTAGCTGCCTATGCTACATCTTTCTTTCCCACTGTATCATTTCAGAAGTGCAGACTCTGGTGTAACTTAGCCTGAAGTTCCTGCTCCCAGGAAGGCATGTCCCCCTCCTAGGCAGAGGCTGTGCAGGAAGCTCTGAGACCCAGTGCTCTCAGGCCATGCTGCACCAAGCTCCTCTCAACCGGCACTAGGCATTTTGTAGCCTGAACCAGTTTATAGAGCAAACAGTCATTTTGTTTGATGACAATTAATAAGTGTGTTTTGGTTTATAGGTACTAAGAGCTATAACCATAAGTCTTATGTTTGTTCTTATTTAAGTAATAATAATATGATAAAATAATTCAAGTAAATACTGGTAGCTTGCAATATTTTCTTTCCTTTAAAGAGTTCTATGTGCTTTGCAAGTTGAAAAAAAAATTGCCTAAAGGACTGAAAATTACAACATTTCAAACATTATTTAAAAAATGTGTAACATATTAATATTTACTATGTTGGTGCTTGTGTTAATCCTTTATTTGATTACAAGTCTTTTCAGCAGAAATGGAATTGTATTTGCTTACATATTTTCAACAGTGCCTACCACTGAGCTTTGCCTATGACATACCCTCAATAATCCTAATCATGCCACAATTAGTTCCTGAGCATCTGCTACCTGGGAAGCAATCTACAAGGCTTTGCAAGGAACACAAAGGGGAGTAGAATACAGGCTTGGTGTCTTGGAGGACAAGTGGTAATTAAACAGCCCACAAAGTTCACAGCATAAAGAGAAAGTAAAAAGTGTGGTTAGAAGTAAGAATTAAATGCGGGAAGCTTGTTATGGTTTAGATGTGCAGTGTACCCCAAGAGCTCAGGTGTAAGACAATGCAAGAAAGTTTAGGGATGAAATGATTGAGTTATGAGAACCCTAACCTAATCAATGTGTTAATCCCCTGATAAGGATTAACTTGGTATAGGCAGGTAGGGTGTGGCTGGAGGAGGTGGGTCATTGGAGGCATGTCTTGGAGATATATATTTTGTCTGTGGTGGAGGACTGACTCTCTTTCTGCCTTCTGTTGGCCATGTCCTGAGCTACTTTCCTTCACCACACTTGCCATACCTTGGCACAGAGCAATGGAGCCAGCCATGTATGGACTGACATTTCTGAAACTGTGAATCCTAAATAAACTTTATTTCCTCTAAAGTTGTTCATGTCATGTCTTTTGGTCACAGCAGCAAAATAGCTGACTGAAACAAAGCTCAAAAAGGGAGTGCATGCTTCTGATTGGAGGCCTCCCTGAAACTTCAAGGAGGAGACCATTAAGCTGAGATTTGAAAAAGATGCAAGATCTGGATTTGGTGAGATGATGCAGGAAATTCTGTAGACAGATAGTGACAGATATACTAACTGGGAGACCAAGCTCATAAGACAGATTGGAACCAAATCCCAAACCAGGTGGTGAGGAGTTGTTCATGGAAGATCCTTTTTTTTTTTTTTTTAAGTTTTTTTTTAATTTGTTATTTTAAGACAGGGGAATGAAGGGAAGGGAGGGGATGTGGGAATAGGAAAGACATGGAAGATTCCTCGTTAAGTGAAAAACACGAATGAATTGTCCTGGTATCTCCAATTTTCTAAGAGCAAAGAATGAATACTCAGATGAAATGCAATCCAGACTCACAAGGATGTGATAAAAGTACAAGGGTATAGAATTATTTGGGATTCACTGCAAAGGCCAGAATAGGAATTTTTCAGGAGCTGCTGGTAACCATGGCCCTTTGGTCCAAAGTCACTGATTTTTAATCTTTATCTGTCCAGATTATTGTGCTCTTTAGTTTTCAGGGCAGTCAAATTCCATAGCTTATGAAGCACTTGGAGCCCCAAGATCCATGCCAGATGATGGAATAAGTAAATATTTTTGAAAGATGAATAAGACTCTCTTTAGTTCTTATCTTCAAAGAGACTTCAGGGTTATTGGAAGAATAAGACAATTTCTCCAGGTGAAAGTGGTTTCCTGATGAGAATAGAGCCTTCTGGGTGACAGTGGAAGAGACTGGCTATTGAGGATGCTAATTCAGCCCTTTATGAGAGGCCTGGTAAGCAACTAGATGTGAGGGTCACCAGTTGGAATGGAAAGAAGGGAAGACACAAGAAATATATAATTAAGAAAAATAGGGCTTTTCAGGTCATTGGACAGTAGATGAGCAAGAAAGAGAAGGCCAACATGACCGTTGCATCTTGGCTGCTGAAGATGATGGTGCCATTGCCCTATGGTAAGAGCATGCTGGCAAATGTGGGAGTTGAGGATCTTAGAATATTTGAGACATTAGTGTGACTAGATTATAGATATCTTCATTCAGTGGTTTGCCCAAGGGAAGAGGTGATGTGATGTTCACCTGAGTAATACCAGCACCCAGCACAATGCCTGACATCGAGAAATGTCAGAAGATGTTGTGGGATTGAACTGTTGGATGGCACTATTCAGTGCTTGACAGGAGTGGATTCCCCAATAGGAGAAAGTTGAGGAGGAAGAGTGCCGATCAGAGGCAGAGGACAACACCTTGTGCAGAGACCCAGAAACATTGAGAAGAAAGGACATCAAGAATAGGGCTGGGGGGCTGGGGTTGAGGCTCAGTGGTAGAGCACTTGCCTAGCATGTCTGAGGCACTGGATTCAATTCTCAGCACCACATGTAAATAAATAAAATAAAGGTCCATCTACAACTAAAAAAAATTTTAAAAATAGGGTTGAGGAATATTTTCTAAACAGGAGACCAAAAGCACCATGGATTAAATGGAACAATTTAATTAAAGTTGCAAAGGTCTATCCTTCAAAAGTAGCTATTAAGAGTATGTAGGAAAACAAACTGCTTCTCATTTGCTGCCATACCATAATAATCAACAGAGAAGACTTCTATAACTTCAAAAGGTGTGATGATTTCTCCTCCAGCAAGCAAGCAATCAATTCTGCAGCAGCAGACACTAGCTGGGTGTTCTCTAATTTATTCAGTCCCGCACTCTCTACCTAGAGATAGCATCAGATGTCACAGGTTGAGTGCTCAGTCCCCAAGACTACCCCCTTACCCTCCCCTTCACATGCCAATCAGAAGCATTAGGAGTCATTATACTTGTGCTTCTGACCTGCTGGCTCTAAATCAGGATTCTTGTAACTCCCTCCGTAGGTTTGATTAATTTGCTGACGTGGCGTGGCTCAGAGAACTTGAGGAATCATGAACACTTACTGGGTTATTATAAAGGATATTACAGACGATACAGATGAAGAGATGCATGGGGCAAAGCGTGTGCGGAAGGGCCATGGGTCTTCCCTGCCTTTTACAGGCAATACCACCCTCTGGGATGCTTCATATGTTCCACTATCCACCAAGCTCTCCACAAAGTTATTGAAACCCAGGCCTTTTGGAGACTTTATTATATAGGCACGATTGATTAGATCATTTGCCATTAGTGATCAACTTAACCGTCAGCCCCTCTTCCTTCCACAGAGGCTGGGGCTGCGGGGCTGAAAGCTTCAAACCTCTAATCCTGCCTTGGTGTTTCCAGTGACCAGCTCTCATCCTGACGCTGCCCAGGGGCTGCCAGCAATCAGGCAACCCATCAGCATAGGTGAAAAGACATCTCATCACTTCTGAGATCCCAAGGATTTTAGGAGTTGTTTGCTAAGAAACCAAGGGAAGACAGTGAAAAGGCAAGCCACAGAGCAGAGAAGATATTTGCAACATGTACAATGGATGGCGAACATGATGGCAACTGTATGAATAAATAAGACAATGAAAGGCCACACAGGGGAAAAACAGGCACAGACTTAAAAAGGGCATCCCAATGTCCAAAATGTGTGAAAGGATCTCAATTAGTAATCATGGGAAAGCAAATTAAAAACACACTTCTACCTTTATGGCTAAAATTAATATGGCTGACTGCAGGAAGCCACTCATGAATTATTTGAGGGTCTTCACTCAGTATGGAGCCAGCAAGATTTAGGTTTGGCATTGGGAATTATTTTCTGGCTCCTTCCATTCAATGGATTGCCCAAGGCATGTGACCTCTATCTCCACTCTACTTGGAAGTCCATAGCTCTGGAGTTGGGCATAACCCGTTGGGAACTGGACAGCCCACCTCATACCTTATTTGGCAAAGAACATTCCATGGAAAACCTTTGATGTTCCCCAATATAAATAAAACAAGCATCGGCTCCATCTTGCTTTTGGCTTTTGCCCTAGTTTTAGTGTGAAAGCTTAATCCCTAAGACCAGCTAGCCCATCCCGACCTGGCTTTTAAAATTACTTTCTGTATCTTATGTTTGTTTTTTTTTCTCCACTGTTTTCTCTTTCTTAGGTTTTATCCCACAGCCAGCCCATTCCACCAAGAGGAACTCATTTCCTTTGCCTGCATATGGGCCATGGGCGAGAACTGACTATGTCAAGTTTTGGTGAGGATTTAGACCCATGGAGACTGATATACTGCCAGTGGAGTGTCAATGAGGACACATGATTTGTAGAACAGTGTGGCATTGTTTGCTAAAGTGAAGGAAAATGCAATCTATTATTAAGTAACTAAGTAGTTCCACTTTTGGGCATGTTTTCAGAAGAAATGTATGCCCACTCATCAAAAGACATACATGAGGATGTTCCATAGCACACCAGGTCCATCTGAAAACACTCCATATGGCCATTAACAGTTGAATGGATAAAAAAATATTGTGGTTTATTATGTGTAACACTATAAAGCAATAAAAAATGAATAAGCTCTAGCTAGAGTCAGAGAAACAGATAAATCTCACCAATAAATATTGAGTGAAAGAGGCAGATCCAAAAACATATTGTGTGTTACATTCACATAAAACAAAAGGCAAAACTTAGTATTTAGGGATGAACTAGTAAAAGAATAAACAAAAACAAGTTAAATGACTAATACAAAAGTCAGGATAGAAGTGACCATTAGAGGGTAAGAAGGGGACTAGAAGAGTCACAATCCAATCTTGGGAACCTGGCACTGTCTGATTTCTTATCCTGAGAAGGGATTACATGGATAATATTCTACCAAACTGTTTATGTGGCATTTGCAAATCCTATTTTAGGGTAGAAAAAAATTTAAGTAAGGGGAAAGTAAAAAAAAAATTATAGAAATTGCAGTATGGAACTTAGGTAGATAAGAGCAGAGGGACATTCCTGGCTTTGTGGGTTACACATTTACCCTTCAAGAGAGGTTTTAGTAAGACAGTGAGGACAAAAGCCCCATTTTAAGGGGTTAGGAAAGAAATAAATTTTAGGGAATTAGAAACCAATAACATAGACTTGCAAAATGTTCTCTGATAAAATAAAGGGGTATCTTGATTGCATAGGAAATTCAAATTTTTCATGTTTTATTTTTAAGGTTATGAAAGTTTTCACTATAAAGACAATATGGTGAGTCTGAAAAAATTTTTGAAAGCAGACAATAGAGAAGATGATTGATGGATAAGGCCTAGGGTTATCAATGATAGGTGGCAGGATTGGCTATCATGGGGTGCAGTTACTTCCTCAGTGATGGGTGTAAAGGAAGAGCTCTAGAGCAATGGAAAGGAGAAGACCAAAGAGGATAGCTGCAGGTCAGAGGGTCCCCTTCTGCTCAGTGACAGAAGGTGAGAGGTGCCTTGGGAACCTGAGCAAGGTAGACAAGCCATACACAGACCCCAGGTCTGTGATTAGCCATCTTCATCCTATAGAAGTTGAAAACAAGAATTTGGCCTAATTCATTCATCAAAACTTTGGGAATCCTCTGGAAAGTGCACAACTTGAGAATAATGACAGTGAATGAAACACTGCCACTTATCACGGTTTGCACATCGTGGAAACGTCAGGCATCCCAGTTGATATATTTGTAAGAAGATTTCAAAAAGCTGAAGAGATTAGAAAAAAATGATATTTTCATGATTTTTTTTCCTCAATAAAGTAACAGATAAGATTATTTGATGAGCTTGGAGGGATTGAGAGTCCTAAAGAAAATGGAGAAAATATCAAAGAGTCATTGAGAGCAAGGAAAGAAGGAACCAGCCAAAGTCAAGTACAATAATGGACTGGCAACACCAGGAGCCTGGTAAAGGGTTGAGGCCATGAGTCTGCTCTTGCATCAGTCTGTATGGTTGTAGGGTTTTATCCATAAATGCTCAACTTCTTGGAGAAGGAAAAAGAAAACTGCAGTAGTAATCCTGTAATATATTATGCTGGATAGAGATAGCAAGAGGTGAAGGAGTGGGTGATGGCAAGGAAATTGAAGATGATGGTGGAAAGTAGTTTAGGGTCTCACCATGGCATCCAGGATTGGAAAGAAAAGCTAAAAGAGAAACTTCTGAATAAAATTGGCCTCCATGGTCAAAGAACAAGGGAAAACTAAGTGGGGTGATGAGAGTATTGAAAAGCTTCAATATGTTGTCGTATGGAAGGCAATTATTAAGACAATTCTTCCTATTGGTAACAGTTTCTGGGGTAGGAGTGGATGGTAAAGTGGAGGGGAGGTCAGAAATATAAGGAGGTCTGGGAGGTGAAGTCCTAGGTTATCAGATGAGTCTCTTAAGTGAACACTGAAACCCTCATGGGATGCTAATGACATTTCAGGTTTCATGTCAACTCAATATTCTGGCTGCCTGGACTGCAGTGTTGAGAAGGATACTGAGGCCATTTTCAGGATCAGATATAAAGAATGCAGGAGTTAGGACGGTGGAGAAAGCTGAGTGAGGTATGGCCCAGGAATTCAAAGAATGAGAGGTTGTGACCAATTCAAGATGAATTTCATGCTTACAATAGATACTAATCATCAAGTTGATTTATTTTTCTTTCTAACTAGGTTTTGTATAATCCTTTCTTTTCTCTTGTCAACTGGTTACCAATATGGATGCAAATCTCAGTTATATTAATCAGTTTTCCATCACTATGACAAAATACCTGAGGTAAACAACTTGAAAGGAGGAGTTTTATTTTGGCTCATGGTTTCAGAGGTTTCAGTTCATGGTCACTTGCTTCAATTGCCTTTGGGCCTGTGGTGGGGGAGTATATGATGGCAGGAGCACATGGAGAAGGAAGGAAAACTGCTCACCTCATGGCAGCTGCGAAGCAGAGAAAAGAGAAGAAGGGGAAGGTGTCAATATTCCCTTCAAGGACATGCTCCCCCACCCTCATGACCTCACTTCTCTCCGCTAGGCCCCATCACCAAGGTTTCCACCACTTCCCAATAGCACCACAGGTGACCAAACCATTAACATTTGAGCTTTAAGGGGACATTTTAAGATCCAAACCTTAATACCTGTTCATTTTAAAGATGACTTAAAGTCTTTCTGTGCATATATATATATATATATATATATATATATATATATATATATATTTTTTTTTTTTTTTAAGTTCACTCAGTGGGAATCTTTACAGCAACATCCATACACATTTAAGGAATTCCAAACTGTTCTTGAGCAATACAACCTGACCTTAGGGATGCTCTCAGGATTTAGTGGAAGAGAAAGAAAGCAAATTTGACCCTTTATAGTAGATGGACTTTTATTAGTTGTGAAAAATTCAAGTACCTATTTAGATTGTGATTGCTCTGTGCGTGGAACAGTGGGAAGATGGGCTAAGCTTTATCTCCACCTCACTGAGCACAAATATTATTTCAATTAATACTTCTGTGGCCCTGTTGATAAGATATCATCATCACCATTTATTTTGTATTTTGATATTTGAAGTTATTTATAAGATTACAAGAAAATGTAGCAGAGAGTACAGAGGCATGCATAGAATATATCTTTCCCAACACATCTCACCTTTCACCTCGTCCATTTTGCTGCTAGACACAGTCTAGATTAAAACACGTGTCAAAGGTCACACAGTTAGTAGTGGAAGAGGCAGTAATGAAAGCCAGGTTTGTCTGACTTTAATCTCTGTTTTAGTGCTTAAGCATCAGTGCCTGGCACTGGTTTTCTCAGGAAGGGCCTTACAATGTAGAGAAAAGATAATCAGCAAAGATCCTGTGGGCTACTTTTGGTCCATTATTCACTAGATAGTTAGATGAGGCAATGTCAAGAAAATGTAAACTGCTGTGAATGAAGATATTTTATCAAGACAGATGGCCTAAGCCGGCTCTGTCTATGGTTCTGGACTTACTTTAAAACCAAATGATTTCAAACAGCTGACTTCCACTCTAGCCAAAGATGGAGTAGCCTGGACAGGATTAACCACCATATCTGAAAAAGGAAAAAAAAAAAACTGGACAAAATACATGAAACAATCAAGACCATGGGCATTAGCAATGAATGGCAGTGAGTCTAATGATGTTCCCAACTTACTGCCCAGAGGAAATGTACAAGCTGTGGCACAAAGAGGCAGAATACAAGCAGACCCCATGTTCTCTCTGAGTAAGGGGCTGAAGCAGGGAGTCTGGAAAGGCCATATCGGTTGAAGTTCTCAGGACAGACTGCAGAGAAGAGAAACTGTACATACAGGGAATTCCAGAGGTCTTCAGAAGATTTCTCTCCATACCAATGAGTACATACATGTAGGAGATGAAACTACCTGAGACCAGTAAATGAACCAACCAAAAGGATTTGAGGAGCCATAGCTGGTTCCCACTACAACCCCACTACCCACAGTGGGAAAGCTCATGGTTATAGGGCATCTGTTAGAACACTGAAAAATTCTTCACCTTAAAGGAGGAGCAGAATGAGCTCTAGAATAAATGCAGCTCTAGTCCTACCCAGAAAACCTTAATATCCAAAGCCCAGAGAATCGAACCATTTCTAGAGAACTTAATTGTGTACCAGAATAAACCTCATGAATGTTATGGTTTGGATAAGATTTAAGTGTGCCCCCCCCCCCTCAAAGTTTATGTGTTGGTCCCCAGTGTGGCAATGTGGGAGCTGATGGAACCTCTAAGAGGTGGGGCATAGTGGGAGGTGCTTAGGTCATCTAAGGCATGGCTATCTCCCCTGAGAACACATTATTATAAAGTTTGAGCTTGGTCCCACCTAGTCTCTTCCTGGTTTCCTGTGTTGAGATGTGATCACTTCTGTATGTGCTCCCACCATGCCTATCTGCCTGCTGTGATGCCACTGAGAAGTGCCTCAGAAGAATGAGTGTCATGGTTTGGATATGAGGTGTCTCCCCCAAAAAACTCATATCTGAGACAATACAAGAATGTTCAGAGGTGAAATGATCATATTATGATCTTATTGGTGGATTAATCCACCAATATGGATTAACTAGGTGGTAACTGCAGGCTAGTAGGGTGGGCTGGAGGAAGTAGGTCATGGAGGGTGTGCCCATGGGTTTTTTTCTGTTTGTTTTTGTGGTGCTGGGGATTGAACCCAGGGCCTTGTGCATGCAAGGCAAGCCCTCTACCAACTGAGCTATATCCTCAGCCCAAGGGTGTGCCTTTGGGGCTTATATTTTGTACCTCATCTGCATAGTTCGCTCTCTCTCTCTCTCTCTCTCTCTCTGCTTCCTTGTTGTCAGGTTCTGAGCTGCTTTCCTCCACCATGCCCTTCCACCATGACATTCTGCCTCATTTCAGGCCCAGAGCAATGGAGTTGGCAGACTGTGGACTGAACCTCTGAAACCATGAGCCAAAATAAACTTTTCCTACTCTACATTTTTCTTGTCAGTTCTTTTGGTCACAAAAAGCTAACTAAAACACTGAGCCAGTGCCAAGGCCATTTATTCAAAACCTATAAAACAGTGAACTACATAAGCCTCTTATCTTCATAAGTAGCCTGCCTCAGGTATTTCATTATAGTGACAAAAAACAAAACAACAAAAAAAAAAAAAAAAAAAAAAAAAAAAAACTGGCCAGTACAAAAGCAATATATAAATATCCAGGACTCCATAAGGTGAAATTTCCAGTGTCCAGTATCCAGTCAAAAATTATCCAGCATACCTCTTTCTCAATTTCTATTATCAGTTTTGGTTCAAATGTTCCACATTCTACCCAACTGCATCATAGAGGGCAGGTGTTAAATGTGACTTTCACTCATTTTCTCTGAATTCTTAGTGTAAGGTCCTTGCTTAGCATCTGGATTGGCCATCTTAAGTGACAGCCGCCATTTTAAGAAAAATTTTGCTTTCCCTCCCAAGGGAGTTTCTGAGAAAGAAAGGCTCACCACTCCTTCATCAAGGGTGTATCATCATTCCCTCATCACAACCCCACCCTTAACTGCCCGTATAAGGACCCTCTGGGCTCTAATCCCTGAGACTCCCCCATAAAAGTCCCCAACCCCAAGCCTGTGTTGCCTCTCTCTGTCGTCTGTGGAGAGATGGCCTTTATTTGTCACCTCTGACAAATAAACTTTCATTTCTCCCTTACCCTTCCCCTCCCCCACCCTTCCTTGCTTTCCTTTCACTTAGCAGCTTCCACCTGGCTTTTAAAGCTGTACTTCTGCCCCTAGAGACCTCCAGGCCTCAACTGCTCCCTACCTCCCCCTGTTAGAGTGTCTGAAGCCACCATTTAGAGAAGATGAAAAAAACAAAACAAAACAAAAAAAACTCCACTCTAAGTCTCCCAGCTATTTTTTTCATAATTCATTTACTCAGAGCTGCTCCTTTGGGAGATGAATAATAACATTTTCTGACAATTTCTTGATATTATGATGCTACTCAATACAAAAAAAAAAAAAAAAAGGAAACAGTAGGTTTGATAAATAGCCTAGCAGTTTGATGATGGGAAGATTTGCATTATGGGTGTTCTTCTGAGCAAATATCCTCAAAGACATACAAAGAAGCTCAGGGTTTAAAGGCATAACATAGGGGAAGTTAAAAGTATGACTCAGTCAGGTAAATAGGGCCAAAAATATAAGATTCAAAACACATGGTCTAAAAATATCCACATCTTCACATGAAGCCTGCTCTTCTTATGCAATTAAGCCATGTACTTTAGATACTTTTCAGAAAGGATCTGATTTCATCCTTGGAGAAAAGCTATTACGTTCTAAGATATATGCTTTATAATGTCTCAGACTCCCTACTAAAAAAAGACTTGGGCAGCAATGATTCATCAAAAAGAAAATCAGCATTGAAAATATTTTAAAATGGGGTGAACTATAATAACATCTCCCTTTCCAGAGGCAGGTCTCCCAGGCTGGGGACGAGTCATAGGATTCACCTGGAAATCCTTGGAATCCTTGGGATATCCTCTTAGGCAACCAAATGGACTAGTATTCAAGTGTCCATCAAGTGTTGTTATTCCATGTGCCAAGACTCTATTACGTGTAAAGGTTTAGAATAAAATGAAGACCTGTTCGCTGGCTTGGTGATAATCTCATTCAGGTGGTTTTGGTCTGACTTCTCTGACACTTTCCCATATTACCTAATGGTTAAAAAAGTCCCGATTTTATAGTTGGTACACATTTCTGTTTGTATCCAGAGAAGGCAGAACTGTGAAGGAAGAGAAATGCCACCGTCTCCCTCCTCCTCCCATCGGCTTTCTGATAAGGGCTGTGGGACAGCTCCCAGCATTTGAAGCACTAACTGTAAATCGTCCCATTCTGTTCAGCTTCTCCTCCAAGTACTGCTCTTCATTCTCCCCCCCTCATCATTGCACCTTGCCCCTTTTCTGGATATGCTTATTCTTAGAACTTAAAGCCCCTTCTGGTGTATTTTGGCTCTTCTGGCCCAAGCTCAGCTCTTCCTTCAGTCATGAGGAACTCAGAAGGTGTCTATCACCTGTGAGGACAGACATGCCTTTGTGGCAAGTTCCAGGATATGCTGATGGGTATGACCCTGGCAATCCCTCGGGCATACATGGCGGCTTCTAGCTCCTCCCTGTGACCTGTACATGGCTCTTCTTTTCACCCAGTCAGCTCCATTCTTCAGACACTGCCTCCCAGATAAGTTTTGGGGGTTAGATAGTGTTATGGAGTGACTTTTGCCCCCAGCCCCAAATTCATATATTGCATTCCTTACTCCCAATGCCTCTTATTTAGGGGTAAGTACTTTTCAAAGGAAATCAAATTGGCTTATAAGTCAAAGGGAAAGGCCCTTGCTGTCCTCAGAAGGAGCCAACGCTACTGAGACCTTGATCTTCCACTTCTAGCCTCCAGAACTGTGAGAAGGCATCCGTGGGCTGTTTAAGACATCTGATCTGTGGGTCTGAGTTATGGAAGCCCAAGCAGACCATGACCCTCAGCTTTCTAGGCCTCAGTTTTCTCATCTGTTAAATTGGGGTGGTAATTTCTAGTTCAAGGATGGATGTGCGGATGGAATGAGATAATATATGAAAACTCCTGGGTGGATGGTGGTCCTCTTCACAGTGTGGGGGACAGGTGGGGTGTATTTTTGCAGCCAGGGGGAATGAATTCAATTTGGGACTTACTGATGACCAGGTGCCTATGGGACATCCAGGCAGACATCTCAGAGGCAGTGGCATATACAAATAGATAAGTGTCAAGTAAGTGTTCACTGAAATCCTTTATTTTCTCTGTTCCCAAAGTTCCCTCTCCCTCATTTCCATACATGTAATCCCAGGGCTCTGCCATTCTCCACCATTTTCACCTCTGCTCTGCTCTCCCTGACTCCTCATAACCTGTCAGCACAAATAACAAAATCTCTCTCTCACTCACTAGGGAATCATTTGCTTTATAAAGAGATATAAATAATGAAAATGCTTGGAGTGTGTGGGAGATGCATGGAGAGCGCGAGTGGATCAGAGCTTCCTCCATGTTACAAAGACAAAGTCCAGGGGCGATGGATGATTTATGAGATTTTTGGTTGTATTTACTGTAAGGAGATTGGGGTAGGCAAACTAACTCATTTATAAATATGAACTACTTCCTTCAAATATTTTATATGGAAAAGTGTATGTATAAATGCCTCAGGGCATGGATTCTGGGCACTTTAGTTGATTTTGAGCTTCAAAGAAGTGAACTAGAGTGCATTAAATGATTACCTCTGGAGCATTCTTCTGGAGATCCAACATGGCGGCTGGCGCGGAGAGATCAAGTCTCTGACCTCTTCAGCTGCGCGGGCATAGGGAGTCGTAAACCATCTAAATGCTGTTTGCTCAGGATCACTAGGCAATGCTGAGCTGACGTGGATCTGGGGCGAACAGTCTGGGCCTCTCAGAACACACACCGAGCCCGGATCGGCTGAATTCAAGCTCCCGTTCACCTGCTTCTCGCAGACAAACTGCTGTGACTCAGCACTAAACGATCCCGCTGAGACAACTGGCCGGCCCTTCTGATCCTACAGAGGTTAATGCCAACCGAGCCTTCATAGGCAGTTGCCACAGGATTGAAATGGGGCTTGGGAGAGACAGTCAGGACCCACCCGTTGCATTGGTCACCTGGCAAAGGGAACGAACTGTCGCCATTTGCATGGGATACCACCATGGCGGAGAACTGACGTCACCAGAATGCGGCAGAGGAGATAACTTCATTGAAACCAGCGGCGACAGGTGTGTAATCCCCTAGCCTTCCCTCTCCACACAGCGGGGAAACCTTAAGGGCCCCTCCCAGCTCTCCCGTGAGCGCGATAGCCAGACCGAGGGAATCAGGAGTGGCGCGGGACCCGCAGCGTGGAACTCCTGGCTACCGTTCCCACCAGTACTGACAACTGAGGTCTCTTGCACCAGCTACCGGGGGCATGGCTACTGGAGGGCAAGCAAAATTCGCTGAGTGTTCTCAGCCCCAAGCTCTACAAACTTAGGGTGTGAGGGAATGGCAAACAAGGAGAGTGTGCCCAGTCGTTCATGAAAACAGGGCTCCCGGGAGCAGCAGACCTGGCGTGTAGCCAGTATTGTGGTGAGCGTCACCGGTGAGGGTCACCGGTGAGTGGGGCCTGGCTTGAGGAAAAGTGGGGAAGTGACTAGACACAAGAGAAGGCCCTAGGCACTCAGGATTGGAGACCCACACAGTCTGGGAGGAGGAGCTGCTGCACAGTGATTGGTTCCTGCGTATTGAGAGGAGAAGCTTGGCCCGGTGGGCACAGCTCCACCAACTGGAAGAGAAGTTAATCAAACTCTAAGACTGCATTTATTAATTTTTTTTTAATTTGGGTTTTTTTTTCATTTTCATTTTTTTGTTGTTGTTTTTTAAATTTATTTTTTAAATTTTTTTAAATTTTAATTTTTATTTTTTTTATTATTTTAAAAATTTTTTTTTTCTTTTCTATTTTTTTTCTTTGGTCTTTTCATTTCTTTTCAATTTCTTTATTCCCCCTTCCTTGCATTCTACCTGCTTACTCTCATTCTCTTTAGTGACTTCTTCCCTTCCCTTCTAATACCTATCCTCCCAAGCATCAAATAAATTTATAGGAGTAAACAGTAACTTAGCAGTCAAACAGAACAAGAAGTAACATGAGCAGCATGAAAATGCAAGGAAGAAAAGGAGTACAAACAATGCAGAACAGCCTAAATATTCAGGAGGACCTAGAGTCATCAGAAAAATGGTCAAATAAAGAACTCAAGGAATACCTTAGACCGATGGAATGGAACCTTAAAGAGGATATGAGAGAGCAAATTCAAACAGTGAAAGAACACATTGAAAATGAATTACATAAACAGATAAAAGAAGAAGTTAAGCATCTTTATCAGGAGATAGAGATTATAAAAAAATCAAACAATAATTCTAGAAATGAAGGAAACTATAAACCAAATTAAAAACTCAAATGAGAGTATTACTAACAGAGTGGAGCAAGTAGAAGCCAGAACGTCAGATAATGAAGACAAAATATATCATCTTGAAAAGAGTCTAGCCAACTCAGAAAGGCTGGTAAAAAACCACGAGAAAAACATCCAAGAGATATGGGATAACATAAAGAAACCAAACTTAAGAGTCATAGAGATAGAGGAAGGTATAGAGATTCAAACCAAGGGAATGAGTAACCTGCTGAATTAAATAATTACAGAAAACTTTCCAGAAATAAAAAAGGAAACGGATATACAAATTGTAGATGCATACAGGACACCGAGCACACAAAATCACAGTAGACCAACGCCAAGACACATTGTTATGAAGATATCCAATATACAGAACAAAGAGAAAATATTAAAAGCTACAAGAGAAAGGAGGCAGATTACATTCAGGGGTAAACCAATAAGGTTAACAACGGATTTTTCATCACAGACGCTGAAAGCGAGAAGATCCTGGAACAACGTATTTCAAACACAGAAAGACAATGGATGCCAACCAAGAATTCTGTATCCAGCAAAATTAAGCTTCAGGTATGACAACGAAATAAAAATCTTTCATGATAAACAAAAGCTAAAAGAATTTGCAGCCAGAAAACCAGCATTGCAAAGCATCTTGAGCAAAACACTACACGAGGAAGAAATGAAAAACAATAACCAAAACCATCATTGGGAAGTGCCTCTATAAAGACAGAGGGCGGGGGGAAAGCTAACCATGGAGAAACAAACTAAATTTTAAAAAAAAAAAAAGAAGATAAATAATCAAACATGGCTGGAAGTACAAACCATATATCAATAGTAACTCTAAATGTTAATGGCTTAAACTCTCCAATAAAGCGACATAGGCTGGTAACATGGATTGAAAAAACAAATCCAACAATATGCTGCCTCCAGGAGACACATCTGATTGGAAAAGACATACACAGGCTGAAGGTGAAAGGTTGGGAAAAATATACCACGCACATGGTCCTCGTAAGCAAGCAGGGGTGGCCATCCTCATATCGAATAAAATCGACTTCAAGACTAAGTAAATCAAAAGGGATAAGGAAGGACATTATATACTGATAAAAGGAACCATTCACCAACAAAACATAACAATTATCAATATTTATGCACCAAATAATGCTGCTGCGATGTTCATAAAACAAATTCTCCTCAAGTTCAAGAATCAAATAGACCACAACACAATAATTATGGGTGACTTCAACACACCTCTCTCACCATTGGACAGATCCTCCAAACAAAAGTTGAATAAAGAAACTATAGAACTCAATATCACAATCAATAACCTAGACTTAACTGACATATATAGAATATATCAACCATCATCAAGTGGATATACTTTTTTCTCAGCAGCACATGGATCCTTCTCAAAAATAGACCATATATTATGCCATAGGGCAACCCTCAGTAAATATAAAGGGGTGGAGATAATACCATGCATTTTATCTGATCATAATGGAATGAAACTGGAAATCAATGATAAAAGAAGGAAGGAAAAATCCTACATCACATGGAAAATGAACAATATATTACTGAATGATCAATGGGTTACAGAAGTCATAAAGGAGGAAATCAAAAAATTCTTAGAGATAAATGAAAATACAGACACAACATATCGGAATCTATGGGACACAATGAAAGCAGTTTTAAGAGGGAAAATCATCACCTGGAGGTCATTCATCAAAAAAAGAAAAAACCAACAAATAAATGAGCTCACACTTCATCTCAAAGCCCTAGAAAAGGAAGAGCAAAACAACAGCAAATGTAGCAGAAGGCAAGAAATAATTAAAATCAGAGCAGAAATCAACGAAATTGAAAAAAGAAACTATTGAAAAAATTGACAAAACTAAAAGTTGGTTCTTCGAAAAAATAAATAAGATCGACAGACCCTTAGCCATGCTAACGAAGAGAAGAAGAGAGAGAACTCAAATTACTAACATATGGGATGAAAAAGGCAATATCACAACAGATACTACAGAAATACAGAAGACAATTAGAAATTATCTTGAAAACCTATATTCCAATAAAATAGAAGATAGTGAAGACATCGATAAATTTCTTAAGTCATATGATTTGCCCATACTGAGTCAGGAGGATACACACAATTTGAACAGACCAATATCAATGGATGAAATAGAAGAAGCAATCAAAAGACTACCAACCAAGAAAAGCCCAGGACCGGATGGGTATACAGCAGAGTTTTACAAAACCTTTAAAGAAGAATTAATACCAATACTTTTCAAGTTATTTCAGGAAATAGAAAAAGAGGGAGAACTTCCAAATTCATTCTATGAGGCCAACATCACCCTGATTCCGAAACCAGACAAAGACACCTCAAAGAAAGAAAACTACAGACCAATATCTCTAATGAACCTAGATGCAAAAATCCTCAATAAAATTCTGGCAAATCGGATACAAAAACACATCAAAAAAATTGTGCACCATGATCAAGTAGGATTCATCCCTGGGATGCAAGGATGTTTCAATATACGGAAATCAATAAATGTTATTCACCACATCAATAGACTCAAAGATAAGAACCATATGATCATCTCAATAGATGCAGAAAAAGCATTCGACAAAGTACAGCATCCCTTTATGTTCAAAACCTTAGAAAAACTAGGGATAACAGGAACTTACCTCAACATTGTAAAAGCTATCTATGCTAAGCCTCAGGCTAGCATCATTCTGAATGGAGAAAAATTGAAGGCATTCCCTCTAAAATCTGGAACAAGACAGGGATGCCCTCTATCACCACTTCTATTCAATATAGTTCTCGAAACACTGGCCAGAGCAATTAGACAGACGAAAGAAATTAAAGGCATAAAAATAGGAAAAGAAGAACTTAAATTATCACTATTTGCAGGTGACATGATTCTATACCTAGAAGACCCAAAAGGGTCTACAAAAAAACTACTAGAACTAATAAATGAATTCAGCAAAGTGGCAGGATATAAAATCAACACGCATAAATCAAAGGCATTTCTGTATATCAGCGACAAAACTTCTGAAACGGAAATGAGGAAAAACACTCCATTCACAATATCCTCAAAAAAAATAAAATACTTGGGAATCAACCTAACAAAAGAGGTGAAAGATTTATACAATGAAAACTACAGAACCCTAAAGAGAGAAGTAGAAGAAGATTTTAGAAGATGGAAAAATATACCCTGTTCATGGATAGGCAGAACTAACATCATCAAAATGGCGATATTACCAAAAGTTCTCTATAGGTTTAATGCAATGCCAATCAAAATCCCAACGGCATTTCTTGTAGAAATAGATAAAGCAATCATGAAATTCATATGGAAAAATAAAAGACCCAGAATAGCAAAAGCAATTCTAAGCAGGAAGTGTGAATCAGGCGGTGTAGCGATACCAGATTTCAAACTATATTACAGAGCAATAGTAACCAAAACAGCATGGTACTGGTACCAAAACAGGCGGGTGGACCAATGGTACAGAATAGAGGACACAGAGACTAATCCACAAAGTTACAACTATCTTATATTTGATAAAGGGGCTAAAAGCATGCAATGGAGGAAGGATAGCATCTTCAACAAATGGTGTTGGGAAAACTGGAAATCCATATGCAACAAAATGAAACTGAATCCCCTCCTCTCGCCATGCACAAAAGTTAACTCAAAATGGATCAAGGAGCTTGATATCAAATCAGAGACTCTGCGTATGATAGAAGAAAAAGTTGGCTCCGATCTACATATTGTGGGGTCGGGCTCCAAATTCCTTAATAGGACACCCATAGCACAAGAGTTAATAACAAGAATCAACAAATGGGACTTACTTAAACTAAAAAGTTTTTTCTCAGCAAGAGAAACAATAAGAGAGGTAAATAGGGAGCCTACATCCTGGGAACAAATTTTTACTCCTCACACTTCAGATAGAGCCCTAATATCCAGAGTATACAAAGAACTCAAAAAATTAGACAATAAGATAACAAATAACCCTATCAACAAATGGGCCAAGGACCTGAACAGACACTTCTCAGAGGAGGACATACAATCAATCAACAAGTACATGAAAAAATGCTCACCATCTCTAGCAGTCAGAGAAATGCAAATCAAAACCACCCTAAGATACCATCTCACTCCAGTAAGATTGGCAGCCATTCTGAAGTCAAACAACAACAAGTGTTGGCTAGGATGTGGAGAAAAGGGTACTCTTGTACATTGCTGGTGGGACTGCAAATTGGTGCGGCCAATTTGGAAAGCAGTATACAGATTCCTGGGAAAGCTGGGAATGGAACCACCATTTGACCCAGCTATTGCCCTTCTCGGACTATTCCCTGAAGACCTTAAAAGAGCGTACTACAGGAATACTGCCACATCGATGTTCATAGCAGCACAATTCACAATAGCTAGATTGTGGAACCAACCCAGATGCCCTTCAATAGATGAATGGATAAAAAAAATGTTGCATTTATACACCATGGAGTATTACTCAGCACTAAAAATGACAAAATCATGGAATTTGCAGGGAAATGGATGGCATTAGAGCAGATTATGCTAAGTGATGCTAGCCAATCCCCCCAAAAAATGCCAAATGTCTTCTTTGATATAATGAGAGCAACTAAGCACAGAGGAGGGAGGAAGAGCAGGAGGAAAAGATTAACATTAAACAGAGACATGAGGTGGGAGGGAAAGGGAGAGAAAAGGGAAATTGCCTGGAAATGGAAGGAGACCCTCATTGTTATACAAAATTACTTATAAGAGGTTGTGAGGGGAATGGGAAAATAAACAAGGAGAGAAATGAATTACAGTAGATGGGGTAGAGAGAGAAGATGGGAGGGGAGGGAGCGGGGATAGTAGAGGATATGAAAGGTAGCAGAATAATGTGGTAAAAATGTGGATGTGTAACCAATGTGATTCTGCAATCTGTATTTGGGGTAAAAAATGGGAGTTCATAACCCACTTGAATCTAATGTATGAAATATGATATGTCAAGAGCTTTGTAATGTTTTGAACAACCAATAAAAAAAATGATTACCTCTGGGAAAATAAAGCAGACTGTTGATACCATCAAATAAGGGAAGTTCTGTTATAAGTTTGATTTGTGTGTGTGTATGTGTGTGTGTGTGTGTGTATACTCGCACATACATCTGCCCTCATGTACTTGTATATGTGTGTGTTTGGATAGGAAAGTGAACTGAGGAAGAAAAAGAGATCTAATATTTGCTTCTATCTACTAGTCTTTGTTTTATATCAAACTGAAATTTTTCTTCTTCAGTTACCTGAGGTTTTCTAATCTCTACAGGTGTTAAGGCTAACAAAATGGCCAGAAAAAAAAATGAACTTATACAGAAAACAAAAACCTAGATTAGATTTTCGAATCTGACCCACACATTGAGTTATCGCTTTTCAAAAAATTACAAATTATGTTAAAACTGGAAAGGGGCGCTGATGTCCCGGTCCTGCTTCCTCATTTCTAAAACAAGCCTGGGAGGAAAAGAGAAACTAAATGATCTGTCTAAAGGGCCACTGGGAAGGAAGTAGAATAAGCCCAGATGAGTTTGGGTAGGATTCATTCTTTGAGGCCACCAACCATGTGATCCATATGAGAGTCTAGGTCAGAGGTGATAGGTTTTTGAAAGGACAACAAGTTCCATGTGACTTTCTAATTTATGAGGTCGAAGCATACTTGGCAGCAAGCAGCTCATCTGCTGCTGACGCAGAGCCCCTAGCAATACATAAAGCACCTTCATGACAAATTAGGAAAAAGCACCTCCTCCAGGCACCAGATACAGGAGAGAGAAGTGCCTTTGGATAAAACAGGGAAATCTCCCTTCACCCCTGTAATGAGGTGGAGTTGTCTAGAAGGCATGGTTTGGAGAGTAAGTGAAGGCTGTATTTCAGCCCCCACTGTCCCCTTGACTGAAAGCAGAACTTGGAGACCTGTATCCTTACTGTGGCTGAAGGCACAGAAGAAAGCTTGGGTGACACTTGGGCGTCTTAAGCTGCTCCCTCACCTCTTCCTGCCTCCTTCCTGTCTCTCCTCCTTTATGTATTCTTCCTTTTCCCACTGCAAGCTAAGGTAGCTGTGTGGCCCCATTCAGGACACCAAGATGCTATTTCAGAATAACACATTGAGACTTACGTGCTTGGACTAACCTTGCAAAGCATTAGCTGAAAACACACCAAGATCTGCCCTTTCTCTGCCGGGAGATTTCTTCCTTGAAACGTTTGTAATCATTTCTTTGATACTTATAAAACGTGTCCATACTGCAAAGTTATTGATAGCGTTCTGTCTTTTCATAGTCAACACATTTCCAGTAAAGGTTAAAAGTGACAATTTAAGGTCACGAGTACATGTTTTAGTCCATTTGCTTCCACAGTCTATTTTTCATAGCTCTTCATCCTCTCTCCCTGGCTGTCTAATTTTTGTTGTTGTTGTTGTTGTTTGAGGTTGCCAAATGAAAACACAAATGGAGGAAAGAGAGGAATCCTGTCTACGATCCCTTTGGGGCTAGGACCAGGCAGTGAGAGTCAGTGGGAATACATAAACAGAGGGAAGACCTACTAAGAGCCGCGTTCTCTCACTTCTTGGACAAATGGTCTTGGGCAAGCTCCTTAACTCTCTGCATTGTCATGGTTTGCCTATTTGCAAAATGGGAGTAAAAATAAAGGCTAAACTTTTTAAGTGGGATAATATTTGTAAAAAAATACCGTAACCCCCAAGCATGATGCAAATGTTTATCATTAATTTTGGCTGTTTGTGGCTGATTAGAGATGGCCATGTATCTTGCTACTCCTTCTGTCAAGAGGTGGTAACTACTTCCTCTCCCACCTGAACCCTGGACTATCTGTGACTTGCCTTGACCAATAGACCTGAGATCAGGAAACAAGTAAGTTGAGCCATAATATAGAAGAGGGAGGCCTGGATCTTGGGGTCTCCCCATAATATAGATGGAGGAGACCCTCCTCTCAGTCACGAGGGTTACAGCTCAACTTTGCTCCAATCAGTCAGTGACAGTTTGAGATTTGCAAAGCTGAGACCATAAAGGTGAAAAGCAGGAAATGGCCTTGGGAAGGGGATGTGGTGAACTAACTGAGAAGACATGAGAAAGAAGAGTGATTTTTCATACTCACCTAGACCTCCGTTGGGTAAAGGAGAATGGATGATTCCATGTGCTCCTAATTCTCTCCATTATGGAGGCAATGGTTTCAGTCAGAGAGGAGGAAGAAATGAAGAGGTGAAGACGGGATCAGGAGAGCTGCCACAGAGACTGAGAGATGTAGTGGAAGCCTGGGATTTTGGAGGCAGACAAATCAAGACTTGGTGCTGCCTCTAATGCTCACTCAAAGTGAAACTGCAAGTTCAAGCTCTGGAACAATGATTGTTATAAAGGACTGTAGGGGAACAGAACCAGAAGGAGGAGGACATTGTAATGCAGTCACCAGTGTTCCCAAGCCATTCTCCCCACCTTTAAGCACATGCTTGTACTATATTCCCCAGACTACCTTAAGTGTGGCCAAGTAGCTGTGTTTCTGAGAGCAGGTGATGTGTGCCACTAGCAGACCTGGCCCATAAAGGATTCTTATGCATGTTTTCCTATTTTTATTCTCCTTTCCAGCTGATTGAAATGTCAATGACCCTGGAGCCTTTGGAAGCCAACTATTGGGCACAGAAAAGTTTCCATCAGTGAAAGTCTGAAAGACTGAGTTAGAGAGAGCTGCCTCATCAAACTTGTAGCAAGAACTAAATTTTTATTGTGGTTAAGTCATTGTAATTTGGGGCTCTATGTGCTCCCCTTGAGCAAATGCAATTCACTGAGAAGATTGTTGCATGGCCCATAAAAGATAGGATGAGCCTGTTGTTCTAGGGATGTGGCCATAAGGGAAAGAACAGAAAAGGGAAACAGTGACTTACCTGCCCCCAGGAGGTTTTCTTACACCCCTCAGGGGAATGGAAAGGAGGTAAAGGAGGCCCTTGTAGTTGAATGAAAACTCCATTGTCTAGAGATAATAAGTAGCAGGACCCCTCCCCGTCCCCAAGCAAGTAGTCAAACACTTAAAGAGAGCAGTTGGTGGAGGTGTCTGTAAGGGAAAGTTGTAGTCATGGCAACAGACTTCCAGGAAGGCCATTAAGAAGCTGGGAGCACGGTGACCTGACAGAGACAAAAGCAACAGGAAAACATCTGTTGCAGAGCCTGGGGAAGACCGGGGAAGGCTGAGGTGGGATCCTGGGTTTAGTCTGGGGAGTCAGCACTGTATCTCCTCGCCTGGCTCTCCCTTCGCAAAAGGTCTGGAAGGCTTTAAAGCTATCTGGGAGTCAGGATCTGCCTGAATCTTTTCCTCTCTACTTTTCTGTCCTCCCTGGTGGTTCCCTGGGCAGAGTGGAGTCCAGGTTTCCACACTGACAAGCATTCTAGAGATGGCAAACACTTACAAATAATCCTTTAAGAGTGTGTGCGGAGTGTGGGTTATAGAAACAAGGTCATTGGGAGGATAACTGATGGTTTGGGTGGATCTCAAAGGCCATTGCTTTGAGCTATTGCTGATCCTACATTCTTCTATCTACCTCCTCCCAACCCAGCCTAATCTCTCAGATCTTTTACTGAGTAGTTAAAAAAAATCTATGTGCTCTTGCTTCTCTTTCCCAATCTATTTTCTTTTGCTATTAGAGTCTCTAGTCCCACTTTCAGTTTTAATTTTCCTGATTTCAATGCAACAAACCATGTGAAAAACTTCACTGAATATTTATAATATTAACATATATATAAATCCAAATGGAGTTGAATAGATAGCCATGAAGATGATGAATTTTATGTACTGGTGGCATTTATTAAAGGGTAATTAAAAATATATATAAAATTATGACTCTCAGGAATATGAAATGAACACATGTGAAATATATTATTTGACATATTAATTGAGGGAACCAGTCAAATGTGAGAACGTGCTTAAAGGAGAATACAAAGAAGCACAAATGTATACAGTTGGCCTTCATATATTAGGGTTCCACATCCATGGATTCAACCAATTGGACTGAAAATGGAAAAAATATTTCTTCTGTACTGAACATGTACAGACTTTTTCTTGTTATTATTTTCTAAACAATACAGCATAACAAGTCTTTATAGAGCATTTGCATTGTATTAGGTGTTATAAGTAATCTAGCAATGATTTAAAGTATATGGTGGTTGCACACAGGTTATATGGAAATACTGCACTATTTTACATAAGGGATTAGCATTCTGGAACCAATCTCCTAAGGATGAGGGACAAGTGTACTCTGAATTTTTATGAAATAAAACAAAAGTACAAATGGATACAAAACCAATTTTTTCTTGAAGTGAGAAAGAGTTGTTCTTCCCTAGAAAGTAAATCATTTGAATGCCTACAAAGATAGCTATTTGGTGTTTCTATCAGTTATCTTCAGTTTATACAGTTCAAAGTCTCCCATGGTATCCAGATGAGACAATTCAGGAGGGTATGCTTATCTATCTATCTATCTATCTATCTATCTATTTATATTTTTTTCTGTACTGGGGACCAAACCCCGGGCATCTCCCATGCTAGGAAAGCACTTTACCACTGAGTTATATCCCCAACACTTTTAAAAAGGCATAGTTTTCTACTGAAACATAAATTTTTTCTTAGATATTTAAACCAAATACTTCTGGTCTAGGGAATGACTTACGTCTACTGGTGGCTTGGGTGAGCTCAGAAAACATGAATTATAATAAACGTCTTAAGTGTGTAACAATGTAGGTTGAATTAATACCAACTGAGTTTCGGTGTTCTTCAAACTCTGCTCCTAATCAGTCCCATCCCTTCTTATGTTGTTATGGTCACAAATTACATTTTTGTATATTGTGTCAAGAAGGAAACTTGGTTCTAACTGCCATTTGCAGTTGGTCACACAACTAACCCAAATCTAAACTTGACCCTAAACCCAAATCTAATTTTCATGGAAGGGCATTAAATTGCCTCTCAGACAGAATTTAGAAGCCAAGACTGGATTTGGCAGTTACAATAAGAATCAGGAGAACTGCCAATTCCAGCTTTCTGGCTAGAGAAGTCTGTCATCTCTGAGTTTCCATTTACATGTCTACAGCATCAGCATAGAAGGGCAGGCTAGCTGGTCTCAAGTATTTCTTTTTGTTCTTGGTTCCTGTGAGTCTACTTCCCCCATCAATGGATATTTGGTTTTATATTATTCTGAAAGTTAATCTTGTGTGTCAACTTGGCAAGTCCATACTGACCAGCTATTCGGTCAAATATTCTGAATGTTTCTGTAAGGATCGTTTGGGGACAAGATTAATACTTCAATTGGTAGATTTTGAGTAAAGCAGATTACCTCCTATAAAGTGGGCACCCTCAACCAATCAGTTGAAAGCTTTAATAGAATAAGGACTGACCTCTCCTGAACAAGAAAGGGGTTCCACCAGCACAAGGCTTTTAGACTTGAACTGCAAGTCTCCCCCCAAGTCTCCAGCCTGGTGGCCCATTCTATCAGATTTTAGATACTTCAGTCTTCCACAATAACACGAATCAGTTCCTAAAAAAAAATTTCTGTCTATGTACATATGCATATGCTATTTGTTCTATTTCTCTGGAGCACCTAAACTAATAAGATTACTATGGGAGAAAAGAGAGTTGTTGAAATAGATTTCTCTAGATGCCTCTGAAATCTGATAAAAACTTATGATTTTCCACCCATGCTCTGAACAGAACAAAGTTCTGCATGTGATGTCTGCTTATTCAAATGAATTTCCACATTTTTCATAAAGTACAGCACATTTACTGAGTAGGAAAAAGAAAAGGGTATTGTTGTGAGAGATTGTTTTGATCAAATATCTTATGTTTTTTTTGACAGTCAAGTGAAGGGGGAGGGGGCTGCTGTCAAATAACTGATGGAGAGGGACCATGACTGTGTTTCCCTTCCCACCTTCCCTGTGAATTCTTGCTTTCCCAGGAACTAAAGACAAGGGTTGTTGTCCTTGATGTTTCACTACCACATCTATATGAGGCAGGATGGGGCCATTACATCTGAAAACACTCATTAACTTGTGGATTTATTAAGGCCCAAGGGTAAACAGATGGGATGAGGATGAGAGAGCTGTTGGGAACCCAATGGCTCCTTCCATAATGGGAAACAGCAAGATCATTTGGGATCTATTGTGGAACAATGATCTCTTGCTCCATTATGGATCAGTGATCTATCTTTATAGAACAAGAAATCTTACAACATTGTGGGGTTTTCTGTTTTCTTTTTTAAATTTTATTATTGTTTGTTTGTTTGTTTTCCCCCCAGTACTGGGAAATGAACCCAGGGGTACTTTACCACTGAGCTACACCCCCAAACCTTTTTTTTTAATTGTTATTTTGACACAGGGTCTCACTAAGTTGCTGAGGCTGGCTTCAAACTTGTGGTTCTCTTGTCTCAGTCTCCTGAAGTGCTGGGATTATAGGTGTATGTGTACCACTGAGCCCTGACAACGTTGTTTCTTAAAGTATAAAATATACCACTATGATATTGAGTGCATACAGGGTGCGAGGCTCTGTTCACACATTAGTGCTAACATATCTTCACATCCATTCCTCCTTGTTTTGTTTTAACTAATAAAAAAAACTCAAGGGGTGATAAAGCCAAGTGACTTTCCCAAGTCCATAGAGCTAGTAAGGAGCAGAGACCACCATCTAACCATCTAGATTCTCTGGCCGTAAGGCTCCTTCCATTTCCGCCATATCATGGCACCATTCCTGTGGCCCACCCTCTCTCTCTGGGGCCTCTCCAGTTGAGAAGCCATGGGCAACTGCTCCACACAGAATGTCAAGCGTGAGAAGATAATGCTGCAGTGAGAAAGACGGGAAAGAATCCCCGCTTCTCAACGCAGGAATCCTTAGATTCTTAGCAATGGAAGCAATGTTGCTGTGAGAACATGGTCCCCAAAATGTTTTCTTAGGAATATGGGGATATCTCTCTCTCTCTCTCTCTCTCTCTCTCTCTCTCTCTCTCACACACACACACACACACACAGAGAGAGAGAGAGAGAGAGAGAGAGAGAGAGAGAGAGAGAGAGAAACTATTGTGGAACCATCAGGATAATCCACAACTTTTCACACCTTAGAAGGAGTCCCAAAAGATCTCCCTTTTGTAGTTTTGCCACATACAGCTGGTACAGAAAAAGATGTAAAATTTCACATTAAAGTAATCTTGATGGTGCATATGTAGAGTTTTGGTCACTCAGTAGACTTTATTAAATGTCTTCGAAGCTAAGACGGACCTCAGAGGCTGGAGAGAGGCTCCATGATAATGGAATCCCTGGATTCTGTACTTCAGGAGTTTTTTACTCAGTTATTAATGAGGAATTAACCAAGGAAGTTACCAGATATGCCAAAAAGATTGAGATTAGAGCTGGATAGATGTACAATCAGTCTGCCTGTCCCAGTAGCTCCAAGAGAGGGGTATTTAATTTTAACTGGGGAATTAAGAAAGTAGGAGGAAGTGGAGCTGAACTTTGTAGGCTGACAGTCACTTCAGTTGGCAGAAAATGGAATGAAATTCATTTCCAGGAAACAGATATGGAAGTGTGGGACCATGTTGGGTTTTGGAGGGAAAAGGCTAGTTGACATGGCCAGAGCATAAACAAGATAAGGGATGGCGGGAGATGAAGCTGGACATGCTCTGGGTTTTGAATGCTAGGATGAAGGGTTCGTGATGATTTTATGATTCTCAGCTCTTCACCCCTCCTTCTAGTAGGACAATTGTGCATCTTCAGTGATAGCCAGGAATTCTCAATGCCTTTTAGGGGAGGACTATCCATTTCTGTCCCCTTGACATTGGGCTTGGTCCTGTGACTTGGTTTAGCCATAAAATATGTACACATGTTACATATCTATTTGAGTAGAAGCCATAAGGCTATTCCTCATTTCCAACAGCTTTCTTGCTTTTTACCCTCTGACAACAGAATGGCTTATCCATAAATGAGCTGCTCCTTCAACTGAGTTATGGAATGAACATGACCCAGGGAGCAGACCCGCAGTTGAATCCACAATCACCCATAACTAACAAGTAATATGAATAAGAAACAAATCCTTATTATTATAAGTCATTGACATTTTAAAGTTATTTGCTGCCCCAGGAAAGCTGACTAATAAACTTTTTTTTTGTACTTTATTATGAAAAGCAATGGATTTTGTAAAAGACAACAAAAAATTTGTCCTTCTCCCCTCTCTGGCAGTTGTATGAATTTCAGTGGTGAACAAAACCTAATTTTAATTTCTGACTCTATTCCTATTAAATTGCTCTTTCCATATCAGAGGCATTCTGGGAAAATAGAATAACAATCATCTAAATATTCACTCTTTGTAGCCACTGGATGAGATTCACCTGGAACCCATGTAAATCTGATAAATAGCCCTGTGGGCGTCCAACACTTTGTAGCTGATGGCAGCAGAAATATTACTTCCTTCCAAATTGTTGAGAATATCGCCAACTTGCCAGATAGAAATAAAGATTTCAAACTTAAACTTGAAGCTTTATTTTCCAAGGATGGAATATTCCATTCAGGCTTAGCAAAGAAATAAAGGAACAGATGTTTCATGCTGAGAGGACCACAGGGGAAATGGCTTGGTTAATGCTGGCCACAAGCTGAAAGTTTGTGCTGCCGCCAGTATAAGTTCAAAGAGGTTTAACCTTCGTGAGGTTAATGAGAAAAAATTTGAGAATACATTTCATTACTTTCATTTCTCATGTATCACTTAGTTGAGCACCAACAAAGGTCATTCTTCATCATGAAGTACAGGAAGGAGTATGATAGGTGGAGGATGCTTGGGCCTAATTAATAGAAGTTGTTTTAGTCACCTTTTCATCACTGTGACAAAATACCTGAGATAATTAACATGTAAAGAGGAAAGGTTTATTTTGGCTCACAGTTTTGGAGATTTTAGTCTATGACTGATTGGCTACATTGTCTTTGAGACCATAGCAGCATAGCCCTTCATAGTGGGAACATGTGGTGAAGGAGGCCATTTACCTGTAGCAGGTAAATGAAGAACCATGAATAATCTATGGGGTGAAATTTCAGGGTAAAGAATCTGACCAGTGCATGGATGCAGAAGCAGGGACAAGCCTGGTATGTTCTGGGAAGGACACCATTGTAGCTGAGCAGAGTGAGCCAAAGAAGCAGGTGGGAGATGAGGTCAGAAAGGAAGGCTCTAGTGTGTGATGACGAGGACTTTGACTTTCGCTCTGGGATGGGAAACCATGGAGGGCTTTGAGCAGAGAGATCACATTATTTTGTTTCAATATTTTCAAAGGTTCATTTCATATGCTGGGTTGAAAATCGGCTTCAGAGTAAGAACAGAAGGACAGACCAAGCTGAAGGGCTTTGCAATAGGAAGGGAGAGATGAAGGCAGATTGTCAAGATGGTTGTAATGGACGGGTGAATAGTGGTTGGATACATTTTGAAGAAAGACTCAAAAAGATTGTCCGATAGATGGAGAATGTGATGTGAGGGGAAGAAAGGCACTGAGGATACTCCAAGGTTTTTATTCTGTACAACTGGGAGGATGGGGGAGATTGTGGGAGGAGGTTTTTGTTTTGTTTTGTTTTAAGTTGGGAGAGAATTTTGCGCTCATTTGTTCATCTATTGAATGTGAGATGTCTATTAGATATAAAAGGAGAGATTCAGTAGGCAGTTGGACGTGCAAGCCTAGAGGGAAAATCTAGGCATAAAATATGAACGTGGGAGTCAAACACGTGTAAGTAAAAGGTAAAGCTGGGACACTGGAGAGGTCACTGGAGGAGTGACTCCTGGGGCCCTGTAGTGTGCTGACTTGGTGTGACAAGGAGGCTCCAGTGAAAAGACTGAGAAGAGGCAACCAGGGAAGAGAACCTGAGTGATCCGAAAAGCAAGGAAGGCACCAGAGAAAGAGCTGGTCCACTGGGTAGGATGCTGCCAATAAGCTGGATAAGACCAAGACTGAGAACTGGCCATTGGATTGGGCAATGTAGAGGTCACTGGCGATCTTGATAAAAGCAATTTTGGGGAGGAGGGGCAATTTTGAGGATGAAAGCCTGACTGGAGCATATTTTTAAAAGACTATGAGGAGGGCAACCTGCTATCAGGTCCCCTCTGGACCCTGTGTGAGTTCTGTTTCTAGTCTTCTCATTTGAATAAATCCTACTTCTTTTACTCTTGAAGTAATATATATATATATATATATATATATATATATATATATATATATATATATGAACTGGAAGTATTGGTTTTTGAAGGCTTGTTCAAGGAGATTTGCTGTAAAGGGAAGCAGTAGCCAGAGGAAAGAGTGTGGTCTAGGGAGGTTTTGCTTTATTGTTGTAAAATGCATGTTAATTCAGCATATCCATATGCTCTTAGGAAGCACTCAATAGAAAGAGGAATATTTCTGATCAGGAAAGAGAAGAGATAATTCTGGGAAAACATTTGTGGATAGGCAATAAGGGATGGGATCAAGTGCAGTGGCTTTAGACAGGAACTCGACTAGATCATTCACAGCAACAGGAAGGCAGGGCACAAGCCTACAGACACGGTTAAGTCAGGAGGAGTGGGAATCGGAAGAATAAGGAAGGTCTCTTCTAAGAGCTCCTGTCCTCCCTCAACCACCACCACCACAACCCATTGTAATAGGAAGTAGTGAAAGGATGGAGGAGGCGCTGGAGGTTTGAAGAGGAAGAGAACATGTATGGTGGTTTTAGGGAAGGAGATGGGATGGATTAGGACAATAAGGAAGGATTGCCAGCAGCACTAAGGGCCTGCTGAGGGTGATGGCCATGAGTTTAAAATATGACTTATCAGTGATTGTGGGAATTTTCTCCAACTGCAATCAGCAGCTAGGGTTGTGGGTCTGCATAGGAGGGGAGCTAGATTTCAGTAGAGTTTTACCAGACAAGTGTGATGAAGAAAAAATATTCACATTCTTGAACTTGAGTGTGAGGGCAAGTGAGCAATATTAAAAAAAAAAAAAATATATATATATATATATATATATATATATATATATATATATATATAATAAAAATATGGAAATATATTTTTTGTTGTTTGTTTATTGGAGTCCTAGAGATCAAACCCAGGGCCTCACACATTCTAGGCAAGGGCTCCACCCTTGAGCTATATCCCTAGCCCCAAGTAATTTTTAAAGATGGTTTATGGAATATAAGCTGTTGGGGAGGGAAGAAAAGGGAGGGTTGAGGGACAGTGAAAGGATGGATCCCAGGTCCTGGTGAGGTTGAAGAATTGTTAGAGTTGGAGTACTAGAGGGCATGGTTGGAAAAATAGCAGGAGGAAGCTTGAGTGTGGGGTGCATGAACTGGCCAGGTTTAAGGCATGACTGGAATCCATGACCAAGGAGAGGCAGAGGATGAGATCATTAATCCTCATTCCCTGGATCTTCTGTCCCCAAGAACACTTAAAGGAGAGGAGCCATATCTCCCCAAGCTTCTAGCAGGTGCCATGAGCTCAGAAAGGGCTTCATGAACATTTATGTATTTGCACTGAAAAAAAAAAATGAGGGATTAAAACAAAATCAGGACCAAGACTCAGATTTTCTACTATAAACCATTGTTTTTGCATAGATCCCACCCCCTGCAAAGAAAATTATTGCCAAGACATCGGGATTGACTAAAAGGGATCCTTGGCCTTAGAGGAATTAAAGTAATGGCTTTGATTATTAAAAATGAACCATAGTATTCCATGACAGGAGATAATTTGTAATTTGTGAAAGTGTGAACTTAAGCTTCTTGGTTTTGAGTCTTAGCTGATGAGCAAGACCAGCCAGTTGGCTACTTAGTGTATATAGCTCAGTGTGGTCATGCTGTTTTATAGCTATTTTTAGATCTGCAGACTCTCTCTCTTAAAGGGAAGAAAATGGATTCTATGCAAAAATCACCTAAGAACGAAGTCACGCTTCCATTAAGGAATCCACAGAGCCTCCATATGGAAACCTCAAAAATATAAAAACAACCAAATTTTAAATGGGCTTACTGCTTTATTCTGTATTTCAGCAGGTTGCCAAATACTTAAGCCAAAAAGTAGCAAGCATGGGGCGGGGGGTGTATCTTCAGCTCAAATCAGCCATACTGGCAAACTCAGGGAAATCTAACAGAAAAAAAAACAAAATTTTGAGGCGAGGAGGAGGTTCATAGGCTGAAAAAATGAAAATAGAGCAAGCTTTATGAAAATAAATAAATAAAACCTTGTCAGATAAAACATATTGCCTTACCTCTCAGTGGAGGGATAATTGGAGGCTGAGGCTTATAGTAATCAATCAAATCCGACCATACAGAGCCGCTTTGGCAAGGAAGAGAAATAGGGGATGCAGCTCACACTTTGGCCAAATCCTGCTTCCTTACCCTGTCTAGAGAGACCAGAGGGACTGAGGGTAACATTGACTCCCACCTTGAAGCCCATGTGGTCTTCTGCAGGCCACGAACGTTGCTGCCTGAGCTCTCACAGCTGTGCAGTTAGAATCAGCAACTCATTTTGAGGATGTGAATGGAGGCTCCGAGGGGCCGGATGATCTGCTCAAGGACATCCAGATCACATGTGGCAGAGCAGTGACTCAAACCACATCTCCTAGGTCCAGAATAGCCTTTCCCTCACCACAACCAGCCCTATTCTCATGAGAGTCTAACCAGAGGGGCATTCGTCCTGGCTAATTGATGCTACACTTTAATCCAAATTACCATTTGGGAGGAAAGAACATCCCAGCAGCAGGTGCCTTTGAGAAGATTGAGCCTTTCCTCATTAGTCTTATGTCTGTTTCTTCCCCTTTTTATTTCTGCTGCCCTCCATTACCTCACCCTGGGGTATTGATCTCAGCTGAATATTCTGCCATTTATACCTCTTTCTTCCAAACAAGTGTTTGCACTGATGAAGATTAATATTCCTAAAATGCCAACTTCATTGCTGATTGAAAGACATTTGCTGGCTATTGTTTTCAGGATCAGGTACAAATTCTTTAGCTTGGCATCCAAGGTCCCTACAATTTGATCCCTAACTACTTTGTGATCTTAAATGCACCCTTCTGCCCATTGCCATCCCAAAGTAAGAATATTCCCAAAGTTGAATCTTTTTGTCCTATGTTCACGCTGAATGCAGTAGTATCCTCCTCTCTCCTCTTTGTCTATGGATTTTTTTCTTCTTTTTTTTTTCAAAGATGAACAAAAAAATTACCTCTCATAGCCTTACCCTAACATTCCAGCATGTGGTAATTTTTTTTTTTTTGTACCAGGGATTGAACACAAGACTGCTTAATCACTGAGCCACATCCCTAGCCCCCTAGCCCCCATTTTTTAAACTTTGAGACAAGATTTTGCTAAGTTGCTTAGGGTCTTGCTAAGTTGCTGAAAGTGGGCTTGAACTTGTGATCCTTCTGTCTTCGCCTCCTATATGGCGATTCTTTCAGTCTAGTGCCTTCTGTTCATCCCTCCAGATCCACCTTCTACCCTCTCCACCCCTCTACCCTGCTGTGAACCTAGTTCCTTTATTCTCAAATACTGAACTCTCTGTAGTTTTTTTTTCCACCAGCACCCACATTTTTAAATAGCTTTAAAGAAATTATGCTCTCCTTAAATTACCCAATTTAAATCTGCTGTCTGCTTCCTGCCAGGACCCTGACTGATATCTTTCCATTCCTCTCTATATACTAGCAGACCTTATTTATTGATTTAAGTCTTCATGTAACATATCAAAGGTTGCCTTGAATTAATAGGTATTTTCCTCTGCAATTATATATTCCCAACCTAACTAAAGTTTCCTGAAAGCAAGGAACATGTATTATACTCCTATGTATGCTGGAATAGCCCCCTGACCACTTCCTACCAATAATACTTAGCCTGGCAGTTCACTGATTGCTTAGGATCTTAAGTCAATAATAAAGACTTTTCAGGTCAATGTTTAAGCATAAAGTTAAGAACAAGGGAGGGGGAGATCAAACTGGAAAGTTTTCTCAAGTCTTCACCATTTTCTGTATTTCAAAGTGAAAAAGGCCTAATTATTCTTTGCTATTATTTGTGAAATATGGATTATGCTTCTGGTCTTTCAACTTCACGGGGATGAAGAAAGGATTAAATCATACAAAGCACATAAAAGTACTTTACAAAGTGTAAAATGTTCTGATTTATAAATGTAAGCAATTATTACTTTTAGCAAATTAATAGCTGACCAGTTATAAAAGCTAGTGTCTCAAAAGATTGAGAGGAAGGGCAGAGTGCCAAAAGATGTGAACTACATTTCTCCTGTGAAATTTGCAAAGTAGTAAGGAAAACACCTGAAATGTTAAAAAAAAAAAAAAATGGTGGAAAGAAACTAAGAAACTCTTGGAAGTGTTTTACTGTTTTGTGTCCATGTGAGATAGCCAAATTGATTAAGAAAAACAGACCTATTTAAAGTCTTAACAAGCACACACTTGAAAGCATCAGTTACAAGAGAAATAGACAACTGAATGATACCAGGAATGGGTAAGGATATATCCTGCCATCTTTTTTGAAGTAATTGGGTGCTATGTAGACTTGATCAGAATTATGTAAATTATTACAATAATTCAGACATTTCCACTGGCCTCAGTTTACTTGCTTGCCGGCAGTAGGGGGGCATTACAAAGGATGCTGCCAACTTTAAGGATCTGACAACATTCTGTGCCTTAGAAATGGCTTCTAAAAGACTGAAAAATGATTTTCCAGAAATCAAGGAAACAATAAAATTTGTCATAAAATGTGGACCTACCTTCCACAACTTGTGCAAAAATGGAAATAATAAAGCAACTAGCTCAGTGTCTGCATGTGGATGGCACCACTCAATGGGGGCGCTTTCTCCCTACATGTCTTCAGATGCAAATGCATCATACATATGAATATAATAAACATATCTATAAACTTTTATGAGTTATAGACACAAAGCATACATAGGTTTAATTATAAATATGTTGCATATGTTAAATGTAACAGCAACATAATACAGATTGTGTTTTTGGAAACTTGAGTCAAAAACAAAGTATATATATTTTTAATTATAGTAAATATGCCATGCTTTAAGGGAAATTACCATTTCTCAAGATTCATAAGCACAAAAATTGCTGCCTAAGATAATTTGCTGGGAAGTTAAATATGATCTGTGCAGTGTCATTGTGGTTTTTGCAAATCGCAAATATATGGAAATGTTTTGAGTTTTCTTTAATTGTCTTAGGCATCATAAACTTACTCTTGTAGACCTCATAAAAATGTTTTAAGAAGAAAGATCACTGAATCAGTTGACAAGAAAAAATTTTATATGACCAGCTAAAATGTATCTTTTTAAAAAAATTTATTCTAATTTGTTATATATGACAGTATAATACATTTCAATTCATATTACACATATAGAGCACATTTTTTTTTTTACCCAAAGGACTTAAAAACAGCATACTACAGGACACAGCCATGTCAATGTTTGTAGCAGCACAATTCACAATAGCTAAACTGTGGAACCAAACTAGATGCCCTTCAGTAGATGAATGGATAGGGAAATTTTGGTATATATACACAATGGAATATTACTCAGCATTAAAAGAGAATAAAATCATGGCATTTGCAGGTAAATGGATGGAGTTGGAGAATATAATGCTAAGTGAAGTTAGCCAGTCCCAAAAAACCAAATGCTGAATATTTTCTCTGATATAAGGAGGCTGATTTATAATGGGGATGGGGGGGGAGCATGGGAGGAATAGACAAACTCTAGATAGGGCAAAGGAGAGGGAGGGGAGGGAGGGTCATGAGGGTAGGAAAGATAGTGGAATGAGATGGACATCATGACCCTAAGTACATGTATGAAGACATGAATGGTGTGACTCTATGTTGGGTACAATCAGAGATATGAAAAATTGTACTCTATGTGTATAAAATGTATCTTTATTTTCTTGTAAAACTCATGCAATTAATGAAAAATTAAGGAATCCCAACTACAGGGTGAATTTCACTGAATTGGACTTTCTCAGGTTTCCTCCACCTCTCCTTCCTTCTCCTTCTGCTTTTCTTATTCCCCTGCGGCCTTGATTCTTGCCCTCTGCTGCTGTGTAATTCTACTGCCTTATGGATTCTGTTCTCTTTCTGTGGACCCCTAGGCTTCTTCTCTATTCGACAAGGCCTCTCAAGTGTCCTAACACAGAGGACCTGATAGAGGCTCGGCTGCTGTGTAACAGAGCAGTCTGTTGGGCCAGGCTCTGGCATCAGCTCACCACCAGGGACGACTGACTGGTTTTGTTCAGCAGATGACCTAGGTTCTGTGCTAGGCAATTGTGGCCAGGTGTTTTGATATCATGTGATGTGTATGCATACGAAATTCCTCAAAGAGGTCTGTGGACCCAGTTGGCACCAGTGAAACTGTCAGAAGTATTCAAGCATTCCAAGAGAATGACCTCTGAGGTCACTTTTAACTCTAAGAGTCTATGACAGCCAATTTAGATTAAGATTCAATTAGCCTGCGTCAGATGACTACTACGTGTCCCGTGTTCTCACATACGCTGTCCCATTCATTCCTGTAACACACAAGGAAGCACTTTTACCCCCACTTCTTTGGATCTAAGACACCAGTCATAAGCTGAGCCATTATTTTATGAAATAATAAGACTCAAAGAATAGGACCGATTAAATTTTGACAGAATATTCTCATCACTTACATTTGGTTGTGTATCTAACAAAAATCTTTTGACTCATAAACATATTTTTATTACATATCATTTTTGTGTGTACTTTCAAAGGAAAACATAGCAAAATAAATTATATAAGGTATTCTGAAAAACTCTTCATTTTTAGTAGGACTCATTGGAAATACTTTTCTGTTGAACTTTCCAGAGATATCCAAGTTTCAGCACTTGATATTGTCCTCTGGGCCATCAGGGAATTGGATGATTCGTCTTATTCTTCTTAGTTATATACAACTCCAGTAAACACCCATCATAATCATAAAAGCATGGAACACAACCAGCTCCAAGTGAGTTCCCAATACCACCCTACCCTCACCCTTCTCCCTCCCCTCCCTCCACTCTACCAATCCCTCTTTAATCCATTTACAGTTTACTTTTTTTTTCTATTAGTGTCCTGTGGATACACCTGATGCTAGGACCCACCATGCCACATCCATACATGTACAGACAAAAGTTCAGTCAGATATATTACACTATTCTTCCCTTTTCCTATCCCTTCTTCCTCCTCCTCAATCCCCTTCATCTACTTTACTGGTCTTTCCCCTATTTTGATGAAATTCTCTTCCTTTTTTTCTTTTCTTTTTCTCTCTCCTTGTTTTTTCTTCCTCCCCCACCACTTATTTTGGATTATCTTCTATATATCAGAGAAAACACTCAAACTTTTACTTTTTTGGCTCTGGCTTATTTCACTTAGCAAAAGTCTCCAATTCTGTCCATTTATCAGCCCATAATTTCATTCTTTATGACTGAGTAATACTCCATTGTGTGTATATACCACATTCTCTTTATCCATTCATCTGTTGAAGGGCACTGAGGTTGGTTCCATAGCTTGGCTATTGTGAATTGTGCTGCTTTAAATATTGATGTGGTGACATCTGTGTAGTATGCTGATTTAATTTAAGTCCTTTGGGCAAATGCCAAGGAGTGAGATAACTGGGCCAAATGGTGGTTCCATTCCTAGTTTTCTGAGAACTCTCCATACTGCTTTCCAGAGTGGTTGCACCAATTTGCAGTCCCATAAGCAATGTGTGAGTGTACCTTTCCCCCCACTTCCTCACCAACATTTATTTTTACTTGTATTTTTGACAATTGCCATTCTGACTGGAGTGAGATAAAAATCTCAGTGTAGTTTTAATTTTCATTTCTCTAATTCCTAGAGAAGTGGAACATTATTTCATATATTTGTTGACCATTTATATTTCTTCCATGAAGGGTGCGTTCAGTTCCTTTGCCCATTTATTGATTGAGTTATTTGGGTTTTGGGGGGGGGATTTAAGTTTTTCGAGTTCTTTATACATTCTGTGTATTAATGCCCTAAAGGTGACAAAGATTTTCTCCCATTCTGTAGGCTCTCTCTTCACACTCTTCATTGTTTCCTTTGCTGTGAAGAAGCTTTTTAATTTGATGCCACCCCATGTACTGATTTTTTTATTTTGCTTCTTTAAAAAAAATTTTTTTGTAGTTGTAGATGGACAGCATGCCTTTATTTTACCTGTTTATTTTTATGTGGTGCTGAGGATCGAATCCAGTGCCTCACAGGTGCAAGACAAGTGCTCTGCTACTGAGCCCCAGCCTCAGCCCTTTATTTTGCTTCTTGTACTTTAATGCTCTACTGTTTTCTCTAATATTTTCTTTCATGCTGCTCATGCCCATTTTGCAAGTTTTGGTGATAGGATATTGTTTTTATCTTATCAGAAGTTGTAAAGATTTTATGCCCACAACCAAGACTCACATTCCTTCCTCAAACTGTTCTTAAATGGTCAGGGAGGATTTGGGTCTAGACATGTCTTCAGAAATGACAATAAATTCCCTTGATTGTGTGATAGCAATAACAACTGACATACTACCATGGACCAAGGCTGTAAGATGTTTCAAACTGTAAAACATTAAAATGGCAAAAGAGCAACTTAGAATCAATAAAGTAGATATTATTACCAATTGATGGATGAGGCTCAGGGCCATTTCACCTGGCTCCCTGTGGAACAAGTGGGGAGGTTACTAAGTTACTGAGCATCTGCTTGTCTGACTGTCCCAGATACTTCATTTCTGTTATGTTGTAGTGGCACCCCCTCCTCCACAAAAAATCCTAACTGGGCTTCTCCAGGAACCTTCACCATGGCTGATTTTAGGACTGTCAGCAAAAGAGTCTCTACAAAAGAATTCAATGTAGATAAACTTCCTATTTTCATGTTGCCCTATTTTACTTGGCCGTGAGTCTGGAAGAAATCGGCACTCTAGGTGCTGGACACCCCCTTACTAGTTTTTCTACAAACAGTATATTAGTTTGTAGAAATGTGTAAACAAGGCCTCTGACCTTGAGTGGGGCATCACAGAGATGTCTACATTTCTAAGATAAGAGAAGTTACCAGTTGGGCTCCAAGGTAACAGCTGGCAGGGGGAGGAAAGAAAGGGGAGAAGAAGCTCTCCCCTTCTCAGGTGTTGTCCTTGAAGGGTTAACTTGCCCAAAACAGTGAAAGAAAAAGCTGCTTTTATGTGAACTTCTGCAGACTGTGAACTTCTGAGTCCCTCCCCTTACATGCTAAAACTACCTGAACTCGCGGGATTCAGGGGATTCATTGATTACAGCAAAGGTGCCTTCTGAACCTGGCTGTAGCCAAATAAAACTGTTTCCTGCTGTCTTCAGTGCCTTGCCTCATCTGTCCCTACAACAATGTCACTTAATGCTCAAGAACACTCTATGAAGTGTGTGTTTCTTCACAGGTGAGAAAGCTAAGGTTAGAAGACTAATTTGTCCATCACTTTAAATAATCAAATGCAGAACCAGAATTTAATCCAAGGTGTGTCTTGTTCTGAGCTAGACTTGTCCATAAAGCCTGGAGTGGGCTTAAAAAATTGGACAAGACAGACAACTAAGGTTTGGAGAAAGCATTCTTCTTTAACAGACCCGCAGACAATCAACATCATGGATATGTGTGAACTAGTGGATATGACTCCCGATGTCTGGGAGTCCTGGCCCCACCCTGCTGCCTTTTATCCTAGGCTAGCAGTGGGTTACCATGAACTCTCCAGGGTCTGTCACCCATCACATGGAGAAGTCACACCACACCGTTATGTTTTTCTGAATTTTGTTTTTAACCATTTTATTCAGCCAATTGCAGACCTGTAGAGCTTATGTAGCCTACTGTTGAATCTAAAGCCTACACTTTATTTTTTCTGCTTGACTTTTGTTGGTGATGTGTTGATGTTAATTTGTTTATTTGGTCCTAAATACTAAAAATGATTTCAACTTGTAAGAACATCCCAAAGACAGGATTGAAGCGAACGTTTTCCTGTTCATTTCATTAACAGATAGACAATAACAATCCAGGAAGTTGCCTACAATACAATGAACTTGAAATGAGAGCAGAACATTGTACCTGAGATTTAGATTTCCACCGTGGGAGATGGGAATGGCTGAACATAAGATTTTGGAGATGACATTGTTGTTCTGAGCTCCTCAAAGTCTTGGCCAGCAGCCAGGAGGCCGTGTGTCTAAAATGAAAAGCCAAAGGGCAAGAAGTCAGACCAAGATGGGGCTGGAGATCTGTACAAGGTAGGAGTGTTTAATGAGGCTCACTGTTCAACTCCTGCTGCCCAGATGTTCCAGAAGCTTAGCTGTAGGAAACAGGGCCCTCTGCCATATTGACCAAAGCCATGGCTGACAGTCCACCTCTCAGCTCCCATAATATGCCCTTGGACAGAGTAAATAACTGATGTGGAATCAAGGCCACTTACCCTATCTGAGCCTCCATTTCATGCCCAGGAGAGGCCACTCATGGAGGGGCCTCCCTAGAGGTAGGTTTCCACAGTCACAACAACTGTAAAAGCTATGGCATGTTGACAGCACGCCATGATTCCGATGTTTCACACGTGTACCTCACTGAGTCTTCACAGCCCCATTGTGAAGTACCTGCTATTTCCCATTTCTAAATGAAGACACTGAGTTTTGGAGAAGGTTAAGTAACTTGCCAAGCATCACACAGCCAGGAACTGGCTGCTGCATCCATGCTTGATGGAGATCTGAGTGACTGCCAGACTCTTCTCTTTCAACCAGTCTAGACTGCCTCACCCAGGGTTGGACTGAGCACACGGGTGGTGACCAACCAAAGATTGCTCCTCCAGAAACAAGAGGAAGGAGAGATGTGGGTGCGAGTTAAAGTAAGCTCTGCTTCAGTTTATAGGACCATAGATTGGAAAATAAGCAAATGAATGAACAAAAACAAGAATGTTGTGTTTCTCCTAACTGTCAGCCTGTCTGGGCTTGATGCCAACACCCTCCTTTTCCCTCAGCATTCTCTTTAACCACCAGCTCCTATATCTGTTCACTTCCAGACAGTCTGGTGCCCTGACTCCCCTTTTGACCTCCTTGGCCTACATGGTACCTCCATCTGAGCTCACCTCAATTGGAAAGCCTACCCTTTTGCACATTTTACATGAGTAGCTGTTATCAGAACCTTCCTCCCTTTGCATTCAGCAGACCAAGGTGGCACAATAGCTCCAGAAAGAAGGCCTCTGAGAAATGGATGGTAACTGAGAGGATGAGTCTCCTCAGTTTCACCATAAGACATTGATCAACCTGTTGACTGGGGAATATAGAAGTCTCCATGGGCAAACCAGAGTTGGGTGGTCCAGTGCTGTTGGAATCCATGATTGATGGTTGGATCTTTCATACTGGGAACTAGGACCAGACATGCCTATAGGGACTGGGTATACCCATCCTGGCACAAGGTTCAGTGGCAGGGATCCTGGGCATAGGTGAGAAGGAATCACTGGAGTGTGTGTTTGTGGAGTTTGAACAGAGAAGACGCTGTGCAGGAAGATAGTAAAATAAAAACTAGAAACTGTGGTTCAGGGAGGGAAAGGAACACAGATATGGGGTATTTTAGAACTTGAAGTAAAGTAATTTTTTTTCCTTTCATTCCTTTTACCTTCAATAAACCCTTCTTCTTATCTCCACGTTGGTTAATTGATTTGCTCAACAGTTCTGTGCCTAAGCTTGGGTCCCTCACATGGATCTGATTCTGTGTCACGGAGACATCAGGGGCACTTGAAGCTCTCTGGTGCCACCCCAGACTCAGGAGCAAAAACACACAGCCTCCCTGCCAGCAGGTCTGCTGACACATCCCTGACCCTGGGTTTTGCAGCCTCTCTCCCTTACTGCCTGGGTGTCCTGATTCAATTTGCTCATTAAAGCTCCAGGGCTCTATGTTCACTTTCCCTGGGGAAAAATGTGTATTCTCATCAATTTCCTTATAAAGCAGAGTATCATTCAAAATGTGCCTCTGCATATCCCCTCTGGGAGTACATTATAAACTCTTTACGGCATCATTCCACTCCTCAGGACACGTCCCCATGGGGAGGCTCCATAAATGCTCAGCTGCCTCCCACAAAGAAGTCCAAGGCAGGATTCAGATCTACCGCCCACTGGAGGCACACGTGGTTACCTCAGTGGCAAAATATTCCACATGAGACTCCTTGGCATCACAGTGTGCAAGAGTTGCCCATTCTAAATGACCATTTTGCCCATCTATTGTCCTTAAAATCAGGGACAGAAAATTAATTTAAATATGCACAATAAAGAAGGTAGGCAGGGCGACCCACCGGCAGAACAGGCCCAGCGGCCTGCTGAGGGGCAGAGCCGCCCCCTCCCCCCACGCCTGCAAGGTAGGCGGACCTGCGACCCACTGGCAGAACAGGCCCAGCAACCCGCAGAGGGGCAGAGCTGCCCCACGCGCCTGCAAGGTAGGTGGACCCGCTACGGACCGGCAGAACAGGCCCAGCGGCCTGCCAGCGTGGTAGGCACATTGCCCCAATTGGAGGAGGGGCAGAGCCGCCGCCCACGCCTGCGAGGGAGACTTTGGAACTATACAAGAGCAATATAAATATATAGGGGGAAAATTCAATAACACAACAGTTTCACCAAGCAGAAAGAAACGCGAACAGTATGAAGAGACAAGGAAAGAAAGGACCACAAGCAATGCAGGTCAACTCAACGTTAGAAGAGGTAATATCTGCAGCAGATGGAATGTCAGATAAAGAATTCAGGATATACATGCTTCAGATGATCTGGAGTCTCAAGGAAGACATCAGACAGCAAAATCAGACAATGAAAGATCACTTCAACAATGAATTACATAAACAAATCCAAGAAGCAAAAGATCAACTATACAGGGAGATAGAGGTTATAAAAAACAAACAGAAATCCTAGAAATGCAGGAAGCAATAAACCAACTTAAAAACTCAATTGAGAATACTACCAGCAGAGTAGAACACTTAGAAGATAGAACATCAGACAATGAAGACAAAGTATTTCAACTTGAAAAGAACATAGACAGCTCAGCAAGACTGTTAAGAAACCATGAGCAGAACATCCAAGAAATATGGGATAACATTAAGAGACCAAACTTAAGAGTCATTGGGATACAGGAAGGTATAGAACTCCAAACCAAAGGAATGAGCAATCTATTCAATTAAATAATACGAGAAAACTTCCCAGACTTGAAGAATGAGACAGAATCCCAAATCCTAGAAGTCTACAGGACGCCGAATGTGCAAAATCATAAGAGATCCACACCTAGACACATTATAATGAAGATGCCCAACATACAGAATAAGGAGAGAATTTTAAAAGCTACAAGAGAAAGGAAGCAGATTACATTTAGGGGTAAACCAATCAGGATAACAGCTGATCTTTCAACACAGACTCTGAAAGCTAGAAGATCCTGGAATAACATATTTCAAACACTGAGAGAAAATGGGTTCCAACCAAGAATTGTGTATCCAGCGAAATTAAGCTTCAGGATGGAAGATGAAATTAAAACCTTCCACGATAAACAAAAGTTAAAAGAATTTGCAGCTAGAAAACCATCTCTTCAAAACATCCTTGGCAAAACATTACAGGAAGAGGAAATGGAAAATAACAATGAAAACCAACAGTGGGAGGTAGTACAGTAAAGGGGGGGGGGATAATCAAAGAGGAAAACAAACCATGTTTAGTAACATAAATAAACAAATATGGCTGGAAGAACAACCCATATCTCAATAATAACCCTAAATGTTAATGGCTTAAACTCACCAATTAAGAGACACAGGCTAGTAGAATGGATCACAAAACGTGACCCAACAATATGCTGCCTACAGGAGATGCATTTGATAGGAAAAGACATACATAGATTGAAGGTGAAAGGTTGGGAAAAATCATATCACTCATATGGACTTTGGAAACAAGCAGGAGTGTCCATACTCATATCAAATAAAATAGATTTCAAGCCAAAGTTAATCAAAAGGGATAAAGAGGGACACTACATACTGCTCAAGGGAACCATACACCAACAAGACATAACAATCATAAATATATATGCCCCAAACAATGGTGCAGCTATGTTCATCAAACAAACTCTTCTCAAGTTCAAGAGTCTAATAGACCACCATACAATAATCATGGGAGACTTCAACACACCTCTCTCACCACTGGACAGATCTTCCAAACAAAAGTTGAATAAGGAAACTATAGAACTCAATAACACAATTAATAACCTAGACTTAATCGACATATATAGAATATACCACCCAACATCAAGCAGTTACACTTTTTTTCTCAGCAGCACATGGATCCTTCTCAAAAATAGATCATATATTATGTCACAGGGCAACTCTTAGACAATATAAAGGAGTAGAGATAATACCATGCATCTTATCTGATCATAATGGAATGAAACTGAAAATCAACGATAAAAAAGGAAGGAAAAATCATGCATCACTTGGAGAATGAACAATAGGTTACTGAATGATCAATGGGTTATAGAAGACATCAAGGAGGAAATTAAAAAATTCTTAGAGATAAATGAAAACACAGACACAACATATCGGAATCTATGGGACACATTGAAAGCAGTTCTAAGAGGAAAATTCATTGCTTGGAGTTCATTCCTTAAAAAAAGAAAAAACCAACAAATAAACGATCTCATACTTCATCTCAAAATCCTAGAAAAAGAAGAGCAAAACAACAGCAAAAGAAGTATAAGGCAAGAAATAATTAAAATCAGAGCTGAAATTAATGAAATCGAAACAAAAGAAACAATTGAAAAAATTGATAAAACTAAAAGTTGGTTCTTTGAAAAAATAAATAAAACCGACAGACCCTTAGCCATGCTAATGAAGAAAAGAAGAGAGAGAACTCAAATTACTAGCATACAGGATGAAAAAGGCAATATCACAACAGACACTTCAGAAATACAGAGGATAATCAGAAATTATTTTGAATCCTTATACTCCAATAAAATAGAAGATAGTGAAGGCATCGATGAATTTCTTTCTTTCTTTATTTTTTTTAGTGGCAAGATCCCCTTTTATTTGTAGTTTGTTAAGAGTTTTTTTTTTTAATTGGTTGTTCAAAACATTAAAAAGCTCATGACATATCATCTTCCATACATTTGATTCAAGTGGGTTATGAACTCCCATTTTTTACCCCAAATACAAGTTGCAGAATCACATCGGTTACACATCCACATTTTTACATAATACCATATTAGTGACTGTTGTATTCTGCTACCTTTCCTATCCCCTACTATCCCCCCTCCCCTTCCCTCTCATCTTCCCTCTCTACCCCATCTGCTGTTGTTTAATTCTCTCCCTTGTTTTTTTTCCCCTTTCCCCTCACAAACCCTTATATGTAATTTTGTGTAACAATGAGGGTATCCTTCCATTTCCATAGTTTCCCTTCTCTCTCCCTTTCTCTCCCCCCACTCGTCTCTGTTTAATGTTAATCTTTTCCTCATGCTCTTCTTCCCTGTTCTGATCTTAGTTGCTCTCTTTATATCAAAGAAGACATTTGGCATTTGTTTTTTAAGGATTGGCTAGCTTCACTTATCATAATCTGCTCTAGTGCCATCCATTTCCCTGCAAAATCCATGATTTTGTCATTTTTTAGTGCTGCGTAATACTCCATTGTGTATAAATGCCACAGTTTTTTAATCCATTCATCTATTGAAGGGCATCTGGGTTGATTGCAAAGTCTAGCTATTGTGAATTGTGCTGCCATGATCATTGATGTGGCAGTATCCCTATAGTATGCTCTTTTAAGGTCCTCAGGGAATAGACCGAGAAAGTCGATAGCTGGGTCAAATGGTGGTTCCATTCCCAGCTTTCCTAGGAATCTCCATACTGCTTTCCATATTGGCCGCACCAGTTTGCAGTTCCACCAGCAATGTACAAGTGTACCCTTTTCCCCACATCCTCGCCAGCACTTATTGTTGCTTGACTTCATAATGGCTGCCAATCTTACTGGAGTGAGATGGTATCTTAGGGTGGTTTTGATTTGCATTTCTCTGACTGCTAGAGATGGTGAGCATTTTTTCATGTACTTATTGATAGATTGTATGTCCTCCTCTGAGAAGTGTCTGTTCAGGTCCTTCGCCCATTTGTTGATAGGGTTGTTTGTTATCTTGTTGTTTAATTTTTTGAGTTCTTTGTATATTCTGGGTATTAGGGCTCTATCTGAAGTGTGAGGAGTAAAGATTTGTTCCCAGGGTGTAGGTTCCCTATTTACCTCTCTTATTGTTTCTCTTGCTGAGAAAAAAACTTTTTAGTTTGAGTAAGTCCCATTTGTTGATTCTTGTTATTAACTTTTGTGCTATGGGCGTCCTATTAAGGAATTTGGAGCCCGACCCCACAATGTGTAGATTGGAGCCAACTTTTTCTTCTATCAGGTGCAGAGTCTCTGATTTGATATCTAGGTCCTTGATCCATTTTGAATTTACTTTTGTGCATGGTGAGAGAAAGGGGTTCAGCTTCATTTTGTTGCATATGGATTTCCAGTTTTCCCAGCACCATTTGTTGAAGATGCTATCCTTTCTCCATTGCATGCTTTTAGCCCCTTTATCAAATATAAGAAAGTTGTAATTTTGTGGATTGGTCTCTGTGTCCTCTATTCTGTACCATTGATCCACCTGCCTGTTTTGGTACCAGTACCATGCTGTTTTTGTTACTATTGCTCTGTAGTACAGTTTGAAATCTGGTATCGCTATACCTCCCGATTCACACTTCCTGCTTAGAATTGCTTTTGCTATTCTGGGTCTTTTGTTTTTCCATATGAATTTCATGATAGCTTTATCTATTTCTACCAGAAATGCCGTTGGGATTTTGATTGGCATTGCGTTGAACCTGTAGAGAACTTTGGGTAATATCGCCATTTTGATGATGTTGGTTCTGCCTATCCATGAACAGGGTACATTTTTCCATCTTCTAAGATCTTCTTCTATCTCTCTCTTTAGGGTTCTGTAGTTTTCATTGTATAAATCTTTCACCTGTTTTGTTAGGTTGATTCCCAAGTTTTTTTTTTTTTTTTTTTTTTTTGAGGATATTGTGAATGGGGTGGTTTTCCTCATTTCCATTTCAGAAGTTTTGTTACTGATATACAGGAATGCCTTTGATTTATGTGTGTTGATTTTATATCCTGCCACTTTGCTGAATTCATTTATTAGTTCTAGTAGTTTCTTTGTAGACCCTTTTGGGTCTTCTAAGTATAGGATCATATCGTCCGCAAATAGTGATATTTTAAGTTCTTCTTTTCCTATTTTTATGCCTTTAATTTCTTTTGTCTGTCTAATTGCTCTGGCTAGTATTTCAAGGACTAAATTAAATAGAAGTGGTGAGAGAGGGCATCCCTGTCTTGTTCCAGATTTTAGCGGGAATGCCTTCAGTTTTTCTCCATTTAGAGTGATGCTAGCCTGAGGCTTAGCATATATAGCTTTTACAATGTTGAGGTAAGTTCCTGTTATCCCCAGTTTTTCTAGTGTTTTGAACATAAAAGGATGTTGTACTTTGTCGAATGCTTTTTCTGCATCTATCGAGACGATCATATGGTTCTTATCTTTAAGTCTATTGATGTGGTGAATAATATTTATTGATTTCCGTATATTGAACCAACCTTGCATCCCAGGGATGAATCCTACTTGATCATGGTGCACAATTTTTTTGATATGCTTTTGTATTCGATTCGCCAGGATTTTATTGAGAATTTTTGCATCTATGTTCATTAGAGATATTGGTCTGTAGTTTTCTTTCTTTGAAGTGTCTTTGTCTGGTTTCGGGATCAGGGTGATGTTGGCCTCATAGAATGAATTTGGAAGAGCTCCTTCTTTTTCTATTTCTTGAAATAGCTTGAAAAGTATTGGTATTAATTCTTCTTTGAAGGTTTTGTAAAATTCCGCTGTATACCCATCTGGTCCAGGGCTTTTTTTGGTTGGTAGTCTTTTGATGGCTTCTTCTATTTCTTCCTTTGTTATTGGTCTGTTTAAATTGTGTGTGTCTTCCTCACTCAATCTGGGCAGCTCATATGACTTAAGAAATTTATCGATGTCTTCACTGTCTTCTATTTTATTAGAATATAGGGTTTCAAAATACTTTCTAATTATCTTCTGTATTTCTGTAGTGTCTGTTGTGATATTGCCTTTTTCATCCCGTATGTTAGTGATTTGAGTTTTCTCTCTTCTTCTCTTCGTTAGCATGGCTAAGGGTCTGTCGATCTTATTTATTTTTTCAAAGAACCAACTTTTAGTTTTATCAATTTTTTCAATGGTTTTTTTTTTGTTTCAATTTCGTTGATTTCCGCTATGATTTTAATTATTTCTTGTCTTCTGCCATATTTGCTGTTGTTTTGCTCTTCCTTTTCTAGGGTTTTGAGATGTAGTGTGAGTTTGTTTATTTGTTGGTTTTTTCTTTTTTTGAGGAATGAACTCCAGGAAATGAATTTCCCTCTTAAAACTGCTTTCATTGTGTCCCATAGATTCCGGTATGTTGTGTCTGAATTGTCGTTTATCTCTAAGAATTTTTTGATTTCCTCCTTTATGTCTTCTGTAACCCATTGATCATTCAGTAACCTATTGTTTATTTTCCATGTGATGCAGGATTTTTCCTTCCTTCTTTTTTCATTGATTTCCAGTTTCATTCCATTATGATCAGATATGGTGCATGGTATTATCTCCACTCCTTTATATTTATTAAGAGTTGCCCTATGGCATAATATATGATCTATCTTTGAGTACGATCCATGTGCTGCTGAGAAGAACGTGTATCCACTTGATGATGGTTGATATATTCTATATATGTCGGTTAAGTCTAGATTATTGATTGTGTCATTGAGTTCTATAGTTTCTTTATTCAGCTTTTGTCTGGAGGATCTGTCTAATGGCGAGAGCGGTGTGTTGAAGTCACCCATAATTATTGTGTTGTGGTCAATTTGACTCTTGAACTTGAGGAGAGTTTGTTTTATGAATGTTGCTGCACCATTATTTGGTGCATATAAATTGAATAATTGTTATGTCTTGTTGGTGAATAGTTCCTTTTAACAGGATATAGTGTCCTTCTTTATCCCTTTTGATTAACTTAGGTTTGAAGTTGATTTTATTCGATATGAGTATGGCCACTCCTGCTTGCTTCCGAGGGCCATGTGAGTGGTATGATTTTTCCCAACCTTTCACCTTCAGCCTGTGTATGTCTTTTCCTATCATAAGAGTCTCCTGAAGGCAGCATATTGCTGGATTTGTTTTTTTGATCCAGGTTACCAGCCTGTGTCTCTTGATTGGTGAGTTTAGTCCATTAACATTTAAGGTTACAATTGAAATATGATTTGTACTTCCAGTCATGTTTATTTATTTATTTATTTTAGTTTGGCTAGTTTTTACATTTGGTTGTTTTCCTCCCCTTTTACTGAGATACCTCCCGCTGTTGGTTTTGGGCACTGTTTTTCCATTCCTCTTCTTGTAGAATTTTGCCCAAAATGCTTTGCAGTGCTGGTTTTCTGGCTGCGAAATCTTTTAGCTTTTGTTTATCGTGAAAGATTTTAATTTCATTGTCAAATCTGAAGCTTAATTTTGCTGGATACAGTATTCTTGGTTGGAATCCATTATTTTTCAGCATTTGAAATACATTGTTCCAGGATCTTCTCGCTTTCAAAGTCTGTGATGAAAAATCAGCCGTTAACCCAATTGGTTTACCCCTGAATGTAATCTGCCTCCTTTCCCTCGTAGCTTTTAATATTCTCTCCTTGTTCTGTATGTTGGCTATCTTCATAATTACATGTCTTGGAGTTGGCCTATTACAGTTTTGGATGTTTGGGGTCCTGTAGGCTTCCAGGATTTGGCAATCCATTCCATCTTTCATCTCTGGGAAGTTTTCTAGGATTATTTCATTCAATAGGTTGTCCATTCCTTTGGCTTGAATCTCTGTGCCTTCTTCTATCCCAATGACTCTCAAATTTGGTTTTTTGATGAGATCCCATATCTCTTGGATAGATTGCTCGTGAGATTTAAGCATCTTTTCAGTATTGACTATATTCTTTTCAAGTTGATAAACTTTGTCTTCATTATCTGATGTTCTGACTTCTACTTGATCTAGTCTATTTGTAATATTCTCGTTAGCATTTTTAATCTGGTTTATGGTTTCTTGCATTTCTAAAATCACTGTTTGGTTTTTTTTTTAATATCTCTATCTCCTGGTAAAGCTCGTTCTTTGCAGTTTGAATTTGTTTGTTTAGTTGGTTTTCAAAATATACTTTCAATTCTTGGATTTGCTGTCTCATGTCTTCTCTAAAATTCCGTTCCATCTGAATTAGGTATGCCTTGATTTCTTTCCCTGTCCATGTTTCTGATGCTTCTAGGTCCTCCTGTAGATTTAAGTTGTCCTGCATTATCTGTACTCCTTTTTTCCCTGGTTTTTTCATGTTGTTCACATTACTTTCCAGCTCTGTTTGACTGCTTTGTAACTGCTTTCTCCTATACATTTGTTTTGGCTTTGTTTATATCTGTTGTTTCTCCTTTGTGGTGGGAGATTATGCCTATAGATGTTGGGCTTTATTGTACTTTAGAGCTGATTCATTCAATTTATAAAGGGCTTCCAGATTTTGTATGCATATAGTGATTTGTTTTTTGTTCTTAGGACTTTATGTTGGGTGCTATGAAGGTATAAGGGTTAGTATGTCTTGGCTACTTTAGAAGATTGCTCTACTGAAGGGGGATGCTAACCGTCAATTGGATCAGGGTGTTGGTAGTAGCTAGGTATTTAGGAGCACTATAGACGGCCTCGAAACATTCACCTGTTTGCATTTAGACAGTTACATGAAATGGAGGACGTAATGCTTGGGATGAAAGTTGGGGGGAAGGGGAAGGAAGGTGCTCTTGAAAAGAAAGAAGGAGGGGGAGTTAGATAGCATAGAGGAGAATGGAAAGAACAATAAAACTTGGAAGGGGAGAGAAAGAGGGAAAAAGGGAGAGAAAAAATAAAATAAAATAAGAAATAAAATTAGGTCTTAGAGATCCATTTTCTTCTCTTCCCGTAGGCAAAGCTGTGCCCTCCAGGCTGAGATTTGCCCTCAATGTGTCAACAGCAATCCCTGTAAGGCGGCTCCTGGGAGTCTCTCAATCCTGTTGGTCCAGAGCTGTTTCACTTCTACAGCCCCTCCTCCCCTTCCTCCTGCCAGCCAGCCAGGTCCTGTGCACCGGAGGAGGTTCTCCAAGGATTTGGTTACACTTTCAGCCCCTCTGGGTGCTCTATTTCCCTAATGACTGAGCACTGTCTCTGTCATTCATCTAAGCCCCAGTGCTGTGGAGCTGTGTTCTGGGAGTCAATAGTTTAATTTTTCCGGACCCCTTTGGTGGGCACACCTTCGGAGTCTGGCGGCTAAGACCATTGGTGTCGCCACTGGTGGTAATGGGAGTTGGGGGTCGAGGATCCCATCTGCTTCCCTCAGCCCCTACAATCACGACCACTCCACTGGCAGTAGGAGGAGTTGGGGGTCTGGAGTGTCCTCTGTTTCCCTCCGCCCCTACAGTCACGCCCACGTCACTGGCAGTATTGGGAGTTGGGGGTCGAGAGTCCTTTGGCCCTTACAGTCACGCCCACGGAGAGATTTTGAAGTTTCCCGGTTGTTTGTATCTGATGCGGGTGGGAGTCACACACCTGCTAAAGTAGATTCCGCTGGGAAGGAATCTCTTTGGCCGAACTTTGGTGACTTCCCCTCTCTGCAATGGCGGGCCCCTGCCTCCTTGCTGGAGTGTCCGAAGGGAGGGGTGGAACTGGCTTGTCTCTGGTCTGACCCAATCTCTGGTTTTAGTTCCCAGTTCGCTATTTCATAAAGGCTTGGTTAGATTTCCTTCACGTCGTCTCAGCGGGGGGAGCCGTTTGCCGGATGGGCGGGGCCGTTAGCAGAGCTGGGAGGGCACGGCGGGGACCCTTCTCGCCGCGCAGGGCCTCTGGGGGCCGCCTGCAGAGCCTGGGGCGCTGGCCGCGGGCGGGGCGCCAGCAGAGCCCGGAGGGCAGGGGCCCTGTTTGCCGGGTGGGCGGGGCCGTTTGCAGAGCCAGGCGGGCAGGGGGCCCTTAGCCGTGCGGGCGGGGCGTTAGCAGAGCCGGGAGGGCACAGGCCATCTGCCGGGCCAGGTGGGGACCCTTCTCACTGTGCGGGCCGCCGGGGGCCGCCTGCAGAGCCGAGCCTGCGCTGGCTGGGGGCAGGGCCACCAACAGAGCCGGGAGGGCGGGGGGGGGGCCGTTTGCCGGGTGGGCAGGGCCGTTAGCAGAGCCAGGAGGGCGCAGGCCGTTTGCCAGGCAAGGCGGGGACCCTTCTCGCCGCGCCGGCCGCTGGGGGCCGCTTGTAGAACCCGGTAGGCAGCAGCCTCGTGGCTAAGAGCCAGGCGGGCGGGGTGGCCGATCACAGAGCCAGCGGGGCCGCCAGGAGAGCCAGGATGGCGGGGGCCGTCTGCCGGGCCAGGCGGGGACCCTTCTCGCTGCCCCGGGCCGCCGGGGGCCGCTTGCAGAGCCGGTTGGGCGGTGGCTGCGGGATTGGACCTCTGCGCCCGCGTGGCCGGCCAAGATTCACTTGTCTGGGGCCAACTGTCACCTCTAATATAACTTACTACTTCCTGGCAGGTCTCCTTTCAGCGGAATTTTGCTAGAAGTTCCTCAGTAGGTAGAATGTAGCTGTTTTAATGGGTGTTTCTGATCCGGTTAATGTGGAGATACTGAAAGTGCTGCTTCCTTGCCGGCCGCCATGTTGGATCCCCCTCGATAAATTTCTTAAGTCATATGATCTGCCCAGATTGAGTCAGGAGGATATAGACAACCTAAACAGACCAATATCAATTGAGGAAATAGAAGAAACCATCAAAAGACTACCAACTAAGAAAAGCCCAGGACCGGATGGGTATATAGCAGAGTTTTAAAAACCTTTAAAGAGGAACTAATACCAATACTTTTCAAGCTACTTCAGGAAATAGAAAAAGAGGGAGAACTTCCAAATTCATTCTACGAGGCCAACATCACCCTGATTCCTAAACCAGACAAAGACACTTCAAAGAAAGAAAACTACAGACCAATATCTCTAATGAACCTAGATGCAAAAATCCTCAATAAAATTCTGGTGAATCGGATATAAAAACATATCAAAATAATTGTGCACCATGATCAAGTAGGATTCATCCCTGGGATGCAAGGCTGGTTCAATATACGGAAATCAATAAATGTTATTCACCACATCAATAGACTTAAAAATAAGAACCATATGATCATCTCGATAGATGTGGAAAAAGCATTTGACAAAGTACAGCATCCCTTTATGTTCAAAACTCTAGAAAAACTAGGGATAACAGGAACATACCTCAATATTGTAAAAGCAATCTATGCTAAGCCTCAGGCTAGCATCATTCTGAATGGAGAAAAATTGAAGGCATTCCCTCTAAAATCTGGAACAAGACAGGGATGCCCTCTCTCACCACTTCTGTTCAACATAGTTCTCGAAACACTGGCCAGAGCAATTAGATGAAAGAAATTAAAGGCATAAAAATAGGAAAAGAAGAACTTAAATTATCACTATTTGCAGGTGACATGATTCTATACCTAGCAGACCCAAAAGGGTCTACAAAGAAACTATTAGAGCTAATAAATGAATTCAGCAAAGTGGCAGGATATAAAATCAACACGCATAAATCAAAGACATTCCTGTATATCAGCGACAAATCCTCTGAAATGGAAATGAAGACAACCACTCCATTCACAATATCTTCAAAAAAAATAAAATATTTGGGAATCAACCTAACAAAAGAGGTGAAAGACTTATACAATGAAAACTACAGAACCCTAAAGAGAGAAATAGAAGAAGATCTTAGAAGATGGAAAAATATACCCTGTTCATGGATAGGCAGAACTAACATCATCAAAATGGCGATATTACCAAAAGTTCTCTATAGGTTTAATGCAATGCCAATCAAAATCCCAACGGCATTTCTTGTAGAAATAGATAAAGCAATTATGAAATTCATATGGAAAAATAAAAGACCCAGAATAGCAAAAACAACTCTAAGCAGGAAGTGTGAATCAGGCGGTATAGCGATACCAGATTTCAAACTATATTACAGAACAATAGTAACCAAAACAGCATGGTACTGGTACCAAAACAGGCGGGTGGACCAATGGTACAGAATAGAGGACACAGAAACCAATCCACAAAACTACAACTATCTTATATTTGATAAAGGGGCTAAAAGCATGCAATGGAGGAAGGATAGCATCTTCAACAAATGGTGCTGGGAAAACTGGAAATCCATATGCAACAAAATGAAACTGAATCCCTTTCTCTCGCCATGCACAAAAGTTAACTCAAAATGGATCAAGGAACTTGATATCAAATCAGAGACACGGCGTCTGATACAAGAAAAAGTTGGCTACGATCTACATACTGTGGGGTCGGGCTCCAAATTCCTCAATAGGACACCCATAGCACAAAAGTTAATAACTAGAATCAACAAATGGGACTTACTCAAACTAAAAAGTTTTTTCTCAGCAAAAGAAACAATAAGAGAGGTAAATAGGGAGCCTACATCCTGGGAACAAATCTTTACTCCTCACACTTCAGATAGAGCCCTAATATCCAGAGTATACAAAGAACTCAAAAAATTAAACAATAAGAAAGTGAATAACCCAATCAACAAATGGGCCAAGGATCTGAACAGACACTTCTCAGAGGAGGACATACAATCAATCAATAAGTACATGAAAAAATGCTCACCATCTCTAGCAGTCAGAGAAATGCAAATCAAAACCATCCTAAGATAACCATCCTAAGATACCATCTCACTCCAGTAAGATTGGCAGCCATTATGAAGTCAAACAACAACAAGTGCTGGTGAGGATGTGGGGAAAAGGGTACACTTGTACATTGCTGGTGGGACTGCAAATTGGTGCAGCCAATTTGGAAAGCAGTATGGAGATTTCTTGGAAAGCTGGGAATGGAACCACCATTTGACCCAGCTATTCCCCTTCTAGGTCTATTCCCTAAAGACCTAAAAAGAGCATGCTACAGGGACACTGCTACATCGATGTTCATAGCAGCACAATTCACAATAGCAAGACTGTGGAACCAACCTAGATGCCCTTCAATAGACGAATGGATAAAAAAAATGTGGCAGTTATACACAATGGAGTATTACTCTGCATTAAAAAATGACAGAATCATAGAATTTGCAGGGAAATGGATGGCATTAGAACAGATTATGCTAAGTGAAGCTAGCCAATCCCTAAAAAACAAATGCCAAATGTTTTCTTTGATATAAGGACAGTAACTAAGAACAGAGTTGGGAGGAAGAGCATGTGAAGAAGATTAACATTAAACAGGGGTGAGAGGTGGGAGGGAAAAGGAAAGAGAAGGGAAATTGCATGGAAATGGAAGGAGACCCTCATGGTTATACAAAATTACGTACAAGAGGAAGTGAGGGGAAAGGGGAAAAAAAACAAGGGGGAGAAATGAATGACAGTAGAGGGGGTAGAGAGAGAAGATGGGAGGGGAGGGGAGGGGGGATAGTAGAGGATAGGAAAGGCAGCAGAACACAACAGACACTAGTATAGCAAAATGTAAAACAGTGGATGTGTAACCGATGTGATGCTGTAATCTGTATCCGGGGTAAAAATGGGAGTTCATAACCCACTTGAATCAAAGTGTGAAATATGATTTGTCAAGAACTATGTAATGTTTTGAACAACCAACAATAAAAATTAAAGAAAAAAAAGCTAATAGTAAAAGTCAAAAAAAAAAAAAAAGAAGGTAGGCAGGGAAGTAGAGATAAGAACAAGGAAGGAAAAAGAATGAAAGGGCTGGGGAGTGGAGGGAAGGGAATGGAAGGAAAGAGAATAGCCATTTCACCCTGCTGGTCCAGGGTGGATAACTTACTGGGTTACGGAGATCATCCTAATCCAATATCCAGTGTTTTGTTTATTTGTTTTGTTGTATTGTTTTTGGTGTGTACACACAAGCACGTATAGTTTTTGCTTCTGCTTTAGAAATTTTCTTGAAATTTCTCACATTTGATCTATGGCCAAGGGGCTATTTATGTGCTTTACATCTAAGGTACAACAACGTTTCTTTATTAAATTGTCCAAGCTGAGCAGTCCCCCAAAATGAAAACAAGATGTCTCCTTCCTTCTTCACTCTGATTTCACATTCCTTGATTGAGTCTGTTCTAATTTAGACCTGCTTCTTTTCTTGAATGAGTGTCAATTCTGGCCCAGGAAGAACATCTATTTTCAACTTCTATCCAAATTGAATGGTTTAATGACTGTGCTAGTACAGAAGGTAATTATCAGGCTGAAATATGGTCCACAGGAATCCTATTATATAGCACTCTCTTCCCACTCAGTTTTCAATCTTAAGGTCAGTCGGAGACTCTCCAAAGCTTTTCAGAGACAGATGCACCACTGCTGTCTCATAGCTATGAATCATGGCACATGTTTCTCATTCTGCATTTTCATGGTCTTCTGTGCAAGAAATTCTGTTTGAAAGAATTTAGCTGTACCTTCCTGGTCCTACTGTGATAAGGCTGGAGCCTTGTGGGGAACTGAGGAAGCTCAAAGACACCCCTCCCCACCCGCTTCAAATCCCAATTCTTGCATCAAGTCAGAAAGATTTCAGACTTGTCAAAGTAAAAGGAATGAGTTTATTAGAAGGGATGGGAAAGGGGAAAAGGGGACACTCAAGGGAGAGAGTGGGTCCTCTCAGACAGGAGAGGGACAATGTGTCTTTCCTACACTCCAGTTTTATTGGGGATCCCAGAGAAGTTTCCAGAATCCCTCTCAAGTCCACCTCTTGACTTTTTTTTTTTTTTAAATTTTTTATTGTTGGCTGTTCAAAACATTACATAGTTCTTGATATATCATATTTCACAATTTGATTCAAGTGGGTTATGAGCTCCCATTTTTACCCCATATACAGATTGCAGAATCACATCAGTTTCACATCCATTGATTTACATATTGCCATACTAGTGTCTGTTGTATTCTGCTGCCTTTCCTATCCTCTACTATCCCCCCTCCCCTCCCCTCCCCTCCCCTCTTCTCTCTCTGCCCCCTCTACTGACATTCGTTTGTCCCCCTTGTATTATTTTTCCCCTTCCCCTCACTTCCTCTTGTATGTACTTTTGAATAACTCTGAGGGTCTCCTTCTTTTAAAAGGAAACCAAAGAGCACCCTGCTAGTCAAGGCATGATGACCAAGAGTTAAGAGATTTCTTTTTTCTTTGAGAGAGAGAGAGATTTTAATATTTATTTTTTAGTTTTCGGTGGACACAACATCTTTATTTGTATGTGGTGCTGAGGCTCGAACCCAGGCTGCACGCATGCCAGGCGAGCGCGCCAACGCTTGAGCCAATCCCTAGGCCCCACCTCTTAACTTTTGACTGACAAAGGGATGACATAAAATTTTCAAGTCCCTACAGCCATGTCCACTCTAGATCACTTTGGACCTGCTGACTTGTTCTAATTTGGACTCTTAACCATAAATTTGTACAGATTTTGTGGCTAGGAGGAATTATCCTTATCTCCCTGAATTCCAGGATCTGGTCTGTGTAAGGATCACAAAAATCTCCCCGACCCGCTTCCTTCAGGGTAACTTGTGTTCCTCTTATCAGAATTATTTCAGGCCTGCCTTTCTCCTGCAGGTGACAGGTAGTTTCCCTTAAGCCAGGCAGGGCTGAAGGTAAATTGCTTCTTAGAAGAAAAAAAACAAAACCATGTGGGGTTAGCACAATGGGCCCAGATTATAGAATTATTCTGTTAACCTTCTGTTCCCACCACTTACATCTGTCTATCCCCTATCACTTCTACCTTGTTCACCAGAATCCCTTGTTATGCAAGTGCTATCAGTGCGCTTCCACTTAACTGCAGTCACCTGGTACAGCCTTAATTTGCTCCTATAAGTTATGACACTATGGAGAGCAGCAACCCTGTCCTTTCATTCATCTTCGCATGCACTTAGTACATGCTTGACAAATGTTGGAGAATCAGTAAGTTGTTCTAACAGATGCTCTTCAGAAATGGAGAACTTTCAGGTGTTGATAAATGGAATTCCCTTTGCAAGAAATCAGTTCCAAATTACAGGGGAGTTTGGAATGTTTTTGATGGTGGTCACAGGAACATGTTTAGCAATGAGTACTATTTTTAAGGGCTTTTTTTTTTAAAGCACTGTATCTTAATTCTTTTTCTAATCTATTACATTACCCTAGATACAAATTTTAATATTTTATTTTCAAGATGAAAAAAATGAAGCAAGAGATGCTAAGCAACGTGCCAACATTATGTAGATGTTGAGCAATGCTGTTCGGGTTCTTATCATGGTGGGTCTGCAGTCATCTTCTGCATCTTCAGACCTGCTGTAAACCAACTATAAAGAAGAAACAGAAATTCCCAAGGCTATTTGGGGTGTGTAATGTATGCAGTGAGTAGCTTTTCTGAAAGAGAATCTATTTTACCTTCATAAAGCCTTTTAGAATGTATTAAGTACTTGTATACATACCTCTTTATTTAATCTTCACTCAAATCTTATGAAATATCATCTTTATTTTTATTTATTTATCTATCTATATATCTATTTATTTATTTATTTTTGGCACTGAGTATGGAACTTAGGGCTGTAGGCATGCTAAATATTCTCTCCACCATTGAGCTATATATCCCCAACCCCTAATCTTTATTTTTAAAATCCAGAGAATTTATAGATAATTTTATTGGATCAGGAAGATTAGAAAAACTTCCCCAGGGGAGAAGTAGCATAGCCAAAACTAATCATAAGATTTTCATGGTTTCCATCACATGATTCAATATCCCAAAGTCAGGAAAGCATCCTAAAAGACCGAACAGAGAAGCAGCTGATGGGCTTTCGTTTAACACTATGGAAACAGAATTGAAAGTCAAATGTGTGCTAAAATGTAATTCTTCTAGCATGTACATCCAAAGAACATATATAGCAACCACACTGTAGCCGTGAATGGGCATGGTTTCCATAGCAATATGATTTAGTTCCAATAGAATTTGTCAACTTAAAATAGGCTTCCCTCATTAAAAGAAACAAATAGAAAAGATCATCAATATTTGCTTTTCCATTACAGACAGATTGCAATGCTTGGTTATGGCAAAGAGACAACAATCCTCTCCACAGAGCAAACGGGAAATAAGGTCACCATGGCTTGTCTGGAACAAGAAGGATTCCTTTTGCTGAGTGGAGCCACAGCGTACAGAGGACAGGATGTGCTGCCCGTGCTGTGCCAAGGCTGGAGGCCTGGCTCCTTCCCATCTGCAAGTGTACTAAAAGGCAAAGAAGTTTACATTGGTCTTTCTCAAGTAGAAAAAAACAATTCAGGAGAAGCAAGAATGGTTTTCTCCTGGGAGGAGCACTTGGCTTTGAACGAGGCAGAGAGGTCTAGAGCTAAAAGAAAACAATACTAAATGCTAACATTTATCATGGTCTTTCTCTGTACCAGACCTTGTTCTAAGATCCTTCCATGAATAATCTCAATGATTCTTCCCATCAGCCCCATAAGAGAGGAATTGTGGCTGTTCCTGATTTACAGACGGGAAAGCCAAGACTCAGGGTTTAGGTATCCTCTCTAAGGGTGCACAAGCATCACTGGGATGAGAGCTCTGCAAATCTGGCCTCAAAATCTGCACTTTGAACTGCTCTTCTATACAGAGAAGGAAATAAAGAGGTTCTTGCTCAAGCTCCTACAGTATCCTGAGTGACTGAACTTAAGCTCTTAGACTAGAGGTTCAGTGAGGTACCCATCCTACCTCAGACTGGCTCTTCACTCAAAGGCTAAGGTGTTAGAGGAATGAAGAGAGACTGATAAAATGCGAAGCAGAAGAAGTAATAAAGTCATCTGTTTCTTTCATGCATTTTAATAAACACACTCATCTCTCCAATTCCAAATAAAATGCTCTCTCCAAAATTCCCTCTATAGTTTAAATCCTACTGAAAGGACTTTAAGGGTGTGCCTACGTTTGTGGAGCTGCAATTGGATTAGCTAGTAATTAGTGAGCCTCAAATTAAAACTTGAAATTCTTTTGCCTTTCAGAGACTGTTTGTTTATAGGAATGGGGTCTGGTCTGCTTTCCTTTTAGCTTAGGGGTAATGGTAGTGTAAAATGTCTGCATTCCTTACTTTTTTTTTTTTTTTTTTAATTCTGATGTTGGGGTTTAAACCTAGGTGTGCTTTACCACTGAGCTACATTCCCGGACCTTTTGTTTCTTTCTTTCAATTTTAATTTTTTTAAAAAATATTTTTAGTTGTAGATAGACACAATACCTTTATTTTGATTATTTATTTATTTTTTATGTGATGCTGAGATTTAAACTGAGTGCCTTACTCGTGCAAGGCAAGAGCTCTATCACTGAGCTACAGCTCTAGCCCTCAGTTTTATTTTTTAATTAATTTATTTTTTTAGTTGTAGATGACATGATACCTTTATTTTACGTTGTGCTGAGGATTGAGCCCAGTGCCTCATACATGGCAGGCAAGCTCTCTGCCACTAAGCTACAGCCCCAGCCTCAATTTTAAATTTTGAGACAAGGTTCTCCCTAAGCTGCCCAAGCTAGCCCTGAACCTGTAACCCTCCTGCCTCAGCCTTTTGAGTACTGGGATGACAGGTATGCTCCACCAGGCTCAACCACACTGACTATCTTTGCTGATCTGTGGATTAAAAAAAAAAAAAAAAACTTGATTAAAAACAAGTATTTTGGCAGCTACCTGATAAGGACAAAAAACAGAAAGTTTATTTGTGAACTGGGTATAAATGTAAACATGAGGGAGGCAGCTTTGTATATTTAATAATGATGGCACTGCTTCAGAAGGGTCCAACCTCAACTCAGCCATCTTTAGGTCAGATACATTGAGCAAGTTACCTAAACCTTCCAAGCCTCAATTTCCTCCACTATAAAATGGGACCAGTTGCACCACCCTCACAGTGTTAATGTAGAAATTAAGTGACAAATCAGTATAGAGCAGTTAGAATGTGATCTGACACCCTGTCAGCCTCACCCCCTGCTTCTTTTGCTCTTTGTGTGCCAACAATAATAAAAATTTTGAAGTTCCCCAAACATACTACATTCTCTCTATAGAGTCAGTCAGTGTTTTTCCACTCTGCCTGAAAGGCCCTTCCCCTATTTCTTCTCTTGAAAAACTTTTTCTCGTTCTTCAAGCTTAACTCAAGTACTTTGTGACTCATCTGCTCAATCACACATATCTCTTCTATCCTCCCACTGTTTCCAGTGATCCCTTATTACAATGCTCACAAAATGGCAATGATTTACCAGCATGTCTTTCTCCTCATTGAATTCTTTAAGTGTAAATTAATACTTGGTGCCCAGCACAGAGCCTGTGCATGATAGGAATTCAGCAAAGAGTGGATTTCAATAAAGTCCCAGCTTGTGTTCAATAAATTAAAATAAGAAAATCTACTAGAGGTATCAACAATTGAATATAATCAATCAGGAAAACTCTAACCATTAAACCTAAAGTGAATTTCCAATTTGGTTTTAATTGAACCTCAAAGCTTTAGAAATTATGGTACAAAAGAATTAGACCTAGGAGAGATTACAAGTCATTTTGAGATGGAGACTCTCAAGGTCAGTAGAAGGAGGCAAAGATCATGACCCAACTGGCACCAGAGGAATTCTACAGGATTCAAATTCTTATTTTATGTTTCAGTGAGAAAATTATCATTGATTTTTTTTGACATCTGGTAAGTATTCAAAATAAAAATACATTATGAGATAAGAGTATACAAAAGCACATCAAGAATAGCTAACCAGTTTTTTTATTTCATACTAAATTAGGGTTCCAAAGGGACATTCCATTTTTGAACAATTTCACTATAATGGAAATGAAGCTAAGAGCTAAAAATGGAAACCATATAGTTTAAAGTGTCTCAGGCCCATAATGGTTTGGTTTTGTTTGGCTGGGGATTGAGATTGAACTCAGGGCACTTGACCACCGAGCCACATCCCCAGCCCTATTTATTGTATTTTATTTAGAGACAGGGTTTCAATGAGTTGCTTATCACCTCACTTTTGCTGAGGCTGTGTTTGAACTCGAGATCCTCCTTTCTCAGCCTCCTGAGCCATTGCGATTGCAGGCATGTGCCATTGTACCTGGCCCTATATTGTTCTAGTAGGCCCTCTGAAGAGATTAAGGTAGTTCTCAAAAGAGAACTAATACAACCAGTTCTCTGGCTTCCTGTCTGAGATGTGATCTTTGCTTCCATACTTGCTTCCCCCACTGCTACCCACCATGCTGTGCTGCAGCTGAGAGGGCCTTCACCAGAACCAAGCCAATGCAGACACCATGCCCTTGAGTCTCCCAAACCATGAGCTGAATAAATCTCTTTACTTTAAGAAGTTAGCCTGTCTCAAGTACCTTTTTATGATAACAATAACAAAAAATAACTAATACATCTTTACTCAGTTATTTCCTTCCATGTGTTGGATGCTCAACACAAGCATTGCTATCTGCTCTCTCACCGATTCCTTCCCAGCGTAGGAGGAGTGACAACTCTTATAGGTGACTTTGGGAGAGGAGCTAGGCAAAGGCAGTTCAGACCTTTCCTCCCTCCTTCTTCTGGGGAGTCAGCTGTTCACAGAACATGAACATTCTGCTCTGATTCTCTCTGCTCTGCGCTTTGCAGTAGGAGAGCTCCATATGAGACCGTAAGGCTTGTGACCAAATAGGTAAGCCTGCCTAGTTTTGGGGTCAGCATTAGGAAGCTCATTCTTCCTGGAGCTAAACTGCATTTGCCAACATTGCTTTTATCAGGAAAAAAGCTGATACATTAGACTTCCTTTGCCTGACCATCCTGTATATCCCAATTGATTCAAAACTAGATAGGAGAAAAGGAAGATATATATATATATATATGCCTCCCCCGCCCCCAATAGATTTGTAGACATGGTTTATATTATCCACTGTGTTTTACCACCTTGACTTTGCCATGACAGGACAGATGACATTGTCTATGATTTAGCCTCTCGTCCTTCAGGGAGACTCACAGGAGTCATCTGATCTATGGGAAAGAAAGCTTTCATCTAGAGGGTTTTTTCCAGTTTCTGTGATGCACATACACTGAACTATGGCTGATTTCAATCTACCCACATGGCATCAGGGAGCACAGAGATAGGAGGAGGAGTACACAATCAGCTTTCTCAAGTCAATAAGGAGCCAACTCATCCAGCTCTTTGCAGCTGTCTAGAAGCAGAGAAAGCATCCTTCCAGACCCTTTAGACACATGGTTAGATACACATCTCTCAACTAGAATGCCTGCTTGATGAGTGTTTGTTGCCCTGAGAACTGGCCCAAGTGTAAGGAAAGACCAAACTATGGTTCCATATTCAGTGGAAAGCCCACCACTCATTGGTTCAATACATAATTAAAAGAAACAAGATGAGAACAGGGTCACCTTGCAGGTGGTCACACCAGGAGCCAGCCCAGCATGGATTAGAAGGATAGGCCTCCTAAGCTCCTGCAGTCACACACGTCTGTCCTTGGTCTTGTTTTAGAGTGTAGTAGTCACTTATCCGTCACATAGGGACCGTCATTTTTCTGTTGCTCACCCTGATCTTCTAAACAATAGATATGCTAGAGTTTGAATATTAGAGTTAAGTGATCATAAGCTGATTGCTTAAGTCATACTGAGCCTTGCTTTCCCTATTTAAAAAAAAAAGGAGGGGGAAATTGTGATATTTCCTTAGAGACTGATGGAAAGAGTATAAATTATGTTTCAGAAGCCTCTAGGATGGGATGTGGTGGGTAGAAAGAAGACAAGGAGTGGTAGACATTGTGATTGCTGCGTTGTTGGGGAGAGAGTGCAGATGGGCCAAGCAAGTAGCCAAGGAAGTGGGGTAGCATTCTCCCACCGTTCCTCTGAGTCTCTGTTTCCTCAGTTTGTGATGTTGATATTAGTTCTGCTCACATTATCTACTTGCATGTTTGTCTTCCTCCAATTCCTTCTCCTTCTGGGACTGCCTCACAGAAGTCCTCTTATGGGACCACAGAGACTATAAACAGAGGTATGGAGAGACAGGACCCTCACTTCTAGCAATGGAAAAAAAAGTCCTTAAAATGACTATACTATTCAAGTTATGAAATATGAATTTTAAGTGCATGCATAATATTTCATTTAATAGACATGCCATATTTGTTATAATCTACTTAACAATATTCCAAATTAGGTAGTTTTCAGTTTTTAACTATTGTAAAAACACTTCTATTTCTTGGACATTTTTGTGCAAAAATTCTTGTTTACATCCAGATTATACCTTTGGAAGGCTAAAAACCAGATATCTCCCCTCACACTCTAAAGTTCTCTAGGAACTGGGATGGGACCTGAGAAGTTGTAGGAGAGATGATCTGAACTGATTGAGTTCTACCTCTGATAGAGTGAGGTCTGGCATTGAATTATAGTCAAATGAAGGCAAGGATGTCTCTTCTGTTTCCAAGGTTTTAGACTAAAATCTGTACCCATTACCCAGCGATTCCCCTAATGTTATGTTGTTCTTATCAACTAATCCACTGGAGTGGTAAAATAAAGAGAGTGCAGTTTTAGGAGTCAGAGTTTGATTCAAATCCTAGCTCTCATTCTTGACTCAAGTTCCTATTTTAAGGCAAACTTACAGTACGTAGACTCTTTTGGTGTCAATTTCCTTATCTGGACAATGGTGGTTATGTGAGAATTAAATAAAACAAGATAAGAGACTGCTACTTGGGGGGATTGACTGCTCCCAGAAGGGAAAGGTGTGAAGGTATGAGCTCCAGGGTTTCATGTGGCTTTAGGGTGGTGTCACCCTGACTCCCCAGACAGAGGGAAAGGAAGCTGATGGATGGACAAAATGACTCCACCAGGCTGGGAGACATTGTGAGCATCTGTAGACTTCATGAAGACACTCTAGACTCACGGGCCAGGAGGGGAGTTTGGAAAGAAAAAAAGAAGGCTCTGCTAGAAACAGATGGCACTGGGAGATCTTCTCAAAAGAGCTATTGCATCATCTTCTCCTTTGGTTCTTCAGATGCAATTATATCAACTTCCAAGGATGAGGGAATCTACTGCAGAGCAACAAGCATTTCCAACGAATAAAAATTATATAGACCTTGCCAATTTTAAGGTAATGAGTGAGCATTGTGAATTCTGATTTTCATTATGAAATGCATAAAGAGAATGGATTATTTTTGCATGCATGCTTATGTGTCTAAAGACTAAGGGTATTACATAACATGCTCTTTCCTTTTTCAGATACACCCAGATGTTTTTAATCTATGCAAAAATAATGACACATACTACATTCTTCAACTGACTTGCAAGATGTATTTATATAAAGAGTTTTAAAACAGATTTCTTTAAAAATTGGTTTATCTATTAGTACAACTTATGGTCTGGAAAATGATTTTTTTTCCTATTATTTTTCTCTTTGGAATTAATATATCCAAACTTCAGAAGTATATTAGTCTGGGACACATCAACTTGGAAGTTTTGGAAACAATTACCTTCTGTAATATATACATAAAATATGCATAGCCTCTGGCATACAGTTAGTGCACAATAAACATGATTGCTCTCCTTTTTCTTTCTTCGCTCACCTCATTGCCAGGGCCATTTGGAAAAGAATGTCGCCTTCTCATCATCTTTGTATTGGCATTCCCATCCCACTCCCATTTCTGGCCTACCTCAAGACATGAAGTATCTTCAGACATTTCTGCTAAAACTGTACCAGGAGCTGAGAAAGCAGAAAACAGATTTGATCCTTTCCTAAGAAATTAATAATCTAAGGAGTCAGAAAGGTCTTGTAAAAACCTGGACAGACTCAGTCTGACACTCACCTGTCTATACTCTATTTAAATCTATGTTTTTCTGTTAGATTAGATGATGATTTTACCTGGCTGATCCCCTACCGATTTTTGTCTTCCTCAGGCCACCTGTTCTGATGCATGGGGTCAGCCCTTAGAAGTTCTCACTGAAGTCCTTTGAGCTCTAGACTGCAGGAGGCCAATGGCTACCTAATTAGCTTGGTGGAGTCCTTGTAAAGGTTTTCCAAGTCAAGGAGAATCTGCTCACGATAGTTCTAAAACCAATGCCTTTATAGGTAACAAAGATATCTGTCTGCTTGAAATTTTGATTTTAGGAAAAAAAATTCACTCACCTCTTTTTATTTCCCGCCATCAAACCTTTCATTTAATAAACATGTGAAGAGTGCTTGCTCAGGGCCAGACACTGGATAGGCACTGGGTTGGGATGAGTTGATATGACATCTACCTTCAAAGAGTTTATGGCCAAGGGAAGAAGAAAGGGGAGTCAGCAGACAATTAGGGGAGAACACAGGGAAGACATGGACGTCACACACAGGGAGCTTTGGGCATGCAGGGGAAGATGACTCGATAGATTTGATAAAATTTTCTCTCTCAGTGTGCCCCGGGCCAACTTGATTTCCCTTATTGAAAAAAAAGTTACTTTTCTTGATTCCAGCTTGGCTCCCCAGTGAGGTGGTAATGGTGTGTCTCAAAGTTGGTATTCTTCGTGCAAAAGCCATAAAGGCTTGCTGCAGTCTGGCTGGGCACAAAATCACGAGCCACTCAAGCGGGAACAAACTTTATTTCCAAAACTCCCGCGAATGCCACGCACCCGCCTTCTCCCAGGACACACCACACCACCCAGAAATCCCTCCTCCGGAAATCCCTCCTCCGGAAATCCCTCCTACCGCACTTCCCTAACCAATGGGAACTCTCTGGGAATCCCCGCAAGAGCTCCAAAGTAGCAGGCCAAGGCGGACAGCAGGGGTCTAATATCCAATTGAATACACATCTTAACATAACCATTATCATCTCAATGGCTTGCTGGCGTCACCTTTCAACCAAAAATGCCATGTGTCATTCCTACTCAGCTATGGCTCTCAGCAAAGGCTGTTGAGTTGTTGTTCTCCATTTGACAATCTGTAAGACTCTGTATTCAGTGTCTCTGAGGACGTCTCAGAATGTCCATCTCAGGAAATGAAAGTGGCAAGACTGTCAAGGGCATTGTCAGAGCCCCTCCCAATAGAATCTGGGTTTAGAACTGCTTTTTGTCTACACTGAATGCAGGCTTATCCCCTCACGTTCCCAGCCTCGGTCCAGCAGTATCCCCAGCACTTGGTATGCATCTCCACCTGCTTGTCTATCGCCACTCCAGCTGGGTTCAATCAAATAAAAGTGTTCATTCCCTCTCATTTTTCTTTCAAAGGTGTGTCTACCTACTCTGTTTGTTCTGGCCCAGGAGGGGTGATGTGAAGACTCATCTGATTCCAGATCAGAGAACTAAGAGATGGGACCTGTCACCTCTTTTAAGTTTCCACCACCCCTTATAGAAAAACTGACCTGTGTGATGCTGGGGTTGGAAATGGAATTGGAAGAAATAACACAGGAGAGGGGAATTTGTGGCAGAATGGGAAGGTTGGGGAGACCAGAAGCCAAAAGTAGGTCTGGCAGGGTAGAGGTGGAAGTTAGGAAGACATCTTGTCAATCAGGCAGAATAGCACATGATGATAAGACGGTGAGAAACAGGTGCTGTTAAAACAAAACAAAATCTTGTATAAAACTCTAAAATAACACTTTAAAACACAGAGGAATAAAGATTTAAATATTTTACACTTTGACACCAAAGGTCAAAGCATAAAATTTTCCGGTAATTCTGGATTTTCTGGGAATTCGTTACAAATGGTGGGAGTGGCTGCCGACATCACCTGGGGTTCTGGGGAGGAGCTGTTCAGGGATGGAGAAAAGAAGCAAAACACCTTTTCTTAGTGAAAATAAGGTGTTGATACTGCTGTCTGAATGGAGTGTGACTCCAGTGTCACTTTCTGGTTTTGTTTTGTGGAAGCAGCCCTCCAGGAGGGAGGGGTGCTATTTTTCTCACTCTACTCACAGTTCTCCCTTCCTTTAATGAATGGCAACAAGGAGACTAAAATAACAGCACTCTGAGAGCAACTGTGACTGCGTGAGAACAGCCATGTTACTTCAGAGCAGAGTGAAGCTTCATACCCACTAGAGCTTCTGTGGGAAATCAAACAGGGGAGAGAAGAGAGTCAGGCCTTTGTCTGCAGAAAGATATAGAATAATTAAAGAAGCTTAGGGAATAAAATGCTAAAAATGTGTGTTGTTGTTGACCTCTGTAACTCTGACTCTGTAAGAATAGTGTGTTTAAATAGAGTGCTCTTATATCTATCCTTTAAGTGTTGTATGTTATAAGAGTTCAGCCGGGTAGAAAAGCGAGTTTCTTTCTCCGTTCATCTGCCTGCTGTGTAGACTCTGACCAATGCTGAGATACTTCAAGCCACCTTTGGTCAGTAGGTGCCAATTGCAAAACATTCTATAGTGGATTTGCCAAGAGCAGACGCTTAAGTGATAAATTTGAAAAGCCAATATAAAATAATTAAAGGTCTGAATAATAATGTCAAACTTACAGTGGTCCAAGCATGTCAGAGATTGAACTTAAAAGAGCCCTGAGTGCATCAGACAAGAACTGAAGTCTCTGCAAACAAGGCACGCGCTGGAAGTCAAATGGGAGCTTCCGTAGGATTGTCAGAATTGAAATCAAAGCAAAGTAGCCTGGGGTGGGGGAGGGGGGAATGCAATTCCCGAACATCAGTAATGATGCTGTGATTTTTATTTTTCTTTTGTTTTTTGGTTTTTTTTTTAGATATGGGCAGATAATTCAAAACCAATGCTGGGTTTATTCTTTGGAATACTGTATCTCGAAAGAGACTCTATCCTAAGAAAGCTGTATGCTCCTCTGTTGCCCTCATGGGCACTTACTTTTGGAACCCAGCCACCCATGGTACCCTCTTGGGTACACATGGTGGCACATTTCTTCCCGATCCCCTCTTTCCTCACCTCTCAGTTCTGAGTCACAACATTTCTGTTATGTGCTACAGATCTTCCACGGTATCTCTGCTGGAGGGCTGTGAAGGGCTACACAGAACAACTGTCCTCCATAAACTGAGTTAACCAGACCTCCACTCCCGACCTTGCAGCCTCCTGGTATTAGGCAGCCATTTGGTTCTATTTCTACCACACCCTGACTCATTCCAAACTAATTCTTCTCTAAGTAGGAATCTCTTTCTCTCAAAGACATCACATATATATTATTGTTTTAAAAGAGTCACACAGCAGCTCAACTCACAGTAGCTAAACTATGGAACCAAACTAGATGCCCTTCAACAGATGAATGGATAAAGAAAATGTGGTGGAATATTACTCAGCCTCAAGAAGAATGAAATGATAGTATTTGTTAGCAAATGGCAGAAGCTGGAGAATATCATGCTAAGCAAAATAAGTCAATCCCCAAAAAACTTAAGGCCAATATTTTTTTCTGCTATGGGGATGCTAATTCACAATAAGGGTGGGGGGCTAGGGAAGAATAGTTACTTTTGATTAGGCAGAGCGGAGTGGAGGGAGGGAAGAGGGTATGAGGGTAGGAAGGATGGTAGAATGAACTGGACATTATTACTCTATGTATATATATATGATTATACAATCAATGTGATTCTACATCATGTACAACTAGAAGAATGAGAAGTTATTACGCCATTTATGTATGATGTATCAAAGTGCTTTCTACTGTCATGTGCAACCAATTAGGATATATTTTTTTAAAAAGTCACATTGGGTATAGCCTAATGTGGATTTTCATGTGGATCAGTCTAGCCAGTGAATTAGCTAACATCCTGTAGTCATGTAAAAACCATATCTATGAATTTTTAAGTGTTTATCTTAATAGGCATGAGGTTGCTAGTCCTTGGAAGAATTATGTGTTTAAGGATTTTGTTTTTTAAAGTAAGCTCAAAATTTCTTCAAGTGTGACCTTAAACTAGTGTCACCTGTTTTTAAAGTAGGCTATGAAAGCATTTTTGGAAATTAAATGCATCTGCAAGGATCTACTTTTGCAAGTTCTTTGTGGATTTCATCACAAGTTCAAATGACTTGAGGAGCATGAAAATATCCGAAAAATCAAGGAATGGCTTTAGTGAGGGGCAAATGGGCTGAGGGGCAAAATAAAATTGTCAGACTAGGAAGACAAAGAGAGAGGCGTACTGGGAACAAGGAGCCAAATGCCAAAAGGCTTGTGAAATAGATGCACCTGATGAGATAGCTAAGGAGCCATAATCGAGGTAGGAGAACGAGATAGAAAACATGTCAGCTTTCTGTAAACTCCCACGCGGGTCTCCTGCTGCACACACCTGTCACTGCATCTGACACAAGTGTGTTTCCCAGAGACAGCTTGCTATACATCTCACACTTACCATCACCATCAACAAATCAAAGGGGAAGGTTTTTACAAAGCAAATCTGTTGCTCATACCTCTAAAATCTATTGTTATTCACAGTTACACTCTGATTGCTCAGTAATTCCACAACTGAACCTATCAAGTATAATATCTTAAGAAAATGGAAGTTGTACATTACAATGCCACATCTAAATAAATAACTACAATTTAATGTGTTTTTTTTTTTATTAATACATTTAAAAGTCCTTGGTTCAAGTGTGTTACTCCAAAGTCAATGGGACAATTCTCAGATAAAACACAACCATTCTCTCTTATTTTTCCTCCCATTTCCATTCTTTGTCTTCAAAGCATCTGCTGTTAGGTGATTGATTTGCTGTGTAGTTAGGCATATGTTCTGTCGTTCTATTTTTATGCATTTACACACATAGGAGTGTATAGACACTTTGGTAGGCAGAATAAAGGCCTCTTAAAGTTACCTAGACCCTAATCCCTGGAATAAATTAAGTTACAGAGTGTAGGGGAATTAAAGTTCTTAATAGATTATCCTGGGTTATCCATGTGGCCCAATGTGATCACAAAAGTCCTTAAAATGTGTCAGAGAGATGCAGAGAGTCTATGTTGGAGTGACGTGATGGGACAAAAGGCTGGGCTCACCCTTGCTGACTTTGAAAATAGAAGAAAGGGAGTTATGAGCCAAGAAGTTCAGCCTCAGGAGGTAGAAAGCTGTAGAAACTGGAAAAGATAAGAAAACACATTTTCCCTCAAGTCTCCAGAAAGGAACCAAACCCGGGAGGTATCTTAACTTTAGCCCAAGGAGACTGATTTAGGACTTCTACCCTCCATCACTGGAAGATAAACACGTGTTGTTTTAAGCCACTAAATTTGTGCTGATTTGTTATAGCAGCAATAAGAAGCTAATATACTGACATTGGGCTTTGCTCAGTAAATGGTTCACCCAGTTCACCTTATAGTGAAGGTGAGAGTCAATAAACCCTATGTACACAGTTTCTAATTATTCCTTTCTTTCATTCAGAATCATAAGCAAATAGGCAAGAGTCCCCAGACATCTGATGAAAGTTTCATACATGAGAGAGAACAAAACTCTTTTAAAGGTTTGATGTAGTCAAATCTGTTAGACTTTTGTAAGGACTTCTTGGATTTTTTGATCAGTAAAGTTTTTCCTCCTTCCCCATCAAGATGCTAAGATAAATTTCCTATATTTTTATCCAGTTCTTATAATGTTCTAGGTTTTCATTTTTAATACTTAGATCCTCTCTCTTCTAGCTATAATGAACGGGCTAATGCTCCCAGTCTTCTAGGGCATAATAGATCAACAGTGCCATTACATCATGGCCTCCCCAACCCTGGGAAGTTCTGACCCTCCGAGAAGAACTTGTAAGAACAAGTGTGTTAGTAATTATGAAAGTAATTTAAAAAACTAATTTTGTGTGTGTGTGTGTGTGTGTTACTGAGGTTGAACCCAGGGCATCACACATGCTACTCAAATGTTCTACCACTGAGTTATATCCCCTTCCCTTTTTAAATTTTATTTTAAGACAGGGTTTTGCTAAATTAGCCATGCTTGCCTTGAATTTGCAATCTTTCTGCCTCAACCTCCCCAGTAGCTGAGATTACAGCTGTAGGCCACCATACCTGGAGAAAAAAATAAAGAAACTTTTAGAAATTATAATATATTCAAATATAAAGTTTTAGGAGGAGGAGGAGGATCAATTTATTTCCATCAGGCCTCCACTTTGCTGATCAGCAGGTACTTCTTTCCCTATCATCCCATATCTGTATTCCTGACTTCCTTTTGTCTCTTCTTCCTCTCTCCAGACTCCAGAATTCCCAGTGAAGAATTCTGCATTGCTTGGGAAGATTGACTTAGCATCATCAGAAGCAGCCCTGAGCAGGGCAGTTATCTTAGCACTCTAATAAGGACCCTGGTATCAACCTGGGAACAATCTTCCTAAGGGCAGTTACTACACAGACTCAAGCCGAGCACCCTCTAGTCCACATCTCACTGGGGTTTATTTACCAGGCCAGTCTTCAAAACAGAAGCTCCATTCACTTCAACTCTCCGCCAGGCTTCGGAGGGGGCCAGATGTGTACCTTTGACCATGGTTGGAGTCCTGGGTAGGCTTGTTAATCAAAGTTTCTTTAGCTTCATCTAACAACAGGGGTGTGTTGAATAAACTGCCTAAGTCAAGTGTTGGCTCTGCCTCCTTGAAAGGAAAGCAGTGAAATAGGAAAGGCATCCAACTGAGATAAAAGCTATGCTAACAAATGATAGCATTTCCAAAACAAATTATTGGCTTGAATGCCCTGGAATGAAATAGAAGAAAAGGGAGTGTCAGCGGAGAGCGCAGGACGAACCCAACCTTTCAGTCAATAGAAGGCAGGGGGCTGATAGAAGACGGTGATATAAGATGTGTCTTTCTGACAGTTTGTCCAAGAGGCCACCCTGCCTGCCTGCCTGCGTCACTCTGCCCTTCCTGTTTGCCCCGTACTTCCTGTCTTCTTTGCAAGGTACATGCTGAGAGGACGTGTCCGGCTGTCGTTCTGTGTTAACAATTATTTTCCGTTTTATCTAAGAAAACAGACTATTGGAGAGGAACAGCTGATGAAGAGGAAAGAGCCTCATTATTTTAGCGTGGACAAAGAGTGGTGAGAAATGGGAATCAAATGTGACAATCGAAGGCTTTTAGATGGTGGAGCCAAGATCAAGCCCAGACCTCCTAAGTCACATTCTTGTTCTTATATATCCTGGTCAAATTACTGGAGATAAAATGCACAGAGTGATTTTTGAATCCAAGCGCTAGACAAACAGAGATGGGCCACTGGGTTGTGCAGCGGGAAGTCATCCCCAGTGTGTGCTTTTCTGGTACCCTCTCTGCCCGGATGTGCTAGGTAGGAAGGGGCATTAAGATAAGCGAGGCACCATATCTCTGCAGGATGATGAGGAAAACATCATCCTGCAGAGATAATGGAAAAACAGAAACAGGTGACCTAGTCATTGAGGTATTTCAGCAGGATTTGGTGGTTGTCCTTATTTAAACTCTCCTGGGTGCAATCATGAACTTGAAGAAGCCTTCATATAGGAGTGCGTTTTACTGATGTTATATCTCGACTAAACCAAGTATGACAAAGGACAGTAATGCAGTCAACTGGAACCAGGGACTTGAATTCTGCCAAGAACTCTTTTTTCTATCTCAAGTAATTGTGCCCTGCTTTTTCTCTTTCCCTATTGACATCCTTTATGGCTATGGCAGAGCATTCAGCTGTTGGAGAGATTATTTTTGTTCTTTCTTGATTCCAAGTCTAAAAGTCTGGAAAGAGTTTCATTGATCCATCTTAGTTCCTGTTCTACCTCTGACCAACCTGTTCAACCATAGCTTTTGAATCATGGGATTTCTGAAGTAAAAGGGTTTATTGAGCCATTATAGATGACAGCCGGAAAAATGACCAGGTCCTGGGACAAGTCTATAACTTGTAGCAACAGGGCTAGAAAAATGTCCACTGGACCTGTAGCTAAGAATATTTTTATAATCAAACTTTGGGGAAGGAAAGTATAAGTTGTTTACACTGATTCCACTTTGGCTATACATAAGAGGGGAGGAATTGCATGAAGCAGAGGAAGCTTTGGGATAAGAGGGCCGTCCATAAGAAGAAATCATTCTTTCCTCTGTATTGGCCAGGGTGATAAGCAGGATGTGGTAGAGCCTAGGGGGTCAGCATGGGATTTCAGTTAAGGTCTGAACACATATTCAGGAAGGTGAAATGGTGCTTTGTGGCCTGTAAATGTTAATCAATTAACTTCTCCCTCTCTCCTCACCACGTCCCATCCTCTGGCCCTTGTAATTAAACTTGAAGACATCTCAGAAGTTTTCCCTTTATCACATCCACTGAAGTGAAGAAGCAGATTCTGTGACTGGGTAAAGGTCCAGTGGGAACATCACGGCTACCTTCTTCATCTTGAAAAATCGTCAAGAGTTCTGCCTTGCACACTCACTGTGAGATTTCTCAAGTTTACCTGGTTTTTCTGCTTTTCTTGTGGAGTCTTGTAGCCAGACACCTTGTCTCTGCCCAGCTCTTTCAACATAATAAGCAATTTGAATAATCTATGTGGTTTGAGCCAGCTTTTCTTTTCTTCTTTCTTTGATTTTTTCTTTTTTTAAATTAAATTACTTAATTATTCTAACTTGTTATCCACAATGGTAGAATGCAATTCGTTTCATATTACACATATAGAGCACAATTTTTCAAGTCACTGATGGTACACAAAGTATTTTCACACCATTTATATCTTCATACATGTGCTTAGGATAATGATGTCTAACTCATTCCACCACCATTCCTACCCCCTTGCCCCCTGTCTTCCCCTCCCTCCCCTTTGCCCTATCTGAAGTTCTTCCATTCTTCGCATGCTCCCAACCATCACCATCATGAGTCAGCATCCTCTTATCAAAAAAAAATATTTGGACTTTGGTGTTTTGGCATTATATTGTCCAACTCCATCCATTTACCTTCAAGTGCTATGATTTTATTTTTTTTTAATGCTGAGTAATGTTCCACTGTGTATTTATACCAAAGTTTCCCTATCCATTCATCTACTGGAGGGCATCTGGGTTGGTTCCACAATTTAGCTATTGTGAATTATGCTGCTATAAACATTGATATGACTGTGTCCCTGTAGTATGCAGTTTTTAAGTCCTTTGGGTATAAACTGAGGAGTGGGATAGCTGGGTCAAATGGTGGTTGCATTGCAAGTTTTCCAAAGAATCTCCATACTGCTTTCCAGATAGGCTGCACCAATTTGCAGTCCCACCAGCAATGTATGAGTGTACCTTTTCCCCCATATCCTTGCCAGCACTTATTGTTGTTTGTATTCTTGATAGCTGCCATTCTGACTGGAGTGAGGTGAAATTTTAGAGTGGTTTTGATTTGCATTTCTCTAATTGCTAGAAATGTTGAACATTTTTTATATGTTTGTTGATTGATTGTATATCATCTTCTGAGAAGTATCTGTTCAGTTCCTTGGCTAATTTATTGATTGGGTTATTTGTATTTTTGGTGTTAAAGTTTTTGAGTGCTTTATATATCCTAGAGATTAGTGCTCTATCTGATGTGCTTGTGGTAAAGATTTGCTCCCATTCTGTAGGCTCTCTATTCACCTCACTGATTGTTTCTTTTGCTGAGAAGAAGCATTTTAGTTTGAATCCATTCCATTTATTGATTCTTGGTTTTAATTCTTGTGCTATAGGAGTCTTATTAAGGAAGTCAGGGTTAATCTGACATGATGGAGATTTGGGCCTACTTTTTCTTTCATTAGGCACAAGGTCTCTGGTTTAATTCCTAGGTCCTTGATCCACTTTGAGTTGAGTTTTGTGCATGGTGAGAGATAGAGGTTTAATTTCATTTTGTTTCAACATGTGGATTTCCAGTTTTCCCAGCACCATTTGTTAGAGAGGCTATCTTTTCTCCAATGTATGTTTTTGGCATCTTTGTCTAATATAAGATAATTGTAGTTATGTGGATTAGTCTTTGTGTCCTCTATTCTGTACCATTTGTCTACAGCTCTGTTTTGGTGCCAATACCAACCATACTGTTTTTGTTATTGTTGCTCTGTAGTATAGGTTAAGGTCTGGAATAATAATGCCAACAGCTTCACTCTTCTTGCTAAGGATTGCTTTGGCTATTCTGGGCCTCTTATTTTTCCAGAAGAATTTCATGACTGATTTTTCTAATCCTATGAGAAATGTCTTTGGGATTTTGATTGGGATTGCATTGAACCTGTATAGTGCTTTTGGTAGTATGGTCATTTTGACAATATGAATTCTGCCTATCCAAGAACAAGGTAGATCTTTCCATCTTCTAAGGTCTTCTTTTATTTCTTTCTTTAGCATTCTGTAGTTTTCATTGTAGAGGTCTTTTACCTCTTTTGTTAAGTTTATTCCCACTTTTTTTTTTTTGAGGCTGTTGTAAAAGGGGTGGTTTTCCTAGTTTCTCTTTCTGAGGATTTGTCACTGATGTACATAAATGCCTTCTTTTCTGTTTCTTGTCCTCTACCTTGCCTTTTGATAGGATTGCCCATTTGAGACTGAAAAAGAACCCCCTCTTTTTTCCATTTTGTGTCTACATACTAGGCTTAATAAAAGAATTGAGTAGGGGAACAGTCAAAATTCAAAACAGAGATTTTTATTTTCCTGGATTTTTCTTCATTTCTCCAATGACACAAATTTTATATCATTTTATAGTTACTTAGGATTCTAGGAAATAAGGTAACCAGCTTCCAAATTTATGAGGCCGTGGTATGTAAGATTGATTATTATTGCCTAGAAAGGTCTTTAACAGTAGGATGTCCTTTTTGTGTCATCCTGTTGTTCTTTTACTTATACACTTAGCATTTAAACCATAGCAGGAAATTAACAACCCTACTGAGGAAAATGCATGTCTGTGTTTGTAAGGGCATCCATTACCTAAGTGCTCTGGACAGTTTTCTTGCTTTGGAGTGTCTAAGTTGGCCTTGCCCAGCAACGGTGAAAGGATATAATCATAAATTAACATAGTTGTTGGAGGTCATAAATAATTGAGATAAGGAGTTCCTCTCTCATTAGCAATGTAAAATCTTCCTCCAGGTTTTGAAAAACAAATTCTCTGGGTCAGATTATGGTTCTATGTCAGGCAAAGTGCATGTCACATGATGTATTTTTAATAAACAGCTCAGACAAATGTTCTGCAAAAACCATTCATCATCCTTGACTTCTGGAATTAGCAATAAATATATTTTCCAGTGTGTCTTTTAAAGATCCTTCCCTTTTCTTTTTACCTTGGACAACAATTAAACTAAGTCAGAAGACTCCTTCAAAGAAACAATGACAATTCCAATAAGTAACAGCCACAGGAGTGGTGGTGCTACTCTGAAGTGTTAATACTAAGGCCACCAATCTGTTAGGCACTTCAAATATACAGTGACAGGGACCATGCTAACTTCTGATGTTTGCACTACATTTACCTTCACACCCACTGACCAACCCCTGCTTATTTCCATTCCTACTGACATCACATTTCTATCCCTCCTGATCCATTGAAAGGAATCCTTTCCCCCAGGGAGTCACTCTTGACCAGAGTGCTCCAGAGGTGGTCTGACTGGAGCAGTGGGCAGCAGCAGGACTCAAACTTTAGGTGGTCTGAATACTGATGCATTTGTTTCCTGCAAAAAGCTTAATAGCAATTGCCCCATGAGTAACCTATTCCTTGTTTACTAAAACACATAAAATGGGTTATGTAAACTGTATACACAGCACTGAGGGTAGAATCTAAAATTGAAGAATAGGAGTTTGTGGGACTGGGAGAAATTTGAAAAGAATGTATGTGCCTGAAAAGTCATAGCCAAGGAGAAAGTGCATGGGTGAAATAGCTAACTTAAGGATTAATAGCTAACTTCTTAAGGATTAGAGGAAAGCAAGTCACAGTAAGAAGTATCAATGCTGGGAGGGATCACAAGTGAGATACAGGTAGAAAAGAGTGAAGCCAAACTCAAGGCCACAGAGAGATGGAGGGTCTCCTCTCCTAGTATTCAGTGAGTGGGTTGGGAGTAGGAAGCATGAATTGTTAGGTCTGAAGAGCTATTTACTTAAAAGTTCACAACATTTGGTCATGGTTCTCCAGAGAAACAGAATCAATAGGAAATAGATCGGTGATTGATGATAGATAGATAGATAGATAGATAGATAGATAGATAGATAGATAAAAGAGAGGACTGATAATTTGAATTGGTTCATATGATTAGGAGTTCCATGATCTTTCATCTGTAAATGAAGAAACAGGAAACCCAGTGGTATAATTCAATCCAAATCCAAAGGCCTGAGAGCAGGAAGCACTGATATCCAAGGAAAGGAAACTCTGTAGGTTCCAACTCAAACAGAGTGAATGAATTCCCCCTTCTTCCATCTTTTTTGTTCCATTCAGGTGCTCAAAAGATTAGATGATGTCCAAACATATTGGTGATTATTGATCTTCTTTACTCAGCCCCACTGATTCAAATGCTAATATCTTTTGGAAACACCCTCACAGACACAACAAGAAATGATGATTTATCAGCTTCTGGGCATCCATAGTTCAGTCAAGTTGATACATGCAATTAATCATCACACTGACAAGATCAGATGAAGCATTTATAGATGCCATCTTCATTGATAGTTTTTAAATATCTTCATGGTTCTGATGAGTTTTAAATATAACATTGGTCCTAAATAGTGTGGTCATTAATGAGAATCACAACCTGTTTCTGGATTTCATTTTCTAGACATTGCACTTCATCTCTCTCTCTCTCGGAAATTAGATGTGGTCACCTAATCAGCTATAGTCAAAGTTTTGAGTGAAAACCTCACAAGTTGGTGTGTGATCTGCCATATGCCTTTTCTACTGTGGAAATTCTGATGAAAATGTATGTCAAGATGATGCCTCTACTACTTGAATCTCTGAGAGTTTACAGGTTGCCAAGCATTTCTTCTAACCTGCTGTGGACACGTAGCACAATTGAGAACTAGGATTCCAAACTGGACAATTTTGAGAGTTAAAGGGACAACAGGTATGATTCAAAAAAGGATGGTCATCCTAGCAAGATCTAAACTAAGGCAGGAGGATAGGGCTAAAAGTTGGTGACAGTTAACAGAAAAGCCCTACATGCTCTATGCTTAAAATAATTGGCAGACACAGGAGTATGGGGTTAAAATTTAAGTTGGAGATGGTTAAGAGAAAAGCACTGTTTGCTTTGTGGTTAAATGAATGGTAGAAAGCCCTCTCCAACCACACTCATTGTTCAAGAGAAATAAGAAAACATCAAAACTATGCAACAGGTCTAACCACAACCCCTTGACCAAAGTAACTGGGACCCTCATTTAAATGTATCTCCATGTTAAAAGATAAACCCAGGAAATGTACAATTTTAGGTATATTTTGAATCATTCATGAACATTTTTGACCATGTGCAAATTGATGCAGGTACAGTAAGAGATTGTCCCACAGCTTTTAAATATGATAAATATGTTACTTTTATATATATGAAATTGATTTCACATATATATGAAACATATGTATATGTATATATATATGTGTGTGTGTATGTGTACATATATATATGTATATATACATATATATGGTAACCACCTTGCTATACTAATCAATAGAATAAATTATTCTTTCTAGCCCTCTCTGTTGTGTTTGATTTCTATTCTATATGAGCTGTAGAACTCACTTAGCCAGTTACAAAACTTGTGTTAAACCACTGAAACTTAGGATTTTTTTTACTGCAGCATAGCCTAGCCTATCCTGATTGATATGTCAATGCATGTGTAAAAATGTAAAAAGAATCCATTCATAAATGGCTAACAGATAAGTCATTATAACCATGTGAGGTTGGTAAGAATGTGGGTTCCAAGATCTAGGCCCAAGGGGAGATATTGGTACTGGCAAGTAAAAACCTGCTTGGATATGAGTTCTTGGCTTCCAAGTGAAGGCCCTTCTCCTCCTTCAGATCTGCCAAGAAAATACTTACAGAGCTGTATCAGATTGAAAGCAGCTGACATCAGCAAAGAGTCTGTCTGTATGAACTTATATGGCTCTGCTTCACAGTGGAGTACCAGACACCTCCCCACCCCACCCCCTGCAGAACACTCTTGAGCCAAATTCCACTAGAGAATGTTTGGTTTGGCCAGCAGAGTGCTGTTGAGAAAACAGAATGAATTCTCATGCCTTTAGGTTCAGCACGCCCCTTGGGTTTGTCACTGCCCTCTGTTGACTTCTGTTGTTATATCCTGCACTTTTCCACTCTTCACTTCATTTACACTATCTGCCTGAACCTCTGCAGAAAAACATGATGCCTGAGAAGGAAAGCACAGCAGCCCAGATACACCAAGAGAGGACAATTCTCCTTTGTGACATTCTTTCTAGAAACCCACAACCTTAGTCTCATCATGAGAAAAACATCAGACAAATCCAGATTGGGAGACATTCTACAGGATACCTGGCCAGGATCCCATAATCCTGTCAAGGTTATGAAAAACAAGGAAAGACTGAGAAATCATCAGAGGCCAGAAGAAAATGGAAAGACATGGAAATTTTCTACCTTTTATTGTTTGAAAAGTCTGATTGAGGAGGTGGCATTTGAGCTTAGACAAAGTGAATGAGAAGGATCCAGCTATATCTTGATCTCAAGGAAATGTGTTCTAGGCCTGGGAACAGAAAAAGCAAAGATCATGAGGCAGGAATGAACTTGGTTTATCTAAGGAACCTCAAAAACACTGGTGTAGCCAGGTATGGTGGCAGACACCTGTAATCACAGCAGTTCTGGAGGTTGAGGCAGGAGGATTGAGAGTTCAAAGCCAGCCCCAGCAACTTAGAAAGGATCTAAGCAACTTAGTAAGACCCTGTCTTAAAATAAAATTTAAAAAGAGGTGGGGATGTGCCTCGGTGGTTAAGTACCAGGGTTCAATCCCTGGTACCAAAAAAAAAAAAAAGAACTTTGATTTGTTTGCAATCAGCCGATCCTTGACAAAAGTCCCCCAAAATCACTGGATAAGTGACATCCTTTTTAACAAATGGTGCTAGGAAAATTGAATATCCATACGTGGAAGAATGAAATTAGATCACTGTCTCTCACCCTGCACAAAAGTCAGCTCAAATTGTCTCAAAGATGTAGGAGTTAGCCAGGCGCAGTGGCACACACCTGTAATCCCAGTGGCTCAGGAGGCTGAGGCAGGAAGATCCTGAGTTCAAAGCCAGCAGCAGCAATGGGGAGGTGCTAAGCAACTCAGTGAGACCCTGTCTCTAAACAGGGCTGGGGATGTGGTTTAGTGGTCAAGCACCTGAGTTCAATCCCCAGTACCCCACTTCCCCCCAAAAAAGGCATAGGAGTTAGACCAGAAACTCCGCAACTGTTAGAAGGCATACGGTCAACACTCCATCACTGAGGCATTGACTTCCTAAATAGGACCCCTAAAGCCAAGGAAACAATACCAAGAATTAATAAAAGGTATAGTATCAAATTTAAAAGCTTCTGCACCCAAAGGAAACAAGTAAGAGTATGAAGAGAGAACTTACAGAATGGGAGAAAAATATTTGCCAGCTACTCTCTGACAGAGGATTAATGTCCAGAAATATATATATATATATATATATATATATATATATATATATATAAAACTTAACACCAAAAAAAAAAATAGCCCAGTAAGTAAATGGGAAAATGAACTAAATGGACATTTTTTTAGCATCAGGGTTGCTAGTTGAGGTTCAGGTCCTTGATGTCCTGCATGAGAAGAATTGAGTAAGACACACACAAGTAACAAGCAAAGTACAGAGTTATTGAAGATGAAGGAGGAAGTAGCACTCTGTAAGGTAGAGCAAAGTGCAAGCAGAGAGAAGAGTCTGGAAATTAGCATCTTTTATGCTGAGTCTCTTCCCTATACAGACCTAATTGAGAACTTACCCCATTTGCCCTCATTGGTTACTTTATGATAGCTGATTAGAATATTGTTCAACTTTCCCCCATTGGTTCCTTTAGAAAACCTAATTAGAGTAATGTCTAATTTACCCCCATTGGTCATTTTAAAACACCAAACCTGTAGCGGGAGTTGTGACTTAATCGTAAACAGGGACATGACTGGTCTCCCTGTCTTGTCCTCATTAGACACTGTTTCTACCCTCTTGGTGTCCCTGAACTCCTAAGAATGTTCTCAAAAGAATAAATTCAAATGGCCAACAAATATATGAAAAAATGCTTGACATCTTTAGCAATCAGGGAAATGCAAATCAAAACTACATTAAAATGTTATCTCACACCAGTTAGAATGGCAGCCCTCAAAAATACAAATGAAAATACATGCTAACAAGGACATGGGGGAAAGGAACAATGCCCTTCACCTGGCTGTGCAGAGTGGATGTGCTGGTCAAGGCTGCAGAAGCCCAGTCTAACAGGGCCCAGCACAGCAGCCCCAGGATGAATTCATCATCCCTCCACTCCACCACGTGCAGGGCAGGGACTGTTAACTAAGTGCAGGTGAAGGACATCATGACTTTCTATATGGTCAGCCCACAGGTCAGAATGTATGTAGTTGACTTTAAGCATGAGGAGGAAGATGAGAGGGTCAGAGTTGGGGTCAACATGAGGAAAATGACTGTGACCGATGCTAAACTTTCAGAAAAGAGCAGGCACTGGGGGGGCGGGGGGAGAGAGATGAAAGAGAGGTCAGATCTACCTGTAAAGGGGTCACTCAGCACCACATTTTCAGAAGATATCAGACCCCACCAGGGAAACATTGGCATTGTTGTCTGGCCTCACTTTCACTTAAGCCAGAATACATTAGAGTTCTTCATAGCCGACATCTTTTTTTTTTTAATCAATTTATTGTTTTATATGGAACATAAAAATATATAAAGTATATATTTATACATAATAAAGAAACAAATAGAAAACAATTTAAAATAAATAAGCATAAGTATAAATATGTATATTTTATAAAAAGGAAATCTGAGAAGGCTGGGCCTACCTAAATGCCCACAAAAATTCAAATGAAAATAAATACGAATCTCTTGTATTTCCAACTCCCTTGGGCACAAGGCTACCAGGAGACCCGGGCTCCTGTGCTTCCTGTAGTGGGACATATTGTGCTTTAAAGCCTCCAGTTCTTCATCCTTTCACTTCTCCTATTCTCTGCTTGCCCATGGAGTCCAGAGCAGGGGGATGGAGACATGCAGGAGTGCTGTCTTTCTCTCCCACACAGTTTTGTTCTCACTCAGGTCTCACCCACCGGGGCATTCTGACTTAGCTGGTCTAGGTTAGGGCATCTGGAGATTTAAAGCCCCTCACAGGATTCCAATGTGTAGCCAATGTGACAATCACCACTCTGACAGCTAACCCCCTTCCATTCCTATGTCTGGGAAGAGGTCTCTAATTTTAGATCCACCTTTCGCAAATTGCTACTAAGGAGAAAAACATTTCTGGGCATCATTTCACCAGCATTGGGCAAATCTGTGCTGTCATTATAGACACAGTAATAGTAAACTTGGACTTAATGCAGTGTCAACAGGCCCATAATACCCATTCTTTTTTTCCCCTGCTTGCTGTTAATACCATTTTTGGCACAGATAAAAATAGCACACTGTAAGGGCTGGAACTCAAATACGTAAATCATTTCAATATTTAAAAAAACACAACCCTAGGCAATAATTTGTATCAAGACTAAAAAAGATTTTAAATTGCAAAATTATAATACTTATTCTTGAAAATTATTAGTCTTTGCATTTGTACAGAGGTATTTTGCATGTGAGGCTGAGGATATCCAACTCCTCTATTTTAGAAAAGATGTGAGGACCCCAAAAGCATGAGCTTGCTTCAGGACTCCTCATCATTGATCACCTGCCTTCAAGCCAATGGAAGAAAAACCCCAGAGGGACCATGAGGACCTCTGAGAGGGCCCTGGTTCTGATGCAGCTTGGCACCACTATGTCCCCACCTGGCCCATGTCCCCACCTGGCCTGTGTCCCCATCCCCACTGGACTGCGTTCTTTTTCTTTGTTAAAGAAATTGAAAACTAACACAAAAATTATTTGAAAAAAATTGGAATGTCACTGGTAAACTCTCTGCCCCTACATGGTGAACAAAAAGAGACCTTCTGGATAATAAAAAAGGGGGTGGCCTGGCATGGTGATAAGGAAGAGATTAAAAGTCATTGAAAATATAAGACCCCCACTGGCTATTTTTCAATTTATGATGGAATTTGCTCCTTGACTAAATAGAGGTTGAAAAACAAAGTCATTTTCCACTTCACTGGTAATAAGTCAATATTTTTACTCCAAAGAAAGATTTGCTTTCATCTTTTCCTTTCACCTAAATGAAATTCTTGATCAGTGTTTAACATTCAAACAGAAGTGTTAAAGGGCATCTCTCACTGGGCTCAGAACAATGTACTCTCAAGAATATCCTGCTCCAACATGGAAGCCATCCTACCACAGGGGACATGTGGCTGCCACAGCGGGCGCCGGGCATCTGCCTGATGCAGACACCAAAGAAGATTCTTTCAGAAGCCTTCTGAAGACACCAAAGAAGATTCTTTCAGAAGCCTTCTGAACTGAGATGAACAGTGGCAAATTCTCTAAGTAAATTCTTAAAACAACCCTACAAATTTTTTAAAATTTTTAATCAACAAATTTAATTCTAAAATGTCTTTTATTGGTAACTTTGAATCTAGCAGCATCCCATTAGAGATGTAGAAAGGTGCTCTGATGAGCTGAGCAGAGGAGGTAGACCCAAAGACAACAATCCCAAGCACTAGGATTTATCCCACAGACCCATGCACACCTGCAAAATTTGCATGGGTATCATGTCCATTTTAGCAGTGTTGGAAGCGAACTAAATGTGCATTGAGAGTAAACTACTTAAGTCAATTTATACCACATCTGTCTATGGAATTTTGTATAGCTGTTAAAAATGAGGCCATTCTTTCTTTGTCAAAGTATCTTCAAGATGCATTCAGAGAAAAAATAAAATATAGAAGAACAGATAAAATGTTTGCATAAAAAGTACCTGCTAGCCAGGCATGGTGGGACATGCCTATAATCCCAGTGGCTCAGGAATCCGAGGCAGCATGATTGTGAGTTCAAAGTCAGCCTCAGCAATGTAGCTGGAATGAGGCCCAGTGTTCTAGACCATCCTGTTTAATATGAAATCTGCACAACTTAGCGAGACCCTGTCTCTAAATTAAAAAAATGGGGTGAGGATGTTGCTCAGTGGTTAAGCACCCCTGGATTCAATTGCTGATACCCCTCAAAAATATATACTGCAAAAATTTACATCAATAGCTATATCCATACACACACACACACACACATATATATCAGATATCTTTGGAAGGATACACAAAGACCTGATATCAGAAGCTATGTCCCATGAGGGGAGCTGAGTGGTTTTATTGATGAGTGGGAAAGTGACTTTTCCCTTTGTTTTGAATTTTACACCATGTATATGTACTACCTATGAGAACAACTGTTTTAGTGATTTCAAGGGAGTCTGTGATACTCAATTGAGACTCAGAGAGGTAAAAGGCACAAGTCCAAGGTCACACAAGGTCAAAAGTGATGTGACCCTGGGTCTCCTGGCTTTCACATCACACGCCCTTCTCAGCACCACGCTGCCTGCTCTGTGTCCTGCTCACTCCTCCTTTGCCTTGGCTAATGAGATCCTAGTGTTGAAACAGAGCTCTGCCATCTGACCAGGCCCCATTTCCCATCTTCAGAGGACTGTGTTGAACCTCACCTGCGAGACACCTGCTACATTCAGGAACTAAAAGAAATCCAGGATTATTGTAGTTTTTATTTTAATGATATCTAAGAGATAATTTTCTCCAGCAAAATGTTTTAATGTTTTGTAGCAGACAAGCTCCTGAATAATTTCTGAGATAAGAGCACAAAGCTATATTGGAAGTTAGGCCTTGCTATATTCATTTGTTTCAGGACCATTGTTGGAGGTCCTATTCTGTACCAGGGCCTGTAGAGGCTCTCAGATCACAGAACTGAGTAAGGCGTGCCCCCAGCCCTCAGAGAGCTTGAATGCAGGAAGAGGACAAGCAAGAACCTATGACCCCAGGTGGAACATGATGTCAGCTATGAGCACAATCCAACAAGGTGGGACGCCCTGGCCCTACGGCTCCTCCAGAGTCCTGACTGAATTGCCCAGGTGCACAGAAACCAGTGACACCCTGTGGGAGCAACATGACCTCTGGGCAAAAGGAGCAGCCACTGCTGTGCTGCTGCCCATCAGTCCCTCATGGGAATGAGGCCCAGTGCTCTAGACCTTCCTGTTTAATGTGAAATCTGATAACTTCAATGTAGTAGCTTATGTATGTAAGGAGCCAGCTGGCCCTCAAACAGAAAGGCAGTTTGACACCCCTGCTCTCGGGCTTCCAGGTGCTTCCTACAGCTCCCCACCCCCACCCCAGGCAAATAGGTAGTCCAAACTGTGGTTCAGAAACCAGAATTAACCTCTGGTTAGCTCTCTGTTTCCAGCACAGAGCGGAGTCAACATCCAGGGCATAAGCCCTGTTGTCTCAGCTAATGATTCCCTTCCCCACCCCCCGACCCTGTCACCAAGCCTTTAGTATGTCCTTAAGCACAAATGTTCAATTCTGAATCTCCAGAGCAAATCTTCCCAAATAAATTTCTGCTTGTACCCCTCAGAGATGTATCTTAGTATTAATAGCTACCCAGGGAGTAACTATGTCCATGACAGTGACATGGGTGTGACTAACCCACCTAAACCCACTGGTGACTTCAGAGGAAGGCTTCATTCACACAGGATTGCCTCGTACATGAGAAGGGACCAAGCTCTAGCATTTGGGGAATTTTCCAATAAAGACGTGAATGTGGGGGCAGCTGGGCTGGGAGCCTGGAAATTCAGATTTGAGTCTGTGGCACCCTGGGAAGTCACTGCCAGTTAAGTATTCATTTGCTGATCTTCACAATGCAGAATCTGATGTGAATATCCACACTGTCCCTTGTGGCCCTCGTCAAGATTCTCTGATCCTGATCTGAGTGGACACAGGGAAAGCCACTCTCAATGAGCACTCGCACTCTATGGATTGACATGTGGCAGATCTGAACAATGACTGCAGGGCAGGATAAGGGGAGGGGACTTGTACCTTTTAGTGAGCCATCCAAGGATGGTGCACAGATTGTCGTTAAACTGTCCCCAACTGCTGGATTCAGTAGGAGGCCACACAGCATGGGGCCAGGAGAGAAGAGCCAGAATTTTTCCTTTTCTCCCCCTCCACGCCCAGTGTGCGATTCCAGGAGGTGGGTGCTGTGAAGGGGAAGGACAGGAGCCAGGGGACAGCAGAGGCAGCATCCAAGCTAGGGCCTAGAGAAGTCTGGGAAGTTTCCCAGGATGAAACAAACTTTGTAAGTGCGGTCCTGAAATCTGAAGAGGAGTTCACCAAGCAACAGAAAAAGGAAGCACATTCCAACCAAGCACAGGGAAGGTATGGGCTAGAGTTACAAGTCTCCACTTGAGAAGAACTACATGAAATTCGGTATCACTGGAGCACAGAGTTGGAGCATCATGAGAGAGAATGTGTCTGGAGACCTGAGCAAACACCACATCATGAGGACTATGTCAAGCATGGCCTTTTATGACCAGCTCTGTGGCTGGTTCATTTACTCATCTACCCATACACCCACTCATCTGCCCACCCTCCACCCACCCTTCTATCTACCTAGCTGGCTCTCACCTATCCAATGATGCAGTGGTTCTCAACCTCGGCTGCTCTTTAGAATCATATGAAGAACTTTTGATTATCCCAGTGTCCAGGTAGTATCTTATCCCAGTTAAATCAGAATTTCTAGGAGTGGGACCCAGACATCTCCCCAAGAGAGTCTAATGTCTAGTTAAGTTTAAGAACCACTGAAATAATGTTAATTAACACACCTGCCAGGTGTGTGATCAACGGCTCCACTTTCCCTGTATTCTCTGTATCTCGGTTTCTTTATCCCAGGCTTATGAATGGCATAGAACCAGAATTTCATTCTAAGTCACCAGTGGTCTGTAGTTCACCATTGTATGAATTAAAACAGGTACCTTTCCTTCAGGACACATTGCTTCGGTTTGTTGAAATCTTCTTAATATTATATATTGATTATGCCAGAATAAGATCTTTCCATCTGTCATAAAATTGTTGTGATAGATATACAAATCAGTAATGCCTTCAGTACAAATGTGTGTGACAGCCTTGTGTAGTGCACAACCTGTGCAACCATTTATGATAACCCTCTTTTAGAAACGGAGGTGTGTGATTCCAACCCCGACTCTTTCCTTGATCCCAGCTACCTTACACTTTCACTCCTTTTTAGTCAGGATGATCTATTAAACAAAGGGAATGTAACTCCAAAATCCAAATGAATACTCTTGGTACTGAGAGTTTATTAAAATTCAAAGGTTTATTTAAATAAAAAGTCCTAGAAAAAGCATAAAAATTAAATCACATTTAGCTACTTATTTAATGAGTCATCTTTATTAAAAATAACTATGTTGCATGAAATTGGAAATGTTCTGGAAAATCTGAGGATGACCGCCAAACTCTGTAACTACCAACCTAAAGTCTAAGCTCTGCTCTCCAGTGCCCCCTGAGAGGACAGGTGTGCCCCACTCTGCTCCCTTTGCCTAATGGATGCTTTGCAGCTTAGAGGCTGCCGGTAGCAAAATGGTACCGACTGGGGCACCACCCCAAGGCACTTTTCCTGAGGACCCTCATGCTCCAAGATGGCTGCTTGAGAAGGAGCAACAGCCCTGCAATCTCTTTAGCAAGCCTTGGGAGGCGCTGCCACCGGGGAGGCTGGGCTGAGGAAAAGAGAGACCAACACTGAGCAGGATGACGCTGCCCCAGAAACCCACACAGAGCATTTGTCCTGCTGATAATCAGGAGCATGATGCACCTTCAGAGGAGGAGCTGCACTGGGCTGGAAAACACCAATGTGGACAAGAGCAGGGCATCTTTCCCCACCTGTGGAGACCAGGACAAGACCACCAACCATGGGTAAGACAGACAGCAGCAGTGACTGCCATCTTGGTCCCAAAAGAATTATCACTCAAGGGATGGGAGTGGGGTGTGGCATGAAGATGTAGCTGAATCCCCTTCCAACACAGAATTCTCTGCCAAAAGAATCTAAGGGCACAACAGAAACAATCATGGTCTGGAAGATTCTACTCCCAGTCTTAATATTAACCACCGTTTGACCTTGGGCAATTTATCTCATCACCTGGCACTTATAAGTCCACATATGTGGACTAAGGAAGTTAACTATGTAACTTGCAAGCTATCTCCCATGTCTTTTTATGGGGGGAAGGTACCAGGGATTGAACTGAGGGACACTTGACCACTGAGCCACTTCCCCAGCCCTATTTTGTATTTTATTTAGAGACAGGATCTCAATGAATTGCTTAGTGCCTCACTTTTGCGGAGGCTGGCTTTGAACTCGCCATCCTCCTGCCTCAGTCAGTCCCCCAAGCCACTGGGATTACAGGTGTGTGCCACCACACCCTGATCCCTTTCATATCTTGAGGCAACAAAACAGAGAATACCTGGATACACCTCTCATCTCATGCTTGCTGAGTGACCTTGGGCACATTACTTATCCTTCTCTGTGCCAAAATAAAATGGGGATAAAAATATTACTTCACAGAATTGTGAGGATTAAATGAGATCATACATGTAGAGTGCTTAAACACAGCCTGGCACATAGAACATGGTTAATAAGTGATCCACTAGAACAGAAGCCACATGATAGCAGAGATCAATGTCTGTTGTGATCTCTGATGTACTGATAACAGAATCTGGCATATAACTGACACTTGCTAAGTATTTGCTGAAAGAATGGATGAGTAATAAATATTCTGACTCCAGGGCTTCATGACCAGGGCTTCTACTGGGTCTTCTCTGCCAATGGAAATTTCCCATCTTACTGTAGCGTATAGGATCTTGAAGAAACAAGAAAGAAGAACAAAATACACAAGTTACAATATGTTAAAAAAAAATGAGTTGCATTTCCCAAATGGCTGCTATAGTTTTTCCAGTTTCACACACTCTTATAGAACCTTGCCACTTTCCCACCAAAGATGGAGTCCAGGTTTTCTCTCCCTCCTTGAACGTGAGCAGGACTTTTGACTACCTAGACACGTATGCCTCCTTCCTAGCCTAAATCATAAAGGCGATGCAACTTCTGCCAGGCCCTGTCTCTGGAAATACTTAACACTGAGCTGCCATGAAGAAGTCCAAGGCAGCCATGCTGTAGGGAAGCCCAAGCTGGTCTACGTAGAGAAAATGCATGGAAAAGCTCTGTAACCAGATGAAGAGGAAGAGATACTGGCCAGCCTCCCACTGCTCCAGGACCCTGTGCCCCACATCGGCTCCAGCTGGAACTGACTGGCCATAACTGCATGTGACAACCTGAGCCTGTCTGACTTTTCTCCCAGTTCCTGATCTGCAGAAACTATGAGTGTTTTTGTCAGCTTGTTCATCACTGTGATCAAAAGACCTGACAAGAACAATTTAGAGGAGGAAAAGTTTATTTGGAGGCTCGTGGTTTCAGAGGTCTCAGTCCATAGATGGCCATCTCCATTCCTCAGGGCAGAACATCATGGCAGAAGAGTGTGGTGGAGGGAAGACATCACACCAGGAAGCAGAGAGAGAATTCCATTCATCAAAAACAAAATATATACCCCAAAGGCACAATCCCAGGGACCCACCTACTCCAGGCACAACCTACCTGCCTTCAGTTACCACTCAGTTAATCCCTATCAGGAGGTGAATTCACTGATGGGGTTAAGGCTCTCATAACCCTTCTAAACCTTCTTGCATTGTCTCACACATGAGCTTTTGGGGAACACCTAAAATCCAAACCATAACAATCAGATATTGATTTCCTTGTTTTCAGCCCCACCTCTGTCAAGCCCCAAAAGGCCACTTGGTCCTTCAGGATGTTGGGGCTTTTTGGCAGGAATCCAAGCACAGCCATCCTCAACCATCTCAGTTCTCTTCCTGGCAGTACAACAGAAGCCCACGCTCCAGCCAGCCCCGTTCAGACCAGAGCCTTAGAGAATACACTAGCCTTGGCCCGGCCCAGGGTCAGCAAGGATCCTGATTTCTCTCTTGGCTTCCAGTAACTGTTGCCCCCCCCCAGCACCTTCCCACTGGCTCTTTCTTGAAAGGTATTATACTTCCTTCTCTCTCCTACCTTTTACTATCATTTTCATCAAATGTGAAGATGGCGGTAACTATGATGCCTTCTCTTGTCATTCACGTTTGACTGATTATGACAGTGAATGCCTATAAATCCCACAGCCATGCTGTAAAACATAACAGAGTTGAATCCAGAGGGAAATATTACATTTATCATAATGAGGGTGGAACTGTTCCTTATAATGGCAATTTATTTACGTGTGTGTGTGTGTGTGTATGTGTGTGTGTATGCACATGTGTGTGGAGCTGGGGATTGGACCCAGGATTTCACACAGGCTAAGCAAGCACTATCAACAGAGCTACATCCCCAACCCATTTTTACAGATTTTTAAAGAACAACCTTGCCATATGGTTGGGATGTGAGGTGTTCCCTAAAAGCTTATGTGTGAGACAATGCAAGGTTTGGAAGATAAATGATTAGATCATAACTTTAACCTAATCAGATATTAATCTCTGATGGGATTAACTGGGTGGTAACGGGAGGAAGGTGGGGTGTGGATGGAGGAGGTGGTTCACTGGGCATGGCTAAGGGGTATATGTTTTGTATCTGGATAGTGGAGTTTCTCTGCTTCCTGATCACCATGTGAGCTGCTTCCCTTGGCCACACTCTCCTGCCATGAAATTCTGCTTCGCTCAAGACTCAAGGAATGGAGCCAGCTTTCTAGGGACTAAGACCTCTGACACTGTGAACCCTTAAGAAAACTTTTCCTTCTGTAAAATTCTTCTGGTCAGATCCTTTAGTCACAGCAGCAAAAAATCTGACTAAAGCACATGCTTTGTGCAATCCTTTACAACAGAGTGTTTAAGGAGCTGTTCACATGAATCTCCCTCAGTCAGTTCAAGGCCTGGTTACTCCACTATAACAAAGAAGAAGTCAAAGAGTTGGCAAGCTCACATTAGAATTAACATGTCTTGGATGCCTGGAAAGGATTTGTCCAAAGTTGAAAACATAAATTCCAGGGTGGCCACAGGGGACAACTCAGGTCTGTCTCTAGAGCAGCTCACAGTGTAGGGAGATTGCTCAGAATCTGGAGACAGAAACCTGCATTTCTCCCAACTCTGTGACTCACCAGCTATACAGCTTGAACAAGTAAGATGTGCCACGCCCAACTTCTTCATCATAAAGCAAGACATTAATAACAGCTACTCTAAAAGCATATAAAGATAATTAGGGGGAAAAAGATGTTCGAACAAAAACCGATGTAAAAATACTCAAAACAACCCCAGTGTCCAGCAGCCAATAAATGAATAAAAATGTGATCTATTTATACAGAGGAATATTATTCATCCATAAAAGGAATGAAGTAGTAATCTTGCTATAATGTGGACAAACTTGAAAACATTATGCTAAATAAAAGAAGCCAGATACAAAGGCCACATACTGTATGATTCCACTGATATAATCTAACTAGGATAGATTAAATCTATAAAACAGGAAGCAGATTAGTGGCTACCAGAGGTTGGAGTTTAAGGGAAATAGGGAGAGACTTCTTAGTGGGCACCAGGTTTCAATTTGGGAAGTTTAAAATCTAGTGAAGCTAGATAATGATGAATGCATATCATTGTAAATGTTTAAATGCCAGTGAATAACACATGTAAAATGATCAAGATCATGAATGTTATATGATGTGAATTTAACACAAGAAAATAAAGTATGCAAAGGACCTAGCACAGTTTCCAGTGCTTCATTGTAAGTTCAATAAATAGAATTTCTTATTCCTCCTCCACTAGTGACCTTTTGCTAAGTTGCTCTGCTGTCTCCCAGGACCCACAAAATGCCAGTGAGTCCACGGAGCATCTCACTGACAGAACCAAACTTGCAGCTGAAACCCTGACAGCCAGGGAGTCTAGGAATTGTCAGCCAAGGGCTAGAAAACAGTATCAAACACAGAAGGGCACCATGTTCTGCCCACAGGGATGGCATTCTCAGAGTTTGCTGCCTAGTGCCATGGGCTTCACTCCTGACTGCCACACATCAGTATGGCCCCATTCTCAGTACACCTAGTCCTGGGTCCCATCATCAAGCTGCTTCTTTGGAAGCATTCTTCCATTGCATTGGACTTGGAGTCTGAACTTTTAAAATCTCTACAAATAACTGCCTGGCCAGGATTGGAAGCCTCAAGCCTAGAAAGTGTCCAGGATAAGAAAATGAAAAAAGAAATGAGAAGAGAGGAAATATTACATAAGTTCAAAACAAGCCTGGGGGACACTCCCAACTTCAGAGTGAGGGAAATACAGGAAGGAGTTGGAGAAGATCATATGGAGAAAATGACACCTGCAGTAGAGAGCACTAGAATATGAATTGTCAGGGCAAAAGTCATTCCAGGTAGAGAAAATTGGTGGAGCCCAGACCTGGTTGTAGGAGAGCCCAAACCCTGTGTGAGAGGTGTTGCTTGGTGTTAGTGACTAAATGTTGTGTCCTCCCCCATATATTGAATTGCTAACCCCTGTATTCAAAGTAAGGAAGAAGGTAATTAGGTTAAGTGAGGTCCTAAAGGTAGGGCCCTCATCCAATAGAATTAGTGTCCTTATAAGAAGAGACCACAGGCTCACTTTCTCTCCATGATGGAAAGTGCCATGTGACGACACAGGAAGAAGACAGCCCTTTACAAGCCAGAAAGAGCCCTCACAAGAACCCGAGCATGCTGGGATTCTGATCTTGAGCTGCTAACCACCAGAACTGAGAAAATAAGTTTCTGTTGCTCAAGCCACCCAATTTGACATTTTGTTATGGCAACCCAAGCAAACTAACACTCTTGACCAGAGCCTGGGATGAATCATTTGTCAGTGACTTTATCTGGGAGGAAGACTTTACATGACAGCTCATGAGTAGATCATACTTCAGAAGAGGGCTGGGGTAAGGCTCAGTAGCAGAGTACTTGCCTAGCATGCACTGGTCCCGCGTCTGATTCCTAGCCCACAGGAAGGAGAGGGAGGAGGAAGAGAACAACAAATGCAGTTTTTATATTGAGCCCCACCTAAGTCCTGTTGTAAAGACATGCTTCTTACTTCTGTGAAAATTGGTATTAGAAAAGGAGCCCCTGCCTTCAAAATATTCCTGGAAAATCTGTCCTATCCCATTCTAGCTCTGGTGTATGCAAGCTTCCGGTGATTTACTCTGAGGCCTGGGCTGGGTCTGGAGGTAAGCAGAGGGTCAAGCTTTAATTAGGAGCACCTGGGGTTCTGCCACAGCCTCCCTTCTCCATCCTCATTTTTCCAGAAGGACATACAAGTCTCATTAAATGGTTTTTGCTCCTGAGAATCAATGACGGCTGAAGAACAAAGGTAAAAATCAATAATCTTGTCACAAAGAAAGGACAAGCCTGGGTGGTTAGGGGTTTTGATCATAAGCTCTGGTGAGAGGAACCAGAATGGATGTCCATCATCAGAGTGATCATTATCAGAAATCCCTAGGAAAACAGTGGTTTCTAGAACATATAAAAATGTCCTTAGTGTGGTTCTCTCTTTCTCCATATCTTCCAGATGCCGTGTTTGATATTTTACAAATGATGTTTCATTTAATCTTCATAACAACTTTATGAATTAAACCTCCTTACCCATTTTATAGATGGGGCATTAAAGTTCAGAGAATAAATGTGTCTGTTTTTGTAAAGGAGCCAGGAAAGAAAACCTAAATAGAAAATGGAGATCATCCTTACTCCGACACACCATAGGCCTCATCTCCCCTTCCCCATGATGCCAGACTGACAGGAAACCAGTAACCTGGGACAAGTTGTCCCAACCACTCCTTCACAGAGATTCCCACTACAGTGTCAGTTCAAGGGAAGGGAAAATAGAGGTCAGGATTCATTTGCCTTGTGGGTACAGCTGGGGCGTGTGTATGTTGCATGATCTTTCCTGATCATTCTCACCTGTTCCCAAGTTGGAACTTCTTCCTTAGAGACAGGCTCCCACCAATAGACCTTGGTCCAAAACTCTGCTTCATGCCAGGAGTCTTGTGTACCATCTGAGTTCATCTTCAGGGAGATTACCTCCACCAAAATGATGTAGCTCACAAGACATTCTATTTGGAGGCCCTTTCAGGAGGACAAGGAAACCCTTGGTGGCCCAATTAGTTCTCAAGTAGACTGAGCTGCAGTCAAAACTCTACTGTGAAAAACAGTCATTTAAAAGTACTTCTAATTATTTGGCTAAATGCGACTGGATGCCTTATGTAGTCTGTTGAACAGTGACCTCCCAAAAGTAATCCATCCAAGTCCTAACTCCCGATAACTGAGAATGTGACCTTAGGAGGAAATAGTTTTGCAAATGTAATAATGTTAAGGGTCTCAGGGTTAGACCATCCTGGACTTAGGGTAGGTCCTTAATTCAATGACAGGTATCTTTATTAGAGAAAGGAAAAGTTTTGAGACATAAACACAAAGGGGAAAGCCATGTGGAGGGAGGCCAAGACTGAGAGAATAAGACAAGAAACACCAAGGACTGCCTACAGCCACCAGAAGCTGAGAGAGCAGCATCGAAGGGATTCTCCACCAGAGCCTCCTAATGTCTCTATTCCAGCCTCCAGAACAGTGAGAAAATTAATTTCTGCCATCTTAAACAACAAGGTTTGTGATAACTTGTTACATCAATCCCAGGAAACAAATATACCATGTGCATTACATCACCCTTTATATCAAGGATGAGATAACAAATTTCCTTCTAGAATTCAGTAGAAGGAACAGAGTCTCTCTCCAGATAATTATGAATGCTTGCCCTTGCCAGCAAGGAGTAAGAGGTTTGCAATGTGACAGTTTCATACTTTTCCGGTTGGAAAGCTCAAGTGGAGATTATAGTTCAAGTTCAGTGATTTCACACCCCAGATTCTTGTTTTAAATGTCTCTTTATTTTTCTATGCTTCTATTCTCTTTCGTTTTGAATTTAATAGGCTTATTATGCACATATGTGATTTTGTTATAAATCTTCTAAAATCTCTTTTGAAAAGAGAGGGTTAGAAAAACCATAAAAGTAGGCTGACCAAGAAAGGGAGCCGAAGAACCCAACTTCCTAGGATTAAATCTCAGCTCCACAATTTAGGAGCTGGGCGAATGTGGGGTCACTCCAAGCCTCAGTTCCTCTGCCGTGAAGTAGGAATATTCATATGTGTTGATCACCTTTTTATTGCTGTGACTAAAAAATACCAGACAAGAACAAATTAGAAGAAGAAACATTTATCCTGGCTCATGGTTTCCAAGGTTCAGTTCATGGTGTATAGACTCCATTGCCCTAGGCCCAAGATGAGGCAGAACATCGTGGAGGATGAAGGCAACCAGAAAATACAGAAGGGGAAGGGTCTACATGGAAGATGAACCCTTCTAGGCCTCATCCCCAGTGACCCATCTCCTCCAACCACATCCCACCTGTCTAAAGTTACCAACAGGTTAGTCCATTCAAACCCGGACGGACTGATTAGGTCGCAGCTCTCACAATTCAATCATTTCACCTCTGAATATTCCTGCATTCACACAGGAGCTTTAGGGGGACACCTCATATCCAAACCATAATAGGATATGCCTTAATGGGCTTTTGTAAAAGATTAGATGATTTGACAAATACATGAAAGCACTTAGAACAATGTCTGCCTTGGAAAAAAATATTTATCCAGTTAGTGTTAGCTATTTATTCACCCACTTACTGCCATAGTTACAGAGCTCTACTCTGCAGAATGAGGTTCAAGCTCCTATCAGCACACAGGCCTTCCATGATGGGCATCCTTGGGGGCTATAGCTTATCCCCTGTCAAGTAAACCCTATTGCCCCTCCAGCAACGCTGCCCACACCCTCGTGCTTGGCCATTCTGCTAGGATGCCCTGGCTAATGTCTACTCACCTTCACGGCCTGGCTCTGGGGTTACATTCTCCAGGAGTCCAACTCAGGCCTCCCCTATGCTGTGGTAGCTCTTCCTTGTCCTGGACCCCTCCATGCCCTGGGCCTGCCTCCATGTTTATCCCACCACCCCACAACCTGTTGGGGGAACTTGATGGTGACTCTCTCATTCAGAATGTGTCTGAATCTCCTGATTTCAGTTGTCTGTTGTCCAAGAATGTAGGTGTGGAAGACCTTTGGAAGATGAGCTGTCAGTCTGTAATGAGTAGGGGACTCTGAAGTCTGTCTTCTGACTGACCGGAGTGGCCTTGAAAGCAATGGATAGCATCTGACAAATCAAAACTCCAGAAGGTCCCACAAACCATACTTACGCTTGGGTAAAAAGATGGGTTTTACATCAAGGCCTTTAAACCTTTGGTCTGGTGTTATTTAGCTGGTTAACTGTTATTCTGCATTCAGAGCCACTGACCCCTGTTTTTGAGGGAGTTATAGAATAACAGACTCTGGGAGAGAGAGAGTTTCCAGATGGCTTTGTTTGATCACATTCAGAAACATGACATTAATCCTCTGAGAAGTTTACCCTCATGACCTTTTTGAGGACTTCATATTTAGGCTTGGCAGTGTGAATGAGAGAGAACTGATCAAGTAAATTGCCCAGGGGCATTATGAAATCATCCTCATATGAGAATTAAAGGGTATCAGACTCCCGAGAAGCCTCCACTTGACCTGGGTTTAGTGGACCTCTGTCCTGTCCCAACAATAGCCCAGCTTTCCAGCTTCTCCTCATGAAGTTCCAGGCCTCCTCTCTTGAGATCCCTTATTTCCACCAAGAGCAATATCGAGAGTATGTGGGCACAGTGCTGTGAGGGCCTGTGCAGCTCCAGGGACACACAGGGGAGAAGTGTGACAGCAGGCTACTAGTTCCCCCACATTCCTCAGAGCCATCCCTGGGCAGTGCCTTTAGACACTGCCCACCATTCATGGAAGCCTTAGTGGTCTCTGAACCCAGTACCCAGACGCATAAGGTAAGGAGGTTTTCAACTGTGTGGAAACAAAATGGATCCTGGAGTCGTCATTCTAGCACACAGTACATTTTCTTGCATACAGAAATCTTTGAATCATCAGGCTCTACCCCATGCCCTCTCCAACCCATTCACCCTCCAATCCCAGCCTGTGAGGAGTGGAAAGGTGGGAACCTTGGCACTCAGACATCATCAGGTCCAGTCTTGTCTAGCCGCAGGTAGGAAAAGGATACTTGGTGGCACTCAGGCCGGATCAGAGCTGTTTCAAGTCTGGGTTGCCTCACGGAACTGAACTCCCCGCTAGCTTTGGGGCAGAACTCAGATGATTTACAGAAAGACCATACACACAAAAGTCAAGTACAAGGCAAGGCAGAAAGTCAAAGTCAATTCACGCGCAGGACCAAAACAGTGCCTGAATTGTGATCTAGAGCTAAGATTGAACACTACCAGCCGCAAGGAGTGACAGTCAGGCAGTCAACAGGGAGTGACTGAGCGCTTAGGGAATGCTGGCATTCTTCTAGGTGCTAAGCACAGAGCAGGGAAGAAAAACACAGGAATCCCTGCCCTCTTGAAGCCTCCATTCCCCACCAAGGAGAAATCAGTGGTGGGTCAACCCAGGGCTGACCTCTCTGTAGTGCAGCGAGGAGCTCAGACTCGTTCTGGGTTTGTCTCTGACCAGCCTCTTAAATCTGTATGATGTTTTACAAGCCAAGTAGCTCTGAACCTCAGTTTTCTCAGAGAGCTGATGTGAGGAAGAAATTGTAATGCCAGATTCATGGGACCCCAATAGACCTCCAGGAGCCAAATCCGATGCAATAACACAAGAGTCTTTATTACAAGCTCGAGCCTGGACTCACAACCATTTCTGATGCAGAGGTCCCAGGGAGTGAGTCCCTGTCCTTTGTTCAGTGAGATTTTATAGGTTTGGGGGGGATACTCTATGCCTCACAACATCAAACAGCAAATCATTCCACACTGCAGGAAAATCAAACAACAACTCTTAACATTGATTAGCAAGCACATTCACTGGCAGGAACAAGTTGGGTAGGGGTGATTGGTTAGTACAAGAGGGGGATTTGTTTGAACTGATTGGTTTAAACCACGAGGGGTGTATGTGCTAAACTACATGGTTTCCCAACATGTTATCAACCACCATAAACCACTGGGGGTTCATCTGACATCCCAGGTATTTTCTCTACCTCATGATGATTGGTGGTTGCTAGGGAGTTGCTATGGGTCCTCACCTAGCCTGACTGAGTCAGGAACACCTGGCACCGCAGATCTCTCCTGTTATTTGCAGATAAACAACTCAACAGGGTGGGTATGTGCCTAGGAGTGCTCTGTGGGTTTTTTCCAAGGACAAGGGTCACTCTCCCTTCCTTGGACAGGCTTTGCTCTGAGGTAGAGGCTGGTTTCAAAAAAATGGAGTCACATCAGTTTCTCAAAATCAGTTAAGCTAGGCACTCAGAGCAGTGTGTGGATCACAGGAAGCAAGGTGAGAATTTTGTAACCATCAGCCCACATGCTTGCCTTACAAAAATTCTGCAAGTGTGAAATGCTGGCACTTGATGCCACCCAGGGCCTGCCAGCTTGTGTTCCCTCAGTGGTGACAAATGGTGACCTAGCCTCAGGTATGTCACCAGTTGTTCTCCAGCTTCCATCCTATACCCCAGATTTATGATGGCAGAGGAGTGGATGATGCTCTCATGGGAAGCTTGGGAGGCCATCTGATCCCCAGCAATCAGGCAGACAGGTTCGTGTTTGCCATTTGTTTTGGTCAACTTTTTCATTGCTGTAACCAAAATACCTGACAAGAACAAGTTTAGGGGAGGAAAAGTTTATTTGAGGCTCATAGTTTCACAGGTCCCAGTCCATAGATGGCCAAATCCATTGTTTCAAGCCCAAGGTGAGGCAGAAGATTATGGTGGAAGAGTGTGCAGAGGAAATCAGCTCAGGACACGGCAATCAGGAAGCAGAGAGAGACTCCAAAGGCATGCCCCCCCAGGGACCTACCTCCTCCAGCCACACCCTACCTGCCTACAGTCACTACTCAGTTAATCCATTCAAGTGGATTAATACAGATTAGATGAAGACACATATGATTCAATCATTTGACCTCTAAACTTTCTTGTCTTGTCATTAACATGAGTCTTTGGGGAACACCTCATATCTAAGCCCCTCAAAGAGGTGACAAGCCCCTCAAAAAGGCAATCTGATGGCAGAGGGGACTCACAGCTGCTTCTGGGCAGGTCACACTGGAGCTGTATGTTGTGTGTGTTTTCATTGTGTAAGTGCTTGGAGCTGTTGTGCCATGACTTTTGGAAGGTGTACTCAAGTTCAATCATGACTAAAGAGTTAATTAATAAACACTGATGGTCTTTAAATTATGTAGCAGCCCCATTTTAAGGAAGTTGGAGAAGAGCAAGTAAGGAGAGGATTCAGTATTCTTCATAAAACTCAAACTTTCATTCTTTGTTTTAATTGCCATTTCCAGGGCACAATCTGAAATAATATGATTGTCCAGCCACCAAAAAAGAGTATTTTTTACGAAGAACTTTGCAACATTTAGAATATATGCACCATCCAATATGGCAGTCACAAGTCACAAGTGGCAATTGGGCTCATAAAGTGAGCTGTATGTCTATACCCTAAATAACTAATGCATAGAATGAAAAAAAACACATAAATATCTCATGAATGATTTTTTAAATAATTGCTAATATTTTGAATATATCAGGCTAAATAAATATAGTATTAAAATTAATTCTACATTTTTAAAAAATGGGCTATTAGCAAATTTACCACTACCTATGTGATTCACATGACGTTTCTATTGGTTGGTGGAGTTTAGACAGAGGATGCTGTCATGGGGTTTGCTTTTCCCAGTGGTGCTACTTGAATCATCACTGATTTCTTCAGCAAGAAGACTTTGCAAAGGAGAAAATGCTGGACCAGGAGATTGCAGATCCAGTTTATCATTTCACCCTGGCCATCAAGTTGATGAAGGGCCTTAGGAAGAATAGTGATAGCAGTCAACACTACTGTCATAGCCTTTAGAGGCCAGGGATTGTTCAAAGCATTTGACACACAAAAACTTCTCACAACAACCCTAAGAGATGGGAATTATTAGCTCCTTTTTCCACCAAGGACACTGGAGTGTGAAGAGGTGAAATACAAGTCAGAGGTCATGATGGCAAAGTGTTGGGGCTAGAGTCCAAATGTCACGTTCCACAACTAAAACACTCAGCGTCACTCCAGGTGAACTGGGCTGTATGAAATCACCACACAAGTGACAGAGATACCTTTTTCTTTGGGTCCTGTGACAGCTCCTCTGACCTTAGGGATCATGGAAAAAAAGAGAGAGAGAGACCATAGACCACATGCTGAATCCTTTTATGGGGAGAAGCCATTCAAATAAGGCAAGGGGTCAGGTTTCATGGGGTTGAGTCTAGCTTTGTGATGTCTGCTGTCAGCAGGTTGACCGACATCTAGGAAGGCCACACCCAAAGGCACAGCAAGAGAAGGGGACACACAAAGGGAGTTTCCATGGAATATTCTATCCCAAACAGGGCAAAGGGGTAGGATTACAAAAGAATAGGTGAGTGTAGCTCAACCCCAGGGGTATGACTACTCAGAAGACTGGCCTTGCTATCCCAGTGGTGGGAAAAGACCAAGTCATGAGTTATGGCACTACCACGCCAGACTACAGTGATCTTTCAGATCCCCGTGGTGCATCAGGACTAGAAGGCGTGGTAACTCAATGTCGCTCCCCACATCCAGATCCAGGCAACCTGGTTCCAGGGTCTGTGCTGCCAATTACTTTGTTGCTTCAAGTTATCCAACCAGCTTGGATTCTGTTTCTCTGTCTATAAAACAGAGTTAATAATATCTCTTCTGTCTACCCATGTGATTATAATGAAGATCAGAAGATGACATGGGTGACCACAAACTGTACAAATAAATGTCAGGGGCAGAAACGTAAGAAAAGAAATTACATTGAAAGAGCTTCCTTCCTGTAAGGGTATTAAAATCCAGACTCAATTCAATACATTATCTTCCCAAATAACCTAAACGGAATTAATTATTTCCTCTATCTGTGCTCCATGGTACTCTGTGATATATCACAGTCCCTCATGCATCTTGTTTTTCATTGCAAGTATATGTCTGTTTTCTTTATTATACCTCAGGTTTTTAAAGGCAGACTACCCTGCTTATAGATCAATGGTTCTCAACTAGAGGTGATTTTTGGCCCCAAGGAACATTTGGCAATGTCTGCAGATATTTTTTTTTTAATTGTGTCAACTTGTGGGGGAAGAGTGAGTGTGCTATTATCATCTAGTGCGTAAAAATCAGGGTTAGTGCTATAGTTCACAGGTCAGGTTTCTATAACAAAAAATTATCTGGTTCAAAATGCTGATTGTGCCAAGGGTTATAAACTTATGACAGATCATTATATGACCCATTGTGTCTCAGACATGTGTTATGATTTGGCTTTGAAATGACCCCTCCCAACAAAGTCTCACATGTAAAAGGCTTTGTCCCCAATGCAACAATGTTCAGAGTTGGGGCTTTAGGGAATCGATCACGAAAGCTCTACCTCATCAATGGATTAATCCATTGATGAATTTCACTCAGCTGAATGGACTATTAGGAGGTGATGGAAACTGTAGGACTGGGATCTAATCAAAGGAAATGGGTCCTTGGGGGTGTGCCCTTAGGTACTATATCTTGTCCCCAACTCTTTCCCCCCCATGACCTTTCCTCTCTCTGCTTCCTGGCCAGCATGAGGCCAGTACCTTGCAAGCCCTTCCACCATGATATACTGTATCACCACAGGCCCAGAAATAATGGAGCCTGTGGACAGTGGACTGAAACTTCTGAAACTGTGAGCCAAAATAAATCTTTCCTCCTTTAAATTGTTTTTACCAGGTATTTTATTACAGTGACAAAAAACGGACTGACAGATGTATGAAACAATAGATGCTGAATAAATGATAAAAGATTGATTAATTGAATGAATAAATAAATTTTAAAATCATCTATCTGCTGTGAACGTAATTTCATTTTTGTTACACTCCACACCCCTGAATTAAATTCTTGCTACATGCCAGGTACACACTGGTGCTTGGAAAAAGGGGTATGAACAGATTTAAAACACATGAAGTTCCTGCTCTCAGGATCCAGTGGTCTCCTAGGAAAGTCAGAGTCATAATGGAGAGACTCAAAATGGCATGACAAATGATAAATGCCATTGTTTACCAGCTCTAGGAAGAAGCACCACTCAAAAACTTTGTTTAAAAAAATAAAATAAAAACAGCTAGCCAATCAATCTGGGAGTACTAACCATTTTTTCCCAAATTTTTTTTTTATTTTGAGAAATTTCAAACATACAGAAAAGATAGAATGACAGTATAATTATTTTTTGCCACTGTGTCTAAAGAACCCAACCAAAACAATTATAGAGGAGGAGAAGTTTATTTGGAGGCTTATGGTTTCAGAGGTCTCTGTCCATGGAAGGGCGGCTCCATTCCCCGGGGCCTTAGGGGAAGCAGAACATCGTGGCAGAAGAGTGTGGCAGGGGGAAGCAACTCACACGATGATTAGAAAGCAGAGCAGACAGAGACTCCACTGGCCAGATTCAAATATATACCCCATAGCCACATCCCCAATGAACCACTTCCTCCAGCGACACTCTACCTGCCTCTAATTACCACTCAGTTAATCCCATCAGGAATTAATAATTAATTAGGTTAAGGCTATAACCCAATCATTTCTCCTCCAAACCTTCTTACATTGTCTCATATGTGAGCTTTCTGTGGCACCTCACATGCAAATCATAACAACAATATATATATGTATATATATATATATATATATATATATATATATATACACACACACACACACACACACACATTAATAACATGAGATCAATAGACAGATGGATAAAGAGATACACACACACATTTTTTTTTCCCTGAACCACTGGGAAATAAGAGGCAGACATCATGAGCTCAGCCAAATGCATCAGTATGCATAGGACAGACCCGCTGATTTAATAAGTCTGGAATGAGGACCTGGCATTTGTCATTTAAAAAATTCTCCATTTGGATTGATAGCCAAAGTTGAGAACCTCTGGGAAACTGGGACTATGGACCAGGCTACTCTTAGGAAAGAGAGACACCTTTCTGGTTGAGTTTTAAAACTCGGGGTCATCCAGGTAAGTATGCCAAGAGGCAATTCCAAGCAAAGGCAGTGATGCGAGCACAGGTTCAGAGGCTAGAAACACCATGGGTGCTTAGTATTCCTTGAAGTGCAAAGGCCCAGGTGGTGAGGTTGGAAAGGAAGAAGAGACCCGGTCACTCATACCCGATCTGGGGGAGGCATGGGGAGCCCCTGCGGAACAAGTTCAGATCTGGTTGCCAGATGGGGAACAAGTTGGAGGAGGAAATGGTGAAGAAGGTAACACAAGTTAGGCTATTTCAGTAGGCCTGGAGAAGGACACGGAATCCTAAAAAGGTGTGTGTTGGGGGCAGGGGGTCATTTCCTGCAGAGGGAGGAGGGAAGGACCTGTGGGGATTTCATCTAGGAAGCAATCAGAATGAACCTGTGGCTGGAGCCTGGTTGCCAGTCCCCTTCTCCCTCCTCTGGGCTGAAGTGGTCTGTCTACAAGCTGACACTGTAGTCTCTAGAGCCAAATACAAACCAAAATTAGAAAAAAGCTGAAATAAAATAAGCTTAAATCAAATCACTCTTGCTTGGTTCTGATCCCCAAAGCTGCTCTTCTGCCCTGTCTCAGTCCTGGAATCCAGATCCTTGGGTGGTGCCTGTCTTTGTGCCTCTGTCTGTGTCTCCACAAGTCTTGCTAGGATTGACACTCTCACTGATCCTCCTTTTATTGAGGTTCCTGAAGGCTTTTTCCTGGACCTCTAAATTTTGGTGATCCTGGGCTTACTTTTCCACATGCCATGCACTGCTTGGCCCCTGGTGCAAGCCAGCCATGCCAGTGGAAAGTGTCAACCTGCTGCAGAGCCTTCTGGAAACCTTTCTCTACTGCCACAATGCACATTCAGCTCCCCTACCTACTCTCAAGCCCCATCCAGCGGCTGGCTCTGCGGCCAGGGCTCTTTCCCTTGTGCTTAATATAACAAGATGTGCACTTTCTCATTTCTGCTTTCCATTTCCTCACCTGTGCACAAGTAAGAGGCTTGCATGAGTGATCCCAAGAGCCTCTTTCAGGTCAAACATTCTTGTGATTCTCAAATCTGATCGATGACAACAGTGAGCAGCAGGACTTATGCAGACATTCCCCACTGTGGCTGTAGCTATTCTAACACAGCCTGGTAGCCACAACGGGCTTGTTTTTAGTCAGTGTAACAACAAAACATGCGTTGGTTGGTTGTCAAATAATCTTCTGCTAAATGCCCCAATTAATGTCATCATATCCCCCAGCATTCTGCCTAATGCTTCACAATATTCTTCTTAAATATATTTAGCCCTTTCATTCTCCTCATTTCCATAAATTGGGACAAAATGCCTCATTCTCCCTCTGATTTCCACAGAGCCTGCAAAAGCAGCTACCTTTTAAGGAGGTCAAAACATTGAGATGCCACTTGAGGACAAATGAGGTCATGCCTGGCCCTTGGACTTGGTTCTTCAAGTTCTGCTCTGTTGGCTGTACACAGAATGAATTTTGGCTCCCAGCTGGCTATGGTGGCCTAGACCCAGGGACACTCTGTTTGTGGGAAGATCATAAGTGCCAGAGCAGACATCTCTGCCAAGTCCCTACAGGTGGAAAGTCCTGAATCCCAGGGATTCCCAAGGTGAAAAGGACTTGAAAGTCACCCAGGGCAGCTCCTCTATATTATAAACAAGAAAAGGAGGAGCAAAAACGTCAAGTGCTTTCTCTGAGGTCACACATTAAACTCATATGTGCTGGTCTATGATGTCTGTCCATTCTGTCTAACCTGAAAATTCTACTTCATGGACTTCATACGAGAGATCTGCTCATATGCAAGCATGATGATACATAAGCAAGGCTATTCATCGTAGCACTGCAGCAAAGCAGAAATTTAAAAACAGCCTCCATGTGCATCAGTAAGGAACCAACTAAGCACAGAATGAGGAAGCTCTCCATGGGCACATAAGGAAGATCCCTGAGATGTGTTGAGTGAAAAATCCCAGGTGCTGACCAGCGTGTGTGGGGTGTTGCTATTTGTATGAGATTGGAGGAGAAGAGTAAAAATGTATGCACATGTGAGTTTATTTTTCTAGGAAGCAGTACTGTGTAGAAGATGAGAGGCAGAATTTTGACTATAAAAATGTTAAACTTTTGGACCTATTTGATTATTTATTCAAAAGTTTAATTAAATGTGTCAGTGATGTGGCAGACTGGAAGCCAAGTATCTTGTCCAAGGTGATGTAAGTGACCAGATGACAGCTGTCTGTAGGCCCCAGACTTCCTCCTTCTTCTTGATAATGTGTGCACAAAACAGTTTCCCATACATTAAAAGCCCACAAAGAGAAAAATGGCCCACCAGAAGACAAGGGGAGGATTTGAAAATGGGGGCAGGGAGAGGATGAGATGAGGGTGGTGGAAGGAGCCAGGAAGAGAAAGAAAGGGAGGCCAAACAGGAAGGAGAGAGGGAGTGGAGGGGAGGCAAAAGCAAGGGTCCTGATGATGAGGTGAATTTGGAGGACTGTCCTTTCACAGGCCAGAGGAGGCTCCAGTTCAGCATGTGCTGTGACCAAGGCTCACTTGCCAGGTGGCAATAGCCAGCGTGTTGGGAAGGGGCTGTTGTTGGAAGTGTGTTGCCTTCTACAGAACGCCATCAGACCATCCAGACTGTGTCCCCCTCCACACATGGCATCTGCCTGCCTCAACTCAGACCCCACAGAACAAGCCCTGTCAGGACAACAGTCCCCACCATGCACCAGGGAGCTGTGCATCAGTCAGCCTTCTGAAGCAGTGACGTCCTCATGTGACATAGCACCTGTTTCTCCACCAAAAGTCTGACGGCTCCTGGAGATGCTGAAGGGGACAGCCCTGGGCTGGTGCCAGGTAGGCTCTGACGAAACCGTTATTACTAAGTCAGCCATTGATGATTTTTCATTTCTAAAAATATGCGCCTTACAGTTAGGGGAATTTCTCTGCCAAAATGCCATTTTAAGTACTTTCCCTCATCAGCTCTGACCTTTTGTTGGGCAGAAGAGAAAGGGCCTGGGGAGTCAACTCCCATGCCATGTCCACTCTCTCCTGAAGAGGCAGGAAGCCACAGGTGCTCACAGCTAAAGCACAGGTCCCAAGGCAACCCAAACTCCACCTACACACCTTCCCTAGGCTTCCTTTTCCTTGCTTGTGAAGTGCAGAAGCAACTTTCCCTCTGAGCCTGTTTGTACAAGCTGCTGTAAGCACAATGAGAAGCTCAGGACTCTCCCCTCCCACAGGCCACCTCCTATTTTGCACCTGGGGAGCAAGGGACCTCTAGGGGCACAGTGGGCGGTCTTGAGATCTACATGGCCTGGCTTCCACAGGCATGGGCACCCTTCTCCCAGCCACCACTGAGTCACAGGCTCTAAGCAGAGGTCTTACGAGAGGCTGCAGAGCTCCTTGCCCTAGAGGGGAAGCAATACCCAAAGGTTTCAATGGCTTCTGACAGTCACTGAATTGTCATCAAAGTATGGTGGGTGAGAGGGGAGAGGAGGCATCAAGAATAGTATTAATCTGGCAGAGGAAATCTCTTCATGCAGTGATTTCTAGGGTGATACAATGAACACATCCTCAGGAGCAGGGCCTTCTTTACTGAAACCAGCCAGGCCCAGAGGAAGTGGTGGTCTCCCAGACACTTCTGCTGTAGGCTCCTGCTGTTCTCAGTGCTGAGAGGAAAAAGGGATGTGTCTCAGCACAGGTATAGGCTTCTTCTAAGAGGCGGACCAAGTGTGTCTGAGATAGGCGAGTTCTCACAGCCATCACCAACAGTGACACCTATGTCTTGGTCAGGTATATTACCTCTGTCACAGCAGGGCAGAAAAAAAAAAAAAAAGGAGGGCCCATCACTGAGCCAAGTCTCACTCCTGTGACTATTATATTTAATTGTGATAATACATTTTTTCCTAATAAAAACTATCCCTGGAATCTCCCATGGTATACAAAGGAGCAAGAAGCATTGGCTGCTAATATAAGGCAGAATAATTGTGAAATGATGAATAGGGTGACCTTTAGTAACTCTCCAAAGTGGCACAGGATGGTCTTAGCTATAAACTAACTCTGTCCACAACATCCCCCATTCTGGGTTTTACTCGATCCTACGACAGAGCCCTTTCTTCGTCATTTTCTAGCTTCAACTGAGTCTCATCTCACTAGGAGTGTAACAGTGGAGAGTAAACTAGCCTTGTTGGATTCTTTGTACTGTGGCCAGATTGGTTCTTAAAAAACAAAACAAAACTGTAAGGATGAGCTTCTCTCTCTCTCCATCAACCACCCATATGATCTAGGCTCAACCCCTTCCCCCAAGAAAATCTTTGAAATTCTTTCTGGTGCAGACCCAGTGCATGGATGTGTCCCACAATGAATGTGTCTTGGGTCATCCTGGTGTTCCACGTGGCATTTGTTTTCCATAGAGCTTGGTGTCCAGTTGATGCCAGGCGTTTTCACATTTCACTCCATCAAAACTGAAGGTTTTCTTCTGAAGACCAGAGGAAACTATGTTCATTAAACTAAGCCTGGGGGATAGACAGACCCTCTCCATGCCAGGGGCCAAGGTGTCCATAGTCATCTTCTCTAAATTCAAACCAAGATCAAAGGCCTTTAGGGGAAGAAGGCCCAGATCTAATTTGGTAAAGAGATAAGATGCCAGCTCATCGGCACAACACCTCTCTGTCCCTTATTTCTCTCTGCAGACATCTGCTACTTTTGGCTTCACAAATGGTATCCATCAGTAATAGCAAGAAAGTTACTCCTGAGGTTCCATGATTGGGCAGACTTGTGTTTATTCATTTAGTTTTTCTTCATTATGAATGGGTTCAATAATAATTAGTGTACTCCATGGAGTGCAGTTGGGCTTCAGAATCTTTAATTATCTATAGTAGAGATATTTTGGTTTCACACCAAAATACTTGAGAAATTGGTGTTTCATTGAAAAAGTGTGCAGTCAGCCTCATAAATAAACACAGTTTCTCACAGATGGTTGGCCACATTTTGGACATTTCCTCTGAGGGGGAGCCTAGGGCAGGAGCTAGGAATGGAGGGTGAGAAATACCTTGCTCCTTCCCTTGTCTCTGTTCACTTCGGTGGCTTGGGCTTAGAACACCACCTCTGAACTGAACTCATGTTCTCCCAGAGCAAGCCAGGAAGTGCCACCAGCTCCATTAAGGAGCTTTGGCCTGGATTTTTGGCCTTCAACACATCAACTCAACAGACTATGCAAATTAGATGGTAATTAATTGCTGGTAACAAGAACATTTCCATTTAAATGCTGCTCTAGCTGTGTGGTGACCAGATTGGTCTCCAGAGAAGCCCTGGCTCCTTATCTCAGTGTTTGTGGATCCTGGACTTGGCTGAAGACTGCAGGGTTCGGTGCCTTTTAACCCTTTCTACTCAGTCCCACCATTCAGCTGACCCAGGATCCGAGAGAGAAGTCTGGGACCTCCTGCCCTGAGCCCCCCTTCCCGAAGTCTGTGTTATGCTCGAATTTGGGACCCCCAAAGACCACCAGAGACCCAAGATCGATGCAAGCAGCAAAGAGGTGTTTATTGCGAGCTAGCTCGGTCCGCCGCGCACACACACAGCAACTGGTGACACTGAGAAGCCCGAACCCAGGGTTTGCAGCATTTTTATACATTCTTTGGAGAGGGCAGGGACTTCACATACATCATAGCCTCTTTTAGCAAATCATCACACACCTCAGGAAAATCAAATAACAACTCTAAAACATGATTAGCACATTCACTGGCGGGAACAAGTTGGGTAGGGGTGATTGGTCAGTACAAAAGGGGTATTCATTTGAACTGATTGGTTTAAGCCAAGAGGGGTGTACGTGCTGAACTACATGGTTTCCCAACTTGTTATCAACCACCATAAACTACTGGGAGGGTCATCTGGCATCCCAGGTATTTCCCTGTCTCATGCTAATTGGTGGCTGCTAGGGGGCTGCTATGGATCCCCACCTAGCCTGACTGAGTCAGGGACACCTGGCGCAGCAGACCTCTCCTGTTATTTGTAGATAAACAACTTAGCAGGGTGGGAATGTGCCTTCGAGTGCTCTGTGGGTTTTTCCAAGGACAAAGGCTATGTCCCTTCCTTGGACAGGCTTTGCTCTGAGATAGAGGCTGGTTTTTCATCTGCATGCCTCCTGTGTTTTCCCCTCACCCAACTCTGTTCATCCTACATGGAGTAGTTGTAAGATAAATCTTCCTAAAGCACAGCTTGCATCATGTCACTTACCTGCCAAAAACCTGTGACCATTTCCAGTTTTCACCACCAAATGATGTCCCCACTCCATAGTAATTAACTAACTTTCATGTGCTAGGAGAGAAATGTCCAGTTTTCTTACAGTAGTGAATCTGAAGGCCTCCCCTCTGACCACAGGTGGGGGGGTCCATTCCTGATAGACCACTCTCCCAACATGTATCCAACACTCGCTGCCCTTTAAGGTGACAGATGGCATCTTTAAGCCAGGGCTTCATTTTACGTGGCAATTACCATTGGCTGGTAGGACAGTGTGATCATCAGTTATGGATTTCTGATCTGGCACAGGTATGGGAAAGGGGATTGAATGATATAACTGCTCTTACTATTTGCCATTCATTTGTTGTAATTTTTTTTTAATTTGTGGGTCGGGGGGAGCACGATCACAAACTATACCGAGCCCTCCTCATCACTGTCTATTAACCTGTGAACTCAAAAAATATTTTAGTTGTTCCCACGTGTAAACAGGACCTGATGACTCAGGAAGAGTGACCCTATGGAGATCTCAGTGAAGGCTGGGGACACCTCTGGGAAGGGTGCTCCAAATGGAGAGTTCAAAGAACCAGAGGTCAAGAAAGAGCAAAGAATCGAAGAGAGGCCGACCCCCTGGCAGCAAGATGACCTCAGGAAAAAAAAATAGAGACAGAGAAAAGAAAGCTGTCCCATGGCTTTAGCACTCCCCATTTAGGAGTGCTAAAATGTCACCTTTCCAGAGTGGCCCTGCCTCAATGAGTTCCTGGCTACCAGAGCAGCTTCTGCCACTCTCCATCCCTTGCTTTGCTTTATTCTTTTTCTGAGTCCCTTTCTCTGTCTGATAATGTACCAAATTTCTATTTGCTTATGTGTTTGCTGTTTGACAACACCACCATCCCCACACACAGGATGTACGGTCCTGCAAGCCGCGCATTTTTTTGTCCACTGTGGCATCCCCAATGCCTAGGACAGCTCCTAGAACATGGGACAGTCACAATAGGTGGTTGTTGTCTAAACAAAGAACTGACTCAACAGATGAGGAAACTAAAGCTCAAAAAACAAGGGAGTGACTTATAGAGGTCAGAGAAGCGGCTTACCATCCCAAGAAGATGTCTACTCCCCACACAGACTGGCCAGCCCCAAATGTCAACAGCAGTGATTTGAGAAACCAGGTTAGAGACAGTGTGGGGAGGATGGGAGTGCAGGAGGGTGAGCAGAGGACAAGTTTGATCTGGACCTTGAAAGACAGAGTCCATTTGCACAGAGAGGGGGTATTAAAAGCCTGGCTGCTCCCTCTACTTCCTGCTGTACCACCTCCATAAGTCAATCCCTCATTTTGGGCCTAGCACCCACCCAACCACAATTGTCCCAGTTGTGCCAACCGAAAACGCCTCCTGGGGACAAAAATGCCCCTGGATGAGAACCGGGAGTCTAGAGAAGGAAGCTCTCTCCACTCCTTCCTGAGAATGTGGACTTGCTGTGTTAAAGACCTTCTTAAGGGCAGGGTTAGGAGTGCTCCCCGCACTGGCCAGCCATCTTTCCTGTCTGATGGTGAGCTCCTGATTTGCCCACATTGGTGATCCTTTGGCTGTACCCTTGTCTCCACACTGTCCTCACACCCACTGTCCCCCTCACCCACCATCCCCCCCACCCACTGTGTTTCTGTCACATACAGGAGCAAGAGGCACCCAGGACATGCACTTGGAACCTTGATGGAGAAATGACCTATTAGCCAACAGTCCAGCGATTCTGTCTGCTGTGAAATTGTGAGGTTATTAAGCCATGACTGACTTGCAAATCACTCAAATAAAGCTCTGATATTAGAGGGAAGGCTTTGGAAACAAAAGGCCAACAACTCTATTATCGCCACAGAACTAACGAAAGCTGACAAAGGAAGGAAGCACCCTGTGAGGACAGAAACCAAGAGACTTGATTGGCAGTTCCGACAATAACCCCTGAGGTGCGCCCTCCAGGTCTCTGGGCTAGGTTATTTAGCTTGTTCATCCAAAGGGGAAAAACAACTTGTTTTTTTGATCGGTTTGCCTTTCTTTCTGATTTAAGATTCAGCACATCACCCAGATTGATGGGTTTCATTGAAATATTTTCCCCCCGATGACCTACAGTTCCATTTTCTAATATGCTGCCACCCACCTACCACTTGGAAGTCAGCAATTGATATTCTGTAATTTTCAGAGCCTCGCTGAAGCTCTCCTGTGCTCTGCAGTAATGCTGCTGCTTTTTGCAGGTATAAACAAAGAGAGAGAGAGATGATTATACTGGTGGGAAACTGAAAGATGATGTAACTGTAAATTGTAAAAGGATTAGGAATCCATGGCTGGATGGAGCAATTACAGGTCAGCAATTTCATGTTAAATTGTCTATTGTAAGGTAGGGCTGGGAGATACTGCAGAGCAAATTTAATTTACCTTGGAAATAATTAGCGAGATGCAAAGGCCTGGAGATGGAAATCTTCTTTAAAACTAATTACTGCTGCTCAAATCTAGCCAGTCTCTTTCAGCAGCAAGGACAGTCTGGAGATAGGGATTTCATCTTTCTGAGTGCTATTGAAAGCATCTGTTGGATTCTGATCTAAAATCAGTTTGAGCTTAGTATCAGGGGCACCCATTTCCTGAATAGTCAGGGGATCAGCTGAACTTCAAAATGCACCTGGAAGAGAAAAATGGGAAGCAATATCCGAACCAAACAATCAGATCAGCTTTAGAGGCCTTCGCCTGGTCTAGTAACCCAGTTAACTGTCAATTCTTGCTGTGAATGAGGAAATAAATGCCTCCTTCACTCACTGCACCCAGCACACCCTCAGTCACTGAAGACATGAAGATCGAATAGAGTGACATACTGCATTCCCAACATGCAACCACAGCACCCTTCCTCGAGAGCATTCCAAGTGCTGAAACAGAACTTGAGAAGTAATTAAAATCATCAGCCATGATTGGCATGAAAACTTGAACCATAAAGAAGCTGAGAGTTTAAATACACCCACCAGAGTGGATCTCATATTCCTCAAGGGAGAGGGGATGAGACAGGGTGGATGACTTCACTGTACTGAGGTGTCCTCCGTCCTTTAGCTCCATTTCCATCACCCACACTACAGATAGAAATGAAGACAGAGTCTGCTAGCTTGCTGCAAGCCTGCACCAGGAACCGTCCTCAGGGAGCCTTGGGAGGGCAAGCCTGCACGAAAACAGGACAGAAGGAACAGTTAAAAGCAACCTCTCATGGCCATTGGGCCCACGAAACCCCCAATGACCAGAGGGACTGTGAGCTTTGGTTTGTGGTCTTTTTGTTTCTGCCTGTTTTATAGCCAAAGTGGTCAACCCCTGGATAGCAATGGGAGCCCCTCTTATTGCTGTTTCCGTGACCACAGCTGGGGATAGAGATGACTCACTCAGGCTGCACTGCAACAGGACAGGAGGCAGGAGGGGAACAGAGACAGATCTTTCAGCAGATTTTTTAAAGAATAAATTAAGGATCACACACACACACACATTCATCCCAAGATGGCATCTTACACCCTCCTGCTGAACGTTAGGGAAAAGCACCTCTTCCCCCAGGGCACACAGCTGGGTGAGCAGATGACAGGAGGAATTTTAGGGTGCGACCACTATACCAGAATGCACATCCTTATCTACGTCTCCATTAGTTGAACTTCAGAAGGAAATAGATGACATATTCAAATTCGGATCATTCGAGGAGAGTTTAATAAAGAGGTGTTCACCAAAGTGTGGGTGGCTTGAGGGTTAGCACGTGCAATTAGGATGAAGCCAGTAGGGCCAGAGGATCACTGGGACCTGGAAAGAGAGGATCAAGCACAGAGTTGCTTTGACAGGAGCTGTGACTGCTGGGAAAAGGCCAGCCAGGGGAGATCCCCTAGGTAGGGTTAGGGTTAGAGGGGAAAATACCCCAACGTCATTCTGCTCCAGCCCTCCCAACTCCTTCTGGGACTCTTTGGCTGAAGTCACCTAGAAAGGCAGGGGTAAAGGGAGGAGGCAGAGAGCAGGAAGTACAGGGTAGAATGTGGATCCGGGGATGCACAAGAAATATCCAGTCCACTGTCCAAGGCAAAGCAGCCCCAATTATGTATTTATCTTTCAAATGTGTTTAGAGCTGCCAGCTAGGTTCTGGCCCATATTCTGGGGACATATTGACATTTCCATTATGGATCCCTAAGCTCAAGAGGGTTTTTTCCAGAAGGGGAAATGGTTGTTTTGCCTGTAAATCAGAGATTTCCTCTTCCAAAGAATGGGTCCAACTACCTTGGGGACTGGGGCTTTTTATTTCCAGCCACATGGCTTCCGCTTCCACTTTAGGTGATCAAAGAGGGCTGATATTATCCTGAGGGCTCCTGACAGCTTGCATTTTGTGAATGTCTGCTTTATTAAAAATTAACTAGAAAGCAGTGATGCAGCAGAGGCAGAACAACCATATTCTATACAATTTGGGGTATGTTTAGAAAAATCATGAAAGGCACATCTGAGAAACAAAGGAAGAAAAGCCAAGTGAGTCTTTTCTCTTCCTTCCACGTAATCCGGTGGTGTGTTTGCTTTCTGTGGACAGTGCTGGTTCAGCAAGGGCTCAAGAATCATTAATGCACCTTTTCACTTCTCACTTACGAATGGAATACGTTAAGAAATTACTCAACCAGCACTCTGTGTGGTTTCTGATTGAAACTTACCTCCCTGTATGGATGAGCAGAATTTGTTTTTTCCTGCCTACAGGGGCTGGTTGATCTTTTCAGCTTCGGAGGATCTGAAATGTGGCCAACACGTTTTCTCTTTTCACATGAACAACCCCATACAGTCTATTTAAAAAGAGTAACCAGCTAGTCAACCTTCCACAGAATTCATTTCTCTCTCTTTTCTGCTCTCCATTCCCCACTCCCACTCTTTACCTTTTGAGCACATTTTAGGTAAAGAAAATATACCAGAAGATGACAGTTATTAGCCCAATTTCTACCACTTAGTTTTCCCCTTTAATATCAATCTTAGAGTCTAGAATTATTAGCCCAAACAAGACAAAGTGAGATGTCTTCTCAGATTAAAAAACAACTAAGAATCGATGAAACTCTGATACTAGTAAGTAAATGGAAAAGAACATAGGACACAGACAATGAGACGATGCATTCAGAAATTGCCTTTACTGAACAAACACAGAGGGAATGTGTAGCCTCAATTTCTCATTCACCAATTCATTCATACATTTGTTAAATATTTATTCAACACTCACTGTATGCCAGGCACTACCCAAGAACCTGGGAACAAGTAGATCCTTGAGGGCTTCCCATTTTAGCAAAAAAGACCTGGAAACAAGATCCCATGCAACAGGATGTCATGTTTAGGGGACGATAAGCAATTCAGAAAAATAAATAAGCAATTAAGAAATCTAGAATGCTGAGGTGAGGAAGGATTGAAGATAGCTAGCTACAGGAAAACTCAGTAGTCATAGGAAAGATGACAATTTAAATAGGTACCATTTTCAATGAGGACTTTAGCAAATGTTTTTAATGATAATGGTTGATGTTGTAATGTAATAATAACTTAGACTCACCCTATGACAATTCAAGTAGCAATAACCATGGCTCTCTGATTTCATAGAGTTCCAAGTAAGAGTATAATCTCCTGGAAAAGCCTTTTGCCCACAAGATACTTATATATCCCACAATGTTGCTATGTATCATAGCAAAACATTGGAATCCTATTAAATATCCAACAATCACAGAAAGATTTGGCACATTATAGTATGTCTATTTGCCTGAATATTCTGCATCTATTAGAAATGTTCATGATGTAGTAATTGAAAAAAAATATGTACACACTAAATAACAGTTATTTTTAAATCTCCACATGGGGGGATCCTAAGAGGAATAACGGTAAAATGTTAACAGTGATCATGTACCATGGCTGTGTGTGTATGTGGGATGTGTTAGAGATTTAGCCCAGGGGTGCTTTACCACGGAGCTATACCCCCCCTTTTCACCCCCACCCTTTCGTTTTGGGACAGGTTCTTGCTAAGTTGCTTAAGGTCACACTAAGATGCTGAGGCTGGCTTCAAACTCGTGATCCACCTACCTTGGCCTCCTGAGTCACTGGGATTACAAGCATGTGCTACCATGTCTAGCTCATGGAATTTTTTCTTTTCCTATGTTTCCCATAATTTTTAATATGATTTCTTTTTTGGAAAAAGTGCTTTTATTAGCGCATTATAGTTACACATAATAATGGAGTTCATTTTGACATGATCACACAGACATGGAATATAGTTGGCTCCATGTCAGATCCCAGTATTTCCTCTTCTCCCCACCTGCATTCTCCTTGCTCTACTATGATTACGTTTTTTAGAATAAAAAGTGAAACTTGTATGAAATGAAAACTTAAAGAAAATAAAACCCTACCCAGGTCACATTAGCAGCCATTTTCCATTGGTTTGAATTCAAACATGGGGAAAATCAGTGTTGTGCGCTGTGAGGCCTGGGTAGCAGGCCCATCTCTCTAATTGTGGTATAATTTTGGCCACGTTTCTTATCTCACTTCATCTTCAGAAAGGAAAAGAGATGCACTGAATTCTCTGTAAAGCTCCTTCTGGACCAAAAATCTCTGAATCTTGAAGAAGAGCATGTTCCTCTATTCACTGAAATCATAAACAGACTTCCAGACACCTCACATAAATCAGGTGCAAAATGTCAGACAAGAAGAGACATACTCAGAAAATAATGTGTTTCTCTCATCAGACATTTCTCAGAAAAGATTAAACAGGGCCCTTTCCCACTGAATTCATAACATCTTCCGGTTCTTGTTTTTCAAATCAGCCTTTATGGAAGAGCAAGCTTTATCAATTATTAAACACGGATTCCAGCCTATTGATATTCAGCCAGTAGAGGCAGTGCCTTAAATGGAATTTGAATCTCTTAAGACAATATAAAACCTTTTTATTTAATTTATAGACCTTCCTACCTTTTATATAGTCATTCACAATAGAGCACACCCTGAGCCTGTCTACCGAGATGCAGAAGTTCAAACTAAAGGTAATTCTGGACAATAATCTACCTGATTCCTTCAGCCTGGGGGGAAAAGCTGAATTGTGGGAATATTTCTTGGCAGATCCATGCTTTAGGACTTAGAAATATTCTCAATCTCTTTTTCCAACTCAGTCGATTTTAAACATGGAGCTGATCATTTCGTAGGGCCCAAAGGAAATGTTTCAGTGCTTGGATTGAGTGATGCTTTGATGAGCCTGCCTTGATCAAAGAAGTAGACCAGCGGTGAAATGAAACCTAAAATACCTTTCATTGCAGGGGGTGGCTGTGGGTGAGTCAATCCCCTCATTTGCAAAACAGGAAACTTGGGCCTCACTCTTTCAAAGGTCCCTCCCAGATTTTTACAGTTTCACTGTAGAGCATCTACAGCTGCCAAGCGCTGCCTCACATGCCAGTGGAAGATGGAGAGTCTGGCATTTGCAGGGTGCTGGCTCTCAGAGAAGACTCAGTTACTTAAACCCATGACAACAGACACAAGTGGCAAAATCCTCTGACAGCTGGGCAGGGCTCCAATGTAGCACTACTTAAGGTGACAGCCTATACAGTCACTGAGCTTGAGAAACCCACCCACACTTTCCCTCCCTTCTCCCTGCGGGTCGATTACTAGGGCTCAGGATAGAAAGACTAGGAGACAGAGGCAGGAGAAACTAAAAGATCCAGTAGAAAATTCTCTTCTCTGGATCATTTCCCTGACCACTAAGAGGTCAGCAATAGTAAAAACATACGACAAACCCTCAGATATTCCCACCAGCTGGAGATGGACTTTAGGTCATGACTGAGCACCTTGGGGAATTTACAGGTTCATCTGGTGGGCCCCATTGTCTTCCCCAGCTATACATTCTGAGAATCTCCTCCAGGCCAGAGGCTTCCGATATCACCAGAATGAAGTATCTAACTGACAGGTCCATCTGGATGCCTCACAAAGCATCTTCAATTTAAATATCCAGAAAATACCTCTGGGTTTTTTCGCCTCCCATTTCTAAATTTGGCACCCCCCAACCCATCCAAACACAGGAGGCATGATTGCCATGTTCCTTCCCCTCATCCTTCACAGTAATTTCAGCTGGCCGCGCTCTCTTCCACTGAGACACCCTTGCTGTCCCCTCTCCCGTGCCAACACTCAGCTTCCCGCAACTGTCCCCTCTCATGGGTGACACCAGCAACCTCCTCTTCTCTCTTGACTTCCACTCTTACCTTCCTCCAATCTATTTTCCACATGGCTGTCAATGCCATTGACTAATGCCATTCATCTGCTTAAGACTTTTACCTGGCTCTATATTGCATTTTGTACCTAAAACCTGTAATTTAAAGAATTATTGTTAATTTGACTCCTATTCTATACTTTTTCTAGATTATAAACTCCAAGGGAGCAGAAGTCCTGGGCATATTCTTTCCTATATCTTTCACATTCAGAACATAATAGGTGCTCAATAAATATTTGTTAATTAAACTAATTCATTGAAGAAGGCTATGCTATTACTATTTTGTAGTCAGATCTTAGTAAATCAGTCTGATTAACCTAATCAGATTCTGACATACTATTTTGCTCCCTCCACCTCTGTTCAAATAGACTTTCAGCGACAGGGAAGGGAAAAAGAATCTGCAAACTTATTTCCTGAAGGCAACTGTTAAAGAGGTAGAAAGTTCTGCTCCTTTCTCAGGAGGGTATCTAAACAGTTTTTTTTTTTTCTGTAGCATCTCCTCTAGGAAGTTTTGATTTCACAGTATGAGGAATATTAATTATAATCATTTATGTGAGCTGCTTCCCATTTTATGGTCAATTACCTTGTAGCTCAGTAACATTTATGTATGTCATTAAATATGTGTCATTGATTTTCTTGTAAGTTTTTTCAAACTGTATCTCAGTACAGTTTCTCTTTTGTAAAACCAGAGGAGCTGGGTTTGGTGCTGTGTGCCTGTAATCCCAGCAACTCAGAAGGCTTAGGCAGGAGTATCACAAGTTCAAAACCAGCCTCAGCAATTTAACAAGACCCTAAGCAACTTAGCAAGACTCTCTCTCTCTCTCTCTCTCTCTCTCTCTCTCTCTCTCTATATATATATATATATATATATATATATATATACATACACACACACACACACACACAAACACACACACACACACACATATGGCTGGAGATGTGGCTCCATGGTAAAGCACCCCTGGTTTCAATTCCCAGTACCGCCCCCCCAAAAAAAAAAACAAATAAAAATAAAATTAGAGGAAACAATCTATCAACTAGATGGATTACTGTGCAAACAAAGTTATTATTATGTAAACACAGTAACAAAAAACAATGTCTGTGATTCACTTTATTTTTTATATTGTATTCTCTTTTTAAAAATTTTTAAAATTTGTTTTAATTAGTTATACATGACAGTAGAATGCATTTATGCACTTTGATATATCATACATAGATGGGAATATAATTTCATTTTTCTGAGTATACATGTTACAGAATCATATTGGACATGTAGTCACATATATACATACAGTAATAATGTCTGTTTCATTCTACTATCTTTCCTATCCCCACATCCCCTCCTCTCCCCTCCCATCACTTCCCTTTGCCTAACTAAGGTAACACTATTCTTCCCTAGTGCCCCCCGCCTGATTGTGAATTACTATCTGCATATTAGAGACAACATTTGGTTTTGTGGGATTGGCTTATTTCACTTAGCATGATATTCTCCAACTCCAACCATTTACTGGCAAATGCCATACTTTTATTCTTCTTTAAAGCTGAGTAATATTCCATTGAGTATATATACCACATTTTCTTTATCCATTCATCTCTTGAGGGACACCTAGGTTGGTGTTCCTAGTCTAGCTATTATGATATGATTCACTTTTAAAAAAAGCAAAATACATAATTTCTCTGATTTGTAATTAAAACTATTCAAGTATGTGTACAAGTGAGCAATTCTTAATAGGGAATAAGAAAAAACATCTTGACTCTCTAGTATGTTAGATTTATGTCTGATTCTTTCAAAAATGGCTTTCATTTTTCTGGCTACAATATTAATTGTACAATAAGCTCAGAGGGAATGAAGGCTGTCAACATGACTGCTTGTGTCCCCCGAAGCTGGGAAAGTCTCATGTGAAGTTCCTGCTTGTTTGGACTGTCTAGAAACTATGCCCTTTTGCTTCCTGACTCTAGTTTTATCACCTGATTAAATATGTCACTCAAAACATTTCTATCAGGAAATAGCCACACACACACACACACACACACACACACACACACACACAAAGAGCAGCCTCTTTAAAATTTATATTTTTTGTTTGTTCTCCATGTGGGTATCTGTGTGAACATGTACACATCAGGGTAGAGGAAGCAGGGAAGACAGTGTCCTTAAAGACAATTCCCAAGAAATATCATGAAGTTAAATTTCTTTTAAAAATAAAAATATGTCACATTTTCTTTATCCATTAATTCATTCAGAGGACATCTAGGTTGGTTCCATACTTTAGCTATTGTGAATTGAGCTATTATATACATTGATGTGGCTGTGTCACTGTAATATGCTGATTTTAGGTCCTTTGGGAATAGTCAGCCTTAAAGAAGAATGAAATGATGGTATTTGCTGGTGAATAAATGCAGCTGGAGAATATCATGCTAAGCGAAATAAGCCAGTCCCACAAAACCAAAGGCCGAATGTTTTCTCTGATATGCAGATGCTAATTCACAAAAAGGGGCAGGGGGAAGCTAGGGAAGAATAGAGGTACTTTGTATTAGATGGAGGGGAGAGGGTATGGGGGTAGGAAAGATAGTAGAATGTATTGGACATTATTACCCTATGTGCCTATATGACCACACAACCAGTGTGATTCTACATCATGCACAACCAAGAGAATGAAAAGTTATACTCCATTTATGTATGATGTGTCAATCAAAGTGTATTCTACTGTCATATATAACTAATTAAAACAAATAAAAATAAGTAAATAAAAATGTGCATGTTATGCTACCTTTTTAAAAAAACAAAATAAAACAAGGAAATCAGAGGTGATATATATTTATATCTACATAAAGATTCACATAAGACATAGATGTGCATGAATATATGTAATGTATTTATATGCCTATACTGTACACATGTACACACACACACACACACACACACACACATACACGCACACACATTTGTTTTTAAGCAAAGATGTGTCTGGGAAGAGAGACTCTACACTGGTAATAATGGTTGCCTCTAGGAAAGAAAGCTAAGGGAATAGGGAACTGAGGGCTGAGGCTCACTCTTCACTCTATAATCTTTCATACTGTTTAAAATATTTAACATGGGCATGTTTTATCTATCCAAACAAGAGATTAAATCATTGTTAGCAGAGACAGAGAGCTAGTTGCCAAGAAACCAAAATAAATGCCCAGTGAAGTGAATTACATTAAATGTGTTTCATGAATAGATTTTTTTTTAACATATATAAAGGTTAAAAAAAGTTAAACAAATGCAACTGATGTTAAGTGCATTCTGAATTGTGTGCTGAATATTTCATGAGGCACAATGGGGCACGGAATCAAAGAAGCATAAGATGCTATCATCTGTATTAGTTTGCTATAGCTGCTCTAACAAAAATATCAAAGCCTGTGTGGGTACACAGTGGAAGTTTATTTCCTCACCTTTCTGGGGGCTAGAAGTCCAGGTTCAAGGTGTTGGCAGGTTTGGCTGCTCCTGAGACCACCCTCCTGGGCTTGAAGACGACCACCTTCTCACTGTGTCCTCACCTGGTCTATCCTTTCTACATGTATGCCCCTGGTGTCTCTCTGTGTCTGAATCACCTCTTCTTATAAAGACACCAGGAAGACTGAATTAGTGCTCACCTGAATGGACTGATTTTAACTCATTTTCCTCTTTAAAGGCTTTATCTCCAAATTTAGTCTGAAGTACAAGAGGTTAATTTTAAAGGAACACAATTCATTCTATAACATTATTCTTGTGGAATTTTCAATTTAATCAGTGAACTAAAACCATATATCATTTTTTTTAAATTGGTTCTTTTCAGTTATATGTAACAGTAGGGTCCATTTTTACCTAATTGTAAAACAGGGAATATAATTTGTTCTAATTCAGTCTCCAATACTTCCCCTCTTCCTCCCCTTCTCCCTCCCCCTCTTCACTTCCCTCTACTCTCTCTTCTCTCTCTCTCTCTCTCTCTCTCTCTCTCTATATATATATATATATATATATATATATATATATATATTTTTTTTTTTTTTTTTAATTAATGTCTTGTGGGTGTACATGATGGTGAGATTCACTTGGTCTATTCATATGTGTACGTAGGAAAGTTAGGTCAGGTTCATCCCACTGTCTTTCCCTATCCCATTTCTCTTCCTTTCCCTTCATTCTCCTTTATGTGGGGAGCCATTCCAAATGCAAACACCTTAAGTCCTGATGCACCATGGGATCTGAAATATCACTGTAGTCTGGCGCAGTAGTGCCATGACTCATGACTCGGGCTTTTCTCACTTGGATAATAAGGTGTGGCCCTGGGAGTGGCCCTGGGGCAGGGGACACCCAGAGGGGTTGAGCAACACTCATCTGTTCCCTTGTAATCCTGCCTCTCGATTCATTCTTCCCAATAAAACGGTTCAGCCCATGCTCCTCTCTCTCTTTCCATGGACCCCTAAGGTTGGAGGAGCCATCACAGGACTCAAAGAAAAAGGTATTTGTCTGTTTCTGTGTGTTTTTTTTTTCCGTGCAGTCCAGTTCACCTGGAGTGACCTTGAGTGTTTATTTGTGGAATGCGACACCTTTGTCTATCCCACTGATCTTTCTTCTACTTTTTATCCCAGTGCCTTATTTGGGATTAGCATCCACATGTCAGAGAAAACATTGAATCTTCGACTTTTGGGGACTGGCTTATTTCACTTAGCATGAAAGTCTCCAGTTCCATCCATTTATCAGCAAATGCTATAATGCCATTATTTTTATGACATTATATATATATATATATATATATATATATACACACACACACACAGAGATATATATAGAGAGGTAGATAGATATCATTTTCTTCATCCCTTAATCTGTAAAACCATATATTCTTGAGGAAAAAACAAACAACATTGAAGACAACAAATAAATGTAGAGGTGAATAATAATATAGAAACTAATAAACTCAGACTTTTGGGGCATTGTCAATTTTCTAGGCCCAATCTCTTTTTAAAAATGCAAAAAATAACAAAACAAAACCATAGTCTGGGGCTATAGCGCAGTTAGTAGAGTGCCTGCCTTGCATGCACTAGGCCCTGGGTTCAATTCCCAGCACCACAAAAATAAATAAATAAATACAAAAAAACAGGAACATATGAGGACAAAAGCATACTCACTGTGAATGGGGCAGGAATCTAACCGCTTTTGTTTTGGGAAAACATTACTTCACCAAATTGTAATGTGGTAGAAACAATACCATTGATTTAACCAATTTGGTGGAAAATATTATCCTTAATGGTGTTTGAAATTATCTAGGATAGAGAAAATTAGGTTGATGGAATGTTTTATTGTTGCTAATTTTTAAATAACAAGAACAGGTGAGACTTCCATACTTAAAAATACAAACATTTCTCCATCCAGGAAAAGGCAGTATAAATCATCCCTATTAATCCATTCATGCAGAAAATAATGAATTGAGAGTCCCTGTGGTATGCTTCAGCCATTTGGAGGCTTGAGTTAGATCAGAATAGGGACCACCGTGTCTGTCTGCTAAGCACTCATCCTGTCTCCTGGTTTATCACACTGGCCTTCCTTCCTTGCTTGCTCTCTCCCAATTTTTCCTCCTCTTCTTTTTTTTTTTCTTTCTGATTTTTGCCCCATTTTGTGAACCATATTTATAAGTCGAAGAATATGTGATGCACAACCACACCAAAGTGACTTTGTCCCTAACTTCCCAGATCCACAAAATGTAATGGTGAAACCATTCTGTGACTTACAATATACAAGGCTCTGTTCAACCCATTGTGAGAAATTCTGGGAGTATGATTGGCAATACATGTAAATGCATATTTGGAGCAGTGAAGCCCTCTTCACTACATTGGAGAACTAAAACAAAACAAAACAAACAAACAAAACGGTCAATTGAAGCTAGTCAATTGATTGAGTCTATTGTAACCACGAGGTATCGTGCTAGAATGAAGAAGACGCTTTTGTTCCCTCAGATGGTGAAAGGAGGAGCTGTGTGATGAAGAAATATTCACCAGGAAATATATCAAGGTGCAAATAATGCATACCACATGTTTTAGTCAGTTTTTCATTGCTATGACTAAAATACATGAAAAGAGCAATTTAGAGAAGGAGAGTTTATTGTGGCTCACAGTTGTAGAATTTCAGTCCACAGTCAGCCTACTCCATAGCTCTGGGCCCAAGGTGAGGCAGAACATCATGGCAGAAGAGTATGGTGGAGGAAGACCTCTCAGAACATAGCAACCAGGAAGCAGAGAGAGCTTTGCTTATTAGGGACAAGATATTTATTTACTCCAAAGGCACCCCTCCAGAGACCTACCTCCTCCTACCTCCTTCAGTCATACCCTCCTTGCCTACAGTTATTACCCAGTTAATCCATTTCAGTGGATTAATCCACTATTAGGTTACAGTTCTCATGATTTAATCATTTTGCCTTTGAAAATTCTTACATTGTCTCACACATTAGCTTTTGGGGGCACCTCATATCTAAACCATAACACCACAGAACAAAGGGAATTTTGATATCCTTTTTGTGTTATCATTCATTGTGAATCATTAAAAGTGTTAACCCTTAGGTTTCCCACTTATGAAGTGCCTATTTTGTAAACTTATCCAAAGGGTACATCCTAAAATAGAACAAGATGGTGCTCTGAATTTTAGGAACATAAGAAAAGAGCCAAGAAACTCAAGGGCCAATCACTTGGGGGAAAAGATACAGTGGTTCAAAAACAGTTTAAAAGCAAAGAAATGATGGACCTAACCCAGAGACCTGTAGGTTTCTCTCAGGTCCCACACAGATACTTCCCCTGAAAATGAAAGCCACAGTCATGTCACAACAGCAGAATCCTCTGGACCATTCTCTGCCCCCAAGCAGCTATGGCAGCTGCCTGACTGGGCCCTACAGTATATGCCAGGGAAGTGATTTTTCATAACAATTGATCAGGTCATTGACCCAGGATGGGTGTTCCCCTGCAACACATAATCCTGGGGGAAAATTCAAGCAAAGAATGAGAGTATTAATTCTATAGCCTTAGTTTAAATCCAAAGAAGAAAAATGCCAAAGGTGTTTTTTTTTTCTTTTTTTCTTTTTTTAACAACAACCAAAACAAGCAACATCAGATCACTTTTTTTTCATCAGATCACTTTTAATCTCCTTGTAAAGGTGGTTTGTTTGTTTCCAAACAAATTTGCATTGGTTGGTTGGTTGGTTTTCCAAACAAATTTCCATTGGCCCTTGATGAAAACACTAGTTTTCATCAAGACATCTCTTTTGAATGAGGAACTCTTGAAACATTTCCCTTCTTACAAAGAAGGGTTCACTTCTAACGTGGGATGAGGGACTCCCCAGTTATTTCAGGGTGGGGAGAACACTGGGAAAGAAAGGAAGGCTGGCCCATTACTCAGTCTACATGCCTATCTACCAGATGGCACCAGTTCCCCTGAAACTGCTCCAGGAGAGCATAGGGAAACCACTTGGAACTCATTACTGTCATCATTGTGTTCCTTTCTCCCCACTTCAGTGCTTCCAAGAGAGGAGGGCCAACATTAATACTGGGGAGTTAGATCTGCTGTGCCATTGGCATTGCATTCACCCCTAGGCAGGGCTCCTCTGGGGCTGGCTATGCTCTCCAGAAACTTTGCAGGCTTTTATTAGGCATATGTAAAAGAAAGGAGAAGGAGTCATTGTGTACTGCATAGACATGGCTGTTAAGCCTCTGTATCCTTTCTGCTGACAAGTAATGTGTTGTGCGGGAGAAGTCATGGGCTTTGGAGTCAGAATCCTCTCTCTGCCACTGTGTTAATCAGCTTGGGCTAAGGTGTGCTGTAGTAACAAACAATCCCGAGTCTCATTAGCTTGAAGTAAGAAAGTTTATTTCTCAACCAGGACACATATTAATCATAGGCCAGCTGAAGCTCTGTTCTATGAAGTCTTCATCTCAGACCCAGGCTAAAGCAGCAGCCTCTATCTGGAAAACTGATCTTGAAGAGGAAGGAAAAGAGACAGTGGAACTTTATGTTGGTTTTTCACATTTCTGTTCACAGTACTCCATATTTTATTGTAAAAAAAAAAAAAAAGTCACATGGCCAAGCCTAACACCAACAGAGCAGGGACCTTTAATCTATCTCTAGAGAGGGACGGTAAATACATTGAACAATACTACAACTTGCCACAGCCTCTTACTAGCTCTGTGTCCTTTGGCAAATTACTGTGAGGTGAGAATGATGAGGCAGACCTGATATAATAGGATAATTAAATAAATTGTGAATTGAAAATTGAGAATATAGTAGGAACTAAACAAGTCAGTTTCCTCCCACATTTTATACTCTATAGACTTTCCTCCCATATTTTATTTTCTAGACTTGTCAAAGAAATTCTCATCCCTTTCGAACTAGTTATTCTGATACTCCAAAATGCAAATGTGACAAAGTTAATTACTTCTGATGGGTAATATTTACATTTTAATAATGTCTTACACACTGTTTTAACCAAAAGTCTTAACTCCAATAGTGGGAATTTCAGTTACTGAAAAGTGCTGATGTAATTGACTGTTTGCTTCCCTGGACCATGAACCTCTAAGCTTCTGGTTTGGACCACATAAACTTGACCTGTGGCTTAGCCCTGTGTCAGGCTCTGGGGCTATTCCTCTGTCACGGGAGAGGGTTACATAATTCCAGAACAGACACTTGGTGGCTCAGTACCAATACAACCCTGAAGATAAGTTGCAATGCCTGAGTCCCTTCTGAGTTCTCCACCTGCATCCCTGACTTCTAAAGCCTGCTTTTCTGCCACACTGACTCCCATCCCCTAGAAACCAGAGTGCCCATGCTGACCCCCAACCTGGGACTTCTTATTTTCCAGTCTTCTTATATAAACTAAACATTGCCACCATTCTCCCACATTCACCCTTTGCCTCCCATAGGAGGCATTTACCCGTTGTTGGCTCAACTGGATCCCTACCTGTGACTAGCTGATCATAAGTGCCATGCCCCCACTGATGATTTGGTCCCAGTTAACCACATTCTGATGGTCCCACCAACTTCACTCCAACTCAGCAGCTGGAAGAGGAGGAGGCATTTTGTAGAGTCAGGTCATCACTGGTGCCAAAATCAGGTCTGGCTCATAATCCTTAAGTAGCTCTTCCATGATGCCATCCTAAGACATTGACTTCAGTCATTGGGATCACCATATCTGACCCTCCATAAGTCTTAATGCTATCACAACAGTGACAGGGAACAGAGACCACAATAAATGAAAACAGAGAGTCCATGTCTGTGGTTACCCATCTGGGGTATTGGAATCCCTCAAGGATTTGTGATGATGGTAATGAAGGTCCAGGAATATGTTTTCATAATTTCAAAAATTTCTGTCACAGATACTGAATGGAACATTTTTTGTTGCCCTGAAATTGGTAAGTAGGTATCTTTTCTTCCTTCCTTCCTTCCTTCCTTCCTTCCTTCCTTCCTTCCTTCCTTCCTTCCTTTTTTTCTTCCTTTCTTTCTTTCAGTTTGGCAAGGCAAAGTTCACTTCTGCAGAAAGGTGTGCTACTGAGCAGTCTGGAAAGCAAGCACCAGTATCTGTGATTGGACCATCTGTGATTGGACCACACACTGTCCCCAGGGTGAAATAGGAGCCAACAAAATATTCCCTACCATTCGCCACCATCACTCCAGCCCATTCTCCAGTTTACACAGGACTAGAGCCCTTGTGGGCAGTTCAGTGTTCATTCTGAGAGGCTTTTTCTCCCCTTCCCTGGGGAAGGGACACTCTTCCCATGCATGTTAGTGTAACATTAGCCACTGTAACCAGTGAACCCCAAACTCAACAATGGCTCAAAAACAATACGTTATTTCTCATGTAACAGTTCAAAGCAGATGGTCTTATTCTGCTAAGAGCTTTCCTCTGTAAGTGACTCAGGTATTCTGGCTTTTTCCATCTTGTGGTTTAGCCATTATTCCCTGGGTCCTCATCATCATCATCTGCAACCAGCACTTAGAAGTGGAGGAAGTGCTTGGAGGGGGGCACATGTGCTTCTTAAATGCTTTGACCTAGTGGTGTCAATGTCACTTTTGCTCACAGCCCATTGAAAACCAGTCACAAGGGAATACCACAACAAGGCAAAGGGCATAGGAATTTTAGTCCATGGTTCAGAAGTCCTTTCCCAGTGATGTTTTCCTAGGTGGAAGGGGAACATCTATTATATGGATCTAGCTTTGACATGACTGCAGCTTATAACTACCATGATTGTCCCAGAGTAAACTTTGTTGGTTTTGTTGGCATTACCAGCAAACTATAAACAGACAAAACCATTAGAGTGGTATGTGGAACTTTACAACCAGACCCTGGCACCAGAAATGTGCCTGACTGACCCTTAAGATATTAGCTTAAGGTAAACCAGGTGCATTCTGGCTTGGAAAATGTCACTTTGGTCTTAATCAATGTATATGCCCCTCCTTCTGATACAAATTGCCAGGATCTCCTTGATCTTGCTATTGCCCAGGATCAGGCTTCTTTTAGTAAGTCCACCAATAAATTGCACTTTGTGTAATCCTAGATCTATATGCCTCTCTTTCTTTGGTCTCACAACAGCTTGAGATTGTTTTTTGTTTGCATGCTTGCTTGTTTTTCAATACCGGGGATTGGACTCAGCCTAGCACATGCTAGGCAAATGCTCTACCATTCAGCTATAATCCCAGCCCAAGGCTGGTTTTTATTCACAAAAATGGGCTATTTCTAAACATCTATATCACCTAGTACCAAATGATGGAAAGAAGGCTCCAAGGGAATCATTTGTAGAGATTGGAGGCACTCACAAGCAGCAGAGGCTGTCATCTTGCCCTCTGGACAGATATCAGCTGAGCTACACAATCTGTCTTCCTTTGATAATGCCTCCCAGAGAGGGTAGAGAATTCTATGGTGCAGAATGCTGAGGACATATTAACATAAGTTCACTGATAGGTAAGAGATGCTCCTGAATCTAGAGGCTAGCACTTGCTTTTTTTGTCTTGAGATTTCTGAAGAGTTAGCAGAATGAGAAGCAACTGTAATATATTATGCCATGTGAAAATATGATGGTTGGGACAGCTTCATCCCAGTCCCTCATGACTGTCAAAGGGCATGGAATGCAACTCATTCATCTCGATGGTATCATGCCAAGAAGCATGAAAGTTGTGCAGAAGGGAAGAGAGATAAGGTTGCCAGGGCAGCAACAAGCTAGGTGAGGAGGTACTCTATTGGAAGAGGAGGATGAGGACTTGGACCACCAGTCATGTCAAAAAAAAAAAAGAAGAAGAAGAAGAAGCCCAAATGTCTCTGAGTGGTCCTCAGTACCCAGTTTTGTACTGGGGACCACTCAGAGACATTTGGGCTTTTTTACCAGTTTGGGGTAAAAAATCAGAAAATTTGACACTGCCCTCAAAGAAACCTAAAATACTGTCTACGCAAAACCACTCCATTAGCAGAGGCCACCAACATCAACCAGAACTAAATCAAAACAGCTTGGGCTGAGTGTGAAGTCACACACCTATAATCCCATGAGGCTGAGGCAGAAGAATTGCAAGTCTGAGGCCAGCCTCAGCAACTTAGTGAGGCCCTAAGCAACTTAGTGAGACTCTGTCTCAAAATAAGAAAGTAAAAGGGCTGAGGATATGGATCAGTGGTTCAATCTCTCGTACCCAAAACAAAAACAAAACAAAAAAACAATGCTTGGCCAGGTACATCGCCCAACCGCACATAGTGGCCAGCTATGTAAAGTGGTCTCTGTCTGAACTGTCTCTCCTTCCTGCCCCCTATCACCATAAAGGATGGAAACCTTGGAGAGGAGGAGAGGGCAGGGTGTGTGCGTCCCTCATCTTGGCTTCAAATCCCTGGGTCACTCCCCATGCCTGTGCTGCAGGGAAGGGATGGGATGAACTTTAATAGATTTTGAAAGTGAACTGAGTCTTAATTAGCAAAAGTGAAAAGAAAGTTATGGAATCAGCTGAATATGCTGTTAGGAAACAGGAAATGGAAGACTCATCAGAACACAGATTAAGACAGTAATTGGGGAAATAAGACTGTCCTACTCCATTGAGTATGATGCACTGTTAAGCCTATTTCTGAGTCATTACCTGTGCGTATTTGACTGATTAAGACTAACTTTCTAATTTTAGGGGTGGAGTTAAAAGCTGACTCTTTTTCCTTTAAAGAGTGTGCATCAATTCCGGGAATATGGCCTAGTAAGCCCAGGTAAAAACCTAACTTTTAATTCTGCCTTTCAATCTCCCTTGTCCCAAAAGGGTCCCAAGAGCAGATTGCTCTTCCAGTCAGAAGAATAATAAAGTCTTTCTCACTCCCAGATGGTATTGAGAGGTTCCAACCATCTTTGATTTCCTAATGCTATTGTTGGCCTCCTCCCTCAAGGAGGACAGCACAGAAGGGATCTCTAGCCTCTGTGTGCGGGTGTGTCCATCCCCTCAGGCTGTCCTGGAGAGCCTGGTAACAACTCTGAAACTTTTCAAGAGGCATGAGGCCACTTCAATGCAGTGTGTCTGGCATTCTTCTGCAACACTATTGGGTCACATCAGTGAACGAAAAGAAAAATCTCACTCGCTTGTAGTGAGGGAGAGAAACATAAAACAATAAAATATAACTGATGTGCTTTAAATAAAGTTATCCTGGGGAAGAGCATTCCAGACAGAGACTCTGAGGTAGGAGTTTGTCTGGTTTTGTTTTGTTTTGTTTGAGGAACAATGAGGAGACCAGTGTGTCAGGGGCAGACAGTGAATAGGGGGGTACTTCTTAGATGTGGTCAGACAGTGGGGCCATCTTAAGGACTCTGGTTTGTATTCTGAGACTTGGAGCCATTGGAGGGCTTTGAGCAGAGATGGAATATGATCTGAGTTACATTTAAAAGGAATATTCTGGCTATTTGAAGGACTTAAAGTTATACTCTAGGGAGGGTAGGGTGGATGTGGAAAAAACTTTAGGAGGTTATGGCAATAATTAGTTAAGAGATTATGGATACTGACTGAAATAGTGAGAAATTGCCAGGTATGTTTTTATTTCTCCTCCTCCTCCTCCTCCTCCTCCTCCTCCTCCTCCTCCTCCTCCTCCTTCCCCTTTCTCTTCCTTCTCCTCCTCTTCCACTTCATCTCCTTCTCCTTTTTTTGTTTTGTTTTGTTTTTCCTGACATAGGGTCTCACCATGTTGCCTATGCTATTCTCAAACTCATAGAGTCAAGCATTCTTCCAACCTTAGCTTCCCTAGATTAGTTGGGACTATAGGCATGTACCCCAACTCCTGGCAAATTCACATATTTTTAAATGCAGGGCCATCATGATTTTCTAACGAAGATGCTGGATATGAAAAAACACTATAAATCATGAATGACTTTAATATTTTTAGCTGAGCGACTGGAATATGAAGTTGTTAACTGTGGAGATGGGGAAGGCAGAAGTGAAGCAAGTGTAAGGGGGTTTTGTCAGGAGGTCAGTTTTGGTAATGTTAAATTTGAGACACCCAGAAAGAGATGTTGAGTTGGCAGCCAGTATTTAGGAAAAAGGTCCAGACCAGCAATATAAATTGGGAGCCAAGGGCCATATGGATAATTTTTCAAGTGCAGAGATAAGCTTCAATGTACCCAGAGAAGAATAAGGACTGTGCAGTGTAACAGTGGATTGTTAGGAGGTTAAAGGAAAGAGGAGAAATCAACAATGGCGGCAGGGAAGGAAAGAACAGTGAAGGATGAGAATCACATGGTATGTGGGAAACTTTATAACAATTAGTTCATCAGGGGGAAAAATTCCTAATATATAGTTTGTCAATTTCCATGGTATAAATACAGCCAAAGTTAAGTTACCAATGTGATATCATCCATTCATTTTAAAAATTTAACAGGGCTCAGCTATCATGAGTCAGTTTGAGCCAGCTCTAAGACCACATCACTTATGTAACTATCATGAACAATTTTAAATTTTAAATTCTAGTTAAAATGAATAACCTCCTAGCAACACAAAAAATGACAAAATAAACACAAGAAAAATAAAGCTTGTACAAACAAATTGCCATTAAAGAAATCATAATTGCTCAAATCTCCCTCTTTTTTTCAAAAAAAGCTTTATGAGTTTATGAGTTTGGCTTTATGAGTTCTCTCAATCTTCAAAGGATAGATCATCCTTCTTTGATATGAGTTAAGAAGAAAATAAGGAAAAGACATTTAACTGACTTTATTATGATTATATAATCTTTGTAATAATACTAGAAAAGGGAAACATACGATTTAAAAGTTTATAGGCAAACTTTATTTTTGAACATAGGTACATATTGCAGAAGAAAATGTTAACTATTTATTTTGGAATCTCCCAGAAGCAGACCCCAATGTAATGAGTCATGGGCAATGACTTATTTAGAAGGAGACCCAAAGAAACACCAGTAATTGAATGGAGAAGTGAGAGAATAAAAGGAAGAAAGGAAGTGCATTTTAAGGAAGTGCATTTTCAAACAAGCATCCACTCTGAGTAACTTGAGCTTAATCTGCTGGTTTAGACTGGGGGCCAATGTACACCAATTGACTCAATGCCATTTCTCTTGAAAGGCATGGAAACTGGGTTCATTTTCCTCCTGATTCATCAGCCATAGGTTGAGGGCTGATCGTGGAAAAAGGAGAAATATTAATTCTCTAGCAGTTTTGGTCTGATACACACAGATGCTGGCAGTTGGCTTGGCCTGCAGAGAAATGGTCCCTATCATGTGGCTATGAGCAGGACACATACTACTTTAGCTAACGCCTTCAGTAGAATGCTAAACATAATAGTGTTACCCAACAAGTAGAGCTTAACATGGGAATTCAGTGAACATTAAAAATCATATCCATGTGACTTCTATCACATTGTAGCTTTACATGTGACAATCCAGTCAATGAGTAAATGTAGAAAAGGTACTTAATAAAGTCCAATGCCTATTTACAATTTTTAAAAATGCTTTTGGGAAATTAAAAGATTCTATTTCCTTTTTAACAGTCCATGTGTACAGATATACATTCCCTCTGTTCTTCTTTGCCAACTGAGCAGATGCCATGTGAGCAGCTTCAGACGATAGTGTCAAGAGGCTATTTATCATTGTCTTGACCCTTAGTGTGAAGGAAATTTATAATGAACTACTCCCCTTCCTTTTAAAGACTATCTATGACAGGAATGATATACTCTCAGGTCAAGAAAAACAATTAGAAGCTTTCATCACTCTCAGGCAATGTCCAGAGTATGTGCACTCTTTTCTGCACCTAATTCATAAGGTTTCTATGGAGAATTTAATTAGAAAAGGGCCCTTCAAAATACCCCAATCTGGCCATGTCTCACCAAACCTACCACTCCCACACTGATGTGATTGACCATCACCTCTCATTTGGTATATAATCAAAGTGACAAGATAAAGCAACAGTACAGGAACATACTATTTAGAAAATTATATTTGGGAGAAAAACATCAACATGTAAGGAAAATACAGTGGAATTTCTCATACACACACACACACACACACACATATTTTAAAACCAAAAGAATAAATCACATAATTCTATTTATATAAAGTTCACAAAGCAAAACTAAAAGAGGTTAAAAGTGAAGATAACTGTAGAAGTGGTTGTAAAAATATGTTCAAAAACTCTTTGATACTCTGCACTTCAAGAAATGGAATCTTGGGCTGGGATTGTGGCTTAGCGGTAGAGCGCTTAGCACTGGCGGGACCCGGGTTCAATTCTCAGCACCACATAAAAAAAATAAATAAATAAAGGCATTGTGTTGTGTCCATCTACAAAAAAAAAAAAAATTCTCTCTCTCTTTCTCTCTCTCTCTCTCTCTCTCTCGCTCTCGCTCTCTCTCCCTCCCTCTCCCTCTCCTTAAAAAAAAAAATGTTCAAAAACTCTTTGATATTCTGCACTTCAAGAAATGGAATCTAATTATCCTCTTCTTGAGGGTGGGCTGGACTCAGAGACTAGAATTAATTAATTAATTAATTAATTAAAGTGAAAATGATAAGGTACAACTTAAGAAATTCAGTCCTAAAAATGCACTGAAGTGCCTGTCTATTCTTCTCTTCCCTTACCCTGGAAAGCTAACTACCATTTGGTGAGCAGCCCTGGAGAAAGGCCTATCTATTGAGGGATTGAAGCCTCCTGTAACAGCTAAGGAGGAGCTGAGGATTCCAGTCAACAGCCCCGTGGCTGAGCCTTCTTGGAAGCAGATTCTCCACTTTTAGTCAAGCTTTCAGGTGACCACAGCCCCGGCCACCATCTTGAATACAATCTCAGGAAAAACCTTGAACCCAGACCACCTAACCAAGCTGCTCCTGGATCCTTGCCTCTCTAAAACTGAGATAATAAATGCTTATTATCCTAAACCACTAAGTATGAGATAATTATGCAGAAATAGATACTTGTACAGTTGTTACCTTTAAAAAGAAAGAGGACTTAGTAAAGAAAGGTAAGCACAAGGGAGACATATATTCATAATGTTCTGCTTCTTGTTCTGGAGGGAGAACACAAGAATGTTTGTTTGCTTTGTGGTAAATCATCAAGTTGTACATTTATGATTTATGTAAAATTTTATATAACTATATTTCATTCAAATAAAAACCTAATCCCAGAATTTTGCTAAATTCAATTATGTCATAGAAAGATATCAAAGACAAAATTAACAGATTGGAGATTGTCTGAGAGAGGATATTTAGAATGTTCATGACTGGCAATAGATTAATGTCTAAAATGAACACAAATAAACACAAGCAAACAAATGTAATTGGCAGTAAAGGAAACACAATTAAAAATTACATAAAGAAATGCCCACTTGATCAGTAATCAGAGAAACTCAAGTAAAGCCATAGAAATATATCACAATTGGAAAAAAAAATAGAAAAGTGAATAGTGTGAAGTGCTGATGGGGATGTGTGGAAAAGAAACTCTCTTGTTCTTCTGGTTGAAATAAAAACTAGTGCAGTCATCATGGAAAGCAATCAAGCCTACAGAGCATGTTATACCCAAGCAGTCTATAATCCACCCGGGGCACATACCTACAGAAACTCTCATGTAAGTGCATAAGAAACATGTGAATGAATTGAATGTGATTTGAAAATATAACGAAGTAACAACCAGGAGGTTCCATAAGTAAAATGTAATATGTGAATAAGGAAGACATCTATACAAACATCTGCTAAAACAAACTAGATCTGTACAGTGCAATAAAAATAAAGTTTAAATAATTCTGAGCTTTGAAGCACAAACAAGATGAGATTTCTGAGCAAATGCCATTTCTTTTCACTAAAAACATTCACAAATATTCAAAAACATTATATATTTTACTGATATACCTATGTGTAAGCAAACATATGAATAGTGAGATAGAAAAATATTAATAAAATATGGGAGAATGGGTACCTTTGGGGAAAGGAGTAAAAACAGTTTGAATTAGAGGGGAAAAGGAGAAAATAGTGGAATAAAATATAAACAAAATAAATGTTTTTTTGTGAACCAACGTTGAGAGTGAGGTATGGAGAAGGAAGCAAATTCAATTAATTCAACTGTGAATTTCAAGGTGCATAAGAAGAAAAGGAAATTCAAAAAGACTGAAAGCTCATTTCTAGACTACCTACATAGGAAAGCCAGGTCCAAAGACCTTAAAAGCTAATTGCCTGATTATCCTGGACTCTGCCATATACCTGTCAGTCAGCTTATTTATTAGCAAGAATAAAAGAGAAATGACAGTGTTCTTGTCCTACCCCAACTAGACTGTATTGGCTCCTATAAAAATCTAATGCCTTCTGCTTCCCTGCCCACATACCCACCCACCCCTCTAGAGGAAAACAGCTTGCTAGAAATAGTAATAGTTATGTTTATTAACTACCATCGATGGGGTACTTACTGTTTGCCAGCAACTCTTTACTATAATTCTTCAAGTTAAGCTTTTAACCCACTCTATAGATTAGTAAACCAATGCTCATAGAATTCGTTAATTTTCCCAAAATCACACAGATAAAATCAGAGCAAATAAATGAACCAAGTTTCCAAGTCTTTCCAGAACTGAGTTCCATGTCTGTCTAGTTTTCTACTATCTGTTTACACTGTACTGCCTCCATGGTTGCTTAGGAAAAGAAACAGATATGAACCCTTTGGAATGAAAATTACTGACATCATATGGCTAGGGGATGGAAAGAAGCCCAGGATTAAACATTATTTTTTAAAAGCATGTCCCCAGAATTGGTGCATTTATAAAGATCATCTTGGCCACAACGCTGACAGTAGCTGCTGGGAAAGTGGGAGCAGGAGCAAATGCTGACAGACACCACCCCCGTTGCCTACATGTATCCATGGCATTTGCTGCATCAGAATATGGGGGCAGAGAGCACCTCCCCTCACTCTGCTGCCCCCTCACCAGTGTAAAGGTCCCTCCCTGGAGCTAATGAACTGTAAAAGGAATTAGGCCATGAAGGACTTATACTCTTTCTTTGGGTGAACAATCACCAACACTTCTATCTCTTGGTCAAAAGGGAGGCTGCCCATCCTTCTTCCTAACTACTCTTTAGATAAATATCTACATACATACATACATACACACACACACACACACACACACACACACACACACCACCCCTACCTCAGTATTAGGAAGGAGTACTGTTTAGGAGATCTACTCTTCTTTCCAAAAATGTTTCAGCACCAAGGACAGAAACCCTTAGGTGAATAGCTGATGGACTAAACAAACAACCCACCCACATGTAAGGAAATGTCCTCAGCAGGTAAAGGGGGCTTATTAATATTGCCTGTAGTATTGTCTTATTACTGCAAAATTAACCAACCCCTACACTATTTCCAGGACAGCACATGAAATGAAAGCCATAAACAAAGGGTTGATTAAAGCAATCCATCCTCTTAGAGTTTCCTGATAGCACCTATCATGATGAGCTATAATCTTTGATTTACTTCTCTGCCTCCCCTAGTAGATGGTAAGTTCCTAAAATGAAGAGATTATATCTTCTACGAAGAGATTATATCTTCTACCTGTTTATTCCTACTAACTAGCATGGCACTGGGCACACAAAGGTTCTATAAATGGTTGCTTATGTAAATGAGATCTAGAGTCTGATGATGAGTCAAATAGATGCATAAAGTTTCAAAACTAAAATTAAGAGGTAAATTATGCCACTTCCTCAGTCCTCCCTTACATACTTCAAAATTCCAAGCCTCATTCACTCAAGCAACCATCTTAAAATGAGAGAAGAACCATAAAATAATTTTTTCCATGCATTCAAAATGTAGTCTACAAATTGAGTATGTCTGGAGAGATGGGGTAAGGGAAGCTCTATTTGCCAGAAGATACAGGGGTATAATATTAATCAAGGTATTGTCAATGCCCAAAATCAAAAGAGAAAGAGACAGGTATATAAGTGTATGTAAGTTGTGTTCAGTGAAAAATATCAGGAAATTGCCCAAAGACAAATGGACCACAGCAGGTGTTGAAGTCAGAGTCCCGAGTAAAGATTCAAGGCTAGTCAGATGGAAGCAAGGGCAAGCCTAAGTGAATGTCATTATCCTTAGGAATGGAGGCAAGAGTGCAAGCCAGACTCCATTTGTGGATGCTATCTATCAAGACAGTTTAAGAGAAACTGAATACAAATACCTTCTGATTTTTCCAGAAAATATTTTCACAAATAGCCACTAGCATAAACACAGGCAATGTCTAATCATCTCTAGTCATTTCTGCCATCATTGAGTGGCTCCAGACATGGTTCCAATTTAAAATATTTTAAGAAGAGTTCTCTGAGTTTTACAGTGGCACATAAGTGCTCTGCTCCAAAATGATGCACTTTTCCTTGAAAAATTGGTGCTGAAGTATCAAATGAGTCACAAACTCCAAAGCATGCTGTTGCAGAGAGAAGCAATCTGGTGAAGAAAGTCTAATCTTTCCTTTTTTTGATTTTTTTACTTTTTATAAATTCACAATCTTTTCCTTCATGCCCTTACTTTTCAGTTACTCATCTGTGAAATAAATAAAAAGCATAATAATTTAATTGGATAAGAACTTTATTTAATTAAAAGTCCCCATTGGAACACTGGAAGAGAACAATGCATTACATGGATATATGGAAGCTTTGAGAGGTCATTGGAGTGGTCATGACTTGTCATAGTGATGTGAACTTATACTAACAAATTATCATACACTGGTGATGAGATATGACCCTTGAATAATGTGTCCTACTGCTAGTAAAACATTTAAAATAAGAGTGGCTTGATTTATAAGTTAATTTATCTCTCACTTAAAAAGAAGTCTCCAGACAGGAAGTCCAGGGCTGGACTGGTCAACCCTATAGTCATAAAGGACTCCAATTCTTTCCTCTCAATCTCTCTGCTCTGCCATCATTAGAATTGGGCCTCTGTACAGGATCACCTCCTCATCTAAAAATGTCTGATGGCTGGAATGATCACATCCAAAGGGTAGGAAGCAAATAAAACAGATAAAGAAGTCACACCACTGTCTATTCACCTTTAAAGAGATTTCCCCAAAGCCCTAAGGCAGCGTAGACTAAGAAATGCAGAGTTTAGTAGGCATTTTTCCAATCAAAACAAAAAAGGAAAGAGAAAATGGATATCAAGTATGTGAGTATTCCCTGTTATTCAGATAAGGAAAATAAAGCTCAAAATAGCTAGCTGGCCGACCTCACACAATTGGTAAGGGCAGATTCCACACAATTGGCATGAGCATCCAATCCTCTGTCTCTTCTGTTCTTCTAACAGAATTTTGATTTTCTTCATGTAGTCACTCTTCTATGTGCAGAGTACTTCTATTGACAGGAAGCTATCCATGGATCTAGGTGGGCTTGACTCATTTGGAGACCATTCATCTCCCTTTCTATAATTGGCTCCAGACTGGTCATATGATGTCAACTGGGTCAATTCAATACAGTAAGAAGTTTCCCCATGGCTTCTGGGAAAGTTACACCTTAATCTTCTAGAAGAAAGACCCCAGAAGAAATAGTTTCTCTCTGTGTGTGTTATCTTATTAGTAAATATGAGTTCAAATTCTAAGACAGTCCCTCAATATCAACATGAAATTATCCAACAGAGAAGAATTAAGAAAATGGAAGGAAGACTGAGGAAGTGAATGGATTAAGTTAACATAGTGGTCTGCTCCATTTCTGGATTCCAAGCCAATTTCATTTTTCTTTAAGATGATTTCCATGTGGTGGTTCCTGGTGTTCTCTGTTTGTCAGACGTTCCTCATTAAGGCTGGTCCTTGCTGATTTGCCTCTACCATCCTGAAAGAATACTTTTCTTTCCTTAGTGGAAGCCATACTATTAATATCCTAGAGCCTAACAGCAGTTTGAATATAACACACAAAAGTCCATGTAAATAATATGTGTTTGCTTGCATTTAGGCTAACCTTAAGGATATTTCCATGGATAGCTATTCACCACAATAACTATAATCAAAGTTACACTTATTTTTCTTTCTGCTTTCACAGAAAGTCATGTTTTCTTTCTCCACCAAAGCCTGATATCATAGAAAGGGTCACAGTATGCCTTCTCTACCTCAACAGGCATGTCAGCTTCTTGACACACATGGATGCATCTCTTGACTTCCCGTGGCTGAAGCCTGAGTACATTTCTCATTGTGTCTGATCTCTGGCTCCTGCAGCATGTCAGCTGTCTCCTTAAATTGTTACTTTCTGGTGCATATTTAAAGCTGCAATCTAATCAGCTAAAATGGATGCTGCTACATTGTCTCCTAGGGGAGTTTCCATCACAAATACTATTGCAACTTGATTGAACATGCCGTGACCAAAGTCCACCAGCAGGTTAACATCTACCAATGACTGGCATTTTAGAATTGTACACCTGCCATCTTTACTGGTAGCTGTTTACAGTCATTATCCAGTTTGTTGATCCCAAAGCTTATCATAATAGAACATTTTGAAGTTTTTTTAGATGTGCTAAGTATTTTCATGATTAAGAGTTAAAAAAGAGATCACTTGAAAATTTAAGCACATATATCAACAATATTGATGAGAGGATTATTTATGAATTTTATCAATTGGTGGATATTTGCTGCAATAGCATTTATGTAGATAATAGTTCCTATAATTGAAGTTATTACATATTAAGACTGAAGAAAGCACTTGGTGTAATATTTATTTATGGGGGAAGAATATTAGTGAATTTGCTTGAAACAGACCTGCTTACATTTTGATTATCAATGTAGTTTACTTTAGTCATAATGGCCTATATAAAATAATGTACTCCAACCTCAGATGTAAAAATTATACATTTGGAATACTAATACCACACTTTTGGATAATTACCATTGCTCATGAATGTTTACAGTTAGCTTTAAACATAACTTCCATTCATTTGCACAGTAACTGTAGCTTTTAATAGAGTACAAAGTCTACTTGGAATTCCCAACTGGATTGAGATTTCTGTAATATTTTCAAATCCAGTAATGAAGTTATCAAGTCAAACCTATAAAAATGTCTAGTGATAAGATAGTTTGTGCCATAAATACAGGTTTCAACAAATTCAAATAGAACAAAATATCCTTAACATTGAAGCCATCACAAATGTTACTCACTTGTGTCTAATGATTCTGAAGCGCTTGCTGTAGCATAAAAGTTATTACTAACTCTGAATTATTAATTCATGGATGCACCAGCTACTAGAAATTTCCAATATAAAAAGGCCAAAATTTCATTTCTTTTCTTTTCCTTCCTTCCTTCCTTCTTTCTCTGTTCCTCCCCTCCCCAGTACTGGGGATTGAACCCAGGGGCTCATTACTTCTGAGCTACATTTCCAGTCCTTTTTATTTTTTATTTTGAGACAGTTTCTCCCTAAGTTGCTGAAGGGCTTGCTAAATTGCTGAGGCTGGGCTCAAACTTGCAATCCTCCTGCCTCAGCCTCCCAAGTCACTGGGATTACAGGAATATGCCTCCATACCTGGCCCAAAATGGATTTTCCGAGTTTCTTTTTTTATTTAATTGATTTTATTTTTTTAAATACATGATAGCAGAATGCATTACAATTCTTATTATACATTTAGAGCACAATTTTTCATATATACTTTATATATAAAGTATATACTTTCATATATACTTTATATATTTTTCATATATACTTTATATATAAAGTATGTTCATGCCAATTCATGTCTTTATACATGTACTTTGGGGGTTTTTTGCATTACAATTGTTATTACACATATATACCACAATTTTTCATATCTCTATTTGTATATAAAATAGGTTGACACCCAATTTATGACTTCATACATGTACTTTGGATAATGATGTCCATCAAATTTCACCATCCGTGCTAATCCCCTGCCTCCTCCCTTTCCCTCTCTCCCCTCTTCCCTATCTAGAATTCATCGATTCCTCCCATGTTCCCCTTCCCTACCCCACTATGAGTCGCCTCCTTATATCAAAGAAAAGATTCGGCATTTGTTTTTGTTTGTTTGTTTGTTTTTGGTTTTGTTTTTAATTTTTTGGAGGGATTGGCTAACTTCACTTAGCATTATCCAAGTTTCTAAGAAGCATCAAATTCTATTGAATTTTCCAAATGAAGGTTATATTTCTAAAAAGCAGCTCTATTTTTTTAAGTAAGGATTAGATTGGTAAACTGATAACTATATGGATGGCTACTTATTTGTATTTCATATCCAAATAATCCTGGTAATCAAAATCAATTTGAAAACAAAGTTAAGCATGTTAAGACACTTTAAGAGGCTCAGAAGTCACTGGCATTAAATATACTAGTGCCATCTAGGATTAAGAATATAGCAAACTCAATTCAAAATGCTATGGACTTCTGGTGCTTGGAAAAGAAAGTTTTAGCACTAAGGTCCTTACATTATGATCCACTTGCAAATGTACTAGCGACTGCAGGCAACTAGGAAAGGTACCATTTGGTCAGCGGATACTGCATGTCAGGCAGCATGTGGCACTGTATATAGTCACCAGCTTCTACACCCATCCCCCAAATGTTATGAGACCAATGTTATCTTTTCTGCCATATGAGAAACCTGAGAATGGAAGAGGTTAATGATTGCCTCAAGGTTGCATGGCAAGTTGATGACAGTCTGTTCCAAAATCCAGGCTTTTTACCTCTGGATGTTCTAAGGGTAATAAGCAGTACAGCATTTTATACTGCAGAGGACAATTTCTCCCCACATGACATTGTCCTGGGATACTGAATTTTTTTTTCTAAAAATAACTCCTTCGATCATAGAGGCATCCATCTGGTCTTTTTCCAGCTATTCCAAAGTCATTGTTTCCTACACGCAGCACCGTATATCTAAAAGCCACTGCTGCTGCTTTTTTCTGTAACTGGAGGTTTGGTTGGAACACTTTCCAAAACAAATCTGCTGCTCTGGGTGCCTATTCTGAAATCTCTATTCCTCGTTAAATGATGCCAGCTGTGAAAAGAAATAGTAATAACTGACATTTACATCGTAATCTAAATGTGTGATCTTTTCCTTGATCCTAACCAGTTTGTGAAGCAGATAAGGTAAATACTATTCTCATTCATCCAGTAACAGAGGCTGTTTCAGATATGAGAAATGAACAAGCCCAAGGTCATAGAGGTGGAATATGGCACAGCCACACTTTAAACACTGAATGCCACATCCAACACCCTTTCTGTTATCCCCAATCTCCTTTTACAGATGGCCATTGTCTAACTGAAATTCTGCAAGGATAAATAGGTAATATTTATAAGGATGAGAGAGAATATAATAATAGAAACCTAGTCTAATGGATTTGTTTGAAGGTGCTTTCCCCATATCCAACTCCATTCTTCATCTCACTCAACCCCCTTATATCTAAGGGAAATTGGATCCCAAATCTGGCTTCAGGAAGACTAGTAATTAGCATAATCCAAATGCCTGGTCAGGACTTTTGATCAGAATTGGTGATATGATCAAATCCAGGTCACTAAAGCTGGAGAAAAATGTTTGCTAGGGTCTTACGGGAAAGAAAGAAATACTCTCTCCTTCCAGGTGGGATATGGTATAGACATTAGACCTGGAGTCTTTGCAGCCCTTATAACACCATGAAAAATTGCTCCTTTTGATAACTGGGTCAAGCTACTCAATCAAACAAATCCCAAACCCTGCCCTATATATGATCAATCAAATAAGATATCTATCTATCTTATTTGTACTTGACTTAAAAGGATCTCAGGCAGACATAAGATTATAAGAGCCAATAAATACCCTCTATTTTAGGCCAGTTTGAGTTGAATTTTCCTTACTTGCAAGAAAATGCAACTTCATTGATACATGCAAACATACATTTATATATTTCTGGATAAAAACGAATTGCTCAGTACTTATTGGTACTCCATCTAAACTATCCCAATGCTATTGCTCTTGAACATAAATAAATTGGGGTCTCATTCATTGCCATCTGCCACTTTTCAGACTGACAGCTTGGAACAGCTTGCCAATCTTCTTCCTTTAAGCAGCCATTCCCTCTATTAATTACTACATTTTTCCTTTTTTTTTTTTTTTTTTTTTTTTTGGTATTGGGTATTGAATCCAGAGACGATTTACTACTGAACTACATTCCAGCTCATTTTTATTTTTTATTTTGACACAGGGTGTCACTAAGTTACTGAGGCTCACCTCACACTTGCAGTCCTCCTGACTCAGCCTTCTAAATAACTGGAATTGTAGGCATGCACCACATACTCAGTCCTCTAGTAATTTCTTTCTTTTTTGGTACCAGGGATTGAACCCATGGGAATCCCTAGCCCATTTTTTATTTTTTGATTTTAAGACACAGTCTCACTAAGTTGCTTAGGGCCTCACTTAAATTGCTAAGGTTGGCTTTGAACTTGCGATCCTCCTGTTTCAGATTCCTGGGCTGCTGGGATCACAGATGTGTGCCACTGCACCTTGCTACTAATTTCTTATGGCACAAAAATAAAACACTTTCACCATGACAAAGTTAATTAACACACTTAACATCTTCACTAATAGTTTTTGTGTCCAGCAAGGTGAAAGTTAATATAAGGGAAGCTGGCAATTAGGTATGGTATTTTAACAACTATGACAAGAAGACTGATATCTGGTAGCTGAGGTCATTGTATAATTTACCTCCATTGATGACATCTGAGAGCTAATGAGATGGTACGTGTAGAAAAACCTGATAGAGTATAAAGCATTGAAGAAAGTAAGATGGTATTATTAAGAGGGAATTTATTCAATATTTTTGTTAATACGGCAGTTCCTAGAGGTTATTTTAAAAACCGGGCAATATATCTTTCATCCTTATTTATAAATCACTCTGATAAAGTTAGATATGATTCTAAGCACAAGATCCTCACTGAGATGACTTGGGGATTAGATCACTTAGGACTGGATTCTTTTGGATAGTAATGTGTCTATGGGCAATAAAATTTGGAAAATACTCCAGTTTTTTTTCCCACCCACCTAGAATCTTTTTTTCTAATAGCAGTGTCCTAACCCCACTTCCAGTCCACATAATTCATGTGGTACTAACAGCACCTCTCAGAACTATGGCAGGAGCACAAGGTATAAACCAGCCAATCATGAACTTGGTGATCCAATAAGGAATGAGAAAATGACACCAGTTAGTCTGGTAAGAGTCAGCTCTAGAACTTGAGCTATAATTGCTGGAAAAGACATACTCCCTTTCTACTGCAGTAGTTAGTCTGGTTTTGTTGTTGTTGTTGTTGTTGTTGTTTGTTTGTTTGTTTTTTAAGTAATACCAGAGCTATTGGTTGGCATTTGCCACCCTTAAGAACTTACTGAGGATGAAACTAATTCAGAAAAAAAAACAGAGCTGAGGGATGAAGACAGACATTTAATGATGTTGTTTCAGCATCTGAACCTAGCTGTGCCTGAGGCCCATATCTCTTCAGTTTGATGTAACTTCCACTTAGAAAGCCATTCATGGGAAGACTGGAGGCTAGGTCACAGCCACATTACCCTTATGGTCTACTTAATTACAGACGACTGCAGGACTGCAAGCTACCACACACTAACCGCCCCTCAAAGCTCTATGTGTGCTTCATTCACACACACCATCCTAGGGCCCCAAGACAGTATCGGCTCTATTCAGTAATTTAGGGTTTTCAGTAGTACTATTCTTCTAATTTTTTTTATTGCAAAGGCCCAGCCTGGTCACCATGCACAGAGTAGGCTCTCAGGAAACATTTGTTTAATATTCATTGAACAAATTTTCCACAAGGCATCTGTTCAAAATTCTCTCCTGAAAACTCATACACCAGATCCTACCTTTCATCGGTGAGTTTGTGTTGACTAAGTCAACAAATGACTGGGATCTATGATCTAAATAGCATCTGCCACCTGGTCAGCACTCCAAAAATGTTATCCATTATCATTTTTATCTTTGAAAGCCCTTTGATTTTACAGCTGTTAGAATAACTATTTTTTTAAAAAAAAAACCTAAAAACAACAACAAAAATTAGCAAGTGTTGGTGATAATAAGGAAAAAAATTGGAACACTTGGGTATTGCTAGTGGGAATATAAAATAGTGCAACCACTGTGGAAAAAATAGTATGATTGATCCAAACGTTCCACTTCTAGGTATAGAAACACAAGAATTGAAAGCAAAGATTCAAACAAATATTTATACACCAATATTCACATAAGCAATATTCACAGTAATCAGAAACTGAACAACATAAACCTCCACATTGGATAAGCCAAACGTGGAATATAAATATAAGGGAATATCATTCATCCTTAAAAAGAAGTTCTGACACATACTACACAACTGGATAAACCTTGAAAACATGCTAAGTGAAATAAGCCAGACACAAAAGATTAGCACAGTATTATCAGTATTGTTATGGTTTGGATATGAGATATCCTCAAAACTCCTGTGTTGATGCAGGAATATTCAGAATTGAAATGATTAGATTATGAGAGCTGTGACCTAATCAGTCCATCCTAGTTTTAATGGACTGACTGAGTGGTAACTGGAGGCAGGTAGTGCATGGCTAGAGAAGGTGGGTCACTGGGGTCATGCCCTTGGAAGGTCATCGTCCCTGTGTTCCCTTCCCCACTTCTTCTCTCCACTTCCTGACCATCACATCCTGAGCAGTTTCCCTCTGACATTCCCTTCCGCCATGTTGTTGTGCCTCATCTCTGGCCTAAAGCAATGGAATTGGCCCATTATCTACTAAACCTGTGAAACCAGGAACCAAAATAAACTTTCCCTCTTCTAAGTTGTTCTTGTCAGGTATTTTAGTCTCAGTGATGAAAAGCTTACTAACACCTGTATAATCCCACTTATGAGGTATGGAGAACAATCAAATTCACAGAGACAGAAAATAAGATCATGGTTGCCAGGGGCTGAGGGGGGGGAAATGAAGAGTCATTGTTTGGTGGGTACAGAGTTTCAGTTCAAGATGAAATTCCTGAAATGGATAGTGGTGATGGTTGCACACCAATGGAAATGTACTTAATGCCACTAAAACACACACTTTCAATCATGATTAAACTGGTCAACTTCAGGTTATATGTATTTTACCACAAAATGTCATCCAGCCCTTTCTTCAGGCTGAAATCACACACAAAAGGGGGCATTTTAATTTACATTTTCTCCGTTATGTTCAGCTGAGCATCACCTCCAACATAAGTCCTAAATCAGCCCTAGTCACAGCAGGGGAGGCCTCAGATCACAGTGGTCGTTTCCAAATCTCACATCTTGGAAAGTCCTTTTACCTTAACTCCTCCATCCCACTTCTACATAAACACAGTATGTTCAATTTAGGATTCCTTTATCTTGAATTCCCTTACTAGATGAGCAAAATGTTCAGCACCACTCCCTTGACTAGACACATTGCCCTCTCAAAGCCAGAGGTCACATCACCTTTCACACTGACCTCTTTTCCCTTGTGTTATGAGGGTGCCTCTCCAGCCAAAAGCATTAGCATGAGTGAGATGACCCAAATCTTATGCAGAGTTCATTGAGTAAAGTATTAGGAATGTGAAAGCTACTTACAGAATTCAAAGGAGACATGCACTTGCTTGCTAAACCAGCCATTGTCAGCATCTGTTTTGGACAAAACAATTATAGTCTTTAAGCTATTGTGAGATGGGATTAAGTTTGCCTCATTTGCCATTATAGCTTAACCATACTTCTTCTGATGACACATTAACTGGTACAAATGTTTCTAAGACAAATCACAGGAAAAAGAGCAGAAGCCGACCCTGCCAAGGTAGGGGGCTGAGGATGCAAAAGTGGGAAGAGAGTCATAGACACTGTTCTTGAATTGTCACCATCATCTTCATTACCCTATTCTCACATCAGAAGGTAGAGATTTGAGAGAACTTGCAGAGAAGCACAAGACTGGAAACAGACCTTGTGGAAGAAGCGAGCCATTGCAATTGCTTATGGAGAGTCAGCATTATTTCTTAAAGCAGATTTATCCATGAAATAGGTTCTTCCTTTTTGATCATCATTTCAATAGAAGATCAAGCCTCTATTGAATATCAATATAAGAGCATAGATCAAAACAAGAAAAATTCAATGTGTCCCCTCTACAAGGATGATTAAAAGTGGAACCTGCCTGACCTGGAAAGCAGTGAGCTCATATCTGGCTCAGTATTTGATCCAAGAGGTCATATCATGTTTTCAGAGGTTTACTAGAAGCTTCTCAAGCCACATGGGGAAGACATCCCAGACCAAGTTGAACACAGAGCTGAGAGCCAGTGCCCAGAGTGATTGACCAACCTGAAGACAGATTGAAGGATTGAGTCCACTTTGCAGGACATATTGGTTCTTGCCTTCAGTCATCCTAAAGGCACTCCTGGTACCTGACCCAATGAGGCATAGGAAACCTTAACACAAGGATCATTAAACAGTTCAACATTTTGTGGAAGGAGGGGGAATGAAGTAGCCAAGCTGTGAACCCGCCATCCCTGTGGATTCTGAAAAAAGACAACTTGGTGGATGATTTAAGCCTTCTCCAGCTGGGACCTGGAAAAAAATAAAGACTGGAACTTCATTCCCTTTTCTAAATTGTCTCATCACTTTCACCTAATGTGCTGGAACGTTTTACAGTGTCTTTGGTCTTCTTAAGAGCTTTAAGAAATGAGTAAATGGAATGAAATATTCTCATTTTCTAAAAGTCATTGAATTAAACAGGAGAAAGCTTATACACAGCAGGGGAATACATATCTTTAAAAGGCTGACAATAAAATAATCACTGTTTTATGTGATGGATGCTTACTCAGAGGGTAGTGATTTACCTGCCTGTCTCATGAAGGGAATCTGCTGTGGATATAATTGATCCACTACCAGTGTAATCTATTATCTACTTGGTGGCAATAGCATGGGCTGATGAGACTGGAAGAAGCTAACAATCCCATTAGAATGAATGTTATTTCTTTCCTTTTAACTCTCCCCTGTGCTTATTGACATTTTTGTTTTGTATTCAGAGTTGCTGCTATAGCTGCTGCCTTGACAATGTGACCTTTCTTATGTACAAAGGTAACTAAAAAGACTGCCCCCATGCTCTATGGCCATTCCTTCTAACCTATGGTTGGAGTAGATCATGATTGGTGGTGGTGGCGGCTGGAAAAGAAGTGTGATCCTGTCCTGAGACTTTGTACCTCTGCCGATTGGCCCAGAGATATCTTTATTCAGCTCAAGCTTTTACTTTTCATGGTTGCACTGAAAGAAGCTGCCCACCAAGGCTACACCCAGTCTTCCCTAGGAACTGGATCAGGGACTTGAGACTATGGAAGAGATCTTAGAAGAAACCCACTCCCATTTCTTCATTTTTATGAAGAAGAAATCGTGTTCAGAATAGGAAACTGTCATGGCCAAGCTCACTTCAGTGGATAGAGGCTGATTATCTATAATTCCCTTCATATCCATCTTCTTATTATTAATAACACTAAGAATATTCATCAATATTGAGCAACAATATATGCCAGGCACTTTATACAAATTACTTCCGATCTTCACCACAATTATGTAGTTAGGCATTATTATCCCCTTTCATGGGTCAAAATACTAAGTCTCAGAAAACTTCAAGATTTTCATGAGTATATAGTTGCATCATGAGTGTATAGTTGCAGATATTAGCAATATATGGGAAAATTCTAGACCTCACCGCTTTCGGGCTCCAAAGAAAGACACCCCAACACCCACACTAGCCTAGCCTATCATATCCTCTACTGTCTAGCATAGGGCAAACTTTAAACATCTGCCCATTCTATACTGTGAGATAAGTCCATTAATTTTTTGCAAAGTTCTTTCTAACATTTATTAAAGACCTTTCATCATAAGCTCAGAAAATGTTTTATCACATCCTTAGACTATTTATTTTAACCATTGCTACTATGTACATCATGTCTTATGCAGAAGTACATCATGTCTTATGCAGAAAGAGGTTTTCATGAGGTGGAAAAGACTGAGGAGAGGGATTTGCCTTTGTGGTGATGGGAATACATCTCCTCTCAGTGGCTTCAGGGAAACCTTGGTTTCTCAGAAAGATGTTGGCTGCTCATGAAATAGCCACTATGGAATCAGGATGTTTCAGCTGTTTTTCTGCAAATGCCTAATACAGCAAAACCAAGTCTCAGGAATTCCAACGTTGGTGTGAAAGTAGTTCATTCATCAGAACCGATGTGGCCTTGCTCTATAAGAGTGATTTTTCTAGATTTCCTAGGAGAGACTAGATTTACAGTCTGGCATTGATCCTGGTTTACTCTCTGTGTTGACCTTGAGAAGGTAGATAAACCCTCTGTGCCTCTGTTTCTTTGTATGTAAAGCAGGCTAACAATAACTTGACAAGAATATTTGAGGACAAAATCAAGTGAAATTTCGAATGCAGGGCGTAATGCTTACTAGGCCCTCAGGAAGTGATCTTTTCTTTTTCTTCCCCTTCCTTCACTTTTTCTCTGACCCTCTCTCCCTCCAAGCCACACTGACCCCTTTTCCTTACTCACCTATCTTTTTTGATGACCCTGCTGTCACCAGAGTTTCCTGGCATCCTGTGTTCCTGTTGGACATTTTCCCTGTGTATGATGACAAGGCCTGGGGGGTGGGGACAGGAAGCAGACTAATGGCAAGCCATTGGCCTGCAAAACCTGGCTAGGGGAGATTATGAGAAGAGGGATAAGATCAAGGTGATAGAATCAAGGATTGTTGGTGATAGAAAAACTATCTATGGTCAACACTTCTGTTCACTGTACTGACTCTACTTCCACACAGATGGAAGTATTACTCATCTCCACTCCCCTTGGGATTACAGTCAAGTGGGGCCATATGAGCAATTCTGGAAAACAAGTTGTGGGAAATAGTGAGGAGCATCACTTCCAGGACAGAGCATTTAGTTTCTAGTGCAAGGTCCTCTAGCCTTGCTCTTGCTCACCAAGGTGAACTCCAGAATATCATAAGGAGACAGGGCATCATAAAATCACAATCTTGGAATGAGTCCATGTAGCAGAATGTACACTGACCCACAGTAGATGCACAAAGTGATCAAGAAATGCATTCTAAGATGCTGAGAGTTTGGGTGTGTTCATTATCATGAAATAACCTACAGAATGCAGCATTCGAAACCTTGGCTTTCATATTCAGGGTTCCCCCTCAATAAGAAAGTCATGACCTTAAAGTTGTTTGGGAAAGAGCACTGGATTGTAAGGAAGGAGATCTATGAAATATGAATTTCAGCCCTGTCTTGTCTATCGACCAACTCTAGAACTTTAGGTTAGTTATGCCCTGCAAGTCCTCATTTCCTCATCTATAAACTACGATTAACATTTTTCAGATTGTGGGGCACTTACCATGACTGGTACTTTAGATGGTTGTTAGTCAAAAAGTGGTCCAAGAACCAGTAGCACCAGCATCACTAAGATCATGCAGGTTCTTGGCTCCCACCCCAGACTAACTGAATCTAATTGTACATTTTTAACAAGATCCCTCAGAGGATTCCTATGCATATTAAAACTAGAGAAATAATGAGATGGAGAAAGTCTCAGTTTGATGCCACTATGTCTTTAACACCTCACAAACAGCTGATGATTTCTCTCTTAAGGAGAAAGCAAGCCTTGAGTTCCTGGAAAGGCAAACATATTTGGCTTGGTTATCATATCATTGTTTTTATTTTCATTGTGTTTAAATGGTTGCCCTGCATTTACTGCAACTGATCCCAGTTTCCTATTTAAGATAGTAATAGAAATCTCTATAAAACAAATTAATTGAGAAATATGGATGTATTTAAAGGAAACATATAATAATGCTGGGAACAGCGGCACCCACCTGTAACCACGACCACTTGAAAAACTGAGGCAGGAGGATTGCAAGTTTAAGGCTGACCTGAACAACTTAGCAGGAGGACCCTGACCTCTTACCACACATCATTCATTAAACACATTTATTTACTCTGCATGGGGTGAAGGTGGGAGAGTGCCATGTCTTATTTGCAAATTTGAGAATGAAATAAACATGCTCAGGCCAGCACTGCCCTTCTTCCTCTTGGAATTTAGATACCCAGAAGAAAATTTTCTTGTAGATAAGTGTTTCCAGTCCAGTTGGTAGGATACTAGCAGCAGGTTAACATATCTTCAAGGTTTGCCTATGATATTCCGGGTTCTGGTTGTGTATCTTCTTTTCTGACCTCCTGCTACCCCAAAATACAACTCCTTTGGAGGGCTCCAGACCAGCCATTCTCCAATAGGCTGCTGCAGTGTCTCTCATTTCTCAACTTTTGAATCTGCTCAGAAAATAATCAGGTGCATTGATGAGCTTAGAGTTCTAGAAGAAACCAGTGGGTAGTCATCATAAATCATGAGACAAAAACACATAATTGTTTTCAAGGCATATGACCAGTTCCCTTGTGTTCTAACCACCATCCATCCAAGGAGGTCAATCAAGAGATTTTAGTGATTGCCTGATATGAACTGTTTTGGATGAAGGCCCTGGGTAAGAGGGCCCTACTCTTTCCCTGGAGCATAATAGCTTTTGTGTCCAGGCCCCACATTTACTTATGTCCACCACTTAACTAGAATGGTACCCTTTCCTCTTTGTTCTATTGTTGTTTTATTTTCATCATAGTCCTTATCTCTACTGCTTTATTTACTTGTTTATGATCTGACACCCTCCCTTAAACTGTAAGCCCAAGGAGAACAGGAATCTTTTCTGTATTGTTCATGGCTGTATCCTGAGCATCTAGAAATAAATGAACCAACATATCCTTATTCCACTTGTTGGAACAAGAAAACTAGGGCGTGTCCTTTAAAGATTTAATTAGCTGTCATTCTGTAGCATCATGGTTTAACTTTAGAACTGAGATATGTGCCGATGTTTCTGATGTATAAGGCTCCAAATGCTTAACTGTAGTTATGTCTATTGCATTCTAATTTATTGGTTAGTTAATGCTCGACCTATAGCTGGGAAGTGTTTTCAGTGGTCTATGATAAAGCTTATAGTCACCAGCAAAAGGTAAGAGTTTGTAAGTAAGGGAGAAGGACTCAAGGGAATCCTTATCAAGAAATCTTGTTAAGGTGTAACTTGGTATTGCAATCTATGCAAGATCTATCCCCTAATCTCCCCTTTCTGCCATTTGCTGAGTAAAGTTGACTTGGGCATTTAAAACTGGTTTGAAAAGATTATTCAGAGTTCTAAAACAATTTATAGAGAGACTGTCCAAATTTTTCTAAAATGTATGCTCATCTAAGTAACCGCTCATAAAGGCACCATTTTTGAAGCCAAATTAAATGCTTTCGTGCTTATTCTTCCCTTTTTTCACACTTCCTGATTACAACTCAGAGGCAGATAAGAATCAGATGTAACATTTTACCTAGCTTGAACAATTTTTTAAAAAATGATATGTATATAAGTATGGTTGACACTTTCTGATTTTATGGTCTCCCTAAATATAAAGAGGTCTACATTGATAATTTCTAAAGAATATTTAATGAAAGTGTACCAGGACATGAGATTGGAATCTGCTTAAAATTCAGGGGATTCCATGAATTCCTGATTTGGGTAAGGATTTCATTGGCAGTGAACTAGAAACTCATATCACCATTCAGGTTGCTGCTGAATATCCAGAAATTCCTCCTGGAATCTGAATATTTTTGTCTTTGAAATCAAATCCATTTTGAATTACCAACCCAAATCAAATTTACCTAGCCGAGGCAGAAAAGTCTAAACCCTGCTGTTTTAAAATAAAAGCACAAAATTATCTTAGATAGTATATGATTGGTATTTGAAAGATGAAAAGCCAAGGGGTGAGAATGAAGATTTAATTCAGAAATCCATCAAAAAGGAGTGTGAAACTGAAAGAATGAAGTTCTCAAAATACCACAGCCCTTAAGTTGCAGGCACACTAGCAAACTTACAGAGACACTGACTTTTTTTTTAGCACTGTGTGTTCTTTAACAAATCTATTTCCCATTTCTCACCCCTATAATGCACTTGGACTACAGCAGACTCAAGAGTTTTCCTCAACCTATGTACTAATAGCTCCTATTTGTTTACTCATTATGTTTCACAGTGGCTTCTCATGCATTATCCCATCTGAACACCCTAACTATCTTATAGAGAAAATAGACATTCTTTTCCCATTAAAATTTAATTTCCCAATTAAAAGGTAAGACTCAGAGAGTAGAAATGATTTGTCAAGGATTATATAAGTAACTGGCAGAGTCTGCATTAACATTCCAAACTTCTGATTCTTTAACTTTACTCTTTTTCTTCAATATTCTGCAACTTCTTGGGGGATCTCAAGAGCTCTGATGCACTCTATATGACTATTCAGAAGTTAAATCATGGATATTTAGGCCTGAATTCTGGCTCAAGGCAGTAATGAACATGAGTGATGTGGACTTATCAGGGCTGTCCTAGTCATGATCAGCCATCTTTCTGAGGAGAAGCCAGGAGCACTGGGGTTCAAGGCAGATCCAAAATCAAAAGTTAGATTTGAATTGTTCTACCCTAATAAGAGAATATCAGACAGCCAATGTACTCCTCAACAACAAGCTCAGTGAATTTATTTTTAAAGTCCAGGGAGTTACATTTTATTAGTCCCCATGTATTTTGAGTGCTTGGATAAAGGTGCAAGAATTCATTGAGATATCTTCCATCCAAATCAATCTACTCAGTGCAAGTTAAATGATTCATTCACTGATAAGGCCAAACATACTTGGATTGGTATTGTCCAGTTCCCATATTTTTGAGACATAACATGCCTCTAGGACACCCATCTTAAGGAATCAATGTAAAATACAAGCTTGTGTTTCTGCTGTCCCCACTTAGACCAGTTATGTCTAACCTGACCTCATGGAAGCTTCCTTCTATGTTTAAAAAAGATATCTCTATTCTACTGGTATGCATAAGCTTCTCCTTGTTTTCTGAAATTTATCAAAACACTGACAAGGGAAGATGGACTTTCATTTACTAACCTCCAAATATGTGTCAAGCCTGGGCTAGGCAATTTTAAGAACATGATGATTTCTACTTCTCATGACACTACTGTGCTGGTCATTTCACAGATGAGAGAAGAAAGAAACTAAAAACTCCAAAGTCATAAAGACTGAAATTTCTAGCCAGGCTCAGTGGTGCATGCCCATATGCCCAGTGGCTTGGGAGGCTGAGACAGAAGGATGACAAGTTCAAAGACAAACTAAGCAAGTTAGAAAGACCTTGTCTCAAAATTAAAAACAAAAATGTCTTGAGGTGTGGCTCAGTGATTAAGCACCCCTGGGTTCAATTTCTATTACAAAAAAAAAGACTGAAATTTCTAGTGGGTCTTTAAAATCTCAAACCATGGTCTTTGCACACACAAGATGTTGTGAACCCCAAGATAAACTGGCCTACTTGCTCACTTGAGCTTTGGATCTTGCCTTCTTTGTGAATAGTGAGAGAATCAGCTTCCAGGTCCTTTTTTTTCCTGTAGGGCTGAGGAGAGTGGAAGAAGTTTAAGACCAAGGAGGGCTCCAGGCCGGAAGCAGGAAGCTTCCAGAGGGCAGGCAACAGGCCTGGGTAGCTGAGTCCCAGAGGTAGTAGAGACAGAGAAGTGGTAGATGCCTTCCTGACACACCAACACTGCAGAGTCTTGCCAGGCCTGCTTTCCCAGGACAGAGAACTGTCCCCATTCCAGGCCCCCTCAGCCTCCCTGCAGCCTGACAGACTGGAGGCCTCACCTTGAAGCTCAGAAGGCCAGCGAGGAGTTCAGAGTGCCAGGCAGAACGGAGCAGAGGGGAGAGGGGTCTGGTGTGAGGCTTGGACTCAATAATGTAAGGGGTTGGGCTAGCCACGTGACTCCAAGGAGGCGGAGACAGGCGAGCTGGAGAGAGGACTGGCAGGAATGGGGAGGTTGCGGGAGGGGGTTCCATCTGAATAATTGAGGAGCTGTTCAACAGCAGCGGCTGACTCTTGCCTTCCTTTGCCGCCACCATCACCCCCCATCACAGCCGGAGAGACAGCCCGCGCCTGAAGTGCAGACGGTCAGCCACCAGCCCCAGCAGGCAGTCCATCGCCTCCAGCCCCTCTGGTGAGTGAACGTTCCCCTTCGCCACAGTCTGTACCCCTCCGCGACACCCCGACTCATCTGTACCCCGCGACTGGGATGAGCAGGGAACCGGAGCCACTAGGAGGGGGGAAGCAGGAACATGGCGCGGAGGCTGAGGGCGCACTCTGGGAAGGGGCTCCCTGAAATAAGGCAGGAGCTGGGGGTCAGGGTCTCTCCGCCTCTGGCAGCGAAAGGGGTCCGGCGGGGCTCCGGACTCGCTAGAGCTACCAGGCGGGGCGGAGGCAAGCACAGTCCCCGCGCGGCGGGAGCGAGAAGCAGAGGGAGCTGGAGCTGGAGCTGGGTCTGGGCCGCCCGGTGTTGGCAGACGCCGGGCCCGTCCTTTCCTCCCAGCCTGGGCACGCATCGGGCTTGGGCAGCTCGGTTCTCGGCCTCGGACTGAGCCCAAGGAAAGGAAAAGACTCTTTCCCAGCCGCAGCGGGAGAGGAGGGCGGGGGCAACGTCTGCCCTTTACCTGAGAGCAAACTCTTCAAAGGGACTCCAGCTGAGCCCCGGCGCCCCAACTAGGCTGGTGAGCCGCGAGGGGCATCCGTCCCCAGCGAATGGTGATACGGGGGCTGGGAGGAGGACGTGACGGGAGAAGTGTCCAGGGAAGCTTCCTGCCCAGAGAGGGCAGCCTGGGGAGATGACTCTAGCAGGCACTACTTCACCCCTTCAGTCCCTTCTCTCCCCCAACCCCAAAGCACATCAATTTCCCACGAATCCAGAGGGCTGGGGTAGGGCAGCGTGGCCCCGAACCTCCTTCTCTCCTGAACACCCCCATGTGTATTTTATACTGTGATTGAAGGGTAAAGATACAAGCTGTCAAAAGACTAGGCGCAAAGGCAAGGCAGAGAAAAGATGCGGGAAGACTGGAACAGGGCTGTTGCCTGTTTCTGGCACTCCTCATCCTTCTAAATGTTCTCGCCTAAGTGGAGAAGGTAGTCATTGGCTGGAATTAGCCAAGGGTCGCCGGATAACCCGCCTACCCCCCCGGGGTGAGGGGCCAGGGAGTGCTCCGGTGAGCCCTGGCCTCAGGTCTGACCAAGGAATGAGCGCTGTCCACGGTGCTGAAAGTTGTCAGAAGCTGCCCCCAGGAGCTGGTGGCTCACTGGAGGCCAGCATTCCCTGCAAGCGTTGAATCACGTAAAGAGGATCTGGTGTTTACCTAGAAAACTGTAAAGGTACTCTGACTTCCCGGTTCTCTGCCTCCACCCGCACCCCGGAATCCACTTGAGAGGTTCGCTGGCACTTATGGATGGAAGGGCCAAAAAGCCCGTATCACTCCAGGATACAGCTTGAAACTTCGGGTGTTGCCTCATCCTATTTTCTCTTCCTGTGCAGTGTGTCTTCCTGTCTGTAAAGTGTTGACAACACAGTTAGGGACGCTGTTGTAATAAACATTTCTGTGGCTCTCGGGAACCAGAGAATTGTAAGGCTACAATGAAAGAAAGAGGCTTCATTAATAGGGAGACTGGAATTTCTGTCTCAGATTATGACTTTTTCCCTCCTCTGCACATTTCTGTCTCCAGTACATCCTGTTTACATCCTCTAGATACAGATATTTAAGCAGCCTTGTGGGTCCATTTCTTTATTGTGAGATGGAAAAGGGAGTGAGCCAGTTTGGGGAGGCCAAGTTAAGAGAATATTTACAGAACACTCATTATCCACTATCACATTTGAACTTCACAGTAGCTGCTAACCATTAGTATCACACAGATAAGGAAACTGAAGTTAGAAATACTGAATCAAAAGGTTGAACTCAAATTCAGTTCTGCTCACCTCCAATGTCCAAGCCATTTTCATGCCCTTGATTTGGTGTTTTTCTTTGAATAGCTGTTATAGGGGAATATAGCAAAAGAATAATAAAGGGGGAGACCTGCTTTTCTCTTTTATACATACTACTCTCTCTCCCAGCCATCTCCTCTTTAATCTGCTCACCCACCCACTGTCACTCACCCCCACCCTCCCAACTGCTTTTATGCATGCTGCTAGAGATGCCACTGTTCACACAACTTGAGCTCTGAGTTTACAGAAACAGGTTAGAGAAATAAATGAGCAGACTTTTCTGAAACAGCAATGGAATTGCAGAAAGACTGGAAAGCCAGAATCCATATAGGCTATCATATTTTGAGTTACCCTATTGAGTTTAGGGCTGGAATAACCTTAAAGATCCATTCAGCACCACTGTCTCACAGGAGAACTTGGGAACCCAAAGATGGTCATCAGTCTAAGTCACATTATTGAAAAGTTAGGATTAGAACCTGGTTAACTTGATTCCATGGCCCTTCCTACTACTCTTGCATGCTTCCTTTTTCACAAATTTTGACAAGAATATCAGCAAAATGCAAAAACACTAAATTATAAGCAAACCTCTTAGCTACTATTTTTTCCTGCACTTTGCTTAGTTCTACTATTACAGTGTTGTTGGTCTCAACACACCTGAGAGATATCATCAACCTTCCTCAGTAACAGTTTCCCTACAGTAGCAATTCACAAATAGGAATTGTGCCGTGGTATTTCTCAGCTTGCCCTTATGTTGTCTGTACACCTTCTATTGACCTATTCCTCCCCAAAAAATAATTTTCCCCAAATTGATTACTGTAAGCAGCTTCCTAAGCTGTCATGGGAATTTGAAAGAGGCTCTACAAAAATCTAGAGAGAAACAAAGACCATTATAAGTACTAATATATATATATATATATATATATATATATATATATATATATATATATATGATACTAATATATAATTATATATGATACTAATATATAATTATATATGATACTAATATATATATTAGTACTTATAATGGTATATATATATATATATATATATATATATTTATTTATTTATTTATCACTTGCTTACCACTTGCTGGGTTCTATGCTAAGTCCCTTCATCAGTCATTTCATTGAATATTCACAGTTCTTTCAAGTAAGTAGCTTCATTAGAGATAAAATTCATTCTAACATATAGCAGAAACTAATGTTCTGTTCATTTCTTCTTCTTGCTTTTCTTTCCAGCTCATAGTTAAATTACATCTTCATTAATTGGAATTCTGTGGCCTTAGTAATTGCACTGCAATTACATTGGCAAGGAGGATATTTTTATATTGAATTGATAGTTCTGTCCTGTTCCAATACATAATGTTTAGAAATTCAAATTCAATTCAAATGACAGTGTTTAGCTCTTTCATCTCTTAATATTTACCACAACACATTCTCTTCCATTTGTTATTCCTTAAAGATTCACATATGCTTTCTTATTGCTCATGGCAGCATTCTGCTTCCAACCCTCTCTAGAACCAATTAAGGCAAAGTGCAAAATTAAATACATAGCTTCCATTGTACCCTCACTCAGTGATCCTACAAGGATGCTATTGCTGTGGTACTCTGAGTCCCAAGGACCAGAATCTTAGATGTCTAGATATCCTCTGACCTCTACTCACTAGTCTCACATAACTATTTAAATTTATATTTTAATTAGTTTAAAACTTTAAAATACAGTACCTCAGTCACACTAGCCATATTTTGAATGCTCAATAACCATATGTGGCTAATGGCTTCTTTTTTGGATAGTGCTGATATAGAAAATTTCCATCATTGCAGAAAGCTCTATTGGACAATGCTGTTTTAGAATGTGCTAAAAAACATCCTCACAGTAACCAAGAACTAGATGTTCTTTGAGAAAGGAGAAAATACCACTTGTACCTAGTACATGTCCAGCAGCCCAAAGATGCCCAGAACAACCAGGGTAACAATGATAGCACATGCTATCATTAAGGAGCTAGGGTTTGCTTCATATAGATTCCATTTTACCATAAAGTACAGTTTTCCATGAAAGAGTTGGCTGATTTCCTGAAATCCAACTCAGAAATAATCCAAAAGTTCTTAATTCAAGTGTGCATGTGTGTGCGCCTTGTCTTAGTAAGTACAGTATGGTAAACATGGAAATGACACAAGACTTGTAGTCAGTAGGAAGTGTGCTATTTACAACTTGGCAACATTATAAAATCCTCTAAAGCTCCATTCCTTTATCTGCAAAATGTTGATGAGAACTGACATAACTATCTCAAAAAGTTATTGGCAAGACACAAAGTGTAGATATTTGAAGGCACCTTGTAATGAGGATGATGGAATAAGCAATTATTGATTATTTCATATAGGTATGGGACAGTCAACAGGATAGTTCAAGTTGAATGTGTTTCTAAATGTTTTTAAGCTTCAACATGAATATGTTTTGCTTTTATTATCTTTTTTACTGAAAAGTGAAATATTGAATTAAATTTTTTGATTGCAGAGATTTGGGCTTGATTAGGTTCAATTAATGGAAAAACTGTGCATTATTTGTGGTTTACTTTACTTGATCCTGAACATTTCTATCTCAAGGTTAAAAAAAATTAACTAAGAAGTCTCAGTGGTTTGAAACAGCTTTTGCCTTTTAACTAATAGTTTTAAGTTAATTTTCAATAATTATCTTATCATGATAATAGGAGTTCAGAGTTAACAAAGAAGTATTAAAGATATTTCTCAATATGGGTGGGTGAAAGGGATAAATAGAAATATTTTTACTAATTACTTATTGAAATGAGCTTCTATCCATCTTATAAATCAATGTGAGCAAAAATAATTTTATTTCATGCACTGCTTAACCCCAAATCCAAGTAAATCCAATAACTTGACTAAATTCTTGAGGCTCCTTTGAGGACTCTGACCATAAATAAATAGTCTTTATACCATCTATTCCCTAAGTAAAATCTGTTGGGGTCATGAGTAGAAACTTGAGTGTCTAGCTAACATTTATTTTTCAAATCTTGTGTTCCTAATGTTTAGTGACTACTCCTGTACTTTGCTTTGTGCTTTTTATGACTAAAGCAGGGCCATTTTTCAAATGCAACCATACTTTTTTTAATGAATCACTGTTTGGTACTTAAATATTTTCTTCTTCTACCACAAAGGCTAACACAATGCTCAGGCATTGTAGAAAGTAAGCCTGAAATTAAAGCTGTTCTATCAGATGATTCTTAATTCTATTTATTATGGTTGCTATTCATCTTGAAAACTCAATGAGGTCATTTTGTCTGCCGTTGATCTATCTATCTATTCATTTATCTATCAGTAATTAGATCTCTGGTTCCAGGGTCTCTGACAGGTCATTTCTCTTCTTGGGGACTTATGTCTTAACAAAGACATGGGTAGTAACTTGTAAGTGCTCTTTTAGCCCCTGACGCTGGTAAGGTATGCCATTCTCTGGCCTTTGCTGCATATTAAATTATATTACTGAAGGGAAATTTAGTGAGGCTGTCAACTCTGGCCTCTAGTATACTATACTAGCTTTAATAATAAGCATATTTTGTCTGGAGTCTTGTTTTTCATTTGGTGTATCTTGTGTATGTCATGGAAGGGCCTGAATTTTGGAAAGGAAAACTTACCATTATCTCAGAGCTGAAGAGAGTTCAATTTTCTCTGTCAGTAACTTAAAGGGTTTCTCTAATTTTATATCCCAGGAAACAAAGAGAATTGACAATGTGGCTTTGATACTCATGCTTATAGCATGTAATCACTCATTTTGAAATTCATCCTATACTGGCACAGAAATACTGTGTTTAAGTGTGTTTGTTTGGAACTCCTATAACCTGACACATAGGTGCTCTATAAATATTCATTGCATTCAGTGTTCTCTGTGGCACTTTTCTTTAGCACATAAAAGAGGAGGCAAACATAGATCATCAAATCTTACCCTGACAACCACATTTCCAGCCCCTCTGTGGGGATGGGTAATGATGGCCAAAATAGACTAATCCTGAGAATTATGTTTTGCTGTCTTTCCCAGAGAACAAGAGACACATCAGCTCCAGGATCTTGGATTTCACTGTGATAAGGCAACTTATAAACACAAAACTTCAGTGGAGTCGTGTGTCCTTTTCCACTTTCACCTTAAAAAGATACTTGCCATTTTCTTGAAAGTTCACATGGTCAGGCTTCATGAGAGTGGCAGGAATTCCTATTGTTCCTATATTCAGATGAAGCATAGCTTAAATTGAAAGAACATTTATTAGTTAGAGGAGAGCAGATGACATCACAGCCTGATGGGTCATAGAATATTATCCTTTTCCAAAAATAACCAGGCCTGGCTTTAAGAGTTTTAACTGGTGATTACTGACAAAAATGAAAGAAAAACAGATCATTCTACTGCAACAAGTCAATAAACAAATGCTCAGAATTAACATTTTCATTTGCCAAAGGCAAAAATATTCCAACCCAATAAACTGCCTTAGAAATGAGCAAGCTGGTTTCCATGGCCTCTTAATTTTTTAAAATTTTGTTATTTGTTTTTAAAATAACCAGTAAGCAAAAAACAATTACACCCAGGTGTTTGAACATTCTACTGACAGAACAGTCTTCATAATTTGTTTTCATTGATTGTGCACTAGAGATTATATCTATACAAAACATTATCATACCAAAATTTTGTAACCCAACCATAGAAATGGCAACTTAGAACAGGCCCTTGAGTTAATAGCAGAGGAAAAAGCAAAACTAAAGTCTCTTTTCTCTCAATCCACTGCCCTTTTGCATCTTTAAACAGCATGCATATTTTTTGTAAGTCATGAAAACTTGCTTAGTCAATGAGTTTAGCTTCTTCTACCAAACTTGTACCAGAGCTTCTGGGAGTAGGAAAGTTGAAGTAGTTTGATTTTAAATTATTTCCTTTTGCACCTCCAGGTGAAAGAACTAGTGGTTAAGGATACACCAGGTGGAAATTTCATAGGTAGAACTATGAGCCAGAAAGAAAAGAAAGATTCAAAACTTGAGAATCCTTGTTGCAAGAATTTGGGTAAGGATTTAACTCTTCTTTTCCTTCTCCATCTTCATCTCTAAAACAAGAAAGATGTTTTAGAGATTTAGTCTAAATCTCTAAATAGTGTTCCAGGTCCTGAAAGCTCTAACATTCTAACATGGTTCTATTAAAGAGGACCAAAGCCTTGAATAATCTGTACTCTTCCTCGTCAAGCCTACAGAATCAGAAATCAAAACTCCTCTTTTTAGATCATTACTGATTGAAAGTACTGACATTTTGTTATAGTACTTCACCAGGCAATAGTCATAATAACAATAATTACAGTAATAGCTAGCACTTATTTACATTTACTATGACTCTATAAGCTGATTGTTCCTACTTTATAGTAGTTAAATAACCTGTCCAGATTTCACACAACTAACCAATTTGTGCTTTTAACTCCCATGTTACACTTCCTCTGTGAAAACCATGAGTTTCTCAGATAACTAATGTCCATCATTTATAGTTCACTTAACACCCAAACTGCTTCTCTAGGAAATTCCTATTTAACTTCCCTTTTCTGACTAGAAGAGCAATCCAGAAGGGGAATAGAACTCGAGTCTGCAGTTGTAATGCCATTAGGAATCAGCATTTTCTTTCTAGGAGATAATTCTTGTCCTTTTGCAATTGATATTATTGCTCAATTGTTTCAACATTTCAGCATTGAGTATTGGTGCTCTGCAGGCTGCTGCATGCAATGATGACACTTTACTGCCTTTCCTCAGGAAGTGTAGACAATTGAACCACCAGAAATGGATGGATAGCAGTGCAGGATCCAGCACCACCTAAGGCTGTAAAAGTCAGCCCACCACATCCTCACTATTCAGTGGAGGCTTCTGGCTTTTGCTTCTGGGTTTGTGACTCAGAGCAACAATCTAACAGCCTTTAAGGCAGACAGGGAAAGCTCCCAGAGTGTCATTTCTTGAAAATGAGCTTTGGTAAAGTGTAAGACTAAGACTTTCAAAATCATGTTGTGAAATTCATTTTCTTCCCATTAATCCTGTGCCACCAAATTAGTCATAAAAACAATTCATCACAGTACCCATCTTTGTCTCTGTGGATTTTAATACATGCTAAATCTCCTAATGGGCATTCAGCACTTAATATGAACATGTAAATCAGCTGAGAATGCTCACATACATACACACACACACACACACACACACACACACACACACACACACACATTATTCTTTAGGTCTAGTTTCTGGCTTGGTAAGCTAGCCACATATCCCACCAATATTAAAGGTAATTATAGGATGCATAACTTCTGTCTCTGTGGTTTTTCTAGACACTTTGTGAGGAGTGAAATGGCCTAAGAGTCAGAAGACCTGATTTACAGTCTCGGCTTTGAAATATATGGCTGTGAAACTTGAGTCAGTACCATTCAACTCCTTCAAGATTTTTTTCTTTTCTTAAAATAGGGATTATAGAAACTGCCCCTCAGACCACACAAAAGGCAAATAAGATGGTGTTTGTTAAAGTTCCTTGTGATCTAAAGAGTCTAGACAAAAGAAAGGCATATGTTTTCTCTCTTTTCAGTTTTTCTTAGTCAAAAGCAACTTTCCAGTTGCTGAACTAGGATTGACAGCTAAGTCGATGTGTTTAGGGTTAAGAAAATCTTGAATCTAAACTTCCAAGTTCAGAAAAATGGTATTTATTATAATATGGGAAGCTGTCTGGCTTCTTCTAAAATCAATGACTCTCAACATGAGCAATGCCACTTCAATAAAGAGTATTTTTTTGTCATAGACACCAGGGAAGGGGATTACTATTAGATTTTGAAGCTGGGATGAGGAATGCTAAAAATATTGTACTAGACAGGACAGTACCATAACATAAGAACGTGCTCCACCCAAAATGCCAATAGCACTCCTCCTCCACTGAGAAATACTGCTCAAAGCAATATGGTGTGCATGGTCCCTCATTCTTCAATTAATGCAGACAGAATTTACTTTTGGTCTCCTCCCCCAGATAAAATCCATCCATGTGAGATTTAAAATAGTTCAGAAGCATTACCAGGATTTTGGTAATTTTATGAAGAAGTAAAACAAAAAATGGAATCAGAGAACAATGGTTTTAAAATCAGCCCCCCAAAATTCTACAAGAAGCCTCTCTTAACTTCAGCTGGGGCAAGGAATCCCAGTAGTTTAATACTCCCATAATGTAAAAGGTTTGGCCTAAAGGTTTGGATTTAGGGACCCAAAATCAATAGATCATGTTTCCAAAAACCACTTCTTTGCAGTTTACTAAAGAAACATTGGATTATGCCCTTATTTTATGATGTACATGAATCTAGCTAGGCTTTGGACATACAATGTCTACACTAAAGTCACCAATAGTAATCTGACAGATGCAAACTCCACTAATTATGTCTGTGATGTGACACATGCTGTAACATGTTGTAAAGGAGTCTCTGAGGTAAGACCAGGAAAAAAGTTTACCTCCATAAGAGGAATTACAGTTGAACCATATTTTGAATAGTATGGAGGATTTTCTCAGGAGGATAATGGGAGAGAAGACTGTTGTAGAAATGGGAACAAAAGAAACAGATGCTGGAGGTGTGACCAGCAATGACACATGTACAGGTTGATGTACTTACCTGGGAAGGCTGGGAGATTGTATTGGAAAGACTCTGACGAGACTTGAATGTAGCTGGGTAGATGTACGCATTCAGCTTAGAGCTTATCCTTTGAACAGGGATTTTATGAGTACTTCAGGAACATTGTTGGCTTCAGGGTTAGTTCACAGTAGACACTAGAATCAAGGAGTCTAGACTTACAATTAAAAGAAATTTCAGAAGTCATCTCGACCTTCTCCTTTCCCTGGGTTTTGTAGCTGAAATAATTAAAATTCAAAGCTATTAAGTGACTTTCCCAAGGACAACCAGCAAGTTAGTGCTAACATAAGGTCCAGAACCTAGTCCATCCTCAGTTCACAGGATTCGGCCCTGCTCTGTGCTGCCTTTGGGAATTTTAATCATCATTTGAACATAATCCAATGTAATGCACAATGTGAGAGTAAGTATTGACGAAGCTCCAAGTTCTCCATTGCTCACTATTACGACATGGTTCCTTCATTGCTACCAGGTGATAGTTAAGATCCTGGGCTGTGTCTGCACATGAGCACTCTTTTCAGAAATGCAGACAGAATGGCATACCAACATGTGGGCATGACATTCCTCCCCCACTTCACACATCCTCCCCTGCCTCCTCCTTCCAAACTGCCAGAGATTATAGAGGCGCAGCCTGAACAGACGGCATCTTAATCTCTGGTGGTTCTGTAAATAATGTGTTGTTCATGCTCACGTATAAATGATCACAGCGTCTCTATTTTCTGGATGAGGGAACCTTCAGAAAGATGAAACTGCCTGTGCACACAGCACAGCAGAGATAGAATTTCAGGCTGCAAAGCTTCAGCCCTGTTTCTAACAGGGTTAATGTTTTCTCCCATTTGCAAAATCCTAATAATTTACCTTAAATTTCACCTCTTAGTCAAGTTAGTTTGTGCATATTTAGATTTCTGAGATCAATTGTTTCCCACTCCGCTTTTTCTCCAGCTATCTTTCTACCACCTTTTGTCTGATACACATCCAATAGAAATCATCTAAACTAATCCACTCAATTTACAAGAGTGGGAACTGAGACCCAGAGAGGTGAAGCCACTGCCCAAGTTTGCACAGTTAAATTAAATAAAGTATTGTGACTGATCCCTGGACTCCCAGTCAAGTGCATTTCCTTCCACAACAAACTGCTATTTCCCAAACATCAGAGATGACATAGTATTTTCTCACTCTCATATTCCCTCACTCTCATTGCATAAAGGTGGAAGTGGCTGATTGCACTGTGCTCAGAGGATCATCCCAAAACCTGTTTGGAACACCCACAACTTGCTATTCTCTAGGTCCATCCGTCACCTTGAGATGCTGATTAGGGAAGATGTCAAGACACTCTCTCTGGTCTAGAGGATACTTATTGTCAAGGCCATCATCACTCAGGGGGTGATCACCACAAGAAACAGTGTGTCCAAGAAGAAAGAGGGGTGGGAAGGGTCCATGGCTCCCATCATTTAAGAATAAAGAAAGACTGCCCAAAGTTCACTGTAAGTGCCAGATTAATCCTCTTAATCCTAGAGCCCCAAAATTGGGTAATCAGATGGATCTTTTAAAAACTAGAAGTGGCCAAGAAAGTGAAAAAAGACAACTCCCAAACCATTTCTGCTTCAGGGTCAAAGTGTTTTGACTGGATTAATCCACATAATTCATTTAGTGTAGACAAAGTTTATAGTCATAAAAGGTTTTGTTTTGTTTTTTATATCAATGGCTATTTTCTGTTTAAATTACTTCTGATGAATTATTTTAAGACAAAAATAGGATATGTTTCAGTAAGGATTATATTGAAAAGAGAAGTGGAGGAGAGGAGAGAGAAACTAAAAACTAGCTACCCAAGTAAGGCTTTATAGGGTCACAATCGTTTCATAATCTGCCCAAGCTTATTAGGTACAGAAACTCAATTTTATCAATTCTATCAAGAGTGATCTAGCTCTGCAGAACCAAGCCACATTCTCCAAATCCCAAGAGATTAATTTGTATTCTAGATGCAAATTTAGCCACACACAATGGCCTATGTTCATGGGTGTGGCCCAGGTGATTCCCTTCCTAGTATTGAGCTAGTAAGAAAACCAAACAAGTGATCAAATATAACCTGTGGGCACAACACCAGCACCAGTGGGGCTGGAAAGTGCCCACTGGGGTGCAGCAGATTGAGAGGATTCTTCCAAACCCCTTTCAGGTTACTGGAATAGTTGTACCTTTCAAATAAAGGGTCTTGTTCCTTCTATTTCCCTAGTGGCAGAGAAACTGGAAAATTCTTTTGACAAAGATACAGACTTAATCTGATCTCCTTGTAGCCCGTATCTTCTGTTAGGATATTACTGCAGACGTGTGGTAACTACTTTCCTCGTGGCCTGTCTTATATTAGCTACATCAGTCTCCCTTAGGGAGATGCTGCAGCTTCACTACCAACAATGAATAAAGCATCTGAATGACTGAGTTATTTCTATAGTGGACACGTCTCTGTACTTCGTGCTGATTCTGTTTATTCCACTCAGAGGGTGCTATCATCTGGTCTTGCTCTGAGTCCACCTGGGTCTGGTTTATCCTCCTCAGTAGTCACTGTGTATGGACCCTGACATTTGAAACTGTATCTGTTCATCACTTAATACAGAGAACAGTCCTGGGGTGGCTATGACTCATCTTCTAAATGCAGAAGAAACTGACTCTCAAAAGGTTTTTTAAAAATCAGACAATATTGTTTGCTTCTAAAAGAGGACAAATTTTTTTTTGACTATTTTTATTTTCCCCTTGAGCTGACTGGTTATCCTGATTCCAAGTAGGAACAAACTACACAGACAGTTTGAGATTGATTTTTAGGTTCTGTCCTAGTCACAAAGACTTTTGACACACTTTCTGTTCCAACATCAGAATGCAAAGGAAGAAAATATCTGAATGAGCATAGACTGTCGTGCCAGAAATAAATTCCTAATATAGACAACTAAAACATGCCACTATAGAACTCAACTATCAAAATAGAAACAAGATTTCTCTGCTTCAATACTATCCTAGTGAATAGCCTCTGTTCTTCCTGTTACTCCCAATCTATTCCAACCTTCATCTATAAATAAATACTATGGTGCCATGATAGTATATTAAGAATTTAGAGATCACTGGTCATTGGGGCATCATGATGTCATCTCTATATGCATGTGATTCCAGAGTGGCAAGTGACTGAGCATTCTTAAGGTCAAGGATAAATGGATAGCTATATTATAATACTTGTGTGTGTGTGTGTGTGTGCGCGCGCTAGGGATTGAACCCAGGACCTTATGCATGCAAGGCAAGCACTCTACCAACTGAGCTATCTCCCCAGCCCCTCATAATACTTTTGATAATAGTAGCAATCTCCCACATTTACTTATTTAATCATATGAAGCAGGTATTATGCTCCCCATTTCACAGATGAAGATTAGAGCATTTAAATGACTTACCCAGTAAGGTAAGTCTTAGCCAGTAAGGATTAGAGTCAAGAAATGCTGTGCCATCAGACACAGACTATCCTTCCTATCTATACAGTCCATTCACCATTTTTCAATTCTCTTTGGAACAGATCAATCCTAGTGCATCTTATGTGAGTGTGTCAACAACAAGAATGACTAGCAGGTCTATCATTGCCTTAGTCAAGAATGAGAGCCAGGGGTCCACAAGTTTGGGTGGGACTTTGGCAAAGTTGTGCCTTTTTTAAGACTCAGTCATTCCTTCTGGGAAAAAGAGAAATAATGGTTCTTTATTCATTTAGTTATTCATTTCTTCAACAAATAATCTAAAAACTGAAGCACAGGAGGAAAAATAAAAACAGCCTGGAACTGTGAATAAAAATAGGAGCCACAGTCCAGAGTAGTGTTACTGAAACAAAAACAATTTAAAGTTCTCATTGCCTAGGATATGTGCAGGATTATATGCAAGGTTAGTTATTTTGGTTTAGTTTTCTTAATTAGTAAAGTGATTTAAATTCTCCTCACACAGCTGTCAAAGAAACCAAAATCACAGACTTAACTGGCCAACATGGTGCAAGCTACAACTCACAAAGGCAAAGACCTAGAGCCTCCAGTTTCCTGGGAGTGGTTTGTAGAAAAGAGATTTGTCCTACAGTGTCAGCAATGGGCACCATGTCTCTAGAAGCCAAATAAATTAATATTTTAGAAGTTTACGATACATTTATCATATGCCAGGAACTCTTTTCTTTTTCATGAAGTCTGAGATTGTTTAATTACCCCAAAGCAAGAATATAGTGCGAAAAGACTAATGAGCCATAATGAGAGAACTGATGGCAGAAGAGATATTTATTAAGTAAAACAGAAGGGAGGATTTGAAAAGAAGGCAAGTAACTTGAAAGATTTAATTCAACTTAAGAGAATTCTAAAGTTTAATCTTGCTGATGGACTGGAGTGTGTGGCAGGAAGACTGAGTGATAGAGTAAAGAAAATTATGTGAACCAAAAAAGAAGGGGAGAGAAATTGCAGATTTTTAAAGTACTTTTCATTGAAAGGGAAAGTCAGGATGGAAAGTGTGGGGGTATTTGCTGGGCAGGAAGTGAAAATACATCTCATTGCCCCTAAGCTTTACCAGTGTCTTGGGCTTGGGAGTAAGAAGTACACTTAAATGAGCAGCCAGCTCTTTCTCAGTTCTGAGTCATTGAATTTGTCCCTAATTTCCAGGAATCACGTGCAAGAGACATCCCCATGAAGCCATTAACTAAAAAGACTGCACCTGCACCAAGCCTAGAGGCCTAGTTTATGTACAGCAAACTACATTTAGAATTTGAAGGTGATTTTCTCATCTTCAGAGGGATATCAAGACTTATCTAGCATAAGACCAAGACCAAAGACAAACAAAAAACTAGAGGAAACCACTATTCTTTGAAAATGTGATATGTTTACCAGCCAAAACTTACAGCTCAGCATGTATACAGGGCCAATTTTTAGTAAAAAGTAGGGTAACATTGGGGGAGAGTGGAATGTTCAAGGTGTAACTCATGGTGCGACTGCATCCCATAACTCAGATTGGTCTATTTCTACCTTGCTTTAAATGTTAAGGCAAAAGTCTCAGGTTAAAAAAAAAAACTATAGAATGGTCCTTACCTGAGTTTGTTTATGGCTTAGCTTTTTGCATGTTTTAGAGAAGCCGTTCATTACAAGCTCAATGGCTATAAGATGGTTGAAACTCAACTCTCCTAGACTTTGAAAGCTGAGCTAAGGAGATTAGGCTTTAAGCCACAGCAGTGGGAGCCACCAAACCTGGCTATGATTGGCAGAGTGACAGAAGTTGCGACAACAGGGAGTGGGACATCGGGGAGGGGGTAAGCAGAGAGGGTGGAGAGAGAAAGAAAGGCTAGAAATAATCAAATCAGGAGATTAAACTGTGGACGTTGTGTAAGAAAAAGAGCATTTCACAGATTGTAGAATCAGCTTGTAGAATTTGTTGCTATGTTGGCTAGTGTTGAACCATGTTGCCTAAATCATGTTTGAAAAAAGCCCAACTCCAAAGACTGCGTCTCTCTTTGGCTTCACACCTGACTTCAATGGCCTCTTCTCTCTCAACTGGCAGGAGTCACTCTGCTTGGTAAAGGATTGGGGGTGGGGGAAACAGAGGAGCAGAGGAAGAAAAACAGATGCCTTTGTATGCCTGGAACCAAACTGATGCCAAGAAAGCCCCTGGAGAGGTGGAGTGGGGTAGTGGTGTCCGTGCAGCCCTCCTCCAGCTGCATGAGCCTCACCTGGCACCGGTCCCTTTGCTTGTCTGTGCTTGAGATCCTCATCTGTAAGACAGAAAGGCAAACACAGATGATTGCCATGGGTCTTTCCAGCTTGAAAGTTTATAGCATCAGCAGTATATTATTAATTTAAAGATGCCTTTCATGGATCATATTCAATTCAATTCAATTGCAGGATGCACCATTGTATAAAATGCCAGAGTTCCTAAGGGCTTGTTTCCTCACTTTCTTTTTCTACCCCTTACTTCATGTTTTTTTCCATTAACTTTCCAATGCAGTATTCCCCCCCCCCTTCTGTGTTGTTCTTCATTTTCCAGCAACAGCAGGGAAGAGACTGCTTCAAAAAGACAAGAAGCTGAGGTCATCTGTTTATCCGCAGGACAACGAAGGGCCAAGGCAGGGCTTAGCCAGCCAGCTTTTTTCCAGACTGTTCTTCTGGTGACCCTCAACCCTGTACCAGCAAGGAGAGAAAGATGACCTCAGCCTTCCTTCTAACTTATTGTTTATTACTTCTTCGTCTGCCAAGCTGCAGGCTTCCAGATGTTCTAGACAACTCTCCTCTTTACCACCTGCAGACCCAGCAAGCAAAGGTGACTGTTGTCACTTCCTTTTCATAGGGAAAATATTAAAGAGGGAGGTGATTTGCACAAATCTTAGCTGGAAAATAGACACAGTGCCCACATGCACATCCACATCCACAGCTCCCAGCCCCTTATGGGCAGTGGCTCTACTTACTACCTGCTCAAATCCTAAAGGTCAGCAGACCATGGCAACCTCATTCCCTGACTACTCAGGATCAGACCCTGAGTAGTCACTTGCCTTCTATTTCCCTGACTTACTATTGCATTTGAGAATCATCATGTCCTTGTTTTGCTCATCTCCACTGGAGCTAAGGTCAGCAGGCTTTCCCCTACCTTTCTACCCTCCTCCACCTTCAGCCCCAGCCCAGGGCTTCCTCCCTACTGCTTGGACATCTCACCTCCCTCCAATGACAATCTGGCCCTCTCATATGAGACAACTGATGTTGCCCTTGAAATATTAAGAGGAGAACATAGAATCTGTTTCTCCTGATCCTCGCAAGCTATGGAGACTGGAGATTTCCTCCTGACAAACCAGGATTCTGCAATAAGAACCAGCTTGCTAGCAACCCTTAAAAAGAAATACCTGATTCTCAAGATCAGTTTATGGGGAACCTGAATATACAAAGAACTCAAGGCTGGTAAGATGATGAAAGACTTAATTGCCAAAAAAGCATTATAGAAAGTACAAGTCAGTCCATCCCAAGTACCAATAATAATACTAATAGTATCTGTGTTTTGATCTAGTACTTATTAGGCATTTCATTAACATGATATAGACAATAATCCTACAAAGTAGGTATTATTATCCTCATTTTTTAGATAAGGAAACCATGACTCAGAAAAACTGTAAAATCATAAACAGATGGGGCAAGGACACAGATCTGTCTGATTTCAGAAACTGTATAGCTAAAACTTCAGCTTCATAAAATAGGACCCAAACCAGTTCACTGGGAAGGAGAAGCCCCTGGTTCCTTGGTCTATGGCTCTAACTAGCAGTGTGACCCTGGGCATGATTTGGAGGTTTCAGTTTCTTTGTCTGTGAAATGAGAGTGTCAGATCTGGACACATCTTTTGAGTTTGGGTTTTCTATCTATGAAAGGAGAATGTTAAATCCAATTATTTCTTCCAGTTCTAGCACCTGGGAGTGTGCTATCTAATCCCCGTGTGCCTCCTCCAGAGGAGTCTGCAACTAATATCTAACCCTTAGCACAACAGATTTCTAACAACAGGAAGAGCCACTGCAGAGATCCTGGAAATGACTCACAAAATAATTCTGTTCACCTGAGAGAACCTATAATTGGTACGACTGTGATTTCCCACTGGACAGAACTGGCTTAGGTAACATTCACTGCCATTTATTTCTTCACCATTTCATGGCACTCTCTGGTGACAACAGAGGGAGGAACTGTGCCCAATAATTGTCACTGATGTGTTTAAAAGGGTAGTGACTCAAAAGTGAAATGGGGAGAAAAGAAAATATGACACACCCACACATATCCTTTATATGAAAACCCATTACAATGACATATTAATGGTAAATGGCATTGGAATTATTTAATGGCAAGGTTTCTTCCTTTAATGAAAAGGAATAACCCAGGATTCTGACCAATCATGTGTTTATAGTCCATCAAAGACTAAATATGTGGAGAGAGAGGTACCAAATCTAAGGCACTGGGAATTGAAGCTGTTGAAAACAGCTCCAGACCAGAGGGAGAGTGTTCCATTTGATGTGAAAATAGAATATTCTGTTTGCAAAAGTCTTACTTCACACCCAACCTGTGGGACCAGTATTGAATGAGTTAATGTGAGTGCATTTTTCATGTGTCAGGAAAACCTGTGGGTGTGAATATGTACAGAGGGGCAGGGTGAATACTGGGGAGAGAAGGAAGGAGAGAAGTAGAAGAAAAACACGCGTGAGCTATTCTGCTTAGAAAGGCATTGTGGTGGCCAAGGCTGTATTATTTTTTTTTTTAAATATAAAAATATTGGTTGATAGGAGAGTTAATATTTGATGTAATTATTTGAGTTAAACCATCAAAAAGGGCAATTTCCTCTAAGTCACTTGAGTATCAATAGGACATGATGTCAGTATGTTAAAGAGACATCTGCACTGGGTACAGTGGCGCACACCTGTAAGCCTCCCAGTGGGTCCAGAGGCTGAGGCAGGAGGATCGAAAGTTCAAAAGTCAGCCTCAGCAACAGGGAGGCACTAAGCAACTCAGTGAGACCCTATCTCTAAATAAAATACAAAATAAGGTTGGGGATGTGGCTCAGTGGTCAAGTGCCCCTGAGTTCATCCCCCGCCCTAAAAAAGAGAGACATCTACACTCCCATGTTTACTGTAGCACTATTCACCATAACCAAGAAAATGAAATCAACCAAGGGTCCCTCAGCTGATGAATGGATAGAAAAAAATGTGGTACATTTACACAATGGGATACTGTTCAGCCATAATAAGGAAGGGAATCCTATCATTTGTGGCAAATATAGATTGAACTGTAGATCATTATGTTAAGTGAACTAAGACAGGCACAGAAAGACAAATGCCACATGACCTCACTCATGCAGAATCTAAAAATGTTGAGACTACAAGAGTGGTTACCAGAGGAGGGGGGAAGAGTGTGAATGGGGAGGGATGTAGAGGTTGATCTATGGGCCATAAGTTATAGTTTAGAGTCATAAGTTCTAGGGTGCCATTGCACAGTAAGGTGGCTCCAGGCAGTGATAATTGTCTATTTCAAAAATCTAGGAGGGGCTGGGGTTGTGGCTCAGTGGTAGAGTGCTCACCTAGCACGTGAGAGGGGCTGGGTTCGATCCTCAATACCACATCAAAATAAATAAATAAATAAAGGTATTGTGTCCAACTACAACTGAAAAATAAATATAAAAAAGAAAAAAGCTAGAAGAAAGGCTTTTGAATGTTTCACCGTAAAGAACTGATAAATGTTTGAGGAGATAGGTATCTTTATCCTAATTTAAATGCTATACAATGTATACAGATATTGAAACATCACATGTACCCCTATAATAGGTACAATTTTTATGTTCATATGTATGAGTTAAAAAAAATTAAAAAGAACATTCATAGGTTTCCTTAGTAGGCATGGTGACCATTAAAGGGATTTGACAGGTAAAAACTACATTTCTTGCAGTAAAGCAAGACAATGCCAGGATAAGCAATGTTCTCCAGGGAGAACCGGAATATCTCGTCACTGCCTGTGTGGTTTACCATGTCCTGGTCCATGAACAATTTATTTTCAGCAGCACCCAGTGGATAGCCTGTCAGCATGTTTGCCACATTTCCTTCCCTATGGCATTTGTCATTAATCCTTGTTACAATGCTGCGGGCTAAGCAGAGCAGATGTACTATCTGCATTTTGTCAACAAACCTGTTCAGAAAGGTAGAACAATTTGTCTGAAGACACACAGTTTTTCTAAAAGGGTCAGTCTTTAAAATTCTAGATTTCTAACTCTTCATTCAGAGCTCTATCTATGACATTCCAGCAGGAATGGAGCCTTGAGTTATCCGGTCTATTCTGTTTCAGCAGAACACAGCTGAAACAGTTCATTATGAAGATATAACATAGCAATTGCCTAAACTGGGACATCTGAGGATCAATGAACAAATATTAGTTGCAAGAAGGTTGCCAGGTTCTATATTAACTCTGGAAAAGGTTGAAACACGGACTGTGTCCTCAGGAAGCTGACAGTTGTGGGGCCTACACTGAGGCCCAGAGAATGAAGAAAGGTACATTATAATTATATGTAAGAGTGGGATTCATTGTGCTCTATTTGTATGTGCATGTAACAAAATCAGTCTCCTTCCCCAGTACCTTCCCGTTCCGGCTCCTCCTCCCTCTCCCTATTTTACTTGCTTTATTCTTCTGATATCTCTTCTATTACTATATTATTATTATTATTATTATTATTATTATTATTATTATTATTTTAATTAGTACATTATATAAACAAGTGGGATTCATTGTGGTATATTTATAGTGGACATGCATAACTTGATAGATTTCATTCCCCAGTACTTCCCAGGCCCTTCCTTCCTCTCTCTTCCCCTCCCTCCCTCTCAATCCCTTCTCCACTCAGTATTACTTTTCATTAGAAATGAAAAAAAGCACTGTTCAGCTATGCTTAAAATTTTTCTTCTTTAAAAATTAATTTAAGGACTGCGGTTGTGGCTTAGAGGTAGAGCACTCACTTAGCATGCATGAGGCACCGGGTTCGATCCTCAGCACCATATAAAAATAAAGGTATTGTGTCCATCTACAACTAAAAAATAAATGTTTAAAAATTGATTTAAAAGTTTCTTTTAGTCACACTGGGGATTAAACCCAGGGTCATTCTACACTGAGTTACATTAACTATATCCCCTGCCCTTTTTATTTTAAGATAAGGTCTTGCCAAATTGCCCAGGCTGTTCTCTACCTTGTGATCCTCCTGCCTCAGCCTCCTGAGTAGCTGGGATTACAAGTGTGTGACATTGAACCTGGCTCTTCTCAGTTATTGAGAGCAATTGCAAATGCCAGGCCACTTTCTGCTATTGCTATTATTTTCCATGAACCAAAACCTTGATCCTGTGTGACGCACATTATGAGGGTATCTGAGGAGAAGGCAGTGCCTGCTTCTGCACATCTTCACCAACGCCTAGTGGTAGCAGATTCTACCATTGTTGTTTAAATAATGGATTTGAAATAACTTCAAATGGGCTTAATTTGTATGTCTGATTATTCGTGAGGTCTTTTCATGTGTTTATTCTTTATATGTGTGCAGATCTTTTCATATTTTTTCAACCACGTGGATTTCCTGTTTAGCAAATTGCTTGTTCCTAACCATTGCCCATTTTCCGCTGTGTTTACTTTTTTTCTTATGCATCTGTAGATATTTTATAATGTACGTTATTTATAAAAAAAAGTCTTTTGTTAATTATATGCTTTGATTGTGTCTTTTCTGGGTCTGTGGCTTTTCTTTCTTTCTCTACTTCCAACCACCACCTTTTATAGTTGGTTTATTATGGTGTCAAGAAGATTTACAGCTATTTACGCTTAACATTCTGCTTACAGAATCCTAAATGCAGAAAGGAATCTTTCTTTCCCATCAAGCTAAGTTTTTCTGAACTTACTATTGAAGATGCTAAAATTATGAAGGCAAATGTCGACCTCTTGTGCTGCTTTGTTTTCATTCCAATAGCTAATGTAAGAAGGGAATTTAGTCAGGATAATGCTTTTAGTCACTCATTTCTTATGAAATTACTGATGAGAAAAAAAGATAATACTGCTGTGTCTTTCCAAAAACATTTGATAAAAAACAATGCCTGTATTATAGAACCTGAAGAAATCACCTAACTGGAGAATACTTCAGCCAGGCCATACCGGGCAAAGACTGAGCCAGTCCCTCTCCCCTCTGAAAGGCCAATGGACTGAAAGTGTTTGGTTCAATTTGGTTGCTAATTATACATCGTGTGAGATTGGTGTCCCACTTAATAAAGCCAACCACAGAGTGGCCTCCTAAGTTCAAGGGAGAAAAAAGAGGGAAAGTGAGAAAGAAAATTGTATGTTTTCAGTTGAATAAATTGGCTTGTTTTTAAACCCAAGTATTGGAATTGGTAAATTAAAAAAATAGATCTATCTATAGCTTTTAATTAGAACATGGATGAATCAATATTCCTTTCTGGAATAATGCAAACTAATGAGTATTCAGAGGTTAAAATAAATTTCCCAGAAAGAGAAATGAGCAAAAAAATAACTCTGTGAATGGTACATTTCTTACATAAAAATAATTTTATAATGGATGTAACCATAGGTACATTAAGGTGCTAGTTCTTTTTTTCACTTAATACATTTTCCATAAAGGCAAGTATTAACATTTTTAGTAAAAAAAAAAAAAAAAAAAACTTTTTTAAAGAAATGGGATAGTATTATATTTCTGAAATCAATTAGTCCTACTGATTGAGAGAAATGCATCTCTTCTGGTACCCAGAAGACAATCTTACAATAACTTAAGGCAATCTTACAAAAACTTAATCAGTTTTCATTTAGTACAATCAACATTTTGAAAGAGAAAAGAATTGAATTCTGTATTTTCCTCCTGTGTTAATCTAGAAGTTGAGAAACCCTTTGTAACCACTTAATGCACTATTTAAATAAGTCCTCTATCAGTATTATAACAACAATTAATAGGAATATATTAACTAGTAATTTTGTAGGCTACAAGTTTAGAAAGAACTGCTTGTCACATGTGGGTTTATGAAATGGACTTCCATGCAATTGGATTCCTATAGAAACTTCCCAATATAGTCACCAAGCCAACCAGTTACTAGCATGGAAATCAGCAGCTCACATCCTTCAGTTGAGCAGAGCTGCAGAGAGAAAGAACCATTTATACTAGTACTAAGCACTATTAAAACAGGAAGGAATTACCACCCCCTCTGCTTAGGTGTAAGGAGATGCTTAAACAAGCCATTTTTATACTATAACCTTATATTTATAGCCAGCAAAAAAGCCCTGTCATTGAAATCCAACTTAGTAATTCTCCATATAGAATGACATTGTAGGAAAAACATCATGTTTAACTCTGTCATTTGACATTTTCCATATGAAGTGGGTGTGTTTCCTATTTGAACTTTAGCCACATGGTCTTATTACTGAACTATTCACATCGACCATGGTGATCTGAAAAAATAAAATTGGTTATTTGCCCAGATACCTTGGCATACAACACCCAACAAGGGAGAAGTAGAATGGGGACTTAGAACTCAAGAATTATAAATCTGAAGGGGAATTTGGGTAATCATGTCGCAGGTGGCTTACTTGAATGATAACTCAGAGGTGGATTGTCTTTCCATGCAATGCATATATTAACACTAACGTCACACAGCTATAATTCCAATACAATCACACAGATGTTAAAATACGGTGAACACTTCAGCTAATAGTTACAGTCAACCCTAGGGATAACTACAAGTCCCAGAGTACCTCCAAGGCCATGTGACTTCTTCTAGCTGAAAAGTGGACATGGTTCCGTGGTTCCTTCCAACAGACTCAGATAAGAGGCTGGTGGGTCAGCATCCTCCTATGAAGACAGGTGATCAGTCTTGTTGGGGTGTCCTCGAATGCTGCTGCGGTAGTCTCCTGCTTTCGGTTTAAATTGATGCTGAGCTCAACATTCATTGGTTACGCCTATGGGTGTGTTGGATTATTCCCATGGGTGTTTCTGGTTATCCCCAGGCAGAATATTCCAGTGTTTAGCATGCTCCCTACTGATAGCTGCAGAAACATATTGGAATATGCCATCCAGATATGTTCCTTGTATCAACCCTTCCCACCTTGTCCTTGAATTTTTCAAGTTGAGAATGGTTTACAGTTGTTCTCTTGGACGGGGCTGAAGCAATTTCCATTGCCTTCAACCTCAGGGTATGGGAGTGCTGAGATGCCCCAGGGCACTTCCTTCTTCCAGACAAACTCCCCTTGCCCCTAGTGAGTATATCCCAATTTCCCCCTTGATAGTCAGGACCCATCAGTCCAGTGATTTAGCAATTTTGATATTCATTGCCTTTTGATATAGAAATATGAAACTATTCAAGAGGATATCTAAGACAAGAATTCAAGGTCCTTGACTCTCAATAACAACAATAATATATCATATGCTCCCATTTTCTAAACACTTTCCAGAAATCATCTCATTTTAAAACTCCTTACAATGATGCTTTTGGAGAAGATGTTGGTTAGGGTTCAGATATAGGGTGTTCCCCCAAAAAATCTCATGTACAAGAAGGTTCAGAGGTAAAATGGTTAGATTACAGAGCTTTAACCTAATCGGTGGATTAATTCACTGATATGGATTAACTGGGTGATGACTATAGGCAGATGTGGTGTGAATGGAGGAAGTAGATCACTAGGAGCCTGTCTTTGGGATTTATATTTTATGTCTGGTGAGTGGAGCTCTCTCTGCTTCCTGGTTGTCATGTCCTGAACTGCCTTCCTAATCATGCCCTTCTGCCATGACATTCTACCTCATCTTGGGCCCAGAGCTATGGAGTTGACTGACCATGGACCGTACCTCTGAAACTGTGAGCCAAAATAAACTTTTCCTCTTCTGTGCTGTTCTTGTCAGATCTTTTGGTCACAGAAGCAAAAAAGCTGACTAAAACAATGTTATTACTACTCCATTTTACAAATGGAAAATATCACACAGAGATGTGGAGCTCAAGTAACAAGGCCACACAACTGGTCCATGATCAAGCTAGGATTCCAACAGCGAAGCTGGGCACCAGATCTCCACTCTTAACCCCTACCACTACCTTCGGGTCCACGTCTCCCAATCTAATAACATCTCTCCTACATAGGCTACAAGGAACTGTGTGTGAGATTTCTGAGGGCAAGAACCTGGTCCCTCTCATCTCATGCTTCAGAACCCAGGATAGTATCTGACACAGAATCAGAATATTTTTATATTTTCATTGGTGCATTATAATTATACATAATAGTGGGATTCATTATGCCATATTCATATGTGCACATAATATAACTTGATCAATTTCATTCACCAGTACTTTCCTTTCCCTCTCCTCCTTCCTCCCCATTCACTTGTTCTGCTCTACTAATCTCCCTTCTGTTATTGTGATTGTTATTTTAATTAGTGCATTATAACCACATACACACACACACACACACACACACACACATACACACATACAAGATTCACTGTAGCATGTTTGTATGGGAACATAGCCTAATTTGGTAGATTTCAGTACTTCCCCCATGCTCCTCCCTTCCTCTCAAACCCCCTCCTCCGCTCTACTGGTCTTGGATCAGCATCTTTTAAAATGTTAATGGATGAAATTAAACTATTCTAGGTAACAAAATTGGCCAATTCCAATTGTACTATTTTTAGGATCATGAAGTAATTACATGATAGAAGAATTACAAATAAGATCTGATTGAAAATTTCCTGATTTTATTATTTTAAATAATAAAATGTTTGGTTTGGGGCTTTGTTTGGGTGTGTTTTTCAGCACTTCCAGTGTGCCTGGACAGGGCTAAGCACTGTATGTATTATTTCATATAGCTGCTCGCAACACAATAAGACAAGTGCTATTCTTCCCTGCAATTTACAGTTGACAAAATGAATGAAAACTTGAGGATATAGAGGGACCTGCCCAAGGCCACGAAACTAGTAAGCGGTAGAAGCAGGCATTTGTCACAGTAATGTCTTGTTCCAAAAGACACTTATTGGGTGTGAGGGTAGCTGACTGTAGTATCTGTCACCCCATTGCTCACCAGAGGTGATTCAGTTGATCTGGCTGGCTACGTGGGTGTTCCTTCCTCCCTCACCACTCCACATGTGTCCCTCCCAAAGTTGCATACACCCAACAGATGAGGACCATTCTTTGGTCAAGGATATATGAGTAGCTGTGCTCCCCTGTTAACAAACAAGCTCTCCCCACCAAACAAGGTCCAAAGGATGCATATTACTAATATAAATGTAAGATCTGTGTTAATCCAGTCAGTTTGATGTTTTTCCCAAAATTTCTTTATCTGTTTCTCGATATAAAAATTCACATCCTCATCCTATTCCAGCTGCTCAGAATAATCCTGGGGACCCAGGAGTCAGACACCAAGGCACAGATAGTTCAGTGGGGAGCCCTGAGCATGGCTGCCCTTTCCTCTGAGGTACAACCCAGCAGGGATCCAGGCAACACCCAACACCTGGGCCGCAAGCACCTTACCTATAACTTGCCCCAGCGCTCCCCATCCACACTTGGCCTCCTCTGCTGGGCCAGCTCTGCCTCTGCTTCCTGCATCCCCCCTGACGACTCAGGCTCAGCTGGGCAGCAGAACAGCCAACCACCATGTGAGTTCTGGAAAAATGAGCTCCACACTGTGAAGTATGACCTTACTAGTGGATCCCCAAAATAGATCCCATTAAGTCCTGGAGGGCCCATACCTGGTAAAGGGATCAACGGATTCATCCTCCCCACCTTCCACCTCCCCCCAAAAGGCAGAGAGTTACTAGGAAAATTGTGCCCCATAATCCACTGGGAAACCACTGGAGAGCACAGATAGTGAGAACCCACAGGAAACCGGGATCCATTCTTCTAACTGATTAGGACACAGAGACAGGGGCAAGAGAGAGAAATTCCACAGGGACAAAAAGGCCTCATGAAAATTACTTTTAACTGAGTCTCACATTTATTCATTTATTATTACTTTCATTACAAAGGTCATGATGAGCTGGGGAGGGCCTGGGCCTAGTAGGCTATTTCAGTGGGATAATGAAGACCTTCATATAATTCACCTGGAAAATCAATGAATTGGCTTCTTTCAGTTTGTCTGTCTAAGCTAGGGAAAATCAATACCTAGTTCTCTAGATTTGGGGTGGGGGAGATGCCTAATAGGCCCTGTGTCTAGATTCTGCTATTCAAATACACATGCAGAAAATAGGCTCATGTGGTGACACTGAAAAAGAGGATTAATGCCCTCCTCAAAGAATAGCCCTGGTTTTTCCAGCTATTTTGTGATCCTTCTGGTCACATGATTCCCAAGTGATGTAGTGAAATGAGCATTACTGTAAGAGCTGCGACAATTAAAGCCCTTTTCTTACAAGGAGCCCTGTATGCATTATCCCATTTAGTCCTCCCACCAACCCTGAATGTAGGCACAATTAGTGCTGTTTACAAAGGAAGACCTGAAATCCAGAAAGGCTGAATGAAGTACTTGCCCAAGTTCACATGGGAAATTGAAGCTTGGGTAAGGATAATAGAATAAATACTCTCATCACACTTCCCACCTCACCATATTGCCTCTGGACTAAATTCCAGTCTAGTACAGGCTACAGGTCATCTGAGCCCCATAGGAAATTAGTTACCCAAGTAAGAAATGGGCTGTAATCACTACCCATCTAAGATATGAATATCATATCTTAGATGGCACAAAACCCTGAGAATGTAACTTTTCAAAGTGACATTCAACCTTTTCATCTCACATATGATGAAACTGAGGCTCAAGGAAATAAGTTGTCTTAATTCAGCTACCTTGTGTAGTGCATCCAATATGGCAGAACTTTGTGACAGTTTGCACAGGGTAAATGCACATTTAATAGGTAGATAAAAACAAGCATGCCAATTATTAAAGTAATGGGGAGAAGAGTTGTAAGGTGCCATCTCTGGAAAAACTTCTAAGCAAACCCCAAAACTGTGACCAAAGATTTATATGCAAATAAGTTCATTGGAACATTATTTATAATAGTGGAAATTTTATAGAAACCTAAATGTCTAATAAAACCAACAATTGATGAATGATTACATTAGTTATGGCACAAATATATAATGGAACATTTAACAGCCATTCAAATCATATTTTATAAGGATATGTTAATGATCTGAGCAAATGTCCATAATAAAATAAGTGAAAATAGCAGATGCAATATTTATGTATAGCTTGTGCATTATTGGGGACCATTTTTCACCAAAATGTTATCAGTGGCTAATTCTAGACATTGAGCTATGGGTGATTATTATTTTCTTCTTTACACTCCCTGTATTTTACAAACTGCCTATAATGAGCATTACAATTTTACAATTAGTTAAACAAGCAATATTCTTTTTCAAAATGCTTGGCAACCTCTTTAGAGATTACTTTGCACTGGAACCAACTTCAAGTAAGCAAATGTAAGGCTGGAAAGGTAAAAGAAATTGCTAAGGGTATGAACTTCTTTCTCTTTGCAGTAGGGCGTTGTTGCAAAGCAGTAATAACCAGAGCTGGGCTTTAGGAGGAGCATCTGCCATGGAGCACAGAATGGGAGGCAAGGACTGAAAGAAGAGGTCAGATAGGCTGTGACTGCAGTGGTGGGGGCAGCTGGCTCATGAAGCCTGAGGGAAGAGAAGAGCCTCTTGCCTTGCAAAGGCCTTGCGGGAGCTATTTGTGGAGAAGAAGGAGCCTCCCAGCATCAGAAAGAAATGCGCAACATCAGTTACGGCACAATGTCAATATGGCCCCTGGACTATGTACTGAATAAATGAAACACAGACATAGAGAAGAAAATGTTGACTTAATATAACCCCCCTACAAAACTATTTCTCCTTAGCTTAATACGCCAGGAGCTGCTGTCTGACTCATGGATTATTTCATTCTGATCATTGTGAATTGCATTACTGACGTCATGGCTGTGCAGTGGAAGATGTAATAGAATAAATACTCTCATCACACTTAACCATGCCCAGCACAGTCCCTGAACAGAGAAGAGCTGGAAAACCTCTCAATAATTCTTGTCTTTCCCTTCTCTTGCTATTGCCTGTTATTTTCTTTTATAGCTCAGAATTTGCAGTTTTCCCTAACAAATGACTCTCAGAGTTACACCAAGGAGAGGTTGAAAATACTGAAGAGAAACAAAGTTTCTGGAAGCATATACACCAAACATTCATGGTGCTATCCACAGCAGTGGAATTCATGATGATTGGCTTTGTTTGTTTTATTTAGCCATGTTTCTTAAGATTTTTCTAATTGGCATCTATTAATTGGGGTGGAGGGGGTGAGGAATACTAATCTTAAAATGTCAAACCATGCAAATTTTTTTTTTATTTTTTTAACAGTGGCTGGGCACCAGGGCTAAAACAGGGGGGTTAGTGATTATGGTTGACCTAGTACCAATGTTTATAAGCAAGTCACTTAAACATAGTAGCTGCCACTCCACAAGCTTATCCTCCCTCCTGCTGTCTTTTCAGAGATCCCAGCACTATGACTCCTTTTAAGCATTAGGGCTTCCTTTTGTCTCCATAGCTTCTGCCATCTTCCACCAGACATGACCCCTGCCCTTGAATATCTCACATGGGGAATTTGTATTTTAAACTTCCTCTTTATTTATGGAACCAAAAGACTTTCCTGCATTAGAGAACGTTCACCATTGGTTGTTGCTGTGACAATGATGATGATGATGATGATGATAATAATGATATGATGATCATCCATATTGATAACGTTATGGCAAGTGAAGTCCAAAAGGCCACATATTTATTATATTATTGCATGTATAGGAAATGTCCAAATTAAGCAAATCCATAAATACAGGAAGTAGATTAATGTTGCCAGGAGTCAGAAGACAGTCCAAGGGGGGAGTCACTGCTCAGGACTATGGGTTTCCTTTTGGAGTGATAAAATTTTGATGAAATTAGATTATTGTAATAGTCACATGACTCTAAAAAAAACTCAATGATATGTTTTTAAAAGGCAAATTTTGGAGGATGTGTATTATTCCTGAAGTTTTAAAATTTATATGTGCTGAATTTTTCAGAAAGACAATTGAACATACAAATCGAGGAAAGGCAGCATTAGGTTTAGTTTGGAAGTTTACAGCAATCATTTACCATGTTAGAAAGTCACTTCATTCACCAGCCCTTGCCAGTAGTCATGACCCACCAACACCCCACAACTTAATCATTGGTGGCTATTGAGACCATAGTGATTCTGTGCCTAGATGCAAGTTTAAGTACTTCATTATTTTGCACTTGGGCATTTACAGCTGGAAGAGCATTTTTTTATTATTAATTAATTGCCTTCTAGTTCTTCATACTACCATGAGTGCACTATATTGATTTTTCCTAAATAATGGTGAGGGTTGGTTATATTATCTATGGATTTCACTTCAGAATGGGGATGGGTGTGATGCCCCATCACATTTGAAATGCTATTAAGAGGGTGACAATAGGCTAATAGAATTAGGACCATTGACCTACTTCAGATCAACCCTTCATTATACACACATGCCTAGTCACAATCAGCCTATAATTATAGCCCTAGGGCTCCATCTTTTCCCCTCTGTGCATAAAATTACAGGCAGGTAAAGCCAAGTAGCCACAGCTTTCATCCGTTCCCTAGACTAATGCTTTAACCCATCTGGCTTCTGCCCCTGGAATTATAAAGATTCCTTGTAGAGAGCTTAAATTGCTTTCCAGTTCTCATGGATTCAGGCTCTCACACCTCCACAGCTTTGAGCAAAGGTGGTTTTTAGCTGATTGATCTAAGTACATTTTCTCCCTTGCTCATATTAAAAAAGTAAGCCGAGGAGGTGACCAGGGGAACCACTGTTTATTTTCAAAGGCCATGTCACTGTTTAAGCTAAGTGCCTCTCCCCAGGATGTCAGATGGGGACGGCTGTTAGCATTTTTAATTTCTGAGATCATAATAAATGTCACATTGGGATGTTTAAGCAAATTTCCTCAACGTGGACTCAGTGAAAGAGCTGTAGATGGGCAGCCTGGAGAGAGGCAGAGAGATCTAGTCTGGGGCTCAGAGGACCAGCGTTTGAGTCTGAACAGAGTGTCAACATTGAACAGGTCATTTTCTCTCTCTAAGCCTCCCGTTTTTTCATCTTATAACATGGAGATATTAACGTCTATCCCTCCTGTCTTACAGGCTTATGATAATTGAATGTGGATATTTGCAGAGTGTTTTAGAAGATATGTCTACATGTTTATTCATCCTGTGTCCTGAGTCCTACCTACTTGCCAGCAGGCCCTGGCTTGGCACCAGGGACACCATAGGGCTGAAGACAGACACAGTCCTCAGGGAATTCAGAGACTGAATAATGACACAATTAGCTAATCTAACACATGAAGTGCTTCTGAGGAAAAGTACAGGATGCTATAAAACTTTGTAGGGGTGGGATAAGCAAAACTCATTCAGAGGTCAGATGCCATATTCAAAGTGAGGCCAGGAAAGTTAGTAAACTGAGCTGACTCATTGGCAATTGCAAGAATCTGCTCAAATGGTTTTCTTTAAAATATTAATTCTTGGACCCCAGTCCCAGATATGTGGATTCAAAAGCTCCGTGGAAGAATCCAAGGAATAACATTTATGCTTTTTTTTTAATATTCCCAGATAATTCTGAGGTACTGAAGTAGGCAAGAGTAGGTTAGGTTGAGAGCAAAACAGGCAGCTGGAACAGCTGAAGAGCTTTGCTGCTAGATACAGACCAACCCACAGATGGAAGCATCTTCTGGAAGCTTCTTAGAAATGTGGAACCTTGGGCTCCATCCTACAACTACTAGAGGCAGAAATTGCATTTTAATAACATGCTCAGGTGATTTCTTATGTACACTAAAATACTTAGAAGCTCAGGGTAGGAGAATTCAAAGCTCCTTCAGTTTCTTGGTTACTCTACTTCTAGGAACTCAGCCTCAGGAATGTCTGTCTGAATTATATGTCATCTGCAGCATTGCTCATAAGAGCAAAGTAATGAGACTAGCTTCAATTTCCATTAAAAGGAGATTTAACCATTGTTGAATATACTTCAAATGAGCAACCCTGTCACTCTTTAAGATGGCGTAGATGTATATATTCTGTCTTGGATATATGACATCTCTGATATATTAAGTGGAAAAAAGAGGCATCAAATAATATCTAGATATTACGATAGTTGTATAAAATGTTCTAAAAAAGTCGAACACCAACATATTAACAATTCTTATCTCTAGTGGAAAGTTATGAGTAGTTTTTCATTTTCTTTTTGAGATCTCTCTAAATTGTCTGAGATTTTTTACAATTGGCATATTTTGTTTTGTTTATTGGAGATGGAAAATATCTCCATGTTCATAAGAGAAAGCAAAATAGTCCATTTCCAAAGTGGAAGTAACACCCTTTGGTTCATAGAGTCTGCAGGATACAGCAGGGGTTGGGAGGAAGAGGAAAAGGAGAAGAAAGAAAGGGGAAAGGAAGAGCAGAGAAAGAGGAGGAGGAGGAGGAGGAGGAAGAGAGAGGGTAGAAGGAAAGGATCTCTGTCTAGGTGCCCCATCCCTCGGTGCACATGGGAAACACCTGGGAGGCTTCTAATGTTCCTCATGCTGAGTTTCTACGCAAACCAATTAAATATTCATATCTTAGGAACAGGACTGGACACTGTTATTTTCAAAAGTTCCCCGGGTGATTCTAACAGTATACCAGAGCTGTGAACACCTGAGGAGCGGTCTTAACAAACCAAGAAGATCTGTCCGTCATCCACCTGCCTGTTACAGTGTCCGTGGTGCTACAGCTCTCCCTGGCAGTACCCAGTCCAGTCCAGTCTGTAGGGAGAAAACAATGATTGGCCCAAATAACCTTCTCCAGCCAGCTGTCCATCAGTGTGAGGGACCACCCTACAGAGGGCTTTGTGTTGGTACCAAGGAACAGGCACGGTTTTATATCAGGTTGTTCCAGGAGGTCTGATTGCTTGGAAATGGAAAGAACTTCTATTCAAAAACACAGGGGTGGATTTTATATCTTGGGGAAATATTTTTTTAACTTATAGATGGACACAATACCTTTATTTTATTTGCTCATTTTTATGCGGTGCTGAGGATCCAACCCAGTGCCTCATATGTGCGAGGCATGCGCTCTGCCGCTGAGCCACAACCCCAGCCCTGAGATGTCTTCTTATCCTTTTCTCTTCCACTGTTCATTCCGCCATAGGAACTGATCCCTCTAAACGAGTCCCTGGAAATGGTAACACTAATTGATATCAAGCTTCTGAATTTTTTTAAATACTAGCAGTTTGGCTGTACTGACATAGGTCAATCTTCCTTTGAGACCCTCCCACTCCAATATATATCACAAGGGAATTGGCGGCATCAAGGAGACCTACCCACAAATGCTCTTTCTGCCCATGTTTTCACTGTCCTAAAAGAGAGTCCTCCACAGTCACTTCCTCCTGCTGTTTTCCAACGGGTTGTACTTTCCAGGTCACTGGAAATATTGGTGTGCTCCTCCCCACCAGGTAACATGAGATTCTTGCTGGTCTGTCTGGGAGCTGGGTGAGTCTTTGTTTCCAGATAATACAGCAATTGCACTTTGTGACTAGCTGGGCGGGCTGTTATCTGACAAAGTAGCAGAATTCTTTCACTTCTCGGACCATAAGAAATTGCCTGGGTGCTTTAAGCCTGGATGTACCAGTATTGGAATTTGGCTTTTCCTGGTTGAACTGTTTTCCCAGTGGTCACAGTGAAGTTTCCTACTCAGGTTAGTCCTAAGTCGCTAAAGGAAGGTAGAGGAAGGTGACTTGGTGTTAACAGTCATTGAGAGGCTACTGGGTACAACACACTTGCTTGGCTTGTTGTGGATTACCATAAAGTTGGTTGATTCCAAATATTGCTTAGGAAAAGGTGACAGTCTCCCCAATCATAAATGATTTTGTTGAATAATAATAATAATAATAATATGAACCTAATAGAAAGAAGGTCTCTTGGCAGAGGAGAGGAAACTTCAAATTAAATGCCAAGTGTGAGGTATAAATAGCTTCAGTACGTTAGCCAAAACTATTTTATCTATATGGCACATATTTATTCCAAATGAAGGAAGATTTGGGGTAGGGTAGAGGAAAGATTAATCAAGAAAGAGACAACAGAAGAATAGTCTGGGATAAGCCCTGAGGATGTTAAGATAAATATGCCACTTAATATCAAGTTGAACTTTTCCAATTTGGCCCATTAACAGGGACATCCCACGGCCCCCACGCATGTAGCATGCAGTCTGTCACAAAGGGCTGTTCTACTATTACTATGTTAATAATAGAGGAAGGGAAAAAGACTGCTGGATAAGAGCAAAGGAGGAAAGATATGCTTTCAGATCCTCTGTGGAAAGATATGAAGAGAATGGATTACAGGTGGGATGGGGGTAGGACAGGCAGTGCTGGTGGCCAGAGCTCTAGAGACTGTCTTCAGAGGTGTGGATCAACTGTCCAGATGCCCTGATCCGTTCAGGATACCATCCACCCTTCAGATGTTATTTCTGAAGTTATTAAGCACAGACCTAAGTTGTGCCATCCGGTACAATAGCCACTGGGCACATGTGGCTATTTAAATTTAAATTACAGGCAAGCCCCCTTTTATTGCTTGCTTTGTTGTGCTTCATAGATATTGCATTTTTCATAAATTGAAGGTTTGTGGCAACCCTGCCTTCAGCTGAGTCTATCAGCACCGTTTTTCCAATAGTTCAGGTGATTGTTAGCACTTCTTAGCAATTAGATATTTCTAATTAAGGAGTGCACATTGGTTTCTTTTTAGATATAATGCTATTTCACACTTAATAGGCTAGAGTATAGTGTGATCACAACCTAGAGATGCACTGGGAAACCAAAAAAATTCATGGGACTCACTTTTATTGCAGTGGTCTGGAAGCAAACTCACAATATCTCCATGGTATGCCTGTACTTAAAATTTAATAAAATTTAAAATTCAGTTCTTCAGTTCTTAGCCACATTTTAAGTGCTCCGAGGCCACAGGTGCCAAGTGTGAGGTAGAAATAACTTCAGTATGTTTAGCCAAAACTATTTTATTTATATGGCACATATTTATTCCAAGTGAAGGAAGATTTGGGATAGGGTTGTGGCTGCCATATTGAAAGCCATGGAAAACATTTTCATCACAGGAAATTACTGCCCCCATGAGCCCAATCCTAGGAGCTACACCACCTGGATTCATATCCCACCTCTGCCCTCAGGAAATGCACAGCTTTCCTCAAGTACTTTAACTGCTCTGTGCCTCAGTTTCCTCATTTTTAGTTTGAGGGTGGTTAACACCAATATATTTCTTAAGGTTATTGTAAGACTTTATATGAATCCATTGAAATTGTGCCCAATACATGGTGAGCATGATATAAAGTCATGCTGCTATTTAGGTGAAGGCCACCTACGTCAAGATATGGACAGCATCTGGTACACAGGAGGGGATTGGCAAATGTTTCTACCTCAGGAGTGTAACCATAAAAGACAGAGAGGGAAGTCAGGTGTGGAGGTACACACCTGTGATTCCCTCGAACTTGCAAGAGGATCACAAGTTCGAGGCCAGCCTCAGCAACTTAGTGAGAGCAACTTAGCAACTGTCTCAAAATAAAAAATAAGTTTAAAAGTGGGGATATTTCTCAGTGGTAGAGCACCACAGTTCAACACCCACCCACTTCCAAAAAGGAGAAGGAAGATCTCTTTTTAAGCACTGTGATTCCAATCTTCTCTCTCAGGTATTAAATTCACACAAAAAAGAATCTCTTTTGCTTCATTTTATCCTTTGTCTATTTGCAACAAAATTTAAGACCCAGAGTTCAAAATAATAAGGAGGCTATATCAGTCCTACAATGTGTCCCAAAGGGAGTTTACCCCTTTTTATTTGGAGATTTCTCACTAAATGAATGGGATGGAGGCCCTGGCCAGACGCAGACCACAGGCAAAGAGAACTTATACTCCGTGCTCTTGTCTTATGATGGACAAGACAAATTAAGCACTTTCAATACCAGCCTCTGAACATGGAGACTTGTTTGCTGGGATACTCTTCAGTTGTTGAAATCTGAGATGTTTTTTCGTCCATCCCTTTTCCCAACCCTTTGACCCAAGAAAGACCATGCGTCTTGCAGAGAGGGTCAGGAGTTCAAAGGTCTCTTCAATGCAGAACACAATAAAAGGGGCTCTTCTTGGGCTGATGCTTGACACCAGGCATCATGGCCTTCTCTTCTGGAAGGGTCCAAAAGAAGGGCAGCAGGTCCACCTGCCGTGCTTGGCAACGGTACTTTACAATTCAAACTGAGTCTCACATCTCAGACACTCTCAGAGCTTGGGCCAAGGTACAGAGATGACCAAATGGTCCAGATAGACCTGCAAGTTTGTAAACTATCTGACCCTTGACTTCAAGGGATATTCTTATTCTTGTTCAACTTTGACAAGTAGATTCTCTCTTGAATTAAAGACCATTTAGATAGTCTTTTTTTCTCCCCTTGAAGGTCACTCTTTCAGCAAAGATCTTCCTGGCATCCTGGCAAAATGTTTGACTGGTGTCATATCACACTGTCCTCTGCATACTCATGTGATTCCACCTGGTAGTAGACACCATTTGAAGGACTGCAACTGTGCTAGCAGTAAGGATCTTCTAGAGGCCATATTCTTCCCAACAGCCATTGTAACCCTAATATACCGAAGAAGAAAAAGATCACAATGACATAGTCTTAAAAGAAAGATATAAGGTGATCAGCCTTGCACATGAGCACACACATCCAACCCCGGGCTCTCACTGCTGAGATGGAGCCCAAATCTCTTAGTCAAGAAATGAGAGCACTTAAAAGAGGACAGTAACAACTTTGTTGCTTTGTTGATGCTCTGATAGGTCACGTGAGGGAGACGAGAGCTTGAGATATGTTCATTGGATTTAGTAAAATGGAAAATATTGATGCTCTCAGAAGAAGGAGTTATGGAAGGCAGAATGGAGGGGGCCAATGGCCGACAACATGTAAAGAAGGGAGGTCCGGAGGACAGTAGCCAGTATGTGGCAGTGCCTAAGGAGGACATGGTGTTAGGAGAGGGCTTTACTTATTTGTTTTGTAAGATGGAGCTGTTGAGAATAATTAAAATTCTTAGAACAGCCCAAGAAATTATCAGAATTGGTTGTCTTTGGAAGAGTCAACATAGAAAACCAAGTTTGAGAAACCAAGGTCATGGAACTGAGTTATTGGCTTCAAGAGTAGATGCTGTCTTTCCAGGAAGGATGTTGGCCTGAGAGTTATGTAAAAATGGAATAATTCCACTCCAGTCTCCTGGTGATTCTGTAACCAAGTCAGACCTTTCTCTTGGCCTAAAAATTGTGAAAAGAACGATAATGATAATGTTGGTGAATCTAACCCAGTAGGGAGAACAGATCCTAAATCAGTTTGCCAGAATGGAGATTCATATAAGCATAACTATAAAAACTGGGATATTTCTTCATGGTCAGGAGCAGAAACATGCTCATTTTTCTAGGAGCTTCTGTGTCCTGTTTGGTTTTGTTTGTTTGTTTTTGTGGTACTGGGCATTGAACCCAAGGCCTCACCCATGCTAGGCAAGCACTGTACCACTACCCCACATTCCTAGCCCTGTTTTGTTTCTTAATTAAATACAGATGCTTTTTGACTCACTATGGGGTCACATTCTAATAAACCCACCATAAATTGGAAGTATCATAAGTTAAAAATGCATTTAATTCACCTAAACTGCTGAGTATCGTAGCTTAGCAAGATGGTACACTGTAGAGATTGGTTGATTACCAGGTGATCACATGACTGACTGGGAGCTACAGCTTGCTGCCACAGCCACCACCCAGCATCACAAGAGAGTATTCTACTACATATCAGAAGCCTGGCAAAAGTCAAGGATTTTATTTTGTGTTTGTTTTTTTAGTGCTGAAGACTAGGCCCAGGGTCTTGCTCATGCTTAGGCAAGTGATCTATCACTGAACTTCCTCACATCCCCCAAAGATCAAATTTCAAAGTATGATGCACATCACTTTTGTACCATCGTAAGTTAAACTGTAAGTTAGAGACTACCTGAATTTTTTTCTAATTTTAAAGGAAAACATGCCAAACATAGAAAAGATGAAAATAAAAATCACTCCTAATCCTACCACCCACTTTTTTTGGGGGCGGGGGGTGTGCCAGAGATTAAACTCAGGGAAATTTAACCACTGAGCCACATTCCCCAGTCTATTTTGTATTTTACTTAGAGACAGGGTCTCACTGAATCGCTTAGCATCTTGCTAAGGCTGGATTTGAACTCACAATCCTCCTGCTTCATCCTCTCAAGCCGCTGGGATTACAGGTGTGCACCACTGCGCCAGACCCCACCATCCACTTTTAACATTTCAGAGTAAAATTGGATCGTATGCTATCCTCAATTCTATATACTGTGTTGTCATACTTTGCCGTAGTCCGGCTGGGCTAATTAACTGAGAGGTGACAAGCAACTTGAAGGTTGAAGCAGGAACTACTTTATTGCCAGTGAACTCAGCAGGAACTGAGAGAGAACTCAAAATAGCGGGCACCCGAGATAGCGCTTCTCTGCCGGACAGCAGAGGTATATATACTTAACTAATTACACATAGCTTAACATAATTAACATCATCTAGATACAGCAGTCAGCCAATAAGGAATCCTCATCATCTTAATGGCTCGCTGGCGTTGCTTCACAAACCACTCCTCCTGGCAAAGTGCCAGGCGCCATCTTGACTTGATTTGCATCCCCAACAATACTTATTTTCATTTCATATATCTTGAGTAATTTTTCATGTCACTATTATTTTAGAACCACATTTCAATGATTGCTTCATGTTTCATTCCCTTAATGTGTCTTATTCATTTAACTGTGTTGCCATTTTGGACACTCTGACTTTCACCATATAAATACTATCACAATAAACATCCTTGAATAAAACCTTTTTCTGCACCTGATTATTTCCACAGGATATAATTGCTTTCCAAAATTTAAATATAAATTATATATTCACATAAAGATATAAATATATAATTTATATAAATTTATATAAAATATAAATATATTTTATGTATTCCTATTATCAATGTATGAAAGAATCATTTCTTTGACCCTTCACAAGCAATACATATTTTTTAACATTTGCCACCTGTATAATTTCAAAATGTCTCCTTTAATAAAATAAGTTTTATTATTACTAGTGATAGTGGATGTATTTTTAGGTATTAGTTCATATTTATATGTGCATTAACAGTTGCTTCTTACTGTGCTCTGTGAGAAATATACTCAAACTTAAGAACTTGCAATCTAGAAGATTTTTAACTCAACAGTTTGCAAGCAAGCACTTCTTGGTTGAATAGCTTGTAGAAATTCATTTAAAAGTCACTAAGTGAAGTCTGGTATTCTTCTGTGAGCTAGGGCTGTTAGCATTGAAAGATGCTCCTGATGGGAGGCAGGATGGTAGTAGGAAGGGGACCTGCCTCCAGAGAGGAATTCCCTGGGCTGTGAATCCTGAGTGTAGCCTCCTCAAAGAAGATTCCAGAAGCTAGAAATGAACAGTGCACTTGCAGGGCAATGTAAATCTCCATTTTTCAAAAAAGTTTTAAATTTTCAGGCTGTCAAAGGTCTCAATTATTTTTCTCTCAGATGAAAACAAATGAAGCAAACTAAAGATAAAAAAATATATATACCTTCTCTTCTATGTTGAATACTCTATGATTTACAAGGTTTTCACTGCGCTGACTGGGTAAAAGCCTGAGGTTTTCAAGGAGACATGTGGTATCTCTACATCAAAAAGGACAACTCTACATCTAAATAAATTTTAATATTAAAGATTTTAATATTATAAGGTCGTGGGTTTTTAACTCAGGCTTCCCTTGATTTAATGGTTATAAAAGGATAAAAAGCATATAATAATCATAATCCTTATGATTATTTATAATTATATATGATTATTTCTTGATAATCTCATTTCTCAAAAGAATTTGTGGGAGTATTCAAGGAAAAGAGAATTTTCTCATTTGTCAGATCTGGGACTTGGACCAGATGATTTCTAACATTTTTTGTTCTGTGATTTTTATGCACATTGTTATCAAAGAAAGCCATCTTATATTGCAATAGATGTCTCAAAATAACAGGAATGTTTAAAATTACTATTAGAAGTGATATCATTTCATGAATACATTTTTTTGTGCTCAACTCTCTTTTAAGGGCTGAAGAGGAATCATTTATTCTACAAATGTTTGTTGATTACCTACTTCGTGTGAGTACATGCTCTAGTCACTGGCGAGTCAACAAAGAATGAGACAAATCCCTACCCTCAGGGAGCTTACAGCCTAGAGGGGGAGACAATAATCAAAGCATTGTCACTTAAGTGTCAAATCAAGATAAATAACTCAAAAACAAATGGATGGAAAGAGAGAGGGGGGAGAGAGAGATGAAGGAGGAGGAGGAGGAAGGAAGGAAGGAAGGAAGGAAGGAAGGAAAGAAGGGAGGGAGGGAGGCAGGGAAAGTATACAAAAGACCAGGGCCACTTTTAGCTCAAGAATAACTAAATGTCAGCCGGGGTGACATTTCTACAAAGACTAGAATCAAGAGGAGCAAATTATATAAAGACCAGGGGCAAGAAATTCCAGAGATAGGGAGCAAGTGCAAAGTCTCTGAGACAGAGAGCTTAGAATGTTTCAGAAACAGAAAGGAAGTCAGTGTGATTGAATCCAGAGGAAGGGTGGAAGGAGATGGACAGCTCAGAAATCCAGTAGACATCAGACTGTGCAGGACCCTGGAGGCCATGGTAAGAACTTTAGATTTCATTGTGTTTGCAATACAACACCAAGAGATCTTAGCCCTCAAGTGTTTAACTTTCTGTACAAGGCAATTTAAGGGTATATTTCTAGTTGAAGATTCCATAGGAAGTCAGAGAAGAGGCGGCTCAGGTGGATAACCTACATTTTATGACATAAGGGATATGAGCTGAGTCCCAAAGAAACATGGAAATGTGGATAGTTTCAGAGTACAAGAAACCTAAGAAGGAGAACGTTGAATTGTTAGCAAAGAGACCTGCTGTTTCACATGGGATGGCCACTTCATGACTATCTCCCCAGCCAAACAGAGAGTTCTTGGCAGGCAACGGCCATCTGTTTCCTCTTTTTGTCTCTGCTTCTTTCACACAAAGAGCCAGATATTTACTAGATGTATCATAAGTATTTATATATTTAAGGTAAATGTGTCTTGAGAAGAGTACAAGCCAAGAGCAGAGTGGGGCTAGGCATGTTGGAGTCAGGCTTTGTTGAGAACTGAAAGGTCATAGAACATGTATAATAACCTCCATTAATAAAATTAAAATTGTATTTGATGTTTTTTGTTGTATCATGTAAAATGGCCGTTCTGAAAACTCAAAGGATCTGTCTCATTGAAATTATCTGGTTTAAAGTACAGACTCTAGAATACTAGAATTTTTCTTTGGGGTCAGTGGAAGGAATCTCAGGTGACCAGCCTTCAAAATTGCTGAATCCAAAGTACAAAAGAAGCCTTGGTATGGGTTAAGAGGAACAGAGGGAAAAAGTAGTTTCCAATATGAGCTTCAAACCCAGAGGCACAGAATCAGTCATCCAAATTGCAGTTATTGATTTGGGAGAGTGCTTCGTACAAGGGCAGCTCTACTTAGCGTATCCGGGTGAGTAGCGGCAGGATGTAACCACTTAAGGATTTTTCCCTGAACAACCCTGGGGAAGCCAGCTGGTTAATCATGTGAGCAAATGCACTTAGAAGACTCCTGCTAGAGCTGTGCTTCTCCAGATTGGGATGAGGAGATTCCCAGGGAGGCCAAGTCACTAGCAAGTGTTTTGAAGAACATTATGTCACCTTTCTCTCTTCCCTCGCCTCCTACAAGGAATACATTTAAAAGAAACATCACCACATAGACAACTGGGCAAATGACTAATCTCATGAGATCATCCCATGCCTGCATGAGATCAATATCATACAAAGAAAATACAGGCTGTTCCATTGACCTTCTTAAATATGGAGAGAAGGGAAAGTGCTGGGTTGGCTGTGAGGAGATGTGGCATCACCTGTGCATGGCCGTGGGTAAGTCATGGCAGGGCTCAGGCTCCAGAGCTGCTCCTCTGAGAGTAGCTTGGCAAACGACTCTACTGTGGGTTTCTTTCTTTCTTTCTTTCTTTTTTCTTTTTAGTACTGGAGATTGAACTCAGGGGCATTCGACCACTGAGCCACATCCCCAGCCCTATTTTGTATTTTATTTATAAACAGGGTCTCACCAAATTGCTTAGTGCCTCCCTTTTGCTGAGGCTGGCTTTGAACTCATGATCCTCCTGCCTCAGCCTCCCGAGCCACTGGGATTACAGGCATGCGCCACCGAGCCCAGCTTAGGGGTATTTTTGAGAGGCAGTAAGTAGTTATCATTTGGGTTAAGTTTTTGTTTTAATCAGGGACATGGTTTTGGAGAGAATATATAGAGAAAGGTTGAGTCCATTTTGTTTTTCAGGAAAAGAGAGAAGAGAGAGGTGACAGTTTGTTACTGAGTGTGGAAATATGAAGAAAGACATGTCTGAGATAAGAACGGTTCTTAGAAGGTGTACGTGCTCCATAATGTTCCCCCGGAGATATCCACTCCTAATCTTTGGAACTTGTGACTGTTATCTTATATGGTAAAGGAGACATTGCAGAGGTGATTAAGTTAGGGATCTTGAAATGGGGAGGTTATCCTGGATTCAGTGATGGGCCGAATGTCCTCACAAGGTCCTTATAAAAAAGAGGCAGGGATTCAGAGAGAAGATCTTAGGCTTCTGGGCTTTAAGATGAAGAAAAGGATAATGAGCCAAGGAAAGTAGCTCTAGATTCTAGAAGCTGTGAAACCCATGGGAACAGACTGTCCCCTACAGCATCCACAAGGTATACAGCCCTTCATACTCAGAGGTGTAAAAGGACAAATTACTTTGTTTTTGTCCAGTGAGCACACGGCTATTTGTTCCAACAGTCAGAGGACCCTAACACAGAAGGAAGCTCTGTGACATGGGACAGCATTTCTCTATTTTGTCAGGCCCTTTCAGTGAAGCCTGCTGTCTCTTCAGTATCTTAGGAGTCCAGTTGGTGTTTCTGTCTTGAGTGTGAGGACATGCTGAGTTGGGCGCTCACCCAAGGAGGTGTATCTGGAGGCTCTGGGACATTGTGATGGCACATGGCTTTGAAGGTGCCAAGCTGGATGATCTCTAACATAAACATCCTATGACCTCACTATTACACAATGGCCTCTAAAATCGTATTTGAAGTTGAGATCAGAATTTTGTGCAAAAAGCCACCTTAGGTATCACCTATGACTGTACTTTGCAACCCAGTAGTGTCAAAAAGTCAGTCATTATCATGATTTTCTAAATGAGAAAGCAGAACCTTTAGCAAGCTGTGGCTTACTGAAGGTCTCACCTATAGCTTGTCCCATAGGACTAGGACAAGCCTCAGGTCTCTTGACCTTCAATCAGATGCCCATCCTACAATAGTGCCCTCTCACCTCTCACAGGTTAACCTTAAAATCTTTATGTGTTTTAGAAATGATCTATGTATGGGGTGGGCTCATCCTCTTTCCCAAAATCTTAGGCATGCAGTTAAATCCCAAGTTACTGGAATGCTTGAAAAATATGTTCTAGATAATTAAATTTTCTGGCTAGTCAAATGTGAGCCAGAAAAAAAAAAAATAATGTGTTACCAGCCATTCATTCAAAGGTTTTCTAAACTGAAATGGTTCTCTCTCCTACTTTGACAAGAGCCCTGCAAACAGAACACTTGTCCACAAAAAAAAAAAAATTGTATAAAGTTGCCTTCTGGGGGCTGGGGTTGTGGCTCAGCAGAAGAGCGCTCACCTGGCAGGAGCGGGACCCTGAGTTTGATCCTCAGCACCACATAAAAATAAATAAGTGAAATACAGCTACTGTGTCCAACTACAACTAAAAAAATAAATATTAAAAAAGTTACCTTCTGCCCATGTATATAAGGAATATATGAAATATAAATGAATTTCATGTTTAGAGTTGAATCCCATCCCCAAGATATCTCATTATTCACACACAAATATCCCAATCCCCACAAAAACATTTGAAATCCAAAATACTTCTGGCCCTAAGTATTTTGGATAAAGGATGCTTAACTCCATATTATATTCATCATCAGATGAAAACATTGCAGCTCAGGGATTTTAAGAAACTTGAGGTCATGCAGCAGAGTCAAAGCCCAGATCTCATTGTTATGAGTTCAAACCCAATATCTCTGGAGCCACAGAGAGTATGGTTGATTGTCCTGGGTCTTTCCCACCCTCAGGTCATACCCATGTTATCAGGCAGGATCCATCAGGAAGCATATACTCAAAACTGATATTTTGAGGCAAGTTAATAAAAAGAACTATATACAAAGGTGTGGGAGTGGAGAGAGAAACTATGAGGCAAACTGCAGTCACAGGAGCTAGACACATGGGTAGCACCCCCTGCCTAAAAGGACAAAGAGAACAAAGGATTATCAGGACCAGAGAGAAGGAACACATAAAGAGGCCACCTGAGAAGGACAGTGGTCTCTAATGGATGGACTTGGTCAACCCACACTGACCTAGTGGGGGCAGCTAGGGATAAATACCTAGCCTCCCTCTCTTCCAGTTTCCTGATGGCTTGCTCATCCTCCCATTGACCAATCCAGCCAAAGGGCACGGAGCCTTTGATGTGCTCCATGCTGGTCAGCTCCCCAGGACACAGCTGGCGAACTGGTGAGAGAATCCAAAAGGACGAACAGAGGATACCTGCTGCCCGGAAGACACTTTGCATCTAACTTCTTGATATTCTCATAGTAATTTTTTTATGACCATAATATCTGCCATTGAGTGAAGCACACAGTAGGACTCATTAAACATTTCTTTGAAGATTATTCTAATTTAACTTCTTAAATATTTTTTGGAGGCATGAAAGACTTAACTGATTTTCTTTGTCCTTCTAAAAGAAGAGTTTCCCAACAAAAATCTGATGAATGCAGTTTTCCCGTTTCCTGAGCTCTGGCTCTGTGACTGTGACTGTAGGTCCAGCAAAGAACACATGAAACAAAGCACGGTCCTGGGGCACCCAAACTGGCATCAGTGGAAGGGAAAAGTGATTCAGGCTGTCACCACACATTCAGAGATCCATGGGCCCCAGTAGGGACCTGAGGCCCTGGACCTGGGGTCTGTGGGAGAGGGAAAGAGAGGAGGGGAAAGGTGATGTCAGACTGTGATGCCCTCCCAGGCTGAGGCTTTAGAGAACAGCAGTGTTCTATGGTAATAGCCAATCTCTGAACAAGTTTCTCCTTGCTTCTCCATGTAGATGCCAGATGTTCTCTTGGGAGCATTTTCACAACAATTCCCACCAAATACATAGGCTGATTGACAAACTAAAACAGAATGGGAAACATTTTTTTTTTTGTACTGGGGATTGAACCCCAGGCTGCTTTACAACTGAGCTACATCCCCAGCCCTTTTTATTTTTTATTTTGAGACAGGTTCTTGCTAAGTTGCTTAGGGCCTCGCTAAGTCACTGAGTTTGGCTTTGAACTTTAAATCCTCCCACCTCAGCCTCCTGAGTAGCTGGAATTACAGGCATGTACCACAATGCCTGGTGAAACTTTTCTTTTTTCTTAAGTAGAGATATCATCCCAGACCAGAAAAAGATCAACTATCCTCATAAGCATTTTTAAAGAATTGTTTATTTCAAGCAAACAAAATCAAACTGATTTCTCTTTGTTTTATTCTGCTCAGTGTGGAGCAGATGAATTTTTAATTTAAACTGGACATTAAAGGAAATCAATATTTGTATCTTTATAAAGAATTAATTGTGGAAGTACAGGAATAAACATATCAGACTCTCTTTAAACTTATGTTTCAGGTGAACATATTTCTGCTTATTTCTGAAAAAGTCTCAAAAGAAAAATACAATTGCTTTGCCTCATACATACCAAGGGCTCAGTGAGATGTTCTCAACTCAATTAGTCACATCTTCCTTTATGAGAATATTACACAACCTTGTCCCTTGCCATGTGACTCACCTGCTTCCAATGGGAGAGGATACATCCCCTCCCACTAACTTTGGGTTTAGTCATATGACCTACTTTAGCCAACAGAGAGCCAGTGGAAGTGCCAGAACCCACCAGAAGCAAAAGAGGCAATTCACATTTCCAGCAGTCCTGAGACCCAGGCCTGCACCTGGAGAGAAGAGCCTGTGTCAGATGGAGATTGCTCCATCATCCTGAGTCCAAGAATAAGAAAACATGTGGAGTAGATACACAGTCTGGATTTAGGAAGAGACCGAAAACCAACCCACATCCTGGAGTAGAGCCATAGCCAGAGACAAATGTCATGTGTAACCTTCTGAAATTTAGAGTTGTTTGTTACTCCTGCAAAAACCGATTAGTATACTCAATGACTTATATAGAAGTAGAAAAATAAACAGTAACCTTGAAAAGGAAGCTGAATTGGTACCACCTCTTCTGCAGAGCTAATATATGGGGTTGCAATAGATGCAAAAGACGTTCCAAGCAAAACAAAGTCAGCTGTGTCTGAGATGCCATATACAAAGGAGGCTAGCACATCATTAAGTTATATGTAGCAAAAAATATTTGAAAAGTGGCTTAATCAATCAACACGTAGCAAAGATGCAGTTAGGAATATTAGAAGCAGGGAACACTAGTTTTAAATCCAGTTGTATATCTAAGTGAATACCAGTATTATATGATTTAAGGGTGCATGCTAATGCTCGTATGTGGGAATACACACACACACACACACACATACACACACACATACACACACGGAGCCAGAACAACCAAAATTATCTCCCTTACCATTCTCTCATGGTCAAAAACATCAACCATAATAAATTGCAACCTGCTCAAGAACTACAAATAAGAATTGATTGATCTAGAAATTATAACATGTTAGCCACATTTGATCACAGAAGAAATTAAAAAGGTTTGGCCTAGGGATCATAAGACTTCAAAAAATGATAGCTGCCTTTGAAAACTTGAAGTGGATTAGCCATAAATAGATTAGCCCAACTTGATATAGTTTCAGAGGGCAAAATGGCAGACAATAAAAGAGAGATATTAGGACACATAACTCAATCCAATTTACTAGGTTGTTCTGTTAGGGCTGAGAAGACCCTGAGATTCAGATACAGCTGGCCTATACCTGGCCACCCAGTATAAAGTCATAGCAACTGATACACAAGCATATCCACAGTTGAGGTGCAAACACAGAGCTATATGAAGCAAGTTTGGAAGGAAGAGAAGAGCAACAGTGTAGCTGCAGATGCCAACATCAGAGGGGATCATGATTTCAGGGATCATGATTTCAGGGTTCATTTGGTAACTGAGTAGACCCACCATGTCCTAGACACCCACCAGTGTGTGTGCATCTTGGAGGTGGGGGAAGTCAAGGTTACAAAGAATGAAAGGAGATATTGCACCCTAAGCTCCAAGAAATCTGCCAAGGAGTTCATTTAAATAAGGGCAGCCACGGAAGAAGAAAGCCTGGGTCTACAAGCTTGAGAAAACGTAACCAAGTCTACAGCCAAGAGGAACCCAGGGAAGTTTCTGTAGGAACAAATCCCTGGGTAAAGACTGAGAAGCAAGCCAAGGGCTCTCAGAGATCTGTCTGGGGAGATGAAGATGGGAGGGAAGTTTGCAGTTGGGGACAAGAAGACCTGGTTAAGGCCCAGCACAGGATTATTCTGGTTAACACTCCCTGATACTCATTGTAAGAAAGACTATAGCAAAAGTTTCTCGCTCATTAGCTCCTTCACTCCTTACCCCAACCCTATGATCTAGGTACCATTGCTACCCCACTTTACAGATGGCAAAACTAAAGCACTGAGAGAATCTGCCCAATGTCATTTAGCTAGTAAAGGCAGAGCCAGAATTTGAAACTATGGAAACTGGCTCCCAAATTATACCTTAATCAGAAGCCAGTAGCTCAATCCAGAGGAGGAAAAGCAGTAAGTCCAGTGGGAAAGTTAGCACAAGACTCCAGGATACAGGAGTGGGATGGAGCTCAGGCTGAAAGGGCATTTGGACCTGCAATCAGCAGGTAGAGCTCATAAAATCAGGCTACTTTTACTCTATTACTTCATTTTGCTTGGGGACATTGATGAGAAGGATTTTGCAGCCCTCATAACTGTCCAACCATGCACAGGGGCTGCCTCTATCAGCCAATGTTCTCTGCTGCCCCAGATACTCTGGCAAAGCCTGGTCTACTATTCACCAGGAATGTTTTGTAATCCGTTGGTGTATTTGCAAAATCAGGCAGGAATGATATTTTTTTTTTGGCTGTTTACTTTTGTTAGCCTTCATTTTCTTCCCTTCCTCACCTCCAAAGGTAGGCTCTAATCTCGTTCTAAATCCTACCTCTTCAGTGAGTTTCTAAACCATAATCATTTGCATTCTGAAACAAACCTGCTCTTACCATCATTATACTTGGAGCCCATGAACCCTCAAACATGCCAGCAAACACCACAATGATGACTCTCCCCTCCCGGAGGCCTCATAAGCCTTCCTTAGTTATAGCAGTGAAGTATTTTGAGAAACTTGAATTAAAGTGCTAGAGAAAGCACAACACGCATTTATTGCTCATCTTGGAAAGACAACAGCAATAAGCTTCCAAAACTGTCTTTGATTAACATATTCTGGGGGTAATGAATATGGATATTGTCAATAGTCACCTAGAAGCATGTTTTCTTTTGTACATTTTGTTCTCTCCAGTAAATTTCCTACCAAGAAAGGAAATGCCCCCAAACCCCTGTTTGCATCAATAAAACCAGAGCTCAGCCTCATGTGTGAAGGGAATTGAGCCAGCACGGAATTTTTGCCACCCTCCATCTTTGTTCCAGTTAATTATCCACATTTTCACCCCGATTTCTAATTACCACGTATATGAAATGCAAATAGAACCTGCTGTCTCCCTAATAGGCCAGGTTTATTTCTCAGTGTTCTTGGGATGGTGTCTGATTAAGGGCTGAGCAGGACAAGTATCCTGGGATACCTGTGCAGTATCCAGAGTGGTTGCCCGCAGAGAAGAGCTGAAGAAAGACCCCACCACCAGCCCAGGCTAGGACAGGAAACAAGAGGTATCTGTGGGACACCAGGGCCCACTTGAGTCATTATGCCTACAAGGGACATGGGGCCTCAGCTTTGTTGCTCTAGAGCTTTAAAGAATCCCTGTATGTAGCCACATTTCAGACAACTTGAATCAGAATCTCTGGATGATGCTGAGACCCCAGATTTTCTGAAAACTCCCTGGGTGATCCCAGTGTGTATCAAGAGACCACTGCAAAGAAGCCTAAAGATGAGGAAACCCATGCACCACTCCTCAAAAAGCTGGGAATGAAGCCACCTGCATTTACCATGGTCATGCCCTGCCGTGGGATCGCTCTCCTTGTTTCCAAAAGCATGTGGCCCAGGAGGCCCTTCTCCATCCTGTGAAAGTTTATCTGTCTCTCTCCTGTGTACAACCCCTTTATGTGCGCGCTCTGCCCTGGCTGCAGAATTGCGCTGGCAATGGCTCAGAGATTGTGTTCACTTAGCAGCCTTCCTCTACAGCAAACCCGTACCCCACTCACTTTTCATATATATCCACCCCAGGACTGATTTAAAGTGTTCCTCAGAGCATGACTCTTCTGCTAAACTTTGCACAGCAGCTACTTTTAGAGAAATAATAAAACCCTCCAATGACTTCTCACAGTGTTTAGAGTCAAACTGCTTATCTTGGCTTACCAATTCCTCAACAGTATGACCCCTATGCACTTCCAGCAAGAGATCCAGCAGTCCAGACGTGAGCTCTGTAAGCAGATGCTCAAGGCCATGTTCTGCTTCTGTCCCTTAAGAGCTTGGAAACCTTGACTGTGGGCAAGTGACTGCCCTCTCCTGGCCTCCATCACCTCCTCTACAAAGGCAAATTTGTTGTGAGGATTAAGTTAGTTGACACTCAGCTAACTTAGGGCACTCAAATTGTTCCTCCCTGCCCTGTAGGAGTCACACAGTTTTGGGGAGACCCCCACCTTTACTCTGCCCTCTGACACGACTGGCTCCTTATGGTCACGCAGGAGCCAATACCCTGTCTTTGGAGACTGTTCCCCTCTCATCACCCTGTTTTATTTCCTCTAGAGCCTGTACTAGTTTTCTAGGGCTGCTATAACAAAGTAATGCACACTGGCTGGTTTTAACAGTGCTATGCTGGAGGCTAGAAGCCAATGTCAAGGTATCAATAGTTGGTTTCTTCTGAGGACTGTGAGGAAGAATCTGCTCCCTGCCTCTTTTCCAGCTTCTGGTGGCTGAGCAGCAATCCTTGGTGTTCCTTGTCTTATAGCCCCTCACCCCAGCCTCTGCCTTCATATACACATGGTACTGTCCTTGTGTATCTGTGTCCAAATGTCCCTTTTTTAAAAGAACTCCAATCATGTTGGATTAGGATCCCATCCTACTCCAGCATGAAAGAACCCATCCTAAGGAAAACAGTAGTCTTGTTTTTATTTAAGCCACAATTTTGAGGCATTGGGAGTTAGGATTCAACATATGAATTTGAGGGAGAGACATCATCCACCAATAATATAGCCCTTATGTTCATTTGTTGACAGATGTATTTTGTCTCTCCTCACCAAACATCAGCTCCAGGAAAGCAGGACCAGGGATATCTTATTTACCCCAGCAACTGATGCCCAAGTCTGGCTGTCACAGAGAAGACTCTTTTGCACATTTTCTTGAATAAATGAATGAAATAAAGCCAAGACAACAAGTCAGTTTTCTGAGTAAGAATACTAGTGAAGCCAGAATTACGAAGTGACTATGCAGTTATTTAAAATAGTTCCATTGAATGGATAAAAAAAATGTGGCATTTATACACAATGGAGTATTACTCTGCATTAAAAAATGACAAAATCATAGAATTTACAGGGAAATGGATGGCATTAGAGCAGATTATGCTAAGTGAAGCTAGCCAATCCCTAAAAAACAAATGCCAAATGTCTTCTTTGATATAAGGAGAGTAACTAAGAACAGAGTAGGGTCGAAGAGCATGAGAAGAAGATTAACATTAAACAGGGATGAGAGGTGGGAGGGAAAGGGAGAGAGAAGGGAAAATGCATGGAAATGGAAGGAGATCCTCAGAGTTATACAAAAGTACATACAAGAGGAAGTGAGGGGTAGGGGAAAAATAATACAAGGGGGACAAACGAATGTCAGTAGAGGGGGCAGAGAGAGAAGAGGGGAGGGGAGGGGAGGGGAGGGGGGATAGTAGAGGATAGGAAAGGCAGCAGAATACAACAGACACTAGTATGGCAATATGTAAATCAATGGATGTGAAACTGATGTGATTCTGCAATCTGTATATGGGGTAAAAATGGGAGCTCATAACCCACTTGAATCAAATTGTGAAATATGATATATCAAGAACTATGTAATGTTTTGAACAGCCAACAATAAAAAATTTAAAAAAAAATAAATAAATAAAATAGTTCCATAACCATAGAGTTGAGAAAACATTCTAGCATACTGTCAAGCAAAACAAGAAAGTTTTAAGTCATAATAAGTGGTATAATCCTACTTATAAAGTGCACACTCACACATATATCCATACAAATAGATGCTTACACATATTTTTTGCAGAAAAGGGTCTAAAAGAAAATACACCATGGGCTTATGGGCCGATGCTAGTTGTAGTACTTTATTTACTCATTTTTTTATTATTTATACTGTCTCGCTTGTCTGCAACAGGCATGCAATGCTTCCGTAATCAGAAAAATAACAAAAGACAAGCCTCTCAGAAAAAAAAACAAATAAGGCTTCTCATTTGCAGGATGAAGCAGGTGGGCATCATCTACCATCCCAGACTAACAGTTCACCAGCAAATCAAGCACAAGCACCATGTTTGGCAGTTAACAAATGCTCAGTTCATGCTGAATGAGTTGAAACTAAATAGAGAGGTTCACTCTTTTCCCCACAAGACTACAACTAAAGCAGTTCTAGAAGCCTCCTTGGTATATTGGTGGAAGAAGAGGAGGTGCAGGGGGAGATTGGGGGCAAGGAGGAGAAGGGGAAATGCGGACACTCTAGGCTCCAGGAGGAAATGAAACCAGAAGGGCTGTCACCCAACCCCTGTGAACCAAACTGCCGCACACACCTGATTTTCCTAATTAAATAGTGTTTGCAAAGTCTTCAGAAACAGATAAGTGCTACATTAAGTGCTCAGTAGTATTAATTAATAATAGTAGATTATGTAAGCAGGTACTTATTATACATGTAAATGTCTACGCTTAACAGTATAGTACTTGGAATCAATGTTTAGCTAGACTGCAAGATTTTATAAGTAAGATTATAGAATCTTACTTATAAAGTCTCTGGCTTCCAAGGAAAGTAGCTTCATAAAATATTTGTGTTTTCTAATTTGACAAAATTTTAGAAATCACCTAAAACCATAGTTCTCAACTCTATCGGACCAAGCATCCTTTTGTATAATATAAATATAAATATAATATAAATATTTTGTCCTCTGTAGTATACTGAAGTGGAATTCATGGATAACCTGCCCATATCCAACATATTTCAGTATGTAAATTTCCACGGCATATCCAAGTGAAGTTGTCAGATGCTTGCAAAATATGAAGAATCACTGCAAATGTGCCAGTTCCAAATGACAGGCTGTTACAGGGGTGTGAATGACATACACAAACCATGAGTGGCACTGCGTGGAGTGTTGTTTTTCCGAAATGGTGGGCAATTCTTCTTAAGTTCTAAAGTAAACAAATTACGACTTTCCTTTGATTTATCCTATAGTTACTTTCATTTTTGTATGGACGCAATATCTTTATTTTTTTTCCATCTATTTCTCTTTTTTTTAAATTTTTTATTGTTGGTTGTTCAAAACATTACATATTTCTTGATATATCATATTTCACACTTTGATTCAAGTGGGTTATGAACTCCCATTTTTACCCCATATACAGATTGCAGAATCACATCAGTTACACATCCATTGATTTACATATTGCCATAATAGTGTCTGTTGTGTTCTGCTGCCTTTCCTATCCTCTACCATCCCCCCTCCCCTCCCCTCCCCTCCCCTCTTCTCTCTCTACCCCCTCTACTGTCATTCATTTCTCCCCCTTGTATTATTTTTCCCTTTCCCCTCACTTCCTCTTGTATGTACTTTTGTATAACCCTGAGGGTCTCCTTCCATTTCCACGCAATTTCCCTTCTCTCTCCCTTTCCCTCCCACCTCTCATCCCTGTTTAATGTTAATCTTCTTCTCCTGCTCTTCGTCCCTACTCTGTTCTTAGTTACTCTCCTTATATCAAAGAAGACATTTGGCATTTGTTTTTTAGGGATTGGCTATCTTCACTTAGCATAATCTGCTCTAATGCCATCCATTTCCCGCAATATCTTTATTTTATTTATTTATTTTTATGAGGTGCTGAGGATCAAACCCAGTGCCTCCCACGTGCTAGGCAAGTGCTCTACCAGCGAGCCACAACCCCAAGCCCTGCAGTTACCTTCCTGGAGAATTCAATGTAGTTGCATATTAAAACAATCCAACATTGTTCTAGCCTTAGATCATCATTACCAGGTTGCTCATCTATAGGAATGTCAGGCAAGATATTTGAAAGCTGTGTGATGGGACACTGTCCTACAAATTTACTGTCTCTGCCCCAGCCCCAAATGCCAGGAGGTACTCTATGCCACCCTAATCTTCAAGAGCAAAAAGCACCCAAGGAATTTTTCATTTTATTTGAAATCCAAGTTCAAAATGACCCCATGGGTGGCATAACCCCTCTCGAGAATCATAGGTCTCATTCTACATCCTTGTGTAAAAAATAAAAGTATCATGACCCCACAGAGCCTGCCAAAGAATCGTAGGTGAAGTCTTGGCAGAGCCAAGAAAGAAGAACTTAGAGTCGAGACAGAGGAGCACTTTCCACATGTTTGGTGCTGTTGTAAGCTCCTTATAGACATATGCTCATCTAATGGTCACATGAGCACTAGGAGACTTCATTGTCCCATTAGACAGTTGAGATGGAAGCACAGAGGAATGACTTACCCAAGGTTTCAGAGCCTAAGTGACAGAGCCCTGACTCATCGCACCCCTTCAGAACAACTATGCAACACAGAAGCTTCAGACTGTCACTTAGGACTGGAGGGGAACAGCAGGGCAAATGGAACCTTCCATGTTAGGAGCACACAGAGGACAAACGAGCTCTGATGTGCACTTCAACCATGCCTCCAAGTCATCATTTGTTTCCCACTTGGTCTCATCTTCTCCTTTCTTGTGTTCTTTTTGTGTATGTGCAGATATTCATGCCCAGGAGAAGGCTGCTCTGCTGCGGAACTTTCCTAAAAGGGAGATCCCTATTCACTAGATGAATTCCAGAACCATCCACTAAGTCTTCTGTAGCCCTCTTCCATCAGCTGACCTTCACTGCAACTCCTATTACTCAAGATGAGTGGCTTCCTGGCCTCACTGGACCCCCGGCGGGTGCAGTGGGGGTCAGCCTGGTATGCCATGCACTCCAGGATCCTACGCACCAAACCAGTGGAGTCCATGCTGGAGGGAACGGGGGCCACTACAGCACATGGCACCAAGCTCGCCCAGGTGCTCACCACCATGGACCTTATCTCTCTTGGCGTTGGCAGCTGCGTGGGCACTGGCATGTATGTGGTGTCTGGCCTGGTAGCCAAGGAAATGGCGGGACCTGGTGTCATTGTGTCCTTCATCATTGCTGCCGTTGCATCTATATTATCAGGTAATTGTCTCAGGGAAGGGAAATGGATGGCGTGCTTGCTGAACTAGGTACTGCTCATCCCATTTTTCCAGCGTATTTGGTGATGAGATGTACTAATTGGCAGTGAACTGGCTCATTGTGGGTTTTTTTTTTTTTTTTTTTTTTGCCTTCACTGCAGGGGGATTGGAGCTAGGTTTTGACTCAGTTGTAATATCTTCCTTTTTCTTTGTTTTTTCAATGCAAATAATTATTCTGGTGCCCAGATGTCTCCCAATTTCTCATTCTCTGTTATGTTCTGATGGCTCTATTTTTATTTCGTCTCTCCCTCATATCTGAAGATAGGTAATCCTTTAGGGGGAGGGGCAAAGGATAAAAAATAATAACAAAGAATAGAGTAGCAAAATGATAAGTCAATAAATCTGACGTAATTAGGGTTCAATAAGCTTTAAACTGTCACTGTACCTCCCAAGAAGGAAGCCAAGCTAGGAGATTTAAAGTCACTGTGAGAATCACAAAATGCCATCTGCCACAACCACCTCAGCAGATTGATCATCTACAGAGGTTGAGCAACTAGCTCCTTCTCTTCCCTTTACAGTCACAAAACTCACTTTTAAAAAGAAGGTACCAGGACATATGTGTGCAAACCTCTTTCCAACTTTACAATCAGTGATTTTACATTGTTGACCTGAAACCAGCAATGGTGGGACTCTAATTTGTGGGACGACTCCCCTATTGCCTTCCCCGCTTCCCACCTCTTCTCTTGAGTAGCAATCCACAGTACCTTCCCCAAATATCCGAAGAAGGTCAATGGACAACTTGAAAAAGAAGGAAAAGGAATACTTCCTGCTTCTTGGTGTGATGTTGCAAAGGTAAAATGGTTTTTGTATGTAGCAGCTCTTATGGATCAACCCATGACAGGCAGTGAGCGTTTGGTCCCTTCAAATGTTGCAAAAGAAGTTGGGACCTAACTCCCACCAGGAGTTCAGTATACACCACTACAAGAAAAGCATGACACTGACACCATCCATCCAGGCTAGGTGGCCTTCATGCATGTAGGATACAAAGAGAGACCACAAACACACAACCTGAGAGTAGGCAGGTTCACATCAGACCCCTTTTTAATTTGATAAGAAAAAGGTCTGTCATGACTGATCTTCCTGTCAGTCTTACCACTGTCCCCTTTTCCTGAAGTCACTCTTTCATATGCATGAATATGCTAATAATTGAAGTTTCTGCAGAATGGAGGATTGTTCTCCTTTATAGATGAAAATAAATTATTCACATGAGTGAATTTGGTGGATACTTGAAATTTTAGTAACATGATCACAATTGTTTTCAAACACCTTTGATGAAGAAATTTATTCATCAGAAATCCATAGGTCTAAAATTATTATCAGAGATGATAGGGCAAAAGGCAGACACACACCTAGGAGGCAGATGCCTCAAGTTCTTCCCAGCTAATAAAGCCTACACAATTTTCTCTAAACCCCTATTTTTTAAATTTTTATTTATGTATTTATTTATAGTACTGGGGATTGAACCCAGGGGTGCTCAACCACTGAGCCACATCCCCAGCCCTTTTCCAAATTTTATTTACAGACAGGGTTTTACTGGATTGCTTAGAGCCTTGCTAAGTTTCTGAAGCTGGCTTTGAACTCACAATCCTACTGCCTTAACCTCCTAAACCGCTGGGATTACAGGCATGTGCCACTGTGCCAGGATCCCCGTACTATTTTGACTCAGACCCCAGACCACAATGATTCCTGGGAGAAAATCATGAATTATCCTTCACAGTGCTACAGAAACCAGAACCTGGTCGAGTTGCATCCCGGGAACCTGCCTCCTGCCTCAGCTCTCATAAGCACTATAGAATCTCGACTTTTGCACAGATGGGCACAGTGTTGTGCTGGAGCCAATTTGCACCAGCTGCCAAGATCCCTGGCTGTGCAAACCTCTTTCCAACTTTACAATCAGTGATTTTACAGTGTTGACCTGAAACAGCAATGGTGGGACTCTGTGTTTTTTGTCATTGTGTGGCTGTTTCTCAGGGGGTTAGTTGTTAAACATCGACCAGCACATCACGGGCCCAGCTCCACCACAGACCCTGGCACTTCCCAGGAACTGATGTCTTCACCACGACATCAAGCACCAGAGGGAAAAAAAAAAAAAAACCCTGCCTCTCCCCTTCGTCACACATGGCCCCATGAAGAACACGCCTCTGCACTTTGCAACTGACTCATCTCCCTGCTGGGGCCGGCCAGCATCCTCCTAGCCCCAGCCACGGCCAGGACCAAAATAACTCATGCCAACGTTAGCATATTGCCAGCAGTTTTCTTCAACCAGGGCTCTCACTCCTGAGATCTTGGGTCACTAAAGTCCCCCTCACCCCACTATCTTCTGTCCACTCCCATATCTTCATCCCCAGATTGCCTCCCCAGACCAGGTTCCCACTGCTTCTCATTCCACAATAGTCCATCTTCCCTTTATCTCCACCCTGTGGATACATGGCCATTTCCTCTTTCTGGCCTCTGTTAAAACCTGGCTCACCTGGAGGTAAGTCCAATCTCCACAGTGGTGTATTTATCTCTAGCAATAATTGCTAATTAGAATAACTAGATTTGGCTTTTTTGAGCCTAGGAAAAAAAGAGCAGTGGAATTAAGGGCATTTGGAAAGGAAAAGCAAACCATGCTGAACAACATAATGTTGGCTGATCGAGGAGAAAAGTGAAAACATGAAAGCAATGATGATTCATGAATAGTGGTAGGATCGGTGGAAACTGGAGGTTTCAACGAGATCAGGAAATCATGGGAATATAAATACTGAGAAAGTGAGATGGGAGGCTAGAAAATGAGGTCAGAAGGGAATATTTAAAACATAGATTTTGAAATGGTTCAGTAATCAGGCTTGGAATCTGATTCAGTCAGCTTGAGCAAGTTTCATAACTTCTCTGAGCCTCAGTTTCTCCACTTTAAAAATAAAAATACATACTTCATAAAATCGATGTAAAAACTAAATTAGATGCCTAAAAATTGTCCATATATTGCCTAGCACATAGCACTGAATAAGCTATTATTATTATTATTATTATTATTATTATTATTATTATTATTTTGTGCCAAACCCTATGTTAGGTGCTCACCATATAGCACAATATTTCAAGGTAATTGTATTTTTTAGGTAAGCATATTAGTCTATTTCCATTGCTATAAAAAATACCAGAATCTGGGTAACATACAAATAACATATAGCTCCAACTCTGGAGAAGTGCCCCTTTGATTATAACATATCATAGCAGATGGCATCATGTGTGAAAAGGAGAGATCATTTACCTGCAAATGCCATGATTTTGTTCTCTTTTATTGCTAAGTAAAATTCCATTGTGTATATATGCCACATCTTTTTAATCCATTCATCCACTGAAGGGCATCTAGGTTGGCTCCACAGTTTAGCTATTGTGAATTGTACTGCCATAAACACTGATGTGGCTGTGTCCCTGTAGTATGCTGTTTTTAAGTCTTTTGGGTATAGACCAAGCAGAGGGACAGCTGGGTTAAATGGTGGTTCCATTCCCAGATTTCCAAGGAATCTCCATACTGCTTTCCATATTGGTTGCACCAATTTGCAGTCTCACCAGCTATGTATGAGTGTACCTTTTTCCCCACATCCTCGCCAACACTTATTGTTGTTTGTCTTCATAATAGCTGCCATTCTGACTGGAGTAAGATGATATCTTAGAGTAGTTTTGATTTGCATTTCTATAATTGCTAAAGATGATGAACATTTTTTCATATATTTGTTGATTGATGGATGGCATTGGAGAAGATAATGCTAAGTGAAGTTAGCCAATCCCCAAAAAACAAATGCCGAATGTTTTCTCTGATATAAGGAGGCTGACTCATAGTGGGGTAGGGAGGGTGAGCATAGGAGGAATAGATGAATTCTAGATAGGGGAAAGGAAGGGAGGGAATGGGAGGAGGCAGGGGATTAGCAAGGATGATGGAATGTGATGGACATCATTATCCAAAGTACATGTATGAAGACACAAATTGGTGTCAACATACTTTATATACAACCAGAGATATGAAAAATTGTGCTGTATTCGTGTAATAATAATTTTAATGCATTCCACTGTCATTTATTTCTTTAAATAAATAAATTAAATAATCTGAAAAAAAAGAAAAGGAAAGATCACATGGTGAGACAGAAAGTTAGAGACAGGAAAGGGGTCAGTTTTACTCTTCTAGGACAACTTACTTTCAAAGGTACTAGCCAGAATCCTACCAGAACCACCTTAATCCCTTTTGAGGGTAGCACCCTCAGTGACCCAAGCATCTCCCAATCAGCACTACCCCCTACACACACACACACAAAGGTCTCACCACCTCTTACAATACCACACTGGGGACCAAGCTACTAAAACATGAAAACTTTGGGGGACAAACCACATCCAAACAATAGATGTAGGTTTTATTATCTCCAAAATTACATATGTGAAAACCAAGGTTTAAATGACAGAGCCTGGGTACAAATCTGTTATGCCAAGAAAAACACTCAACCATGACTATTGATTTCAATCACTTGAGAGCTTTTCCTTTTTTCTGGAATAATGGATTTGGGAGTCAGTTTTATTGAGTTATAATTCCATATAGTAAAATTCACCTTTTTTTCATTTCTATGAATTTGAATGCACACATACCATCATATAACCTTCACTACAATCAAGGTACAGAAGAGCTCCACACACCCCAAATGTTCCATCAAGCTACCTCTATTTATCTCCTCCTCCTACCCCTAGCCCCTGACGACCACTCATCCTTTTTCTGACCCTACAATTTTGCCTTTTAAAGAATGCCATAGAAAGGGAATCATTTGGCATATCACCTTTTGAATCTTGGCTCTTTCACTTAGTAAGACATGCTGTTGGGATTCATTTATGTTGTCATGTGCATTCAAAGTTGGTTCCATCTTGTCACTAAGCCGTATCTCATTGTGTGAGAACACCACAGTTGGTTTATCCATTTGCCTGCTGAAGGGCAATTGGATTGTTTCCAGTCTGTGGTCACTATGGATAAAGTCACTGTAAATATTCATGTACAGGTTTTTGTGTGAACACAGTTGTGATTTCTCATGAGTGAATATTTAGGAGTGGAACTGCTGGTTTGTATGGTAAGTAGCTGTTTAACTTTGTTAGAGCCAAACTTTTTTTCCAAAGGCTGCATTATTTTTCATTCATGCCAGTTATCAGAGTTCTAATTGCTCCATTCCTTACCAGCCCCCAGAATTTTCAGGTGTTGTTATTTTGGTTGTTGATTTGTTTGCCATTTTAAAAGGTACACAGTGATATCTTAGTGTGGTTTAATTCGCACTTCCTTAATTACAAATGATGTTGAATATCTTGGTATATGTTTATTTGCCATCCAAATGTTCTCTTTGTTGAAGTGTCTATTTAAACCTTTTACCATTTTTAAATTAGGTTATTTGTTTTTCTATTATTAACTTTTAAGAGTTCTATATATATATTCTGGATACTCATTCTTTATTTGATATGTATTTTTGCAAATATTTTCATGTAATTTGTGGCTTTTCTGTTAATTTTCCTTTAATTTCTATTTATTTCTTTTTAAAAATACTGATGCCCAGACTTCACTCCTTGAAATTCTAATTGGATTGGATAGGGGTGGAGCCCAATGATTGGTAATTGTTAAGGTTCCCAAGGGGAGATCTAATGTACAGCCAGAGTTGAGAACTGCATTGTAAGAACTAGGGCCCACCTTCTGCTGCAGCTGTGACCCACATAAAGAGGAAACATGTTAAAGCAGAATCATTTGACCAGCGATTCTCTTGGTCATGTGGCTCCACTCCCTATGTTCTGCAAGCCAGTTTATAATAGGAGGCAAATCTGACTCAGAGAGAAACGTTCTTTACATTTGACAAGACCCAAAGGCACAGTAACTTCCCAAGCTCCTCCTACCAATTCTGCTCCAACACCATGATTGCCCACAGGCCTATCACAAGTGGAGGCAACTTATCAGAGGAAGCAGCTGGCCCTGTAACCTTTCCCCCTGTGGCCTAAAGGGCTTATCTACTCTTTAATAGCTCAGTAGGCTACCACCAGGCTCCATGCCCATGCCAACCCTAAAAACCCCTTTGTATATTGCAGATTATAAAAACCCAGATAAAGGAAAGCATTTTCTTTCTTCCTGGTTCCCACCTACAGCTTTGTGGAGAGACGGATGGGTGGAGGCAGGATGCTTTATGGAGTTTCTCTAACTTAGTTGGCTGGGGATGAAACAAAGCAAAGTCATCAAGCCAGCAACATCTGGCCATTCAAAGCCCAAAGAGGCTTCTCCGAACTTGAATGGTGGAAGAATGGCAGGTTTGATTTTTTTCCTCCTGGGTTTATGTCCAGTTTTCTTTTAATATTTCTAAAGCTGAACTTCAGGCATAACATAGGTCTAAGTGACTCCTAAACTCGTGCACTTTCTATAATAAACCTTCATACCCATATCTCAAGTGATTTGGGTAAGGATTTAAATGACAGTATGCACACACAGCATCCCCTGCCTGGTACACAATGCTAGTCATTTTTATCATCTACCCATAAGAAATAGTTGGCAAAAATCTGATGAAATATGGTTCAGTAAAAATTTATTGGGTCCCCACCATATACCAATCCTGGGTAGTACCAAAAATAGAAAAAGAATTGTCCCTAACCCAAATGACACCTTTAGGTGGCTGGCATTACCACATCTATAATAGATGTATAACCCCTAAGATCTCCAGTAGGCTGAATACTGAGATATTCAAATAAAATTGGTTCTGGAGGGCTGGAATTGTGGCTCAGTGGAAGAGTGCTTGCCTAGCACACGTGAGGCACTGGGTTCGATCCCCAGCACCACATAAAAAGAAAAAAAAAGTAAACAAAATAAAGGTATAAAAAATTAAAAAAAAAATAATTGGTTCTGATTTCCTGTCAATGTGCAGTTGGAAAATCTAGAGTCCCCCTCACTATGTCTAGGGTGTTGTGAAGCTTACATTTTTCTGGGTTTTTCTAGCTCTGAACCTCTTCCTTCACAGAGCTTCTGTTACCACTCATCACATCACCTCCTGTTGCTTCTTTTCCTTAGATTATCATCAAACAGAAACCACCCAATCTCTCCTCTCCCCAAAGCATAACTAATGAATAACAAATTTTACAACACAGTATTTGTAACAGAAAGTGAAAGGAGAAACAGAAAACTCTAGCAAAAGGGCCACCAGAGAACACCTGAGGGATTCTGGGCTCTGGTGTGGACAGCGCACGGCAGAAGGGGCCTGAGTGCGAATCCTCCCTCCATTCTCACCCACCCTCTGGAGAGAGGCGGGTGGCTTCTGTTCTGCTGTACCAAGGGGGAGCAGGATGAGAGGTTAAAGGAAAGTCCCACAGGTATTCAGAGTCAGAACTCAAAGCTAATATGTTGGACTCCATAGCTCGTTCTCTTCCACTTCCCCTGAAGTGGGCCTGTCTCTTGAGATATTTGAAGCAAGTCAATCTTTTTCATTCAATATGGATTGACAAGTTGTGATCAATTCTCATTGATTGGATCTAAAAGGCAATGAAGGGCTATCACACTGAATTGTATTTTTCTTAGCACTCTTAGGTTAGAGTTTAGCATTAGGGTTTCTAAATTGTGCTTCCTGCCACCTTCATTTGCATCTTGTCATGGACATTAGGTGAGCCCGGATCATAATGGAATCCCTGGGGAGGTAGTAGGGAAACAGAGCTCTGGAGAGCCTCTCAGCCTTCTCCCAGGGGCACAAACACAGTCTCCTATTCTGCTGTTCATCTCCGGTTGGATTTTCCATGACATAAAAATCTTTTCCATGAAAGATTTCTAAAGATTCAGAGTCTCTATATATAGCCTGATGAATTCCCTGGTTTTATTTTTCAGAACAACGAACCAATTTTTCCTTTCTCAGATTGAAGCCAGACTTGAGAGGTGAACCAGGAGGGTTGGTGCTTTGCAACCCCTTCTTAGTGACCTAAGATCACTCATTCGTGCCATAAACTTGCACTTGCTTGTTCCCTGAAACACCTCTGAGGACTGCTCTTTACCACACTTGGGGATGGTGGAAACAAAAATATTGAGAGGGTGGGGAGGAAATGCAAAGATGAATGTGTACATGTCTGTCCTCCAACCTAGGGGTGACTAGCTCTCCAAACTAGGATTCAATACACAATCAAATGCTGAAATCTTAATAAGGGTAGCAGCTACCCCCAAGTTTATAAAACTCCATGATATAACTTAGCAAGCATTTGATTAATGTTAGCCTTTACTATTATTTTTATTATTATTAGGCAAATACTATGCACCAGATTATCGGGCCCACTTTACCTCATTTAGTCCTTTCAGCTTCCCTGCCAGCTGGATATTAGTGTCTCTGTGTGATGGCTCATCATGATAGCCAAAATCTTGAGGACTTTTGACATCCCAAGCCCTAGTTGGACACCAATTACATAATCCTTCTACAATACCCTACAAAATCAATGCCATTTTGCATTTTGCGGATGAAAAAACCAAGGTCAGTCAGGTTAGGTGACTTATCCAGAACCACAAAATGGTCAAAAACAAAGGCTGAGTATAAATTCAATCTGCCCCTCACCCAGAGACTCTTACTCCCAAGCTACTTCATAAAGACACACAGCCCCAAATGAAAAACCTATCAAAGAGAATCTAATGCGTAAAGGAAACCCTCACACTTATTGGGATTTCAAAAGATCCTGTATCTCATCCTGTTCTATTGATTAGGAGAGCACTTTCCTGCATCAAAACTTCTCGAAATTAGGTCATGAGAATGACTCCTAAGCTCAGCATCTTTCTGTCACCTGTCAGCAGTGAGGAGAAAGGTGTTATAAAGTTCATGTAGCTCTTCTATATAGGGCTTGATTGACAGCCCTTGTAGGAAGGATGTCAGTTACTAGTTCAGAGTCAGTGATCACATTTTAAAAGAAATTTGCAAGGTTCTCAAATCACTGATGGTGAAAATGAGCCTCCTCTGGCAATCCCAGGAAACCCTGGACTCCTTCTACACCTTCTGCAGGACCTAGTAGAGTGGACAGTGTATATCAAGAGCACCTAGTATGGCTGTAGAAGGGACTGACCACCTGCTCTGGGCTCAACATGGCAGGACATGCTGCTGAACAGAGGAAAGAACTCTGAGACAAAGCAACAAGAAGTGAGAAGAAACAAGACAAGCACCCGTGAAACAATTGTAAGGGCTGCAAGATACAATCAGGCTCAGGTTAGAAGTAGGGATACCTGAGATCTTGTTCCAGGTCTGCCCCTAGGCAGCTCGAGGCCCTTGGGAAAGATATCCACATCTCCTGATGTCTGGTACCTCCCCTGCAAAATGAAGAGATTGAGTGTGGTTGTCCATAACAAGAGTTAGGATAAACTCAGGAAGGAAAAGATGTGTTTTTAAAAGGCCCATTGTCTCAACTCCCCACACATACAGGCCCTCCAATCCTACCCAGCATCTGGGCGCCAGATGTACTTACATCTGAGCTGATCCATCCAATTTTTTCTCTGCCATTTATCCTGAGTGACTTGACAAGTATACTCAACCCACAACTTCCCAGACAGGTAGAAAGTTACAGGTGTGCCAAGGTATTGATCCTTCAGCCCTCAGGGCAGCTGCCATGTGGCAGGGGCCCCAGGCTAGTCACCTCTGCCTGTGAACAGTCTGACCCTTTCACACATTACTTCTTTGCCATATGCATACAAATATCATTTTCTAAGCTTGTGGTATAAGATGGTAAAGATTGGGATAACCTGATAACCTGTCTAGACCTTGGATTCATCATCTGTAGAGGAACATAATAAGATAGTAAGTGAATTACTATGTAGCTGAACATGAGCTTCTGCACCATAGCGTTTTCATGGAGATTGTGTTTGTAAAGTATTTAATATGGCTTATGTACATAGTACATTCTCAGTAATGTTGACTCTCATCATTATCACCATCAATACTATTGGCCAGTTGCCAACCTAACAAGGCTAGAGTCTTTCTTATTGCAAACAAGCAGTCCCTGTTTCCCATCCTGAAGTCCTGAAGTCCACTCCTAGCTAAAGAACACAGGAGGCCTGCCTCCTACACACCTTTCTCCAGGTGGACATTGCAGAAAAGCATGCTTTGGGTCCTGAAGGTTTTTAACCAAGAGAAATTTTCTTTCTTTATAGAAGGGATAGCCTTCTATAAATAGGCTGTGCCTCAGAAAACACAGGAATGAATTCATACAATAATTACTAATCTGATAAGTGCCATAAAGGAAAATAAGCAGGACACCATGGCAAAGTTCTATCTCTCCCTTTCTCTCTTTCTCCCTCCCTCCTTCTCAGAAGAAGTGATCTTTAAGTAGCTTCATCTCTATGCACTGAAACAGGTGTCAGGTATGCAGAGATAAGTAAGGTGCCTGCCAACAAGCATGGGATAAACACCCTTTCAAAACATTTCTGAGAATATTTTAATTCTGAGAATATTCATGTGGCAGAATACTGTCAGTCCAGCTAAGAACATTTGATGTTTTCCTTGGAGGAAATGCCTCTTCCAAGAAGCCACCAACATATCCAAGGGAGTCATTCTTCTTCATTCCCTACTGTACCATCATACAAAATTCAGCCAAAACCCACCACTGCCATTTCATTCATCAGGGATTGTCTAGGTGGAAGTCATCCATCAGGACCATGTAGGTGAGACTCTTGGGAAGAATAGCAACCTGATCTATTGTCACCTGTGCACAGAAGAGACTGCAGCCACCATTCACCATTCACACACCAACCCTCTGATCTCGCAGACCAGCAGGTGGCAACACTCATGCCTGGAAATACAAATTTAATACTTGTGCCCTTTGGAAGACCAGTCTCTCCTATAGTTCTGAGGGTCAAGGAGTATAAAGAGCAGGGGAGGAAGAGGGAGGTGATGGTTGGTGTTCACATCACAGGAGCAGGGAGAACTGGAAGTAAGAGCTGTAACCAAATCCCCATGCCCAAAAGAGTCTCTCCAGCAAGTTTCCTAAATCCTTAATCTCAGCCCCAATGCTTCTCCTCCCTGCATGCTGGCCCTGTTCGAAAAAAGTCAAGGTGGCATCCCTCTCATGAGGGTCTCTCATGCCTTTGGGAAGGTTCCCCATAGAGAGGGATTCATGTCCTCAAAAGATGTGCTATGCCCGCCCTCCCAGGGCACCTGATTAGAATGCACCTCTCTCTGTGGAACCTCAGGGGTGCGTGCTCCTTGAGTGAGCTGAGGAGGACGTGTGAGTGCTCAGAAGTGTCCCAGAGGCACTCACCTTTAACCTGCCCATCATGTTCTCAAGGAAATAGATGGTGGCCTCATCCCCACGCAGGAGCTTCTGTTGTCTCTGTCCGTGTCACTTTCATCTGCAGTAGAAATGGGCACTGCCTGCTCCTTGAGAGTGAGCAACTGGAAAATATTTGGGTGAGAGAGAACTGCTGGTGGTCACCTCAGTTCCCACTCCTTTTCCTGTGTGCACAGTCTTTTCAGCTCAGTTTTATCAAAGTCACTTGGACAAGGGGCAGCAGGTTTCATAGAGGTTAGCAAGAAAATGGGAACTTTCTCTTCACCCTCACAATTTCTAGTTGAAGTCACGGAATGGAACAAGAAGTTTCTAGATTAAAGATTTTAAATATAAGAAGAAATTTTTCCAGACTCTATTTTAGAAATGCATTGAGCTCATGTAGGACCTGGTCTATACTCCAGATGATTTCCAACAAATCTGTCACTGCTGAGGATCTAAAATCATCAGTCAATAATACAGGGTTCCAACCTGTTTTATCCCATATCCAAAGCCCGTTCTCCTATGTGAATACTCCAAAAGCTACTGCTAACTAAGACTCCTCTAATTTCTTTTCCTCATCTGTAAATAATAGCCACATCTCCCACTAAAGGAATGCCTGCCTTATGCTAGGAGCTTTACGTGTATCCTTTGAAGACCCAAACCATTGCCATTCCCAGGTGGGGACCAATCTAGGGCTTAAGATTGGCTCCAGGAACAGCTCACCCTGTGAATGTAGTCCCATGAGCATTACATCAATGAAGATGATTAATAATAGCATGACCAAAAAAAAAATAGAATTCTTGTATTGATCATATTATGGAAACTGCACCACTAATAATCTGAAATTGTTTCATAGAAGAAGATCTAGAGAAGAGAGTAAACAGATAGGCTAGTCACACATTTAATCAGCTAGTGATTAAACTTCCTGAAGCAGCTTTTGGAGTCATTTCTCTGGCCACAAGGACAGCTTCTTTCCTCCTTGTTTATATGTTGATCTATGGGTGCTGTGGTTTGGGGACTTGAGAGCTCTCTGTTCCCTACCCAGCTTTAATTGGAGCCCTGTCAGGTTCAATAACTAATGGTGTCATGCCCTCCCTGATTGACGATGCTGCCCAGCCCCTGAACACGGGCTGCTACTGTCCACCTGGGCCCTGCTTTGGCAGAGTAATCATAAGTCTCTTCTTTGACACAAAGATACGTAGGCATTCCCAGACAAATTGCTTTTCTTCCAGACACATTTGTAAAAATTGCCTGGGTTTCCCTGACAGGCGATGGGGTAACCAAGGTTGTTCAGGTAGAGAGACAGCCTGATAGATCACTCCCTTGAAAAAGAAAACTGTGATTTTCTTGAGCATCAGAAAGAGGACATGAGGACTGGTTAGTTGGATCCCATGGGACTTGAGGCTACATAGGTGATTCTCAGAATTCAGCAACCTGCCTCTCAAGGGAAACAGCAATGATGGAGACACCTTGTTACCTGCCATCTGGAACTTGGTTTCACAGAGAAAACAAACATTTCCCAGAGAATTCACGCTCTATTTTTCTCTTTGATCCTATAATTTCTCTTCATGCCCCATCTCCAGTCTACATTGAAGCAGGACTGGCCACCATAGGGATATATACATGTGAATTTATAAAAGAAACAGAGATGTCTTATGAAAACTAAGAAAATGGGTAACAACTGTCTCTGCAAAATGCTATACTTTGTGAGGATGTTCTGAAAGTGCACTGGTGTAGACCTGCAGTGGGTTCCATCCTGGGCCTGGGAGAGAGCAGATAACTGGCACTAAAGAGAATTGACTAAATCAGCCCACCCCAACCTGCTGCCCTCTCCCCCATATGCAGCATAATAGATAAAATATGCTTAAAACTTTCAATCAGGCCTCATACCTATGACCTCTGACCCATCACACTTTTGCCCATCCCAGAGGCCTGGATGAAAACTGCAAGATTGTTCCCTTGGACTCCCTGCTCCATTCCCTCCCATCTCTCTCCCCCTCTGGATAGTCCTCTGGCTGGTAGATTTTCAGATCACTTTTCTCCATTAGATTGTTAGACCCACAAAAAAAGGGACTACATTCTTCCTGCTCACCATTAAATCCCCAAAATCTAACACAGATGCACTTAGATAATATTTTATAAATGTCAGAATGAATGAATGAATTGGAAAGCTACCACACTGGCTATCAGGAGGCCTCAGTTCCAAGCCCTGGCTCTGTCATTAAATGAACAGACAACTTTAGGTCTGAGGCTCAGTGGCATCATCTATCAAATAAAGAAACAACCCCAATGAGTAGTTGACACGTCTCCCCTCTCCTGTGCTCAGAACTACTCTGTGGGTCCACAAAGGGGTGTCAAGGGCTTTGGGGAGGTGTGGGATAAAGGGGATCCTAAGCGGACCTCCTTCAGTTTCCCCACCCCCTCAGATAGAGCTGTCCTGTTTTTGCTTATGTATGTACCAAGCTCTCAAATGAAACTGTGAGTGAAAAAAAGGATTCTACAACCAAGAAAGTTTTTAAAACTATAGAAAATGGTGCAATGTATAGTCCTTTGCTGCTTAATCCTATTAATATATTAAAGCCCAGCCCTTCAATCACTTGACCCACCTCTGCAGACTCCTCCTCAATCCCCAAAGGAGCCTCACGTGGCATTCCAGCAATGCCCCTTCTTCTGCCTAAAACTACCCTAGCCCCCATTTTTTGTGATTGGCAAATCCCAGCTCACACTTCAATATGCAACTCAAAAGCCTCCCTACCTTCCTATTTCCCCAGCAGTAAAGGAAAGTGCTCCCTAAGAGCTACACTCACCCCACTGGGCCCCCAGGCACCTCAAAAGTACTCTATAGTATCAAATGTGTGCAGCTAATATTGTGGGCTCAGCTGTTTATTAAGCTTCTTCCTGATTGGAAAATAAATGCTTCAAGGTCAACTTACAGGTTATATCTCTGACATTCACTACAGTGCCTGATTTAGTAGGCACTTAATGCATGTCACATAAAGCAAGCAAATTAGGAAGTCAGAATTTAGAAAATTGCCAAGTTAGCTGGCAAGTAGGTTAGGGAATTAGAGTAAGCTAAGCTACATGCTAATGGGAATCCCTCTCTGTGTAGAGTGATTGGCATTCAAGAGTGAAGAACCACGAGACTTCAACATTCCAGGTGAAAGTACACCTATTTGGAAGTACTTATTTATCTCATAGCTTTCTTTGGTGGGATGTGGAGGCAAATAAAATGCTTAAGGGGAGAAGTTCTTCTCTACCCTCTGCCTACTTCCAGCTGAGTCATTTTCCATCACCCACCTCTGAGGATGGAGAATCTTTGCCCGTGTAAAGAGCCAGGGCAGGCTGTGAGTGACATGACGAGATCTGAGGCAGGTTTGGGGTAGGGGTGCTGTGGGACTACATGGACTAAATATGTTTACTATTGGGCAACATTGTATGAGATCCAGTTTGGAAGTTCAACATCATACACAGGCTCTTTGGGAACACTGAACTCTCAAGATGACTCTTCCTACATATGGAAGAACCTTAGACTCTGACTTGGAAAGAACTTTACACTGAAGAGATTATATTTTTCTGAACCCCATATCACACATCACCAAGGATATACAAGAGGGAATTAGTGGGGGCTTTTTCAAATAAAGAGCCTCCTGGTATCTTATCCCAATCCCCTTTTTTAAAATTTGTTCTAATTAGTTCTATATGACAGTAGAATGCATTTTGATACATCATACATAAATGAAATATAACTTCTCATTTGTCTGATTGTACACGATGTAGAGTTACATGGGTCATGTAATCATATATGCACATAGGGTAAGAATGTCTGATTCATTCTACTACCATTCCTACCCTCATGCCCCCTCCCCTCCCTTCATTCCTCTGGTCTAGTCCAAATGACCTCTATTCTTCCCCCATCCTTATTGTGAATTAGCATCCGCATATCAGAGAAAACATTTGGTCTTTACCAACCCTCTTTTAAATGTGTAAGTTCTAAGTTTAACTGCTTTTAGGCTAGCAACTTGTCAATTAACCCTCAAATAGTTCTGGATATAGAAATAAAACTGAACAGCAGGGATATGACAAAATGTAAATCAGGATATGTTTACAGTATTCTTAAAGGAAGGCTGATGGGATAAGGTGTTGAAGTTGTGACTGTGGGAAATCACTCTTATCCCTACCAGGCCTGCCTTGGAGTTCCCAGCTCTGAAAAACTCTAATGAGAAAATTTTCAGCATGTGTTTTACAGCATGCAGTCACTTTCTGACAGTCACCTGCACCCCAATATTGTATTCAATATTGATTTTCTCCAGCTACAAGGTGATCCTCTTGTGGAATCAATATGCCTCTTCTTCTCCACTCATTTGATGGATAATCAAGAAAAGCAAAATCACTTGGATAAAAACATAAGGCACATATGATTAGGAAGATAACTCTAGGACAAAATATTTTTACTGTATTCTCAAACGAAGTAAAGATTCTTTATACATTTATTTCTCAGTTAGAATAGTGATTCTCTGTCCTAGTACAGCTAAAACAGCTCTTAATAAACACTGTGTAATGCTTCCCTTAGTATTCTGGAATGAAAACTAGAGATAATGCTATGTTCCTATCCATTTAATTCTTAAAAAAAAAAAAATCATGCCCTGAGCATGAAAGATAAGCAAATTTCTAATAAAAACAATATTTATTTCATTGTGTGAACGCTGGGTCCCAAGTACATTAGGAGACATAATGAAGCTGTCAGAGGCTTGCAGTCATTTGTAGAGCCACTATGAATACAATTGTCACAAACGCACACTCACCTGGGTGTATATGTGATGCTCAGAGACTGTGAGTGATGTTGTGTTGACAATGTCGTTTTCCAAAATGATGACCAAGTCTTGATAAATTCCAAAGAAAATAAGTTCCAGCTGTCCCTCAATTGACCCTGCTGTTATAGTCCTAGAAAATGCATATAAAGCCATGCTAAAAAAAAAAAAAAAAGTTTATATGTAAATAGAGATACTTTCAGGTTCAGAAACCGTGAACAGATTTTTACTTAAATGAATGTCCATTGGAACCTTCAGAAGTCATGTAAAACATAAGACAGTGCTTTATGCTCTGGGACATTATTCACAGAATGTCTAGCAGCCCAGGCCCCTGACCATTTAATGCCACAAGTGACCACAATCATTGTGAGAATCATAGATGCACCCAAAGATTTCCTAGCAGAATGTTCTGCCTTTGTGATAACCACAGCTTGGCAGTATTTTCTATAGGCTTCCCCCATTGGCCCAGATGATAAAAGTTGACTCTAGTTGTGAAACCCAAGGAGGATGCACTATAGAAGAGATTCTAAAGCTTATCGAGTAGGTCTCTTCATTTCACCCACGAGAGGGGTAAGAAACCTAGTCTTGGACATTCAGTTACTAGGTAATCTAAGAAGAAAATCAGGTTTCCCTTTCCATAGTTTTTATTTTGTATTGAAATTAGAAGGATATTTTTAAATGTATCTCTCTCATGCATCAGCTATTTTTAAATGGTTGATTGACTGACAAAATTTCCAGTTTTATCAAGGATATTCGGGCTTGTAAACTTTCACTTCTCCATTAAGCTTCAATGACCGGTTAGATAATCTCTGGTGCCTACCCACTGGAAGCCTGGATTCCTGCATACAAACAAATCAGAAGGAATTGAAAACACTAGAAGATCACTTAAGATGTGTCTAAAGAAGAATTTCTTGAAACAGAAATTGTGTTCTATGGTTACTGGCTGATTGACCTTCTCCCTGTTCTCCCCACTCTATAGTCACCAGGTTCCCCCAGGACCTTGTGAAATGAATGACTGAGATTCCAAGACTGCTTAAACCATGCATAGTCAGGTCCTCTTCCTCTGACTCAGGACAGCAAAGGACTGGTCCCTTCCCAAGACCTATAGAAGACTTGGCTTTCAACTAAATTACCCTCAACAAGTGGGGTCTAATGGTGAATTGGGTGTTTTTACATTTAATTTAGCAGATCAAATATTATGGAGGGAATATTTGATTGCACAAACTCCACAATACTCACTGGCTCTCCAAATTAAATCTACAGTCAAATCAATGCTGTTTCAAAGCATCACTTGGAAAAAAAATTCTATTTATGAGCCTTGAACGTTTTTAGGAAGTTCAAATGGGTAGAGAGAATAAGCTCATGGTATACAGGGATTATTGGATAAAGCTACATCAAAAAAAGAAATTAGTTGCCTCCTAATCACTTCCTCACCCAGAACTAGTAGATCAACACGATCTGTATGTGCAAACTCAATACCCAAGAACTCAGAAGCTAACACAAAGTCTCTAGGCTTCCAAGAAAATATCATTAGGTCCTCATACTTAATGCATACTCTCTACTCTCCTCATGACAGAGTTCTTCAGGCCTTCCTTCAAAGACCATTTCCTCTTAATTCTAGACTCACTCCAACAATTTAAACATCCTGTGTCAGAAGCAGCAATTTAGAAAAGAGGTGGTCTGACTGCTCCAGGTAAGCACCACAACAGTAACAAGAAGTAAAAACTGACAGTCTGACATCAAGGAAGGAAACAGAAAAGTTATTTTTCAAAGTTGGGGGAGGACATAGGAACTAAAACTAAATAGCAACCTGGGCCATTTAATGTGGGGACAAAGGGCTTGACTATCCCCAAGAGCATCTGCATAATACAGGACAATTTAGTAATTGATAGATAAGAGTTAACTTAAAAACAGAAGAAAAGTTAAGTTATGCTCAGCATATTTTGCAGCAAGATTCAATACAACATATAGAACTCTAGAGTGTCAGAGTTCGGAGACCCTTATGACACCATCTTGTATAATACTTTTCTTTTACAAAGAAGGAAACTGAATCTGAAGGGGTGTCAAGGAGACAGGAGCCCAGCCTAACAGGTACAGCATTTCTTCCATAGGGACATCTTCACAACTGCAGCAACGGAGGGGAAGGAAGAGAGATTACATCACATTGAATCGTGTATTGTGTCACTGCTTTTGACATCTCTGTTTTCACTTCCTTGCATTGATTTCACCCCCTTCAAAAGGAGAAGAAACTTGCTCTCTTTATTCACAAAAGAGTGAACTATTGTTCCCTGGTTTGTGATGAGAGAACCTCAGGGTTGACCCTTAATAAAATGGGGACTGAAGGTAAAGTTTGAGTTCCACGTACATCGGCCTACATCTGTCCAACTCCTGGTGTTTCTCCAAGCTCTCCTACTCTGTGCTCCCACTGACCCCACACCCAGAATTCGTAGCCAGCCAAAAGAAGTTGCCAGCTTCCAGAAGTTTGGTGCATGCTCAGTTTTTTTTTTCTAATTTGATCTCTAATCACATTGAAGAATAAAGAAATGTTCTGATATTTTTCAAATGTAAGTGAACAAGAGCATTACTGAGGTGCTTGTTAAATTGCAAATTCCCCTGGAAATTAGGGTTCAGTGGATGATCTGATGAAAAGAGGCCCTGAACCTGCTTTGGAAAATGTACAGCTTCTGCTTCCCTCCAGACTCATCTCCTGATAACCCCATGTACACGGCTCCTCCACCCAAATGCTTCACACTGTCTCTCTCTGCCATGTCTTTATCTCTTTTTTATCCAATGAATTCCTCCCTAGACCTCAAACAACTGAGTACACATCTCACATCTCGGCTCTCGTTGTTCTCCTGCGTTTCCACACTGTTGGGTGTGTACAGCCAACCATGTGCACTGATTTTATGGCATATCTTCCCCTGAAGGTTGGGGTACACAGCATGTGTATTTCTTATTCCTAGTGCTTAACACTCTGCTGAGCACTCCAAAAGTGTTTGTCAAATTATAATCTGCATGTGCTAACTTCCTTATTAATAACTATATTTTTATTTACCCCCTTGATACAGTAAAGCATTTTCACAGGCTGCTTAAAGCATCACTCTCAAATGAGAAGTATCTTCTATAACATGTCAACACTGAATGAGAAGAATGTTATTGCAGGGGGCTGGGGTTGTAACTCAGTGGTAAAAAGCACTTGACTAATATGTGTGAGGCCCTGGGCTCTATTCTCAGCTCTGCATATAAATAAATAAAATAAAGGTCCATTGACAACTAAAAAAAAAAATTTAAGAAAAAAGAATGTTATTGCACACTGGTGCCATTGGAGAGATCACACTGAATTAGGTCCAAGTAACTCAGGATTTTTGTCACCTAAGGAATACAACAGAGACAACACACAAAGGGGAAATTTTCTAAATAAAGATCAGTTTTTAATAGTTCTGTAGAATTAGTTCAGTGTGCCTTCCCAGACATTCCACTTAAAAGTGTTTTGGAAATGAGATTGGAATTGGCTAGCATTAGTGTAGAATTAATTCATGTCCAGTCATGTGTCCCATAATGAGGTTTTGGTGAATGACAGAGCACATATATGACTGGGGTGTTATAGATTATAATGGAGCCGAATATTTCCTATCAATCAATTACATCATAGTTGTCATAATGGTTCAATATCTGTAGTGCAACACATTTACTCACATGTTGGTGGGGATACTGGTATACACAAACCTATTGCCCTGCCAAGCTTATAAGTATATAGCACATATGATTATGAACTGAACATGATACTTTGTAATTAAAATAAATGACTATGTCACTAGCTTGTGTTTTTAATATATCATATCGTTTATCTGTGTTTTAGACTGTACTCCTTCTACTTATAAAAAATGGTTACTGTAAAACAGTAGGCTGTGTTACATGAGCAATAGCCTCATACTGTATTTACTGCACCTCTCGATCATATCATTTTCTCTTGTAAACCAGCTATTTCATATATAGATATAGACATATATATACTTATAAATGTCATATAACCTCAGTAGGTAGTAGCTTATACCATCTAGGTTCATGAAAATAAGCTCTCTAATGTTCGTACAACAAAATCACCTAACACATTTCTCAGAAAGTGTCCCCCTACTAGGTGACACATGACTGGTACATAAAACTTTGTGTATTTGTTCTAAAATCCCAGAGATCCCCAATATCTTCCACCCAAGATTGTTAGCCACCAAAAAGTGAGTTCACTCCTGAAGTCCACCATCTGTGTGTGTTTGTCCTTTGCAGGTGTGTGCTACGCAGAGTTTGGAGTCCGAGTGCCCAAAACCACAGGATCTGCCTACACCTACAGCTATGTCACTGTTGGTGAATTTGTGGCATTTTTCATTGGCTGGAACCTGATCCTGGAGTACCTGATTGGCACTGCAGCTGGCGCCAGTGCTCTGAGCAGCATGTTTGACTCACTGGCAAACCACACCATCAGTCGCTGGATGGTGAACAGCGTGGGAACCCTCAATGGACTGGGTGAGAATGCTGTAGCCTCTTTCCCCAACATGCAAATTTACTGAGCCAAACAAATGGATTCCTCTTTCAGACTGTAATTTGGCAAAATGTATCAAGAACCTCACCTGCTTCTTTTTGGTTTTGCAAATTCTTCATACTAAGAAAATTTTTCTAACTTCCCTGAACACTTTATATAAAAAGTTGTTCTTTACAGCCTTATTTTTAAGAAGGTTGACTATCTCTTGTCTGAAATGCTTGAGATCAGAATTTTTTGAATTATGGATTTTTTCAGACTTGGGATTATTTGCCAATACTTAATGAGATATCTTGGCAACAGGACCCAAATCTAAGCACAAAATTCATTTATGTTCCATAGATGCCTTATATATATAACCCAAAGATAGCTTCATTAAATATTTTTAATATATTCATGCATGAAACAAAGTTTCATAGTGTGATTTTTTCCACTGTGGCAAAATCATGTCAGGACTCAAAAAGTTTCAAATTCTTCAGCATTTAAGATTTTGGAATTTTGGATTAGGGAAGCTGAACCTATAATAATCAAAAAATTAGAAAGAGCCTAAATATTCTTTAATGGAACAAGTAAGTAAGTAAATTGTACATATTATGCACATAACAATTTTAAAGATGATTAAGGAAGCCTGTGATAATAATATGAAATATATTTTAACATAATGTCCCCATATAAAGGGATATAAAAAGCACCATACATGCACCATGTCAATGACTATATAAAACAAAACAAACTCAGAAAAAAGAACTGGAAAGAACTTCTCTGGTAGCTTCATCAGAATATATTTTTCAGATTTTCATAAGTAAGCAAATTTAAAATAAAATATTTAAAATGGATTCCATTCTAGCAAAGGTCAAGGAAGGGTAATAGAGCTGAATGACAGTGAAACACCTAGCATACCACAAGACCTCAGGCTCCATCTGTCACCTGCCACTCACTTTCCATCCTTTCAAAGTTGTGGAAATTAACCTGTAAGTGAGGAAGTCTTGCAGCCTTTCCTCCAAACTCCCAAGGAATGAGTCTGTGGCTGTGACAAGTCATTTAAATTCAGTGTCAGAAAAACTGACAAAAATGCTGAGCACCGAGATACTATGACAAAATAAAAAGTACGCAGACTGTGCCTGTGCCATATACTGATCTCAGAAAATTTAGGAGTGACATGGCCCAAAATTCAGTCATCCATCTCCTAAACTTTACAGATGAGGTCCAGCACAAGACAACACGCCCAACGCCACACCACCGGCTGTTGGCCAAAGCACAGCTAAAATTCAGGACCCAAATCTAAGCACAAAATTCATTTATATTCCATAGATGCCTGCAGCAGCAGTGCCTTTTCTACTCTATAGAGGGCAGGAGTTCACTGACCAATGGGCAACACTAAGCAGGCAGGTCCTGTGTGCTGGTCATTTTCTCTCTACAATTACATCCCCACGAATCGAAAGAAAATTCCTCTTAAAATTGTTTTCAGAGATATGCATTTTTTTTCAGTGTATATTTTTAAATTTGTTATATATGACAGCAGAATGCATTACAATTCGTGTTACACATATAGAGCACAATTGTTCATATTTTTGGTTGTACACAAAGTAGAGTCACACCATTCATGTCTTCATACATGTACTTAGGGTAATGGTGTCCATCTCATTCCACGTCTTTCCTACCCCCATGGCCCCTCCCTCCTCTTTGCCCTATCTAAAGTTCATTTATTTCTCCCATCAACCCCCCACCCCCATTATGACTCAGCATCCTTAAATCAGAGAAAACATTCAGCATTTGGTTTGGGGGGACTGGATAACTTCACTCAGCATTATATTCTCCAACTCCATTCATTTACCTGCAAATGCCATGATTTTATTCTCTTTTAATGCTGAATAATATTCCATTGTGTATATATCCACATTTTCTTTATCCACTCATCTACTGAAGGGCATCTAGGTTGGTTCCACATTTTAGCTATTGTGAATTGTGCTCCTATAAACATTGATGTGGCTGTGTCCCTGTAGTATGCTGTTTTTAAGTCCTTTGGATATAGACGGAGGAGTAGGATAGCTGAGAGACAGGAATTTTTTAATTTGTTAATAAAAGATTGTTGGAAGGTAATGGAAATTTTACACACTAGGAAATTAACCACCATGAAGATAAAACCATTTTCAAAGAACATGTTAGACCTCTAGATATATTCCAAAGGTTCTAGGACTGTCCTGATTTCAAATACTCTGCGCCATGTTTCCATAGATACTGCCGTAACTGTCACATCACACATCCCAATTTTGGGTCCAGGATATCAGGTCATCTTACCTGATGGACACTTATATTTGCTTGTAGACCACAGCATAGGCATGTGTACACACACACACACACACACACACACACACACACTCACACACACAGAGTTCCTTCTCCTCCCTACAGACTGACCATCACTTGGAGGGACAGAGCTGAGTGCAGGAACATGGGATGGGTCAGGAGTTGGCCTGACCCTTTCTTCCCTCTGGACAATACTAAACCCTGTCCCTCTGCTCTAGGGAAAGGTGAAGAATCATACCCAGACCTTCTGGCTCTGGTGATTGCTGTCATTGTGACCATCATTGTCGCTCTGGGGGTGAAGAATTCCGTGGGCTTCAACAACGTGCTCAATGTGCTGAACCTGGCAGTGTGGGTGTTCATCATGATCGCAGGCCTCTTCTTCATCAATGGAAAGTACTGGGCGGAAGGCCAGTTCTTGCCCCATGGCTGGTCAGGGGTGAGTTCATTCCTAAAGCCCTGTAGATACTGTCTGTCTCCCACCCTGAGATCCGTCTAAGACATATTTTCAAGAAAATGCTGCTCTGTTCCATAATTCTCATGGCACCCTCTTCATCCTTATAATCTGAATTTAATTGGAATGTTCTGAAGAAATGGCTTTTTTTTAAATGTATTTGTTTCACAAACATCTATCATGATTCTATTCTATACAAATAATAATAATGACCCCCCATGTGGCCACTTGCAATATGCCGAACATAGTGCAAAGTACTCTGCATTTGATATTTCATTTCATCATCCCAATAATCTCAAGAGGAAAATATTTACAGTCAGGGCAAAGAAAACACACTTGGAGAGCTGGGGTTGTGACTCAGTGCTAGAGCGCTTGCCTAGCATGTGTAAGGCACTGGGTTCGATTCTCAGTACCACTTATTAATAAATAAAGGTCCATCAACAACTAAAAAAAAATTTTTAAAGATACACATTTTAAAAAGAAAAGATGCTTGGAGAAGACAAGGACTTGCTATTAAGCACACTGTGTTAAGTAGCAGAATCAGGACCCAAAACCAGGACTGTGGACTCCAAAGCCTGTACAAGAATAGCTCAGTTCTGTAGAAGTCTGTTCCAGTCTACTAAGACAAACAGGCACATAAATAAACAGACAAGGCAGTAAAGGAAGCCAGGGAGAGTGGACGCAAAAGGGAAGGATGAGGCTTGCCTTGGTATAAAATTAGGCAAAGGACAGTTTTTAATCCAGTCCCAACATTTGACCCGCTGAAAGTCTGAGGGCATTTGAGCTGGCTCATTGGAGGGCTGGTTGTAAATTCCATTCCAGAGGCATGGTTCACAGCAGAGAAATCTACCTAGTGTTGTCAGGGAGTTGGCAAGAGAGCAGGCTAGACCAAAGGACATTTTCAGGTCTCATCCCCATGATCTGGTGGTGTGGTTTATGTTAAACCCAAATGAGAAGGTCAGAGTGGCAAATTCCTTACAATGACAGGTGGTTCTAAGTTGTGTCTGGTTTCTTTCTCTAGTATAACTAAAAATGCTCATTTTGGGATTTATTGGTAAAATTCACAAGCTTTTTTTTTTTTTTTTTTTTTTTGATGGTAGAACATAAATCCTCTAGAGAATTTTCAGCTGGCAGGAATCTTAGAGGTCCTCTGGTCCTATTCCCTCATCTGACAAAAGAATGAATAACCAGAGGCCAAGAGAGAAGAGTCTGCTTAGTTCTGGGGGCAAAAATGCAAGTCCAAGAGTCTATTGGCTTTGCTTGTGTAGCTTTTGCTTAAACTGGTTTCCCTCCAAGATGTCCAGGGATCCGAAATCACTCTTGGAGAACACTCAAAATAACTTCTGTTTATTCTGAACTGTGCCATGCTGTTCAATGCAGAGAAACAAGCAAGGGAGCAATTTAATTCAAAATTTCTATCTTTGTGCTTATCTATAAAAATTCCGCAGAACCACCAAGTTCATCACTCCCTTCTGAAATGAAAAAACAATGAAACTGGTTAAAACCAGAAGAAGAGACAAAGAAATACTGTTGACCCTATTCTGCATTTCCACATCTTTATTTTCTTATGATACAAATTGTTCCCTTCCTATCACATAAAAGAAACAACAAAATGTAAAAGTGAAAAGAGAGAATGTTTTCCTGGAATTCAATTGCATTTTTTTCTTATAGTTCATGAAAATGTTCTCACCATTTTCTTAACAACATAAGAAATTATCGGGTCATAGATTTCGTACAAGACTTTGGCATCAGTTAACCTTCGTGCTCCTGGTATTCTCTTCGTATCAGCGGAAAAACAAATTGCACCAAATGCTTTCAAACAAGAACAAAACCTTAGCTGTTTTTATGCTTACATTCTTGCAGTTACAAATAGTTATGGTGGTGAGAGGAAAAGAGCTGGCACTTACTGACTACCCTGTTGAATGCTGGAATCACACTTTTGAATATTATCTCTCTTATAATAATACTTCAAAGCGGGTGATGTTAGCCCCAACTTAAAAGCAGAGAATGCAGGGTGCAGAGAAACTCACCCCTGACCAGCTGTGGGGCAGCCTATGTGGGGTAACCTACCTGATCTCACTTAGCCAGTCAGTTCCAGGACTAAAGTTCCCGCCCAGTTCTGTGTGACTCCCAAGCTCTTTTCTACTTTATCAAGTACCTTGTTGTAAGTCTTCTTTAAAACAATAAAATAATAAGGTAATTCATGTGGCATGTTCTATTTATTTTTAAATTTTCACAAAGTCTTGGAATCTTGGAGCTGGGAGGAACATTAAAAGATAATCAGGCTCTTTTCTTGCCAGAGTCCTCCTAATGGCTCACCTGCATGGCGCACACTGTAGCTCAGGCCCCAGGTAGAGTAGAAAGAGTTCATATCCTCTGTGAAAAAGCTCTTTCCACACTCTAAAGGAGATTAAACAAGCCTTGTAGGCTTTTCTTTCCCCTGGTGCTTTGTTCTGGGGTCTTGATTTTCTTTTGAGGTCCCTTCTTCCCTTCTCAGGGGCTCCACAGCCCTCCTCCATTAAGGACCACCTTGTCAAGGAAGGAGTAATCAAGTCAGCCTTAGGGGTCCCTCGTCCTGGGGTTCCCACCAGCTTCTGTACCAAGGGAAGATCAGAATTTAGGCATTAAAAAAAAAAGAAAAGAAGTCTGACTTTCCTACCGTTTTCCATTTTCTGTGTGATAAACTCTTTCTTATATACGTTTCAATTAATCTTCATAAGAGCCCTATAAAATAAGTATGACCATCTCCACTCTTAGACCAAAATAACGGGTTTTAAAAATTGAAGATCACAGATCTGGACTGTAATAGAGGAAAATCCAATCCCCATCCTGGATGAGCCAACGCCCATATTTACTCCATTTCCCCCCCCCACCCTAGGTTTGGACCTGTGGGACCCATTGTCTTTTTTTGCACCTTGGTTACCACCTCCTCCAACACACACCTACTATCTTCAGTAGACTTGTCATTGTCACCAAAAAAGCTTAACTGGGATTTTGGATTTTCAGCGCAAATCCATTAACCCTGAAGGGAACTCAAGTGTACGTCCTAGTGACTGTGACTAAAAGTATCATCTGAGGCTGAGGCCCAGCCCAGTGTGAAGACATTGCTGACTCATCCTCTCTGCTCTCTGCTTGGCCTTGGATTGCTACAGAGTACATTTCCTCCCTAGTACGTGGGCCTGGCCCTATTCTTTCTCAACTTTGGTTTCAGGTCACTTTTCCAGTCCAGCAAGGCCCCTGTGAATTTAAATCCTATTTTTGAAGGTCTCCTCTCATGAGCATATTATCCACTGAGGTAGTAAACACATTTCCCATTCTTACCTAACAAATATCAACAAGAGTGTATTTCCTACTTAGCAGCTGCATGAACTCTTCACTCCTTTGGGAAACCTTGACCCCTACTGCTGACTGGGAGACTAATGCAGAGTTCCAATCTACTTTGGGTAGGATGGACTGGGGATCACCATTTTTCGGGGACTGGGGAATACCATTTTTGGGGGCCATCATTTGTAAGGATGCATTTGTAAGGATGACATTAAACATAATTCTCAAGAACTTCAAAAGGGTTAAGGAACAGCCAGTCCTCACAAGCCTGCTAGTTCCCCTGCTCCAATTGCTTCCTTCCAAAGAAAATAGCTTAAGGAATGGTTTACTCACTTACAGGTCTGGGTCAAATGCTTCTTGGGTCTTGAAGAGCTTAAGAACAACAAACATTTTCCCCCTATATCAAGTAACTCCAGCCCTGAGCTGAACCCCGGCTTCCATCTGCAATTTCTCATCCCCTGAAAATTGTTGGATATGTGTTCCCTTTATGTTATTTGTTCTTGATGCTATCTTACAGTTTTTCTTTCACCACGTAAGATACTCTACCAGCACAAATAGCTCCCAGGAAAATGGTCGGCAGCAAGCATGTGTGGGGAATTCTGACAACCTCCCAAACAAAGGGAAAGTTGTTTCTCATGTTCCCCACATCTGAATCCATTTGTTGGAACCTATTAGCACATTCCAGTGTCAATGGTGGATGGGCTGCTAATAGAGCTGGGGCACGAGGGTGGTTGAAAAATGCTATTAAAGTGGGAATTTGTCTTGTACCTTGGAAGTGAATTATGTAAAGGTGCCTAATTGTCACCCAGGCATCTGGCAGACTGACCATGACAGAATATGGGAGGGCCACCGCATCCTAATGCCTCTCAAATGTCATCAAGGCACGGGAGCCTGCTTTCAAGGACCCCACACACTGAGTAGCAGGCCACTGTGACCTTGTTTTTTTTACAACTAGGTAAGCCACAGCCTTCCAGCAACTGAGGCACATGCTGCTTCCCCACAAAGCTCTTAGAGGCATGGACCCATTCTGGATCACCCGGCTTACTTTGGAAAACAACTTCAGTTTTGCCATCAAATTTAAAAGTCAATACAATTTCTAAATTATGTAAGACGCTAAAGGAAAGAATTAGGATAAAGTACCAATAACCCCAGAAACACACAAACACATGCATTCTCACACACATACACACACACACACACACACACACACACACATACACACCACTTTACTCACCAATTGTATTCCCAGATGCTCACTCCCAGGGAACCTCACATATTCTTTCATGCATGTAAAGGTATCCTAATCATAAACGGACAGATAGGAGATCTGGAGAGAGTGAAGTGGAAAACAGTTTTAGTGATTATTTGGGTAGAGATGCACCTACACAGTCTCATTTCATGACTCTTTTATATTTACCATTTGCAGGAAGAAAAACTCATTTGAATTAACTCAAGGAAAAAGGCAACCTTTTTGCTAATTTTGTCCTCCCTTTGATAATCTGTTTATTTAATCTGTGTCTCGATTAGCCAGGTATGCTTGACCTTAGCAGCTGTGCTGGTCTTTGCCCCTTTGCCTCCACTGCCCAGGTCCATTCTCCACCCCTCATGCTCTGTCCTGTGCTCCAGAAGACTCCTTGCTCATTGCTTCCTGTTGGGTTTAGCCAGTGGAAGATGTTATCAGGTGAGCAGAAGACGAGAAGAGGAAAAGGCCAGGGGATTTCTTCCTCATTCCCTCCCAGCCCTGGAACCACACTGGCAGTCCCTGTTCTACCTCTCCAGCTCCCCATGGCATCCAGGAACACACTTCTACCCTGCCTCTGGGCTTAGGATTATACCATCTTACTATTTCCTCAACATCCCAAGTTGGCTCCTTAACCCTGCCTTACACACTGGTTCATACTCACCTACAGTCCCTTCTTTGATGTCATTTCATTTGAATCATCCGAGTTAAATTCTGTTGACTGCCTAATGCAGGAAAACCTCCAGATGTCCTAACTTTGATCTGTTCAGTTTTTCTTCAACTCTAATTGCTTTTCATATTCCATAGATGCAAATTCAGGCTCACATACATCCTCTTTATAAACATTCTCTCTCTTCCCAGCTTGATAATACTTAATTTTCTGGTATCTAATCATTATCAATAATTGCCATCCATTCTTTCATTCATCTGGAAAATAAAAAGCATTTATGTTTTCCAAATAATGTAAATACCTAATAATATTTTCCAGTTTGTTATTACAGTCAAGTTTGCATTTAGGTTCTTGCAGACTCCAAATATTCCAGACTTCAAATCTTCCAAGGTCATGTTCAGAGTACTTTTGGCTCATGACTTTATCACCATTACCAAACACAGTGCCTGACACATGGCAGCGCTCTCTCTCTCTCTCTCTCTCTCTCTCTCTCTCTCTCTCTCTCTCCCCCTCTCTCTCTCTCTCTCTCTCTCTCTCTATATATATATATATATATATATATATAGAGAGAGAGAGAGAGAGAGAGAGAGAGAGAGAGAGACAGTTCTAAATGAAGGAGAGTAGAATAAGAAGAGGAGGAGAAAGAAAAAAGATAGGAGGAGAAGGAATTTGTTCTCTTGGGTTTTATCTGCTCTAGAAAAATTTATAATAGTAATAATAGTAATGGTGGTAAAAGTTAATATTCATTGAAATTGAACTACATGTTATTATTATCTCCCTTTTAGTGATAAAGAAACTTAAGGATTAAGAGGTTAGGAATCTGTTCTACATCATCAAGCTAATATGTGGCAGAACCAGCCCAGGTCTGACAGTCTACAAGGACTACTGTTCTAATAAACAAAAATCCACAAATTCATGGCTCTGGAGTCCCCTCTGGAGCCTACAGGGCACCTCCACCTCAGCTGTGATACTCTCGGTACTTCAGAAATTCGTAGGTATCCATGCTTTCTACAGAGCCTCCCACTCTTCAGGTTACACATCCCTGGGTCCCCCATTATGCCTCATGTATTGTGGTTCATAGACCTCTTGCTTTTTTCTAAGGATATTATTCAAATTTACCTGCTACTGTGCCAGGTACCGTGTGATTTACAGGAGTGGGATGTGCCCATGGCTGAGTGTCTACCTGTCTTCCTCTGTGGAAGGGAAGAAAGATGCTAAAGGAAAGGAAAGCAAGACCTGTTTTCTGGAAGCTGTCTTACAGTGAGGCTTGGCTTGGTCAGGATAACCTAGTGAGCCTGCAATCCCATCATCTGCTCATCCTTGAATACCAGTGATATGTTCTAGACAAGTGAAAGCCAGCACCATTTCAAGACTGTGAATCTCCCTGGATAGGGAGATGAAATCTGTTTTCTCTCCTTGTCTGGCAGCCAAATCCACTTTCCATACCCTGACATGAAGGGTTTTTCAGGAGGCAAAGTAGCTCTCTTGCTTTCCAGAAAGTAGCACTCGCAAGATGGAACCACTTATGTTTGGGAAGTTGTTTTTGCCTGACTTATTAGAATAGACAGGAATTCTTAAATTTTTGTGCCATAGACCCCTTTGCAGTTTGATGAGGCTTATGGACGCCTTATGAAAATTAGGATTTTCAATGAAGAACCCAATTATGCAGTAATTCGAGGCAAATCAATCATATTTAAATAGAGTAATAAATATTTTTAATTGTGATACAAAAACAATGTGCTTCTTAATTAGTGCTTTAAATACTAATATCTATTATTATATCAGATTGTTATTGGTGACAGAAATCACAGGTACTCTGAGTCACCTGCATTCATGGTGGAAAGAAATGCTAACATCCAGTTGGAAATTATTGAAAATAAAAAAATGTAACTCTTTCCCAGCAGAGCCCCTAAATGTCCCTGCCCTGAGGGTAAGAACCCCTAGCTAGGCTAGGGATGGAAACATTAGAATCTCCGTTGGGAGGGACTGTAAAAGATACTAGCTCATTTTACAGATGAGCAAAGGTTGCTTTTGAAGGTTTAAGAAGCTCTTCAATTTTTTGATATACCTTGTAGGTTCTAGTATCCAGTATCTTGGTTTTTCCATATGAAGAAGTTAGTGTGTAAGGTAAGGGCAAAAATTTTAGACAAGCATCTGCTCGGCTTTGAATGACATCATTTATAAGTTGAATGTAGAGAAAAAGCAGGGGAAATATTCCAATCTACCAGGGACCTCACTTCTTGGACCCCTCTGGAGGTTGCATCTTGTCCCCTCAACCAGTCACACAAGTCCAAAAAAACATCTCTCATCTTCCCCTACAAGGACATCCTCCGAGTATTCAGAGGAATATTTTTTACTTCCAGCTAATAATGAAAATACTGAGATGGGGAAAACTCATTTAAATTTCAATAGATTCTTTAGAAGGAAGTCACACATTCCTCAGTGGAAAATTTTCACTGATGTCTTAACGTAGACCCCATCGCCCTTGGAGGCTTTCAGGCTCTGACAGACAGACATGCAGCAGATGTGGCTGGATGCCCACTCCCCAGCTTCGCTCTGACCTCCTGCCTCATGCCCAGCTAGGTCACTTAAACCTCCAAAAGGATCAGAAAACCAAACTCCGTCTCTACTGTCTTCCCTTTGAAGGCAACAGAACATCTAAAGATCTGAAAATCTTTTATATCATTTCAGATCTGGAAGTTACTCACAGAGATTATCTATCAGGGACACTAACGTGACATGGGGCAGGAAAATTCTTCTTTGTGCAGAAGTACCTGAGTCCCCTCCACTAAATGTCAGAAGCTCCCTCCCTCGCCAAACATCCTTAAGCCACATAGCCCATGGCTGTGGTTGAGAACTGTTGGAGGAAAATAAAAGCTAATGAGTTCCCTAAGACATAGAGATAGCCAATATATTGATTTACTGATACTCCCACTTGCTTCCAAAAAAGGATTCAAATGTGTTAAATGATCCAATTTTTATTTGGCCATAAAAAATTCTTATCTCCACTTAACACCTGAGGAAATTGCTCAGTCACACAGAGAGAAAGCAGAGGAGACCAGAACTTGGGTGTTCGGTGCCAGCTCTACCATGTTACTCCCTCCTCTACTCAGTAACTTCTGCAGGACATTGGGCCACTGTGGGTGCCACATTGAAGGCCCTGGTGCTGCCCTAAACTCCTGAGCCTGACAGATGCCATTATCCCTACAGGTGCTGCAAGGAGCGGCCACATGTTTCTATGCTTTCATTGGCTTTGACATCATTGCCACCACCGGAGAGGAAGCCAAGAATCCCAACACGTCCATCCCTTACGCTATCACTGCCTCCCTGGTCATCTGCTTGACAGCCTACGTGTCTGTGAGTACCAAATGCTGAACAGACCCTCCTCCTGGACTTTTTATATTTAACCTGAAAATGTGGCTCTAGGACTGTGTCCCCTCCTCTGTCAGGAAGTAGGCTTTGCCTTCTGCCTTCTGGGCATTTGGATGCCAAGATGTCAAGAAGAAACTCAGGACTTCCCTCAGGAGAGGAGCAGCCCCAGACCCTTTCGGCCTTCACCTCTGGAGTCCCCACCCTCATCCCCCGCTACACCCAGGCTCGCAGTTCCTGCCGCTGTCCCAGGGCATGGTGTGCAGGGAGTGGGCTGCCATCCAAGGAGCTCAGGTCATAGGCTGGCAGTAACGGGTGGTGTGCGAGCAGAGCCACTGTGGCCTCTGTGCACAGCCCTCAATGCTCCTCTGTCTTCTGGGAGCTTCCCGGCAGCAAAGAGGCGAGGCTCCCGCAATGGGGAGAGAGAATCCATTGTCCTCTGGAGACTCTCTTCCCCTTCATCCTAGGGTGGGGGAGATGCAATTTCTTTCGTCTGTTGCCCCATCTTTTCACACTATCTCAAATCCATCCTCGGGGTTTCCCTGCCTAAGGTGGCTCTCAGAGTAAAGCCCTCAGCCTCCTCTCTCAGGACCCCTGAGACGCTCCTCCTACATCTTTGATGTTTCATCGTCCAGCTCCCACTTCCAATTTCTATCACAGAGATTGTTCAGCCATATCCAATATCCCCTAAGTGCCTTGCAACAGAGAGAACCTGATGGCTGCTGAGCCATCAAGTGTGGGGTCACACAAATGCTCCAATGTCCTGAGGGTCCTACTGACTTGGGTCATGATTAGGAAAGAGCTAGCAGCTGGGGGTGCAGCCTGTCAGCCCTGCCATTCCTCATTCAAAAAATAAAATCATCTTTAGCCACCAATTAAGGAAGTCTGACCTATTCATGGTTAAGGCAATCTGCAAAACAGGATTGTCCTAGAAGCCAAACAAAAACAGGAGAGTATCCTTAGATATGGTTGAGAGCAATTTAGTGCCCAGACAAATGTTTTATGCATGGGTCAATTTATCACCTCCCTCTATACACACAGGTGCAAGTGGCTTCATCCTATGCGCACTTTGATTATCCCTGAGGGCAGAAAATTGAGGGAGAGGTGGCAGGGTAGTAGGGGCAGCAGAGACACCCTGCTCTACATTTGCTTTCTGCCCTTTCCTCATGCCTCCCCTTCTCCAGAAGGGGCCTTTGCAGCACACACACAACAAAGTCAATATTCACAGTTCCTTTCTTAGAAGAGCAACATTATAGACTACAGAATGAGTCTATGCCTCTACCAAATTTTTGCTCATCCTGATCTAACATGGCCAGGAGACTCAATGTGCCTTGCTGTAATCCAACCCTACCCCATCCCCAAAGGGAATGTAGCAAGTGGTGGTATCCCTGGGACGCATTCTATTTTAGACTATGTGGGCTTTAGCTTTGCCTCGGGAGCTGCTTGCTCTTGTACTGGTCAGCAGGCCCCATCACTGTGGTAAAACCCAAATTGCTAGACTATGATGATACATCTTGCTATCTTCCCTAGTATCTCATATTTTCACTAGAGGATCTTGGCTCCTGGGGACCTGGCAAAGAAACGGTCTACCTATGACTACCCTCTCCCTTTCAGGCTTTGAACTCCCTTAGTTCAGGATTGGTCTTCACAGGCCTGAGGGAACTCATATCTGATCATATGACTGGTGGCTCCATTTTCTTGAGCCAATTCTGAAAGACCAATGTCATGGCAGATCTATGCCATGTGAAGGAATATAGGTCCTGGAGCCCCCAGCCAAGTATTCCCTGGTTAAGCAAAGCCACAGTGGTCTTACCAGGGTAGGACTGGATTCCATCTTGATGCCATATTGTCTTCCTTGGCCTGCATGACCCCCAGAACTGAGCTAGAGAGAGGAAATGGAAATATGAGTCTGCATTGTGGTCCCATTTGTTAACTGGTTATGGGCCTCCTAGGAGCTTACCTTTGGAGTTTTGATCTTGGGTGTTTGGAGTAAAAGGAGTACAGATAAGGCCCTGTAGGACCCTGAAAGAATAAAAGAACTGAGAGTCTTGTCCTTGAGGGCAGCTATTCACGGTCACTGCTAGCAGTGACCTTCCTGGATACAGCTCCTTCCATCTGGTAGTGTCTGTCCCCATTGCACTATCCATGTAGCTCTGATTTCATGGGGCAGAAACACTTACTCCTCAGATATGAGAAGGCCACAGAGAGATATTAGACATTATTTGAACCAGTTCGCTAAAGTTGCATGTGAGAAGAAATGGAGGCCAAGAGCCCCAGAGGCTGAATAACTGATCTAAAATAAAGCCACATGCCAATCAGTGGTAGATCCAAACTGCTGTGCAAGGCTCTGCCTCCAGGTCCAGAGGACCTCTTCTCCTGCAGGCCATCTACCATGCTGTCAGTTTCTCCACCTCCAGCCATATCTTCTCTTCTTTTCACAGGTGAGCATGATCTTAACTCTGATGGTGCCATATTACGCCATTGACACAGAATCCCCACTCATGGAGATGTTTGTGGCTCACGGTTTCTATGCTGCAAAATTTGTAGTAGCTATTGGGTCGGTTGCAGGACTGACAGTCAGCTTGCTGGGCTCCCTCTTCCCAATGCCAAGGGTCATTTATGCCATGGCTGGTGATGGGCTCCTTTTCAGGTAAGGGCTATGCTCTGTGAAATGTCCTCTGCCGTCCTGTGTCTTTCAAGGAAAACTGTCACCCACTGTCAACTGGACAGAATTTTGATAAGTGCTTTTCACATACACTGTGGACCTTGTTATATATCTTGAGAGAGAGTTTGAGTCTAAAGAGCTCAGGCCCTAAAACAGTCCCTCAGAGTGACTCAGGGTCCCTCAGTCTGGTACTAACTGGTACTAATGGACCTGTTCCCTCACCTGCCCTTCTCTCTTTGACATTGTATCCCCCTTGTGAAGATGGTGAGTGTCAAATCACTATACAAAGGACTAGAGGAAAGGGTGTAGGTGGGGCTCCAAAGGGAAGAACCTGCCCAGGGGACATTTTAGACCTGCCCTCATATTGAGACCAGTTGCCTGTCCCTATCTTCACAGCTCCACTAAAGTTTAAAAAAAAAATTAACAATCAGAAAGAAGATAAAACCCTCACAACAGAATCTAGTAACTGTAGCAGCAATAGCTACTATTGTTGGACTTTCCCAGGTGCTTTGTGTATAGTATCCCATTTAGTTCTCACAACAACTCTGTTTTGCAGATGGGTATACTAGGAATTAGAGAGGTTAAAAAACAAATATTACCTCAAATCTCTGATTCAGAGGCTAAGATTTGAACCCAGAACTATCTGACTCCCAAAGCCAAACTCTTAACTACTAACATATAGACGGACAGTTCTAGTCCCCTACATTGGCAATGAATTGGCCTATCTGACCAGGGCATAAAGGGATGTGGCCCTGCCACTTGGTCCCCAGGCCCACCATGGGAAGCCAAGGAACTCTCAGGAGTGCAGAGAGAGCTGCCCCAGGTACTTTATCTCTACCACCAACTGTCATCTGCTCCATGTATGGGTTGGTAAGCAGATCAAGAAGGGCTTACCAAAGACCAAATGTTGTCTAAAAGGGGAAAAAAGGGAATGGGAGAATGAGGAATGGGAAAGACAGTAGACTGAATCAGACATAATTTTCCTATGTTCCTATATGAATACACAACCAGTGTAACTCTACACCATGTACAATCATAAGAATGGGAAGTTATACTCCATGTATTTATAATGTGTCAAAATACATTCTACTGTCATGTATAACTAAAAAGAACAAATTAAGGGGCTGGGGCTGGGGCTTAGCAGTAGCACACTTGCCTGGCATGTGAGAGGCACTGGGTTTGATTCTCAGCACCACATATAAATAAATAAAATAAAGGCCTATCAATGACTTAAAAATTTTTTTTAAAAAGGACAAATTAAAAAATAATAATAATAAAGAAAGAAAAGAAAAAGAAGGGCTTACATTGATGGAGGAGTGAACACATCACACATCCAAAATGTTTTTATGCTTCAAAGAAAACAAAGAGGGAAGATGCAGGGACTTTGGGCAAATTTATAGTTCTGTGTGAATCTTGAAAATAAGGGAGAAATGATAGAGGATGAAGGAGGCAGGACCAGGAGAAGAGAGAGGAAGAGGAAGCCTCCTTCATCCTATAGGAACTGCAACAGAAGTGCATGCCATTGATGGCCCTGTTGGTCTTCTCTTCTTTAGGGAGTAACTAGCTAAACTTGAACCTGTATCTCTGAGCACAGCTTCTTAATTATTGGGCTATTTGTCCAGCTACACTTCTGTACTTTTATTGCAAGGCAGTCTTTCTCAAGCTCTAGAACCCTTTAGAGGTCTTTTAAAGAGCAATTTGCTAAGCACCACCCTGAGAGATTCTGAGGTAGCAGATCTTGGTAAAACCTGACAAGATCTACTTTTAACAAGCTAAAGGTGATGCTGATGCTGCAAACCTACAGGTTCGGGGGATTCCCAAGCAGTTGCATGACTTCCTCTAACCATCCCTTTTTCCCAGCATACCCTTGGGCTCTAATTTAGATCTCCCACAGACCTCCTAGATTCCGCCTTTTTTGTCTCATAGTGAATAGAAAATTTAATGAAGACGTTTGCCTCAAAATCAAGGAATTAAAGTGAATTCTCTCTAAATGACACTCCAGGAGCCAACCCATAACGTAGAAATAGCAATTAGAATTAAGGCAGTGTGCACAAGTAAATTGGAAGGGCAGGATAAGGAGGCGCTAACCACACAAACCTACAAACACTCTGGTCCCCTACATTGGCCATGTTAGAATCAGTCACCATCTGTGTGGCATGCCATTAACTCTCCGCTTGCTCCTCTGCTGCAGGTTCCTGGCTCACGTAAGCTCCTACACAGAGACTCCAGTGGTGGCCTGCATTGTGTCAGGGTTCCTGGCAGCTCTGCTCTCGCTGCTGGTGAGCCTGAGAGACCTGATAGAGATGATGTCCATCGGCACACTCCTTGCCTACACCTTGGTCTCCGTCTGTGTCTTGCTCCTTCGATACCAACCTGAGAGTGACATTGATGGTTTTGTCAAGTTCTTGTCTGAGGAGCACACCAAGAAGAAGGAGGGCATTCTGGCCGAATGTGAGAAGGAAACCTGTTCTCCTGTGAGTGAAGGGGAAGAGTTTTCCAGCCCGGCCACCAATACATGTGGGGCCAAAAACCTACCATCTTTGGGAGACAATGAGATGCTCATTGGGAAATCAGACAAGTCCACCTACAATGTCAACCACCCCAACTATGGCACCGTGGACATGACCACAGGCATAGAAGCTGATGAATCTGAAAACATTTATCTCATCAAGTTGAAGAAGCTGATTGGGCCCCGTTACTACACCTTGAGAATCCGACTGGGTCTTCCAGGCAAAATGGACCGGCCCACAGCAGCAACCGGGCACACGGTGACCATCTGCGTGCTCCTGCTCTTCATCCTCATGTTCATCTTCTGCTCCTTCATCATCTTTGGTTCTGACTACATCTCAGAGCAGAGCTGGTGGGCCATCCTTCTGGTTGTTCTGATGGTGCTGCTGATCAGCGCCCTGGTGTTTGTGATCCTGCAGCAGCCAGAGAACCCCAAGAAGCTGCCCTACATGGCGCCTTGCCTCCCCTTTGTGCCTGCCTTTGCCATGCTGGTGAACATCTATCTCATGCTAAAGCTCTCCACCATCACATGGATCCGGTTTGCAGTCTGGTGCTTTGTGGGTAAGCAACTTCCCCTGGAGCCTTTTTTTAAGGTCTTGAACAGGCTTATCCCAAAATTACCTCCTAACTGGACTAGACACCTCCATTCTTAGAGAAATCTGGCTGGTTCTATGGACCTTTGCTTGCTTGCTTGCTTTCCCCTGCCCCCTCTTTTTACTCTCTTGCTTCCACATATGACCTTGGCTTTCTGAATGTGGCTTATTTCACTTAACATCATGCTTTCAAGTTCCATCATTTTCCTGCAAATTACATAATTTCATTCTTCTTTATGACTGAATACAAGTCCATTGGGTATGTAGACCACATTTTCTTTATCCATTCATCTGTTGATGGAAACAGCTAGACTGGTTCCATAATTTGGCTTATGTGAATTAAGCTACTATAATCATGAGTATGCATGTGTTAATTCTTTAGGATATATTCTGAGGAGAGGTATAGCTGGGTCAAATGGTAATTCCATTCCTAATCTTTTGAGGAAGCTTCCATAGCAGTTATACTAATTTACAACACCACTAACAACGTTTCCCTGATATCCTTTACAGCATCTGTTATTTTTTGTATTCTCACTGGCTGCCATTGTAACTGGAGTAAAATGAAATCTCAGTGTAGTTTTAATTTGCATCTCTCTAATTGCTAAAGATGTTGGATATTTTTTCATATATTTGTTGATCATTGTATTTCTTCTTTTGAGAAGTGTCTGTTTAGTTTATTTGTCCATTTATTAATTGGATCATTGGGGGGGTGGAGGCTTTTTGAGTTTTTTATATATATTCTGGATATTAATCCCCTGTCAGAGAGTAGCTAGCAAAGATTTTCTCCCATTCTGTAGGCTTCTCTTCACACTCTTTATTGTTTCCTTTGCTATGCAAAAGCTTTATAATTTGATTCCATCCCACTTATTGATTCTTGGTTTAATTTCTTTTTTTAATATTTTTAGTTGTAAATGGACACGATTTATTTATTGATTTATTTATTTATTTATTTATTTATTAACATGGTGCTGAGAATCAAACCCAGTGCCTCACATGTGAAGGCAAGCACTCCACCCTGAGCCACAACCCCAGCCCTTGGTGTTTGTTTGTTTGTTTTAATTTTGTTGTTGTTGTTGTTTGTAGATGGACACAATACTTTTATTTTATTTATTTATTTGTTTTTATGTGGTGCAGAGGATCAAACCCAGTGCCTCACACATGCTAATGAAGTACTCTACCACTGAGCTACAACCCCAGCCCCCTAGCCCTTGGTTTTATTTCTTGAGTATTAGGGATCTTATCAAGGAAGTCAATGCCTGCACTAATATTTTGGTGGGTTGGCCCTGTGGTTTCTTCTAGAAATTGCAGTATTTCTGGTCTAATTCCTAGTTCTTTGATCCACTCTGAGTTCAGGGTGAAAGATATGAACTAATCTCTCCCTCTACGTATGCATAATCAGTTTTCCCAGCATCATTTATTAAAAAGGCTGTCTTTTCTCCAACATATGATTTTGGCACCTTAGTCTCTGTGTCTTCTATTCTGTATCACTGGCCTATGTGTCTGTTTTTATGCCAGTACCATGCAGTTTTTGTTACTACAGCTCTGTAGTATAATTTGAAGTCAGGTATTGTGATGCCTTCAGCATTTATTTTTGTTTTTAATTGGTTTGGCCATTCTGGGTTTCTTATTTTTCTAAATGAATTTTAGAAGTGTTTTTATCTGTGAAAAACTGAACCCTTGCTCTCTGCATTAGAATCAAGAAAGCCAGTTGTCCCCTTCCTTCCTGCTGTTCTTGGTCATTGGTTCTGGAAGAATAATGCTGATCAACCCTGATGGAATTGAATAGTGAATGACTGAAGTTCTTGTGCAAGGATAATTAGTATCAGAAAAAAATTTGCTTAAATAAACACATTTTTTAAAAGAGGGGAGGGGGCTGAGGTTGTGTCTCAGCGGTTGAGCACTCGCCTAGCACCTACAAGGCCCTAGGTTTGATCTTCAGCACTACATAAAAATAAATAAATAAAATAAAGGTATTGTGTCCACCTACAACTAGAAAATAAATATTCTAAAAAAAATAAAAGAGGGGAGGGACAAAAATAGCATAGACACAAGAAAGAGGAAGAGTTTGCTTGGAATTCTGCTGTAAAAAATAAAAATGGTGAGGGGCTGGGGTTGTGGCTCAGTGGTAGAGCTCTTGCCTAGCTGAGTTCCATCCCCAGCAGCACATAAAAAAAGCTAAATAAACAAAATAAAGGTATTGTGTCCATCTATAAATAAAAATGTTTTTAAAACTTTTTTAAAGAAAATAAAAATGATGAAACAAAAAATTATGAAAATTTGTTTCTCATTTGGCAAAATTAAATGAGAAGAACAATTATACTCTAGTTTTTAAAATGAACAAAGTATGGATTAAATGTGGGTTTGAGGGCATTGTTTTTCTGACAACATTGCTATCATGGTACCATTTAATAGCCTTCACTTCATACTGACTTTTGTAGAATATTCAAGAGCTTTTCATTTCTTCCCCCAAGGTATTTTCTTCATTCCAACCATTCCCTTGGAGAGTGCCCACCACGCCATCATCCTTGTTGATTGTCTCTCTTCTGTTGTTAATAACCAATATGACTCTCTTAGATCAACTGTTCACAGCTTTACATATGAATTCAAGTTGTTCTGTAAAGTCACTTTCATTGACTTCAAGGTCTTACCTCTTCTGAAATTCCAAATTTTACTTCTGAGCAATGTGTATTACAGATTTTTCATATCTAACAATTGCTGATGTTTATGAGAAGGTCAGAGATTGAATTCATGACAACTTGAGATAACTAAAAGAAGCCTAATTTAAAGTTCCTTATTTAACTCTTTTTATGTCCCTTACACAGCTTCTTTGATAACAAATACTTAAGAAGGATCCTTCAGAGCTTTGAGGAACATAAAAGCAATAGATTAAGTATCCCCCTGCAAGGGGCAAGACAATCTCTGAATCAACCATCCTGGGCAAGGGAACAGAACTCCTTCCTATTCATTAGCAACTTGTCCACTGCTTTAGGCTGGGGTACTGGGGTTCAGCATGTGTCCTGTATGCCTAGAACAGTGCCTATGCTGTATGCTTAAGAAATATGTCTTACATTATTATACAGTACTTTGCAAATGGGGGAAAAAAGGAACTTCAAGTTAGAACAGTCAAAAAGGACTTTGAAGAGGTAGAATTTGAACAGGGCCTGTGATGTAAGATTTAGGTAGAAGAAACTGGGGTAAAACGCAGCAGTCAAAGAAAATGGCATGGGTCTTCCAGCAGATTCCTTGCCTCTGCAGGCCACTCTGTGCCTTCCTGTTTGTATTTTGTCCCAATCTTTCACTGCTCTAAGTCTCCTCCCTTGTTAGACTTAAGGAGATTTCTTGAGAGGACTCCACTGATTCATCAATATTTTCACCATTTATATTATTTACTTATAATCTCTCATCTCTGTTTAAATACTTTGCCACTGGAACATGTAGCTAACCAATGGAAAGATTTTATTCTGGAGAAAAGTGACCAAAGTGGGTAGAAATATTTCAGTCATGAATATGTCAAGTGAAAGAAGATACACATTCCCTCATTTACAGATGATTAAAGCTGGAGGGGCTTCCATCGCTAGCACAGTGCCACCCACAGTGTGGTGCCCATCCCATTGGTAATATTTCAGCTGGTTTTAGAGAGACATTAAATGAACTTTCTAGAATACTCCATAGTCCTAGATTTTCACATGTATTAAAAAAACCACACATACACATGAATCTGGGGTTTCACAGATAGTTTTGCTTAGGACAAAACTATAGATGATTTTTTAACTTAAAAAGCAAATCATGTTTTTTTAAAAAAAGCATTTGTACTAGTAGTACTAGTAAAGGTTCCATATGATTTATAGTAACAATACTAATAAGCATGTATCACACATCACCCATCATTCTGAAGGCTTTATTAGTGAATTCATTTACTCATCTTACATATTTAATCTCGCGGTCTTCATTTTACAGACTAAGAAACTGAGGCACTTGCCTGAGATCACTTAACTAAAGTCAAGATTAAAACTCAGGAAGGGTGGGTCCAGAGTCCATGGTCATAACCACTATATTAAAAATGTGGCATATAAATAACTAGAGGTGGGGAGACACTAATGTAGTCCACTACCTCCCTACCCTGCCCTCTATGGGCTTACAGAAGAGTAAACAAAGCTTTAAGAAATTGGATAGCATGCAAGGTCAACAGGAAGTTATTTGAAGGGCTGTTACTAGAATCCAATATGCTCACACTCAGCTGTGGGGCTCCTATCTACCAGGTGCCTCTAAGCACCTAAAAGAAGCCTGATTTTAAAGTTCCTTATTAACTTTTTTTATGTCCCTTACATAGCTTCTTTTTGTATATCCCTTACATAGCAGACTTTCTTATTTGATCAAAATGTTTAGTGGAGGGCGAGGGATATAGCTCAGTTGGTAGAGTGCTTGCCTCACATGTACAAGGTCCTGGGTTTGATCCCCAGCACCACCAAAAAAAAAAAAAAATGTTTGGTAGGGATTAACACTTAGCATCAGGATCAGCTTTGTGGGCATACAACCTGTGCACAACCTCCTGAGCTTGGTTTAAGGCTCTGCTGTTGCCATCTTGAATTCCTTATACTTTCTGAACAAGAGTCCTCATATGTTCATTTTTCACACATTCTATAACTGATTCTGCATACCTACGGTTTCTGGAGCATCAGAGGCATTTTGCAAAACTGGGGAGGTGGCAGGGGCCCTCACCTTTGGAATTAGCACTAGTTTCAAACAATAGATAGCTCCACTACCTCCTGTCTTATGACTTTGAGAAATTCACCTAATTTCTTTGGACCTCAGTTTACTCATCTGTAAAAATGCAGATAATTCTATCATCCTTAAATTGATTCCTGCTTGGGGAGCAAATGAGAAAACATTAGAGAAAGTCATAAGAAATATTTATTTCCTGCTTTTCTTTTGAAAATTCTAAAAATGATTCATTGTCTGCCAGTGTGGACAGACTAGTTATCACAAAGCACAATGTGAACATGTACTGACTCAGGCTGCCCTTCTAATTATCAAACGGAGGAAAACTCCCTGAACGCCTCTTGTAATCTTGCTGATAGCACAAACTCCAAGGTCCCTGCAGAAACCGCTACTCACTGACTCAGGAGGAGGCCACCCTGCAGAGTGGGCTGGCCAGACAGCGAGCACCACACTGATCATGATGCGCAGCCCACAAACCACATTTGGGGAAAATGGCTGGTATTTCTGGGCAGCTGCTGCTAATTGCTTTGGTATCAAGCATTTTTTAAGGCAACCAAGGATTGACAACCCTGGCTATACATCAATAATATTGTGGGTTCCTTTAGAAATATTGTAAGCCCAGGCTCCCCCACACAACCCCCCATAGATTTTTTAATTCAATTGGCCTGGGTTAGCTAAGTTTGGGGTACTTTTGAAAGCTCCCCCAGGTAATTTTAGTGGGCAGTGAGGTTTACAATGATGGAGATCAATGGTTCTACAAGTGTGGTCCCAGACCAGCAGCAATATCACTAGGGAACTAGTTAGAGGGCAATTTTGGACTCCATCCCAGACCCACCAAATCAGAATCTCTGAGGGTTATTTAGGGTTTAACAGGCCCTCACAGGGATTCTAATGGATGTTCAAATTTGAAAGCCACTGCTCTAAAGAGAAGAAGAATAGATTAACAAGCAGGGCAAATAATTTCATTACAAAAATTGTTTTTCAAAAAGAAATTTTTACAAAATTTTAAAATATAGTCATCCCAGAACCCCAAATTGGCTTATCAAATTTTTTGGAGGGGAGTACTGAAGATTGAACTCAGCAGCACTTCACCACTGAGCAACATCCCTAAATAAAAATACAAAATAGGGCTGTATAGGGATGTACCTTGCTTTTGCTGAGACTGGCCAGCCCACTTTGCAGAGTAGCCTCCCGCGCTGGTGGGATTACAGGCATGCACCCCACCCGGATGGTTTATCAAATGTTTAATGATCATATAGAATAAATACCCCATATCTTCACTTCTAAGCCTCTAAAAGATCCGATTTTTCTTCTCAAATTCTCTATTCACAGTATAAGTTTCCTAGGAAGAGCAGTAGAGATATTTTTAAATGGAGCTTCTTATGAAACATGAGCTACTTTTTAAAAAGAAAATTTACATGGTTAAGCTGAGTCATAACTTGATAATCTTAGATACATTTTTTTATTCAACCTTCTCTAAATGAATCTTAATTATAGCATTTTTGTAACAATGTTTTGCTAAGCTTTTGACCTTCAGAAAAGCATAACTCATAGAGTAAAATGTAATACAATCTCCAACAAGATTACCCAGCACATGTTTCTTCTCCTTCAGACAAGAGCAATAATGCAAACAGTAAATGTTTATTAATCCCAACAAAGTGAACACAAAGCTGCCTTCATTTCCTTTTAGCTGATGCAGAATCGTAAAAGAACATCTCAAGGGGTTAGGCAGAGTCTGGGGGAATGTGAAACTAGCAGGGACTCCAGGACATGGTTCAGGCTTACTGTGCTCTGTGGGCCTTTACTATGAATTAATCATCTAGTAGCCTTGCTCATTGGCACCCTTACCTTGAGAGCCTACTCCCTTCTGATTTTTAGCAAAGGTCTCATTTGGAATATTTTTTCAATCCCTCTGAGGAGAATGGATGATTGTCTATAGATTTAGAGAACATGCAGAACTTGGGATTTGGACAGTGGACTTCATAAATCCCATACCAAAATGTAAAAATCCCAAAGAAAAGATACACCCTTGTGGTCTTTACCTGAGCTATCATCTGAAGTCCTATTGGAAATTGACCAGATGGGGAACTGAGCATAAAGTTAGGGAAAGAAGAGGAGGGAAGGAGAGGGTTATGAATTTGGGTCAGAGAAGGCACCAAGATGACCAAATTCTTGATGACGCATCCCATAGATAGGTCTGAAACTCTTCTCAGAGGCAGAGCAGAAAACAATTTGTACTTTCCACATCAAAATCATGCTAAAAAAAAAAAAAAAGTCATGAAGTCCAGGATGAGGAAGGCACAGGGCTGATGCCATTTCAAGAAAGAGGGTGTATGCAGATGAATCCTGCAATAGAGGGGGCTGCCTGCAGGCAGTGGGTGCCAGGGCAACCAGAGATGCATGGGCAGGAAGAGCCAGGACAATGGCAGGGCTCTGCCACCAGTGGCAGCCAGAATGTTGACTACCTTTGAGCCAAAAGGATGCCCGGGGAGAGAACTGTTGCAGAGGTAGAAGGCCCTGGAGCTGGTTTGAACATTTACCTGGAACAGATACCCAGCCACCAACAGGGGACAATGGGCTTCTTTTCTTCAACGTTATGTTTGTGAGATTCACTGGCATTGTTGCTTGTAGTTTTATAGTTTTATTTGTATTGTTTATTTGTGTCATTGGCTAGCCTTCACCTCTTTCATACACCACAATGTCTATCCATTTCAGTGTCCACAGACATTAGGTGGTTTCCAGTTTGGGAATGTTAAGAACACAGCTGCTATGAATTCTTGTGCATGTCCTTGGTGGACACATACAGACATATCTCTAGAATTTTTGTTAAGTTAGAAGTGGAATTGCTGGTTCATATTACTGGATGATTCCCACCCACCCCCACCTTTTTTTTTTCTTTCAGCCCTGGGGACTGAACCCAGAGGTGCTCTACGACTGAGCTACATCCCCAGCCCTTTTTTGTTTTTCATTTTGAGACAGGGTCTTGCTAAGTTGCCAAGGTTGGTCTCCAGCTTGCCATCATCCTGCCTCAGCCTCCTGAGTAGCTGGAATTACAGACATGCGCCAACACACGGGCTCCACATTCTTTTAAGAGGATTGCGTTACCTGTCATGGCTGTTATATGCCTCAAATAAAATAAGGGTCTCTAACTCCATTTTGCAGATGAGAAACTGAGCATAGAGTCACAGGGTTTCATTTCGGAGCAGTTGCAAGACCAGGGAGAAAACCTTCCTCTCCCTTCAACTGCATGCTAAGCCTGCTCCTCCTGACCACACCATATTAAACAAACCTCATTGTTATCACAATCAACAGGACACAGTGGTATTTTAAAAAATCATCAGCAAGAGTGGGAGTTGGTGGGGACTGTGGTGGGTGGGGAGGACACCTTCTCATTACCATCCAGTCTCCATTCCTGTGTTGGCAAATGTCTGTTTTGGAAAGTTGATCCCAGAGTAGTCAAAATAAAAACCCCTCCGGGCATAACAGAGGGCCTCAGCTATCTGTGGAAGGCAGGGCTTCCTGCTGGAAAGTACACCCCAGGAAGAGGCAGCTCCACCCAGCCTGAGGTCAAGTGGCCCCTCTCCTCTTGGTCCTGAGTATGGAGCTTCAGACAGAGGGCAAGGAACTCCCTGGGGACTCTAGAGATCAGAGACCTGTTCTTCAACACGAGTTTGTACCCACAGAGTCAGAAATCTACTGCTATGGCTTATGGTACCCAGTCTCTTTTCAGAGTTCAGTTTTTGTTCTAGGTTTTCTCCCACCTGTTGGAGATCCACCTCCCCGGACCCCTCTCATTTATAGTTTGAGGATCATTTGCTTAACTTGCACAGGATGGATCAACACAAATAGGGGAATAGTGCTTGGTTGATGATACTGAGGCACCCCAGCATCTAGAGGCAGGCCTGACATTCCTAAATCTTCTCAAGGGGAGCCTGAGTGGGCCAGGAACAGCCCTCAGCTTTAGCATCCGGAGATGTGAGCTCCAACGCTATTTCAGTGACTGACATCACTCTGGGATGATGGCTGAGACAGTACTTCTTCATTAAGGGCTTTAAGATCACAGAATATTTTATTATATAAACAAAGTCCATTCGATTGCTACAGGCATGGTTCTTTATCCTGTCTAACCTGAACCTCTCATAGGTACATTCTTCACCAGGGAACTTCTGCCTGGAAAAGAAGCCAAAGCCTCCCTTTGAATATCCCCCCTTCACTGCAGCCTTTCACAGGACCCACTGCCAGAACCCCCACCAGGGCTGGCATTCGCCCGGTGAGCCCCGGTGCAACCCGGGCTGTTGTTAAAATGCTGATGCGTTTCTGGGCTCACTGCCCTGACCGCACCCTGTGTAACCCAACAACTAAGAAAACCACTGCAGCCCAACAGGGAGGCCTCCAGACCCTGCTACAACACAAAAGCCTACTCCCTTCTGATTTTTAGCACCACACCTACTTTAAATAATTCATTACTAATAGAAGATGTGTAATTGCAAAGTAATAGATCAAAGTGGATAAGAACAGGTAGAACACAATACTGAGGTAGAACAACAACAAAAAAAAGCTTATTTTTTTAATTAGCTACCTTATTCCTGAAGCTTGCTTCCACTTCTGTTTTATGTGGATAATCAAATCCACCCTCAAAAGATAAAACTTGGCTATCTGTAAGGGTTCACAGGAGAATATGATGCCAAGACCAATGACTTTCTTAAATAACAGTGCCCAAAAACTATTTCAAGTAATGGTAGCATTGGTAGAAGAAGTGTGTAGGCTCATAAGGTGGAAAGTTTTCCCCTACATGTGTAATAATTGGGGGAAATTTTAATACTACTGATAATAGAGAATTTTAAGAAATTATTACTAATTTTTAGATGTGATAATGATTCTAAATAGTGGTCTTCAAAGGACCTATTTTTAAAGATACTTAAATATTTACAGATGAAACCCACGATAGAAGGGACTTGTTTCAAAATAACCTAAAGAGAAGCAGGCAGGAGAGGAGGACATGGGACTCATTATACCATTCATCACCCTTTCCTATATGTTTGAAAGTGCAAAATTGTTTCCCATCAATATGTACCTCAGAGCCTCCTCTGGCCCATGGGAGAAATAAAAGAGGGCCAAGCCCCCTGTGTTAGGGCACGAGGACCTGGAAGGATTTATGGTCCAGTCTCTCACCACATTGCTGGGGATAGTCCCTTAATTTTCCTGCCCACCAGTTTCCTGTCTGTGAGATGTTCATAATGACCACCTCTCCCATAACACACACACACACACTCACACACACACACGCATCACACCTTCCCAAACAGGCCAGATGGAGTCTAAACAAGACAGTATTTGTGTAACATTTCAAGCTCCTCAGGAGAGAGGGGCAGCTTCACTGCCATGATTAGAAAGCTTCAGCACGCAGGTGTTGTGCGAAGTTTAGTTTAGATAATTCAGGTTTCCCAGAATCCGGCAGATTTTTCAGAAGCTACCTCATGCACAGTTCTCCAAGCCAAGTGGGAAAAAAAAAAAAAGGAGCAGAAACAAAACAAAACACCCTGCTTCCACACAGGAGGCTTTTAGCAGCGCTGTTTACTCCTCACACAAAGCCCTTGTTTATGTGTGACAGATGGTAGAGCGCGTTTCTCTCCTCTCTCCCTCCCTCCCTCACTCCCTTCATTTGCTCCCTTCTGTTTCTTTGTCCACCTCCAATATTTCCTTTTCTCCCCTCCTCTGCTTCATACCACTTTTCCCGAATTGATTCAAGAACCCAGCAGAAAGGACAAAATGCCAAGACCTGGGAAAATGGCTCTGCCTGAGCCGACTGACGGATTGTTCCTTCAGGCTGCCTCACGCAGGCTCTTCTTAGTTCCATATTTGAATAGTATTTTTGAAGACAGAGTGACACACCTTTGGAACTGCAGGGGCTAGAAAAACATTAAAAGACCCATAAATATTTATGGAGCAGGTCTCCATGGGTTGCCTTCTCCAGAGTAATCATGGTCTGTACACACACACACAAACACAAGCACACATGCATGTGCACAAACATGCTCTTCCCAGGCCTGGCTACTCCCTAAAAACACCTAAGCACTTACTGAATATTTACTGCAATAAGCATGTTTATAAGACAGGTTGGGGAAGAGAAATGTGAAAGATTACATATGAAAAAGGCCTTACCCATAGGGAAGGACAGTTCTGTCCCTGTAGGAGCCTGGGCATGTCACTTCATGTTGGCCAGTCTGTTTCTTCTGTTAAGTGAAGACATTAAAATACATAGATGACTTATATGATCCTTTCCACTCAAGCGTCTATGATTCTATGAGCAATCACACCAACGTTTTTAGAGAATTCCCAGTGGAATTCCCACTCCAGGTGGGGGCAAGGGAAAGGCCTTTTAGAAATAGGTGTGAATGGATAATTATGAATGTAATGCATTCCATTATTGTCATGTATGTAAGAAATAAATTTAAAAAAAAGAAAAAAAGAAATAGGTGTCTACCAGTGATGGAGTTCTGTAGTGCCTGTGTAGTGGCAGAAGAAGGAAATTAGGGGAAAGGGGTAAATTGTAGTCAGTTCGAAAGGAAAATGACCCATCTATAAATAGGGTCAGAGTAAGGGATCAGAAAGAAAAGAAATGGCATAATAGATACCAAGCAGGAGTAGGCGGTAAGATTTGGCACCTGCCTAGATATCTAGAAATAAAGATAGCAAAAGAGCAAAATCAGGTAAAACAAGGTATGTGCCTGCTGGTTCCACTTGGTCACTTAAAATTCATTTCAGATCCCAGACATGCTTCAAACAGGCATTCTCCAAGAACTGGCCCATTGGCCCTTTTGAATAAGCTTTAATGTGATGCCTTGTTCTTCACAAGAATAATAACTACCTCCCATGTCCACCCCCCACCAGACAAGAAAGAGTAAAAACCCATGCTCAAAAAGATGAAGTTGCTATTTGAGCAGTAATAGCTACATCTGCAAATGATTAACTCTAGGATTTATTACCAATTAGGACTATAAATCTCTGCTTACTTTGGCTCCTGGAAAGTTTATTTCACTGGGGGGGCACTGGGGAGGAGGAAGGGGAAATGTCATTTGAGACAAGGAGGGAGAAATCCAAGCTTAAAAAGACATACTTTGGATGCAAAAGGGAGCAAGATTTCTCAAGCCCAGAACAGGAAAGCAGGATTAACTTGTGGTTCTGTACAAACAACCAAGCAGATACCACAAAGGAGCAAGGGTTAGTAAAGTCAAAGGAGCCAGTGCCACTTAGAAGAGGGTGTTGAGGGTCTGAAAGAGGTTGCATGACTGGTGGACCCAAGTGGCAGGGCCCTGCTAGTGGGCAGTAGAGAATATGCATCAGGCAATTTGTCCCAGGGGTTCTCAACCTGGTCAATGAAATAACCTGTGAAGCTTTTAAAAATCTTAACTATGAGGGCTGTAGCTCAGTGGCAGAGCACTCGCCTAGCATGTGTGAGGCACTGTGTTCAATCCTTAGCACCATATAAAAATGAAACAAATCAAATAAAGATATTGTGTCCATCTACAACTACAAAAAAATATTAAAAAAAAAAAAACATTTAACTAGAGCCAGGTACAGTGCTGCATGCTTATAATCTCAGCAACTCGGGAAACTGAGGCAGGAGGATTGCAAGTTCAATGCAGGTTGGCAACTTAACAAGACCCTGTCTGTCTCAAAATAAGAAATAAAAGGGCTGTGGATATAGCTCAGTAGTAAAGCACCCCTGGATTCAATCCCAGTACCAAGAAAAAAAAAAAACTACATTGGGGTCATACCAAAAACCAATTAAATCCAAATTCCAAGGATGGGGCTTGGGTATCAGAGTTGTTCAAAAACTCCCCCAAGTGACTCTCCAGCACAAGCAGGGTTGAGGCTTATCACTTAACTCATTTCATCCTCAAGCAGTCCCACTTTATATAGTTGCTCTGACACTCGTAGTTTTACAGAACAGAAACCTGAAAGGTTGAGTAACAGCCCAGGGTTGCACAGTTAGCAGTGACAGAGGCAGGATACTGAACATGGAGCCCACACTCTCATTCCTCCTGCCCTATGGCTGCCACCACTCTGGTTCTCATGGGCCTTTCAAAGTGGAAGACGGGGGCTCTCAAACTATATTATCATATGACTCCAAAAAGATCATAGAAATGAAGCATGAGCCCATAAGGGAGGTGAATTTCGTTTGGATGGAATCCACACAGAGAAGTTGCACTGGGCATTTCATGCTCATCAGGAATTCTCATTCATTCATTTAGCAAACATTGAGTGCCAGTTTTCTGCAGCCTATAAAACAGAAACACCCTGTGCTGATAATCACACAACAGATGTTCTAAGGGCCACAGAAGTGCTGTGCACTAGACACTCTGAAAGCCCAGAGAAGAAAGTGGGCAACTTGGAGGGCAGCAATGTATTATGCTATTGGCAAGTTGACAAATGGTAAGATACGAAATAAAATGATTCATACATGTTGCTAAGCCATGAAACAAGAGACAGAGTCCATAAGTGAAGGCAAGGGATAATAACATGTTATGAGAAGGTTGGGAATATACTGTTGCTGATCCATAAATATTTAACCCAGGCCAGAAAATGCAAATTCCTGGCTAGCAGTTATATGACAGTAATGAACGGGATGTCAGCAGGGGAAGTGGGTCTGTATCCTGTCTAAAAGGTAGCTAGTTCTCACCTCTAGCCAAAAATTGCCACATAGGAATGTGGGTGCAATGTTGTCAGATTTTTTGACCTTAGGGAAGCTGTATTATGCTTACAGCAAGATCATCCCCCAACCCCTTCCCCTACTAGGGAATGACCAGGGGCACTCCACCACTGAGCTACATTCCCAGCCCTTTTTATTTCAAGACAGGGTCTTTCTAAATTGGCCTTGAACTTTGGCGATCTTCTTGCTTCAGTCTCCTGAATCGCTGGGATTACAGGCATGCGCCACCACACCCTATCAAGATCTCCTAATTTTTAAACAGCATCTAATTCTAGACACTCCACAGATCCAAGAATACATATTGCTTCCTGCTCTGGTTTCAGCGAAGGTGATTCCTCTGCTAGTGTCCTTGATCCCCAAGCAACTTCTTATTCATTCGCCTGTGCCTTCCTCTGCAGGTGTGCTCATCTACTTTGGATACGGCATCTGGAACAGCACCCTGGAAATCAGCGCCCGCGAGGAGGCCCTGCATCAAAGCACGTACCAGCGCTACGACGTGGATGAGCCCTTCTCGGTGGAGGACGGTTTCTCCTACGCCACTGAGGGCGAGAGCCAGGAGGACTGGGGCGGGCCGGCGGAAGACAAAGGCTTCTATTACCAACAGATGTCAGATGCGAAGACAAACAGCCGGACGAGTAGCAAAGCAAAGAGCAAAAGCAAACACAAACAGAACTCGGAGGCCCTGATTGCAAATGATGAGTTAGATTACTCTCCAGAGTAAGAGTAAACACAAGAGGGTAGAGATGATGATGGTGATTGATCTTCAGTAATTTAACCTGTGGGCTAGAAGGCGAAAACTTTTTTGATTCTCATTTCACAAATCCAGCCTGCTCTCGGAGTCAATCCCCAGTCATAGCCTGTCATTTGCTATTTTTGCTCTTCAGGATAGATCTGTCAAAGTGTTTAACCCAGGGTTCCTAACTGGTCCCCTTGTAAACAACACTAAACAAAAGGCTACACAAAATTCCATCTTAGGTACAACCATGATCTGTTGGCTGCAAATATTTCTCAGGCCTTTGCTTTGCTGGTTGAATCGTTTTTGCTTCTTTTTTGAGATTCCCAAGAAGCAAGGGGAAAACTTCTTGGACCCCATAAAGACTGTGCAACTCCTTTGGAGATGCACGGAAGCAGGCCATATGGGCACAAGGCAGCATTTCAACCACCGGAGACCACCAGGTCAAAGCTCTGTTCTCAGCCTGTAGGGCTGACAGCTGCTCTCCAGGGTCACGGTGGGTAGGGGTCAGCTCTCCCTCGATAAGCAACATTTGGTCCTGAAATCTCACCCAAAAAAATTTTCCATGAAGAAGACACAAACTTCTTTTTATTTAATTTCCACACTATAATTTTAGAACCCAGCAAGGGTCAAGGACTCTTGAGATCTTTCCTCCAAAGATTTTAGATTCACTGTAAAGCATCATGCAGACCCAATAATATAGTAAGAAGCACCATCAAAGCTCGACTTACAGGCCCAGAGAAAATGAAATAGCCTTCTCTTGAAGTGAAGGCCAGAAACGCATTGGCAGAAATGAACTGTCTGTCATACCTTCCCTAAGCTCCTGCTGACATGAAAGGGGGCAAAGGTGGAACATGATTTCATAGCATTAATATGCCTTGAAGAAGTAGCCCATTTGTTTTAGAATCAGATAAAAATCCTTGCAAAGATAAGTGACCCAGCCACTGAGATCACATTGCAAGTTCTATTTCATATTTCCAAAATTATAAATTATGTAGTTTTTTGAGACATACAACCACTTGATTAGTGAAGGCCACTCTGGAAACAAAGAAATGTGGAAGCACATCCACTTAGGTAATTGCATTCCATGAGATCACATTGCACTTCAGAAGCTTATTTCTCTGGGGTAACCCACTTTTATTTTTCCTATTATTTCCCAAAGCAGTTTCATCAAAGTCCAGCAAAATATCTACCAGAATAGATGTGAATTGGGGCCACAGAGGGTTTCTTAAAAGAATTATCTCAGAAATAGGATAGATGAGAGAATTTGCAACAAGGAAAACAACAACAACAACAAAGGCTGTAAATTCTACTCTAACCCTGCAAGGATTCCAATGGCAGAGTTGAGATGTATAATGTTAAAATCTTCATGAGAATTTTCTGAAAGGGGGGAAAAAATCTTTGCCCTCTGTCTCCTCAATTTATCATCTTGCCGAAAGTTTACCAAAACACATCAACTAACATTTAAGTCTTTTTTTTTTTTTAATATATAACCAGCAATTGAACCCAGGGGCAAGGGAGCTCAACCAATGAACTGCATGCCCAGCCCTTTTTATTTATTATCTTTTTATTTTTTAATTTTGAGACAGGGTCTCACTAAGTTGTTGAGGCTGGCTTCGAACTTGTAATCCCCCTGCCTCAACCTTCCAAGCTGTTGGGAGTACATGCATACACCACTGCACCCAGCAAATCTATTGAAATTTGAGGCTCATGACTTTTTGGCAATACTTTAGGGTTGTGGAAAGAAGGCCAAAGTCCAATTTTTTTCTTCAATCAACTAACAGTGATTGATAATATACCAAGTGCTAACCATGGGCATGACAATTACAACAGCTGCCCTTGGAAGATTACAATCCAGGGAGGAGCAGCTCTGGAGCCTGACAAATGTAGATGAAACAAACAAACATAAGTCTTCATGACTGGTGAACTGGGCTTTAACATAACCAAGATCAATTGAAACCAGGTTTTTTAAAAATATGCCTTTAGATAAATTGCATTTCATTTCCCTAGCCAAAGTATACCATTAAATTCAAACACAACAATCTGTTAGATCTTCTTTTTTTATTTCTCCATATTAATTGTTTAGAATGCCAGCTGTCTCTGTTCATTTTGTATTTTAATGTAGACTTGACAGTGCTGTTTTCTCCTCCCTAAGCTGAACCATAAAGAGAGGATCTGGTTTGTGACAATATATCCTTGGGGATTTACTGTAAACTAACTATCGGGTAGTCTTCATGAAAACAAAGTTTTAAATCAGTTTTACAGATCAAGGAATCTTCTCAGTTTAAATAGAATCTGTTAAGCTTGATATATATCTAGATAATCATCAAATACACTCAAGAGAAATATGAATGCAAAATAACCAATTTACCCATGTGAGGATGTGGGTAAATAATTTCCTTTTACTGGTGACATTTAGGTATTAAAGTAGCATTAGCCAGATGACAAGTATATGAAATTTCTGTAGCACAAGAAGAGAAAACACAAGCTTTAATTAACACGATTGGTCTTGGTTTTGTACAGATCCTAGGAGCCACTCACATTTCAGAAGCCATTTTTCCAAAACAGTATCTTTATGTATTTTAAGCCTTGCTCTCCTTTTTTTAAAAGGTGATAGGAAACCTTCTTGTAGCTACAAGCATCCTAATGGATGCAAGGATATTAGAAGGGTTCTCAGAATGACTACCTGGGAAGATCCCTAGGTTGATGGCAAAAAAATTTTGTATCCTGGTAACCTTGGCTCAAAAATAAAAATTAAAATGGTAGGGAAAGTTTTCAAGGCATGTAGACGTGTTTTTCTCATGTTTCCCAGCTTGGGAAATGGTCCAAGATTTCACAATGCAATTGTCATATACCATCAACCACTAGAATTAATATATCAGGGTTTTCTAATCAGATTTCTGAACACCATGTTTGTGGGACACATTAGAAGTAAGATCATATAATAATTAACTTAGAAACTCATTTCCCTTGAAAAAGGTTCATGGAAGATCTACATTTTATTGAATTTTTCTCTACAGCAAGAGTTCTTCCAGTGAAGTTTCAGTGTGTGGATTTGTGGTTTGGAGCTAGTTACTTGATTTTTAAAAGTTCTTTATTTGTTTATTGGTACTGTGTTGTTTCTAAAGGGTGTGAGGCTGCTATTAAAATACACAAAAGTGAGCAACTCAATAAATATAGAAACAGAAGGCTATGGCAAAGTATTGAAATAACAAGACTTGAATGTCACAGATCGTAGATACTCTTTAAACCTGGATTTCACTAAGTATGTGCCTGGTGTATAGTAGGTATTCAATAAATGTCTGATGGATGGATGGATGAGCAAACTGAAGGAAAACAAAATTTTATTCAGCAATTATTCATAGAGTCCCTATGACATGGCATATGTTGATACAATAATCAGTAAGATAGAAATCCAGACTTTAAGAAATAGGGGACTGGGATATACAAGTAAAGAACCACAGTGAATGTGACCAGATGAGATGAAGATGAGAATATGCTGTGGGGGTTCGAATATGGAAAAGAACTCCTTCCATTGGAAAGATCATAAAGAAGGCAGCCCTGTGTTGAGCCTGTGGAGTGAGCAGAATCTTGCCAGGTAGAAATGGGAGGAAGGCCTGCCAAGCAGGGGGTGAGTAAAACATAGACTGTGGCTGATGGCTGTCCTCTGACTAATAATTTGTACTGTGCCTCCTTCAAGGGAAAGCAAGGAGCTAGTCTGACTGGAGCTTACAATTTTTGCATGATTTAAACATGGAACAATACAAAATGATGCTGGGAAGGCAGATTAAAATACTAACACAGCAAGCTCACAATCTAAAGTTATTTACAGCTACTTTAAAGTTTACAATAATAAATTTCAACAACAAATCTAACAATTTTTATGTTTATCTAAACACTAAAACTTCAGCTCCTGGTTTTATTCAATTTGAAGCCACTTTGAAATAGAGAAGAAGCTGAATAATAGAATTAGGTGAAGAATCCAGTTCTACTTCTTAGTAAAAAATAACTAGTAAAATACCTATATGGTGGTCATGATGAACCTGTTTAAATAAATGGGGGGAAAGTGGGTGAATTTAATAATTCATCCTTCTCTAGAACCTATGGATCAGTCAGGATACAAACCCAGGAATTATTAGGAAACAAAACTCAAAGAAATGTCTTTACTCTCTACTGCTGAAAAGGTTGACAAACTTATCCTTTAAGTCATGCTTGTTGGAAGCCTGCTTTCAAGAGACTACCTCTTCTCTGCATCATAAATAGAAGCTACAGGAGATTGAGAATCCACAGACAGGGCTACAAGAAATTGCTGTCCCCTTTACCACCAGGTTTTACCAGGGACCTGAGATGTCAGTAGAAAATCCCCTGCAAGTCAATCACAGGTTGGCCTAATTTTGAATCTCAGATTACACTGTTTTGTTGTGTGAAGACAGATAGGAAACTATCTGAAGCCAGAGCTGGGATCTGCTCATGTGGAGTTCTGGTGGCAGTGAGTGGTCGGTCCACTCTTGGATTGAAACCTCAGATTAGTGAGCTTTCCAGAGATGGCTTTAATTTCCTATGGAACAGAGAGAGGAAGGAGAGCAAGGAAACTCACCCCAAAGCTGGCCATTCAGGCTGTGTCTCAGTGTTCCATTTTCATGCCCTTTGCAACAAGATTTGTTCAGATAAGTGTTTCCATTACAATTTTCGTGGACCCTCTGCTTCCCCATTCACACATACCCCTCTGATGCTGTAGATCCATTTGTCTACAGAGTTCCTTTGGAGACCCTAATAAAGACACCCCAGCAGGGAACCAGTGGTGGCCTGGCCATGAACAAGCCAATATCTGTAATTAAACAATCTGCAAGCACAGAAACAGCATCCCAGGCCATGAGCAAGAGCCGGAATGTTGTTCATGAGGTGTTTCCTTTGCATTTCTCCATTCAATAGTGATGGGTAGCAAAAAGCCCCTTTTGTGCAAATAATAATTAGTTCTGTGTCCTACTTTGATTTTCTCTAAGACTTTTGAGAGGAGGCTATTTAGATTTTTATTTTCCTCCTCAAGAGCAGCTTCCTTTCTGAAATGCTTTTCTCTCACGTGCTGGAGGAGCGTGTGCATCATTCTGAAATACCCAGGCAGTTGCCTTTTGCCAAAATTAATTCTCTAAGAAAAATAGAATGGTCTTTTTGTTTTTCTTTTTAGGATTTAAAGCCTGAAAGGGATCAGTGGAATTTTGAAAGCCCATCAAAAGTGAACATGTATTCTGTAGTATCAACTAAAATAGTGTTATAAGTCACTAACCAGTACACTACATGCATGGAATTCCACAACCCATACAGAACTTTCCCAGAATCAGCTTGGGCCTGACAGCAGGTAGCTCTGCTTTCTTAACTCTTTGAGACATGCAGTGCATGTCCGTGGCATATGAGGAAAGAAAATGGCTCTTTATTACTAATAGGAAACAAGGGCAGCCTGGATTTTCATGCTAGGGACTTCCTCTGTGCTTATTTATTTATTTATTTATTTCTATTATGCTTTCTTGACATTGACATGGGTGACATTGTCTAAAGGAAATTGTGGGTCATGTGAATTTTTCCCAACGTTACAGACTTTGAAGGATTGTGTTCATTCCAATATTGGGATGGGGAAACTGTTTGTTCCATGCACACCTATTGCTTGGTCTTGGCAGTTGCTGATACACTTGTCTCACTCACGGTCCCAAAGTTGAGAATTTACACTGGAAACCATGAACCCTCACTTTCCCAAGCAGAGACACTGTTAATGTTACGATGGCGCATAAATACCTCAACTGTCTGGGCTGAGAGAAGGGGCTGCAGGTTTATAAGAGAGCAGCTACAGTCCTCATTCCGTGTGGTTCCAACCATCTGACAACAGGACTTGACATTCTAGTCTCTCTCACTGTGGTAAAGAAATGTTACTGTTTAATTCATATCCAAAGTCATAAATACAGCTTGTAAATTCTACTAACTTGTTTCATTTTTTGTTTGGTCCTTGAGAAATTCAACTTGCATTTTGCAGATGGTGATTTCTGGTGTCGTTTTCTGCTACTTTTTTTTTCTGTATAGAATTGCTGTACTTGTTAAAGTTTGTTTGTTGTGTGGTTTTTAATTCCCATTGGTGCACTGTACAATGGGGTGTTGTAACGTACCATGAAGAAAGAAATAATATGCAGATGTATTATGGAGTGTATTTTATTTTTAAATGACTGTGATGTTGACAATATATTGATTTGTCAAAATTCTAAGGGAAAATTCTAAATTTACCAAAATGTGTATATTTTAATAAATGCATAAAGCTTTTTGGTGTGCCTTTAAATTTAAAAATGAGTTTATAAAGAAAGTTGGAAACAAAAGTGTCTTACTTTAAAAATATCCATAGTAATGGAAAGCTCTTACATAGGAGACAATGAGAGAAAGAAAGAGGGAAAAAAATCAAAGAAGCTTCCCGTATTATACTAACCTTAACAAGTATCTGAAGTCTGTTACTTTTTTTTACATCCTAAAATGGAGATGAATGAGTGAGTTTTGCCTTAAGTGTTTTAATTTTCCTTGTAGAAGAGACAGATAAATATCTCATTTTGAAACTTATTGCATTATTGTGGAAAATTCATTTTCAGAATAAAAATATTTTAAAAATGACAGCTGATCGACTAATAAAATTTAAACTTGAAGAAAGTCAGTACCATCCAACCTTTTTAAATTTACTTGACTTTTGAAAGAAGAGCAGAGAAGTTCCACATTAGTGAACTTGGGATAACCCAAAGTGAAGTTCAATCTCCCTCTAATAAAGATACAAGGTCTATATCTGGACCCTGCTCACTATACTGCCTCCTTGATTACGCCATCCCCAGTACCAGCTGCTACTCAAGCCATAGCAGCTCACTACCCTCAGCATGGTTAATACAGAACATTCCATCGCTGTTCCTATTCATTTTAAAGCCAAGTTTTTTAAAAAATATATTATCTGCCTTCAGCCCCAAACCCAATTACCATAGCATAATGGTGGCTTAATTTATTTTTCTTTTTGATTGTACAGGTTGACACCTGAAGAAAAGGTAGAGGATGTAACAGACTCACATAATTTCCACAAAACATGAAATGCAAAGAACCTACAACTTTTTCATTTCCTACAACTCATTGATCTCCCTTGCACAGTTCCACCTTCCTGGGTAGCAGAGGAAAAAAAACATATGTTAAATGTGTTAATTTACAGAATCACAGTTACCTTCCAGCTTAGTGTCTTTTAGATGGGTGAATCTCTTTGGGATAAATGCTCAATCTTTTGGATCTCCTCCTACCACTCTCTACCCAAAACCTTGCTTCTCTCTAAAATGGCATCTGGGAACAGAGCTTATATGATCTCCTAAGGAGGAGGAGATTGGGGTTGCAGATGAGAAATAGGATGCTCTGGACCTTAAATGGAGGCTGCTGCACAGTGTCTACCTGGACTCTTCCTGGACAGGTGATCACCGGTCCATCCAGTCATGTAGACTTCATGAGGATGTTTATTTTCAAAGTCCACTAGTCCAGCATTGAATTCAATCAATCGTGAAGTTCTTGCACATTGATGCCTCTTTGTTCAGACTCCAGACTTTGCTGGTCCACTTTAGGATCCATTGCAATATTGCCTTGAGACTTGAGGAAGGAACCAGGAGCAGCACTTCAGGCCATTTCCTCCATCAGTAAACACTATCATCTCTGGGCTCTGTCCATGCAGGCTTAGAGCCAGTGGTGTGCTGCAATCTGATCATGAGAATGATGGCTAATTTTTCATGACTTTTCAGTTGCTAAACACAACCATTATTAAAACTTAAAATTAAATATTCAAAAAAGGTAATAAATACTCAAAGCTAATTATTTTTATTACATTTTACTATTTATGTTCTTGAAGTTAATTACAACTGCTTTGTCTGGGGAAAGGGATGCTCCCTAATGATGAGCTGTTGCACATCTCTCCCCAGTTGCACTGTGGAGAGTTCACCTTGGTAACTTGAAATTGGCCATGGTGGGATTAGACCATGGAAACTGGCACACGATACAAAAGTGAGAATTTGAGTTTCTACAAAGAGCTGGCTGCAAATATTTACCAGCACACTACAGCTTATATCCCTTTCAACCAAGTACGCCACTAACTCATTCACAGTTTTTAAATTTCCTCACTCCTGCCACACCTCTACCCATAGAGGAGGGAAAAGTCTGAATCAGTATTTTTCCCTCCCCTTCCTACCTCGATTTCCCTTCCCCAGATCACCATCCAGCAGGACCAGGAGGGGCTAGATTTCCATTCTTCCTTTTGTCTGACAAGGACTCTACACCTCATTCTTCTTCTTAGGGACAATAAGTCTCATGACTCATGGAAGAGTTGTCCATATTTTATCATGAAAGAAACCATAGAGTATCCAAGAGGAGTCACTGGCCAACCTGGCACTACTATGTTATCAATATAAAAAATAATTATTTAATATTTCAAAATATAACTTCATTACATGGATCTTGCAATTCAAAGTTTACTGAAAACAAGTGTTAGAATGTGGAGAACTGGAACCCTTTTACATTGATGGGAATGTAAAATAGTACAGCTGCGATGGAAAACAATATAGTTCCTCAAAAAATTCAAAATATAATTACCATATGATCTAGCAATTCTTTTATTTTATATCAGATGATCCTTTATTAAAATATTCTCCCATGTATTTCTTAACTCTGTGGGAAAGAAATTCTCCCATGTACTTCTTAACTAGCTGGGCACTCCATTGCACCATTAATGATGTCATCTATGATGTCATGAGGATGGCGGCCATCAACACTACAACCCACAGACTGGGCAGTCCCCAGAATCTCCTTAATCATTCCAGAAAGTTCTCTAGCTAAAGATTGGTGACACATCTGTCAGGAAATGTTGACAATTTCATCGAAAGTGATATTGCCACTGTGTTTAATGTTTTCTGTTTCTTGGTGGCTCCTTGAGGGCTTTTATGATCGGGGCAGAAGCAGAAGGTATCACTTCAATCTGGGCCTGTCTGTTCTGAATAGTCAGTTTCACTGTAATCCTCAGACACTTCCAATCACTAGTTGCTTTGGCAATGTCATCACCAACCTTCTTGGGAGCCAGACCCAGGGGGCCAATCTTGGGGGCCAGAGAGACATGGCACCAACCTCACCAACAGTGCACCTCAGGTACGTGACTTTGATTTCATTGGGATCAAACTTGGGTGGCATGGTAGAGATGGCTGGTGTCAAATGAAGCCGGATTCAGGATGACCAAAGAGACTTGCACCTTGACCTCCTCCAAGCAAATTTTTACATGTATCCAAAAGAACTGAAAACAGGATCTCAAAGAGACATTTGTATACCCAGCTTGTAGCAGCATTATTCACATTAGCCAAAATATGGATGCTACTACACAAGTGGTAAAATTCATACAATTGAAAAGGAAAGAAATCCTGACACGGGCTATGACATGATGAACTTTGACGACATTGTGCTAACTGGATAAGCCAGTCCCAAAAAAAAGAAAAATACTGTATGGTTCCATTTACATAAGGTACTTTGACTAGTCAAAATCTAGACACAGAAACTAGAATGTGGTTGCCAGTGGGAATGAGGAGTTATTATTTAGGAGATACAGAGTTTCCATTTTGCAAGATGAAGAGTTCAGGAGATGATGGTGATGACAATCACAAAACAATGGAAATATACTTAGTGCCACTGAACTTTACCCTTAAAAATAGTTAACATGCATATTTTACATTATGTGTATTTCATCACAGTTGTTTCAAGTTGGGGAAGGTTAAAAGTTTATTCAGAGTATCAAAGCTGGTTTAGAGGCATCTTCTCCTGAGGTTATAACTCAAAACTCTTTTAAAAATTAAATATTCTAATAGAAATTTAAGGGGTCCTCATAATTCAAACATTATTACATTGACAGAGCTTCCACATTTGATTTCCAGCTGTCAATAGCCCACTGGCTGGCTATTATGCTCTGTTCACTTCCTCTCCTTTGTCCACACACACTGTGTCCCCTACCAGTGGGTAGGTTCATCCATTCTCAACTTCGTCTCAATCAAATCCAGGACATCAGAATGCTTCGCTGTGTGGCTCAGAGAAAGAAATCACATACCCCGATTTCTAAAACCTAGAAATTCCAATTCTCTAAGCTTTTATTACATGGATGATCAAGCCTGGTGTTTACCCATCGGTGCCATTTAGAGTGTTTTCAGGAAAGAACGAGCCTTCTGTTAGTCAATTAACTCGATGAGATAAGTACCATGGCAGGCTTTCTTTCATAGAAGGGAAATACAAATGATTTGTGACTCTAATTAACTTCAAACACAGAAACAGGAATGCAATTTGGAACCGAATCCAAAGAGGAAACAGTCCATCCAAATTCAGTTCTGGTGGCTGGGCGACCATGATTGAATTTCCTTCCGAGCAGAGACCCTCCTCATTGGGAGGGGTGGGGAAAAGGAAAGGGGCTTCCTGGCAATGGGGTTCCCTGTTCCATAAAGCTCCAAAGCGGCCTCTAGAAAAGACTGGGATTAAGTTTGTTCAAGGTTTGATACAACGTCCTTGACTTTCTCTCCCAGCTTTGTCTGTCTTGTACAAGAAGATGGAAACTGGGCTAAGCAAACTTGGTGGAAAGGGCAGAGAAGCAGAAGCAGATTTTTTGTTTGTTTGTTTGTTTCTATTTTTGTTTGTTTGGTACCAGGGATTGAACCCAGGGACACTTAACTCCTGAGACACATCTCCAGCCCTTTTTAATTTTTCTTTTGAAACAGGGTCTCGTTAAGTTTCTCAAGGACCTCGCTAAGTTGCTGAGACTGGCTTTGAACTTGCAATACTCCTACCTCAGCCTCCTGAGTCACTGGGATTACAGGTGTGCCCCATTGCACCCAGCTAGAAGCAGATTTGTTGTTGTTGTTATTAATTTTTTAGTTGTAGATGGACACAATACCTTTATTTTGTTTATTTTTATGGTGTACTAAGGATCAAACCCAGGGCCTCACACAAGCCAGGCAAGTGCTCTACCACTAAGCCACAACCCCAGCCCTAGAAGCAGATGTTTTGCCAAGGATCCTTCCATAGCAAGCTGGGAACTTTGAAGCCCAGCAGAGAAAAGCACCTCTGCCCTATCTGTTGCCTGATGCTTAGAATTCTCCCACTGGAAACAAAGTCTGGTGTTTCTCAATAAGAAGGGAATCTTTAAATACCTTCACTGCTAACTCCCCCCAGAAGAAGGAACACAGTGTCTTAACTTGTCCACCATGAAATATAAATGACTGATACCATAGGCTCCTTCATAGAAAGCAGATTTTCATAAATCATGAAAAAAAAAGATTATGAGGTCCCTGCATGCCTGGGAAGAGTTGGGGGGAACCCAAAGTGGGGAAAGGGCACAGAAGGGAGAGACCAGGGTACCAAAGACACACTTACAACCTTGCCCAGAGCTAAATGTAAATATGATAGGCTAGAAGACACCAAAAATCTACCCTGAAATGAAGCCTTGGGTACCACTGAGGGGAAAGATGTACACAGAGCCCTGACTGTGAGTGGCTTGCACTCAGCTCTCCATCATTGGCTTCATAAGCATGGGCAAGCCACCTCCCCTCTTTCTTTATGTGTAAACAAGAAGTTGACCCAGTAAACAAGAAGTTGACCCACGATTTCTAACTTCCCAGGTCACTGCCAAGAGGACAGTGAACACATCCCTTTAGCTTCCTGCCGTACCCCAGCAGCCAGTGCCTAGCCTGGGATACGAAAGGTATTCAATAAATATCTGTTGGGCTGGGGTTGTGGCTCAGTAGTAGAGCACTTGCCTAGCATGTGTGAGGCACTGGGTTCAATTCTCAGCACCACATTAAGTAAATAAATAAATTAAATAAAGATACTGTGTCCAACTACAACTGAAAATATTTTTTAAAAATATGATAGCACTGAGCAAGACACAAAGAAATGAATAAATAGAAATTAAATTTAAATATTTCTCCATCATCCAGAGGCCCTCGCTGTCATACTGCACTTTCGCCGACGTGGAGAATATTTTCCATCACTCTGTAAAATAACAGTTCACCTCTGACAGATTTTATATACTTTGAATCACTTTTAGAAATAGATCCCAAGAAAATAAATAATCAGAGATATGGCCAAGAGTTTATGCTAAATAATATATTTATTATTACAGGGGGGAAATAACCAAAAATATTGAAATCAACCTAATATCCCAAAATGGAAATTGTTTGAATTAATTACAACACAACAAAAGAACTCAATACAGTCACTCCTCAGGGGTGACTGATAGCCCCAGGGGATTGGTTTCAGGACACCTCCTGAGGATACCAAAATCCACAGATTCTCAAGTTCCCTATAAAATGGTATACTAATTGCATATAACCAACCTACACATCTTTCCATGTACCTTAAATCATCTTGAGATCATTTACAATACCTAATACAATGTAAATGGTATGTAAATAGTGTCACACTGTATTGTTTGGGATAAGGACAAAAAACAAATCCGTGCACTTTCAGTACAAATGCATTTTTCCTGAATATTTTCAATCTGTGGTTATTTAAATCCAAGATGCAGAACACCTCCAAAATCAAGAACCAACTGAACTATGCAGCCATCTAAAAACACGTGTTCAAAAAAATGTTTAACAGCATGGGAAATCTTCATTAGTCATGTTAAATTCTAAAAGCAGTATGCAAAAATTATATATAATGAGTCTTTTACTTTGAAAATATATGAATTTTATATAGCATAGAAAAATGCTTAGAAGAAATTTATATAAAATATCAATTACTGTTACCTCTGAGGGTTTTATTTTTTTATTTGTTCTTTTTAGATACATATGACAATAGAGTGTATTTTGACATATTATACATACATAGAGTATAACTTATTCTAATTAGGATCCCATTCTTGTGGTTGTACATGATGTGGAATTTCACTGGTAATGTATTCCTGTATGAACATAGGAAAATTATGTCTAATTCATTCTACTGTCTTTCCTATTCTCATTCCCTCTCCTTTCCCTCATTCCCCTTTGTCTGAGGAGTTTGATTTGGGATGGTTTTGCATTTTCCTCTTTTTACTTTTCACATTTTATAGATTTTCTTCAAAGCACATTTTTACTGTTATAATCAGAAATAAATGAATTCATCTTTATTTCCTGTGACATAAGAGTCTTTTCAGATATTTAACGTGTCCTAAGTGGCAAACCACAAGGGCATCTGGGCACCTCTCATCAAGCAATGAGGAAAACACCAGAAGCTGCACCTTCAAGGTCACCCCATATGCGGCCACTCTCTCTAAACTGGCGCGTATCAGATTAGGATTCTTCTACTCCTTCAGGAGTCCACACTTGAATAGATTTCTTTAGCATGGAAGCTTGGCTCACATGTATATGGGGGAGTGGGGTTCAGGATATAAGCATCATTTTACATAAATGTGTATAAATTCTCAATTGGGGAAAAAAAGTGTATTTGGGGTTTCTGAAAATATGGTCATCAGTGTGATAACACAGAATCCTCTAGCTCTAGGTCAGCCTTGGACATTTAGGGACTCAGTCTCTGAAGAATGTCATGGTAATACTGCCTCATTCATAATGTAGTACCACAGTGTAAACCCCAAACATAACACCGTCACGCATCACATAATGAGCCATGCATCTCTAGGTGATTCATCCCTGTGCAGACGTCACAGAGTACAGTCGCACAAACTGAGATGGCTATGATAGCACTGAGCAAGACACAGACCAGAGTCATATACACCATCTGTCACTAACTGAAACATCATTACAGGGCACATAATTGTGTATTTTTAAGAGCTAGTGTTAATGTGTTCTGGATGTCAAGGATAACCCCCAAAAAAAGTCACAAGTTAGAGGACAATTTTATGTATTTGTATATTTCATTTGTAAATATTCAGCTTAAATCTTCCACCAGGTAAAATATGCACAAATATACTTTTGTTTTGCAATGACTGCCACATAGAATATATTCAATAGTTATTCATTAAATTAGATTGAACAGAGTTTTCTCTAGAACTGCCAAAAATGTAGTTATTTTCAAAATTTACCTATCTCCAGTGGCTCCCTGTTGCCCTTCACAGTCTATATCCCGTCCAGGGTCCAGGATCTAACCCTCCTCCAGGCGTACCATATTTTGACTCTTCAATGGGTAAGTCACTCTGTGTCATGCACAACCTTCACTGGCTCTTCCATTCAGCAAACTCCCACTTCAAGTTGCTCTCAAATATATCTCCTCTCTTTGAATTTCTAGGATTTACTCTCTACCCGCCTCCTCCAATCATAGGTTCCCATCGCATTCTTTATTTATGTATATGGCAATTTACATGTTCAAAGTTATATTGTATTGTCTGTTTTCACTAAACACATTACACACACACACACACACACACACACACAAACAAACAAACAATTGTTTAGAAAGATCCTGACAACAGCATTATAAACATAATCATTGTAGCAAAAATCACAAAAGTTTGCCACCTAACAACAGTTTAAAAATAAAAGGAACACTACTAATCCGTGGTAGTATAACAACTCATGAAAAAGCAATTGCTTTTCTAAGGAAATTAATGCTAAAAAGAAGCCAGGTTGAAAAGAGATATATGGACATGCATGAGATCTTATTACTAAAAATGATTATTAAAATGGTCATGCTATATAGTTATAAATACAGAAAACATAGAATTTTTAAGCCTTTTTCAACAATCTTACTAATCAAGGGTCTCTGTGAGTGTTCAAACCATTTGTTAGAAATATAAAAATGCAACATGTTCTGATTAGTTTTCAAGAACTGAAAGGCATCAAGGAAAATAGAGAAATACTGCCAAATTTTAATGCAAGGCTTTGCAAAACTGGAGGAGGAAGTTGACACAAGAATGTAATGATTTAATGATGTATTTCTCCAATATAATTCTATCTATTAATAAGAGATCATTTATATCTCAAAGAAGCCATTACAGAGCTGGGGGTTGTAGCTCACTGATAGAGGGCATGCTTAGCAAGGTCTTAGGTTCAATCCCCAACACTGCAGCAAACCAGAAAAACAAAAACAAAAGAAGCCAATAAAACCAAGTAATAAAATTTTAAATGCTTTTAATTCCAAGTATTAAAGAATGAAGTAAGTTCAAACTCAGTGCTCTTGCTAAAATATTACAAGTATTAAATGAAGAAAAAGAATTAGCATCAATAATTCAGATGCTATGCTATCTTTTTCCCATTCTTTTAATATTTGATGTACATTTTATACCATATATAACATATCAGTACAGTTGAACATTTATAAATAATTAAATAACTATACATAGGTACATGTGTAGCCATAGAACATAGTTAATAAAAGGTCACAGAATGAAAATCTTCTTTTAAGGTTTTTATTTTATTTTATTTCCAGTGCTCAGGATTGAACCCAGGGCCTTGCACATGCTAGGCAAATGCTCTATCACTGAGCTACATCTCAGTCCTCTTATAAGGTCTACTAGTACGCATATAAAAAGTACCATGAGTCCTATACAGAGAGTGTGAAGGAAAACATAAAATCCCTCTAAAATTTTTGGCACCCTAGAACTTAAAATATAATTATGTCAAATTATAGATATATCCATATAAGAAAGCATAATAGAGAGGAATTATATAAAGTTTAGTGGTATTTTCTGGCAAATTCTGAAGATCTAATCCTTAAATAAATTCCCTTGACCAAACAAAGGCACATTCTGGTATCTTTCCTAAGAACACTCTAATTTGAATTCATGAATATGATGATATTCTATGTAGCCAGAAAATGTCCAGCCAGTTAGGGAAAAGAACAGAGAGGAAAATTGGAGGCATTTTTATCACTTATCATTATGTAGCAATTTAGTGCTTTGAAAATGAGATTGAAACATACTTGTTTTGCTTTTGTTTCCACTTAACAGATCAGAATATGGATGCCTTTTTTTTTTTTTTTTTTTTTTTTTTTGAGGATATTGTGAATGGAGTGGTTGTCCTCATTTCCATTTCAGAGGATTTGTCGCTGATATACAGGAATGCCTTTGATTTATGTGTGTTGATTTTATATCCTGCCACTTTGCTGAATTCATTTATTAGCTCTAATAGTTTCTTTGTAGACCCTTTTGGGTCTGCTAGGTATAGAATCATGTCATCTGCAAATAGTGATAATTTAAGTTCTTCTTTTCCTATTTTTATGCCTTTAATTTCTTTTGTCTGTCTAATTGCTCTGGCCAGTGTTTCGAGAACTATGTTGAACAGAAGTGGTGAGAGAGGGCATCCCTGTCTTGTTCCAGATTTTAGAGGGAATGCCTTCAATTTTTCTCCATTCAGAATGATGCTAGCCTGAGGCTTAGCATAGATTGTTTTTACAATATTGAGGTATGTTCCTGTTATCCCTAGTTTTTCTAGAGTTTATACAATGAAAACTACAGAACCCTAAAGAGAGAAATAGAAGATCTTAGAAGATGGAAAAATATACCCTGTTCATGGATAGGCAGAATTAACATCATCAAAATGGCGATATTACCAAAAGTTCTCTATAGGTTTAATGCAATGCCAATCAAAATCCCAACAGCATTTCTTGTAGAAATAGAGAAAGCAATCATGAAATTCATGTGGGAAAATAAAAGACCCAGAATAGCAAAAACAATGCTAAGCAGGAAGTGTGAATCAGGCGGTATAGCAATACCAGACTTCAAACTATACTACAGAGCAATAGTAACAAAAACAGCATGGTACTGGTACCAAAACAGGCGGGTGGACCAATGGTACAGAATAGAGGACACAGAAACCAATCCACAAAACTACAACTATCTTATATTTGATAAAGGGGCTAAAAGCATGCAATGGAGGAAGGATAGCATCTTCAACAAATGGTGCTGGGAAAACTGGAAATCCATATGCAACAAAATGAAACTGAATCCCTTTCTCTCACCATGCACAAAAGTTAATTCAAAATGGATCAAGGAGCTTGATATCAAATCAGAGACACGCCGTCTGATAGAAGAAAAAGTTGGCTATGATCTACATACTGTGGGGTCGGGCTCCAAATTCCTCAATAGGACACCCATAGCACAAAAGTTAATAACTAGAATCAACCAATGGGACTTACTCAAACTAAAAAGTTTTTTCTCAGCTAAAGAAACAATAAGAGAGGTAAATAGGGAGCCTACATCCTGGGAACAAATCTTTACTCCTCACACTTCAGATAGAGCCCTAATATCCAGAGTATACAAAGAACTCAAAAAATTAAACAATAAGAGAACAAACAACCCAATCAACAAATGGGCCAAGGACCTGAACAGACACTTCTCAGAGGAGAACATACAATCAATCAACAAGTACATGAAAAAATGCTCACCATCTCTAGCAGTCAGAGAAATGCAAATCAAAACCACCCTAAGATACCATCTCACTCCAGTAAGATTGGCAGCCATTATGAAGTCAAACAACAACAAGTGCTGGCGAGGATGTGGGGAAAAGGGTACACTTGTACATTGCTGGTGGGACTGCAAATTGGTGCAGCCAATTTGGAAAGCAGTATGGAGATTTCTTGGAAAGCTGGGAATGGAACCACCATTTGACCCAGCTATTCCCCTTCTCGGTCTATTCCCTAAAGACCTAAAAAGAACATGCTACAGGGACACTGGTACATCGATGTTCATAGCAGCACAATCCACAATAGCAAGACTGTGGAACCAACCTAGATGCCCTTCAATAGACGAATGGATAAAAAAAATGTGGCATTTATACACAATGGAGTATTACTCTGCATTAAAAAATGACAAAATCATAGAATTTGCAGGGAAATGGATGGCATTAGAGCAGATTATGCTAAGTGAAGCTAGCCAATCCCTAAAAAACAAATGCCAAATGTCTTCTTTGATGTAAGGAGAGTAACTAAGAACAGAGTAGGGACAAAGAGCATGAGAAGAAGATTAACATTAAACAGGGATGAGAGGTGGGAGGGAAAGGGAGAGAGAAGGGAAATTGCATGGAAATGGAAGGAGACCCTCAGGGTTATACAAAATTACATACAAGAGGAAGTGAGGGGAAAGGGAAAAATAATGCAAGGGGGAGAAATGAATGACAGTAGAGGGGGTAGAGAGAGAAGAGGGGAGGGGAGGGGAGGGGAGGGGTGATAGTAGAGGATAGGAAAGGCAGCAGAACACAACAGACACTATTATGGCAATATGTAAATCAATGGATGTGTAACTGATGTGATTCTGCAATCTGTATATGGGGTAAAAATGGGAGTTCATAACCCACTTGAATCAAAGTGTGAAATATGATATATCAAGAACTATGTAATGTTTTGAACAGCCAACAATAAAAAATTTTTTAAAAAAAAAAATATGGATGCCTTTAAAGCTAACTCACTGTTGCCATGCCCAGACCTCCCATAGCCTGCAAAAGAGTTCACCAATCTTCTTTCCCCAAACTTGGCATCCCAAAGGCTACTGTTCTCAGATGCTGAGTTCAATGTCATGACCTTATGAGATGAGGCAAGCCACCTTGACAGGCAATCAAATGACCAAGTGATAGAGCGAAGCAACCACCCTACAGGAGACAACTGGAGGACTGATGAAAGAAAAAGCTCATTTTGCCATGGGTGGTAAACATATGGAACTTGTTAACTCCAAGTTTGACAGTGCTAGCTGGAATATTCCAAGGGTCAAGGAGGGTTCAGATGCATTCATGGAGAATGATTCTCCGACAGGCTATGAAGTGAAAGTTGGGTTTGTTCTGGGAAAACTCCAGGCTTTGGACATGGCCCTCTAGGGGGCCCACCCTTCTCCCCACCAGGAGCACAGCAGCCACCCTGGCCTGACACAGCGTGAGATTCTTTTGTTCTTATCACGACATCAGAAACAAATTCCAAATCCTAAAACACAGAAGGAGTCTTTGATAGCCTCCCAGGTCTTGGCACGGCCCTTTCTCCTTGGGCTAGGAGAGAGGACGTGGCTAGAAAATCAGAACCCTGGCTCTCTTTCTTTTCCATCTTGAAGCCAGTTTTGTCTTGGGGCGGTGGTGGGGGGGGGGGGTCTGTCTTTTTTTCTTCTTTCTTCCTTTCTTCTTCCATTTTAACAAAGCCAAGACTCCATGTCCCTTCCAGGGGTCTTCCCGGATTGAAAGTAATTCAGAAGACCTCACAATCTAGTATGCTGTCTTATTTTAGAAATGTAAGCCCAAACTGATTAACTTCAAAAGGGCTCTGTGTAAAAATCATAACATTGTTTTCCTAAGGAGGCCTTATTGAACGATTGATGTGTTCAGGGTTTTCCAGCCCAGTGATTTCTTTGCTAAAAACAGAGTGTACTCTCTCGTTTTGGCATTTTTGTTTGCAAGTCAAATCCACAGTTTGAACCTTGTCCATCCCTTCACCTAACAATACTGAGAATCACCAACAGGTGGTCGGTGGGCACCTGAACCACGTCTCTCAGGCAATCGGAATCTCTTACATACAGATTATGAGCTCTGTCATTGACTAGGACCCCAAAGCCTATAACAAGAGATTACACTTCAGTAGCTGATTCCCCTGTTTCCTGTTGTGGAGAATGGAGACTATGAGCTCCTTTCTTCTTTCCAGAGACTCAGTATTTCCTTGCCCTTATGCTGTGGAGAAGTTGGGTTCCCCTAATTTTCAATGGGCTACAGATAAATAATTCCTTTCTAAGAATATCTGTTCTGAAGATGAGCAGACCCAAAATTTAATCCTAACCCTAAAACTGATATTTATAATTTGGACATATTTATATTAAAGCATCTAACATTATGTTTGAGTCTGTTCTTTCACTGAATGGCTTTCTACTACAATTCATTTCACTTTCATAGGGAATAAATTCCACTTGAAGGCAAGGGCAGTGGTTAGTACCTCAGGTTTTCTAGTCATACACCTAGGGTTCTCTTCCTCTCTATGGAACCTTAAACAATTTACTTAACCCCTCTGTGTCTCTACTGCCTCATCTGTAAAATGGGTACACTGATAAGCCCTAACTCATGGGACTCTCAAAAGAATTAAATGAATGAATACATGTAGAGTGTATTGTGTCATTATTTTAAATAAAATTATTTCTCTTTAATATCCTTTGAGAAAGATCCACATTTTTTTACATTCTTATTCTACTGTGCTATGGTTTGAATATGAAGTGTCCCTCAAAGCCTCGTGTGTTGAAGGCTTGGTCCCCAATACAGCAAAGTTCAGAGATAGGCTTTTGGAAAGTGATTGGATCGTGAGGGTTCTGACCTCATCAATGGTGTTGTAATTTGATGGCATTATTGGGAGGTGGTGGAAACTGTAGGAGATAGAAGTTACCTGAAGGAATGGGTCCTTGGGAGCATGCCCTCAGGAGCTATATCTTATCCCTGGCCCCATCCTCTCTCCCTCTCTCTGTTTCCCAGTTGCCATGATGAGCAGCTCTGGTCCAACACACCCTTTCTGCACGTTGCTCTGCCTCACCACAGGCCCATAGCAATGGAGCCAGCTAAGCATGGGCTGAAACCTCTAACTCTGAGCCAAAATAAATCTTTCCTCTTCTAAGTTGTTGTTGTTTTTTTTTTTTTTTCAGGTATTTTGTCACAGAGACACAAAGCTAACTAACACACCCTGTATTTTGTTAAACATAATTTAGTTTTATTTTATAAGCTCCAAATATGCCATAGCAGCATGAAGACTGATCCGAACATTAGAAGACCTGGGTTCAGATCTTGCCCTTGATACTGGCTCATGCATGAGCTCCCTGAGTCCCTGTTTCTTCATATGGCACAAAGAGAAAATATCTTTCTTAGAGAAGTGTTAGACGTATGACTTAGCATACAAGTTTCCCTCAAGATCCATTCTTTACTTCTTACAGACTTAATCAAATTTTAGCTGGGCTCCCAGCCAATTAAAAAAAAAAAAGAAAGAAAAGAAAAGGAAGTCTGTGACCAGCTTCACAGACACGTGACTTGCATAATCTCACAGGCCCCAGGACAGAAGGAGCCAGCACTTGGTTTAATGCTCTGCTGTTGACATCTTGACGTTACTAATAATCTGGCTACTGACCTTGTGTTCTGTAAGTGAATCCTGATGGGACAATGGCACATGCATGGGAGCAAAGATTCACAATGAGCACCCTATATTGTTGCCACCCTATATCATGGGGCATCACAGTGTCCCATGAGCACAGACTCCAGCTGGACCCATGATATATGGGAGGTCAGCAAGATTCAAAGCTAAGCGTGTGTCTAGGACTGAGCAGATGCACTGATGGTCCCCAGGGGCCACACTTACCATTGAAACCAGGATTTGCTTTAAATACAGAAAGAAGGAATGGAATTCTAAGAACAAAAATAAACAAGGAACCCTACTGTATCCTTTCTCACTTCTTCATTGTCTTATCACCACTTTACACTGAAAATGAAGATCTAGAAGGAAATGGAAAGATAGGACAACCCATCATTCCCTTTCATGCCAATTCTTCCTTACTCGCCAGGAAGATGAAAGTAGAGAGTGTTTGCAGAATATGTGCACTTAAAAAATAAAATGAAAGTTGGGCACAGTGGCACATGCCTGTTATCCCAGAAACTCCGGAGGCTGAGGCAGGAAGATCACAATTTTGAGGCCAGTTTCAGCAGTTTAGTGAGGCCCTAAGCGACTTAGTGAGACCCTGTCCCACAATAAAAACTAATAAGGGCTGAAGATATAGTTCAGTAGTAAAATTGCCTCTGATTCAATCTCCAGTACCAAAAGAAAAAAAGAGTAAAATAAAAAACAGTTGAGTTAGTTTTATGCAGTGTTGCCCCTGTTCTAGTAAGAGCATGTTATGAGTTACCAGATACAAATTGTGAAACTTCAATGTTTCTGCATAAAAGTGCAATGCTCCTATGTTAGCACCTAAAATTAACATTACACGATATAAAAATCAGATGGCAAAATTCATGATAGTAATTTGCATTTTTAATTTTTCTTTACTGAGAATATCATTAAATAGCAAAAACAACACACCGAGATAGAAAACACAGGAAAAGAAAATGTTTTTTTATTTTAGTATCTAACAACATCTTTTTTTTTAGAAAGAGTTCCATATTTTTATTTTGCACTGAAAACCTCAGCCTGCCCTGATACCAACCTCAGCTGGCTCTGATACCAACGCTATTTCTGAGCCTCTCTTGCAGCAAAGTGGTACCTACAGGAGAGTCCTGGGGCAGCATCAGGAATCTTCCTTCCCAGGAGAGAGGCATGAGGGACGCTCCTCTTTTCTTTGACCATTTCTTCCTGCAGTGTAGATGCTGCCATATGAGCCATGAGTTCAAGAGTCACCTCCTAGGGTTGGTGAAGTAGCAAGCTTGAAAGAGCATCACCACAGAACTTGGGAATCACCACCACACTAGGCCTGGACTGTGGATCACTGGACTTACACATTTTGTAACACAGATTTCATTGAATGGCTCACTTGATGGTGTGTTGCCTTAATTAGTCAGTAAATGACCATATGCGTGCTGTTACTGTTCGATGTTTGGTTGGTTTTTGTATTACTGTGAAAAGCAAGATTATTCTTCCTATTTTTCTTTGGGACGGTTCAGCCTCCTGACACCATCTGCAGTCCCCACCCTGGGGATCATTGCTTCTATTCACTCCTTCACTCTAATGGCTGTACCTGGCCAGGCATCTTGTCGTGTGCCTGTGCCAGCAGAGTTACCCATGTTTTTGTTGCACCTGTCCCAACAGAAGCTGAAATCTGACACCTGGAGAGTGAGTTTTTACATCATTCGGACAGGTAAAAGCTTGACACCCTCCCTAAGTTATAGCCCGAAGAAGAAACAGAATGTTCCTCTGCAAAAGGTCTTGGCAGGACGTGCCACAGAAGCCTAAAGAAGGTGCTCCACGGCTTTGCTCACAATCCGATCATTAGCTCTCCTGCTCTGCGCCCTTGGTTTTAAATTAAACCCAGAGGACTAAACCACTGAGCACATCCCCAGCCCTTTTTATTTTGAGACAAGTTCTCACTAATTTGCCTGTGACTGGCCTTATGATCCTCCTGCCTCAGCCTCCCTAGTTACTGGGATTATAGGCTTGCACCACCACTCCCAGCAAATCCTTAGACTTTAGGAAGTTTAGGGATTGGCTGACTTTCCACACCCATCAAGAAAAGTGCAAGGTTGAGGAAAATGTAAAGTGAAGATGTCTTCACCCATCAAATATCTTGAAGCCTCTTATCTTTAATCTGGGCCATCATATGCTTCTGTTGGTACTTTATTCTCCCTTTCAATCGGTGTGTAACTTTCCAACCCAGGTTAAAGACCACAATGATAAGAAACTCATAGTATTGTTATTCATGATGCAATTGACCACACTAAACTGTGAGTTATTTGAGGGCTGGGACTGTCTTTGGGCTTTCCTTTTCCAGCTAGTGGCTAATGTATGGCTGGCACCTAGCAAGTGCTCATTAAACACTTGTTGAATTAATGAACTAATTAACTAATTAATAATTAATAAACAATATAATCAGCAGATGCTCAGAAAACCCACTTTAAGAGGACCAAGTTTTAAGAGTTCATGAATTTTTAAATAAGTGAGATTTCAGATATTAATAAAATATCAGTAGGTTCTAAGGAGGCCTAGATCTGAAAACAGCGCCATGAATTATGTGGCTGGCATCGGGCCCTGAAGTCCTCCTTATTCAGAATTTGGTTCCATTCTGAGCAGAAGGGACAATGAGGGAGATATTTTAATTAATAAAGCTTTTTCCATTTCCTGAAAATACAAATAGCCTTAGGAAAGAGTATAAATTTTATAATAATTAATTCTCCAGGATACTGTTTCTATAAAGTATCCCTTATTTAATGATGATTGATTCTTTCTTGATGAGACAGACCATAATATGCTAGAGCAGCAGAGGGCCAATGTAATAAAAGTTCAATCTTGAATCAACCCTAGTGGATCTTGGTAAGCAGCATGGACATCAGTGTTATTTTGAACCCTTTTAGCATCCATGTCCTCTTTTTTGGGGTAAAAGCACTTTACTTCCTTTGGGAAAGTTTTCCTCTTTCCCATCCCTCCCACCCAGAAAAGAACTACAGAAAAGAACTATATCCGGAATGTTTCACCCCAGCCTGAGGAGCGGCCTGAGGAGTAGCAGTGAGCAGGAGGTGAACTGAGTTTCAGTGAGAATGAGCACTAGTGATGAAGGCCCTTTCTCTGCCCTGAGTGAATTCACACACAGCAGCCCAAATACAAAATCTCAGGTCCGAGAGTGAGCCCAGTGGTTCAGAAAGCCCTCCACCAGTGGACTTTTTGATTGAAAGTGACAGTGACTCTCCTCCCACTAGCTTTGACCAAAATATGTTGGCGCTGGCCCCAGGGTCACCAAGAACTAGAGATCTTGGTTCTCATTGCTGCTTCCTGTCCCTCCCTACACACAGGCTTCCTCCCCAGGTTGGCTGACACCATGGATACTGGAGCAGGTCTCCTCTTTAAACCACAGCAGGAGGAATTCCAGGACAGAATTTGATTTTCCTGACTTGAGTCACACATCTACCTTCTAGACCTCACGTGGCAATGGGGCAGGGGCAGGGTCCCAATCAGACCTAGTGGAAGAAAAGGTGCAATGTCCCAAAGGAAGGGGAGAAAACAGACAAGGGCCTGGTGGCACTGTGTCTTAGCTGGAATCTGCAGAATCACAAAGTTTTCATGTTGTCATTACAGAGTAGGAAACATGAGGAGTACTGGTTTGTGTAACCAAAGGGCACCTGTGAAACTGACCTCAGAAACAAAAATGGAACTCGGCCTCTGTGTTTTGTGTACCACCAAACTCTCTGTTCTTAGGTCTCTACTTCTCTCTGCACTTGGCTTCATTTTACAAGGCTCACTTTTTTCCACATTCCGGAAACAGGGGAGCTGAGAGCATCCAGGCTCATATCTACACAGTTTTACTACCAAGGAGAAAAGTGCTCAGACCCACAACTCCAATAAACAATGGAGCTATATGGATGAAATGCTGGTCTCCTGAGCCAATCCTGGGCCAATCTCAGGGAAGTAAAGTATCATGAATGGCCCAGCCTGAGGTAGGTGGTCACCCCTCAAGACCAGTAGTAAAGATCAAACTGGACAAGTCAGCTCTCACACTGATGGAACAGATCCTTCAAAGAATGAGGGGGTCCCCGCAAATCCCAAAACTTTATACAGTAATATAAATAGGTAACGGGAAAGGACTCTCTAGTCATATGGCCTTGGTCAAATCACTTTTGACCTCCATTCACTCACTGAAACTTTATGGTACATCAGAATCACCTGGTAAGACATTTAGAATGCAAATTCCCAGGCTTTCCCCCAGATACCCCTCTGTAGGTTCTTGGGTAGGACCTGGGGATCTCTGTTTTACTCAGTGAGTTGTACCCTTATGATTCCCATTCCATACTTTAGAAATACTGGATGTAATGGCCCGAGATCCTTGCTTAGACACTCCATGGCTGAGGCCATCTGAACTCTGTTTGGGGAAAGACCAAGGTGGGGGAGGAGGGGTTCTGTACAATCTGGAATATAAGGGAAGAGTGAACTGGGAGGACAGTGAGAAGGTTCTGCTTAGCTCCAGGAGGCCAGAGCAGACCCAAGAGAAACACCCGAGAGGCCTCAGCTACCCAAATGCCCTCATTCCCAACAGTCCTGGGCCTTCTCACTCCTCTAGATGTACATTTTCCTTGACATTTTGTCAAAACAATAAACAAAAACCAGGCAGCACAGGAATCCAGATAAATTTTCTAGCATAAGCATAAGATTCAACATCTAAAAAGGCCTGGGGAAAAGGCAAATGACTCCTTTTTGGGTTTTGTCTTAATAGATTATGTTTAGTACAATATGGTGGAAGTAATTTAGAAAAGAACAATGGTTTAGCTAAAGAAACTCCCAGAGCTTTCCACTGTAGCCTTGGGCTATCAGATCAGAGTGTCCCTCACAGATTCTCCTAGAGACACCCATGCTCCTTTCTCTGCGGACCAGAGCCCCACTGAAGCAGAACTGTAATGCCAGGTTGGCCTCCACCTTTCCTTGGCCCCTAGCCTCTCCCATCATGAATACCTTCGAATTTTTTGGTATCAGCCATTTATTACGAATATTCTCTTATATCATTTCACACCAACTGAAAAAAATTAAATATTTCAAATAATTTTAAAAGAACAGCATATTAAATTTATTTACTGTATCCTATTATAAGTATTAGGGGAAGCTGGGCACCCCCACCACTACACACAAAAAATAAGCTATTCTTAGGACACCACCTAGAATAGATGATCCAGCAACTCCTTCCCAGGAAATTCTCCTAAAGAGATCATCATTGGCATGCACGAAGATTTACCTGTAAAGATGGTCATGGCAAAATTATTCAGAAAAAAAATTAGAAAGGAACCCAAATAGGTAAGATTTCTTGGATATTCATTGAATAAATTATGGTGCAGCCAAACAACAGAAAATTATGCAGATATTATAAACCTTATACAGAAAAACAATGGGATGAGAAAATGTTTTCCATATACCATTTTTTAAAAGCAGGTTATAGAATTACATATAGAATATGTTGGAGTTTTTATATTAAAGTAAGATGATGACCAAGAACACATACAAAAGAAAGGACTCTAATGCAAAGGTAATAGGTGATATTTTTATTTTCTTATTTGTATTTTTCCACAGTGTTTGAATTCTTTATAAGAATAGACATTATACAATAGCTGTGTGATGTAGGCAAGCTAACTCGTGTCTTAATTTCATTATCTATAAAATAGGAACACAGTTTTAATAACCCCGAACTCATAAAAGAGTTGTTATGAAAATTAAATGTGTTTGCATTTGTAAAGTACTAGAGTTGTGCCTTCTAAGGAACAAGTTCTCAATAAATGTTAGCTGTTAGATTATTATTACTTTTACAATCAGGAAAAAAATGTGACTTTTAAAAACTAAATCTGGGGGCTGGGGTTGTGGCTCAGTGGTAGAGTGCTTGCCTCACATGTGTGAAGCACTGGGTTCAATTCTCAGCACTGCATATAAATAAATGAATAAAATAAAGGTCCGCCAACACTAAAAAATATTTGTTAAAAAAAAAAACTAAATCTGCCAGGAAATTTTCAAAAGCCAGATTGGTGGGACCAATAAGTACAGTACACAAGCTCAAAGGGCACTGGGACGACCTCAAACACCAAGCTGGTACCAAGGTATTTAATACTTAGGTGAGTTTTGCTGCCTGCTCTCCAAACCTTGAGCATCAGAGCTAACAGATAGAGAAGTCACCCTCCTCTGCCCAGGTCACCAGGTCCCTCAGACTCAGGCAAAGGAATCAGGGCACACATGGTTACAAGAGTCTGCAGCTGGTGTGTCTGCTTTCCCTCAGTTACCCTATATACTCCCACCTTCCCTTATGAGAAATTCCCAGGAAAAGGAAGAATGCAGTCCTTCACAATGAAGGCATTGAAGGTTGGTGTCGCTTCATGTATGGCTCCCCAAGAACAGAGCTTGGTGGACCAGCTGGAAAGTGGGAGTCAGCGGAGGAGAAGTACCCGATCTGTAAGGTTGGGTGGTTTCTATGGTATAAGTATCCCACCAAGACTGTTATCAAGCTACCTATGTGTCATCCACTGGCTCACAAAATTCCTAAAACTGTAATAGTCTGCTTTCATGAACCAGTACTCAATGACTAGTCAGTAACAGTTGGTCCCAGCATTCCACTGGATGCTTATATTTTAATGAGGAACAAAACCTTGAAGTCAAATGAAGGATTTTGCACCAGAGTTAACTGGCCAGCGGAGCATCAGAATTATTTTAAAAAGCAAAAAACCATTCCCAGGACCTTCCACAGAAGAGGCCCCCATTGATACGCAGATGCCTAAGGACAGTGTGTGTTTCAGCAGGAGGAAGCCCCCAGAGGCTAGTTATTCAAGGTGTGAGACTAGGATCAGGAACAGCACCGTCCTCAGAGGGCTTGCTAAGAAATGCAGAATCTCAGGCCCTCTCCACACCTGCTGAGTCAAAATCTGTATTTTTAACAAGATCCTCGAGTGATCAGTATGCACGTTCCAGTTTGAAAATCACAGCAGTATATAACTCAATATAAGAGAAACAGAGACATAACTATCTTAAATTAAAGAAAGCCTCCAACTGTGACCATCGGGTGCTCTTTGCTATTTGGAAAGTAACCTGGAAGTTAAGAATGAAGCAATCTTGCCTGACCCAATCCTCGAGGAATGGCTTAACATTTCCACATTTTTCCATTTCAACAATGGGGCATGGATCAGTGACAAGTTCCCCCATCTCCACTCCCTCCCCCGGCCACCACAGGGCCACAAAGCCCGAGCTCTGAGATTTCTGCGTGAGGTAGAGAAATATAGATTCCTCAAGAGCTGCTATTCAAGCCATCAGCAGCATGTGCCAATGTTCCACTCACAATCCTGGTTCAGTCTCCATTAAGCAGCACATCTGGCTGTCACACACTCTTTTGTGGGGCCATCTCAATGGTAGCACTGATGCTGCTTCTCCTGGGGGCCAGGCCCACAGTGGCCTCCCTGTCCTCCCAGCATGTGATGTCATGAGCATGAATGTCCTGCCAAACATTTAAGATGTTGCAGTTCACATTGTGTATATTGTATAGAGAAACACTGACGTGTAGATTAAAATTGTTTAAAAAAAGGACAAGATACAACCAAACCTTGTTCTATTGTTACACCAAACCACCAATTCAGCACAAATATGTATCTTGTATTCTTTAAGCATACAATCTTCCCTTTTTTGTTGTTGTCATTGTAACTAACATTCCTAGATTCGGAGATTCCCTGGAAACATTCTTTTCTTTAATTTGGTTTCTATCAAATTCTTGGAAAGCATGAATAGGACCGGCTCAGTTTCAATCCAAAGGTCCTCTGCATGTTGTCTCTTTAGAATAGGCTAAAGAGAGAGGGGCAGAAATCCCGGGATAACTCTCAAAATCATGTAACTTCTGATGAGTTAAGTGTAAGACACACATTGGAATCCAAAAACTTAATTTAAAAAGAATTAATTATATACTGAAATGGCAATATTTTTATATACTACATCAAGTAAAATAAATTAAAGTTAATTTTATTTGTTTATTTTTAGTTTTTCCATATTGTTTTATTGGTGCATTATAATTGTACATAATGGTAGAATTCATTGCTAGATATTCATACATGCACACAATATAACAATATAATTTGGACCAATATCTTTCCCCAGCATTTCTTCTTTTATTTTTAGCTTTCTTTTTTTAATGTGGCTACTAGAAGATTTTAAAATACATATATGACTCATTGGACAGTGCTATTCTAGAGGAAAATCTATCCTCCTTCCTCAAACTGATCTTAAATCCTAACACTATGGTTATGACCTACAAAATAGGATTCCTTAATTAGTCCAGACAATGTTAGCTAGGAGAAATGTGAGGTCTCTCCCCTCATGCTTCAGGGGAAAGTGGGACTGAGGCAACTCACCTCTCCTACAGCAAAGCAAGCAGCAGCCTCATATGGGAGAAACCAGCATGTCCCTAAGATAACTACTACATTTATGATGCTTCTAACTGGCAGTGAGAAGAGGGAGCAAGAGGACCTAACATCTTACATCTCCCTCCACATGCCTCTGCTCCATTCATGTTCACAATCCACTGTATCCTGACATGTTTTAATGAGGTAGGGAGGGTCCTCCAATATAGTCACGTGAGTCACATCCTATCAAAAACCGTCCTATAGCAAAGCAAATATTTTTGTCAACATGAATGTTATCTTTTCTCCACAGGTAATTTGAAATAGTTTCTCCCAGGTTACAATATCCTAATGTACATAAATTTCTGCAAATGTCTGACACAAGTGGATATTTCCAAAGAGGAAATGTTTGCCAGTTATTCTACTATCAACTAATGAGATTAGTATTTTATTTGGAAAATGTCTGCCAAAACAGATAATAATCTATTTTCTTAGAACAGGCCCATAATTTGACAGTTTCTGGAATAGAAAACAAAATAAAATCAACTCTATGTGTCTTTGTCCAAAATTTCCAAACATTTACTTATATGTGTTTCAACAAAATGCATCTAGGTATTATAATATTTTTGATCCAGTAAAATGGGTTTCTTTTTTTAATTCTCCCTTGTACTTAGTCAATTCTTTACTAAATGTTCAAAGCAAATAAAGGAATTTAATCACCTAATGCTTAGCACTGATTGCAGCCCATTTACCTATGATTTAAACAGGCCATAAAGTCACTCTACTACAAAAACCTAGAGAACATCAAGGTACATTTTTATGATCATACATTACCACCACAATATTGGTGAATAAAGTATAATTTTTAATTACTCAGGGCAATGCAGAATAACTTATTCCTGACTCACTGATCAGGTCCCCTATAAATTACCAGTAGATCATTATGAATGAGACTTTTTTAAATCAGTAGACGATACCTCTGGATATATCAGGAGATTGAAGGCCAATTTTGCAGACAGTTTGTTATTTTATTGCACAGATTTCACTTAAGGAACCAATTGCACCATCCGTGTTTGGAGAGTCTGGGGTCTCAGATGCTGATAACACCGTCAGCATTAACACCCGTAAAGCCAAATTCAACAGTACAGTTTACATTAAACATCGATTCATGATAGATAATAGAACAAAAACAAAGAAAGGGAAAAGGGCTTTTAAAAATGGGTTAATTTGAAGCATATGCAAATGTAGGATTAAAAACTATATCACACAAATCTGGAAATCAAAAATGTTTTGTGGAATGTCAGTAAAAGTTATACTCACTTGTACTGTTATTTATTGCATGATTAAAGTCTATTTGGTTCATTTCCTTCATACTGATGAACTGAGAATTTCAGGAAAACCATGGTTATAAAAATGATCCATCTTGAAAAAAGTATGTACAGATAAATGTAAACTCACAAACTAAAAAATATTCCCCACCCCTTGCCCTCAACTTATAAAAGGGAAAACTTTCCCTTGGAGAAAAAGTTCCACAATTCCCCTCCCTCCCCACCCCACGACCCCGATTCTATCTTTCTATCTCTTAGAAGTAAATGACCTTGGAATTGAAGAGGAGGGAGCAAACAAGAGAGGCATCTTTATGAGACTCCCATTGTCATCTGTAACAGTTTGAAAAGTGTCTTTTTTATTTCGCTCCCCTACCCGCACCCAACTCAGCCATGTTTGCAAGACATTTAAAATTTAGAGAGAAACAAAATTATTACTTTTTATTAAACAACAAAGGGATGCCCGAGAAAGCAGATAATAGTGGGCAACACCATGGACACTATGTGGGCATAATCTGAGCCAGAGATTTCTTTTAAGGCAACCAAAACGTGATGGGGGTGGAGGTGGGGGGGGGGGGGCGTGTTAAGACTACAAAACGCCAGGCAGGATGTTTTCTAGACCTTTGGCTTTGGTGCCTGGCAGAGAAGTGAACCTAGGGCCACGGGCCCAGCATCTACAGCACCTCCACGGGGCCGTGGCGGCTCTCTTATACATGTGCACTCTTGGCATGAGTCGGGGAGCTGGAGCCCGAAGAGTAGTAGAAACGGTTTTCACCAAATGCCTGGGCATCTCCAGCGCAGCAGACGATGACGCTGCCACCCACCAAGCACAGCACCGCACCAATCCAGCCCGCGTACAGGGAGTAGCCAAAGCTCACGATGGTGGTCTCACGGTGGGCGCACACAGGGAACCAGATGGTGGCGACGATGGCGCAGAGAGCTGCGGAGAAGGAAGAAAGCGGTGACTGGGCGCGTTCGCTCCACCTGCACACACCTCCCAACTGCTCCAGAAGAGCTCCCTACACACAGCTGCGCTCCCCCGGCAATCAGAACCTAAAGGCTTGCGCTATAGAATAAGTCGTGTCAAAGCAGCTTGCCCTGCTGGGTGCTTATTTTTTTTTTTTTCAACATGTGGCAGTGACAAAAGAACTCGCATGTAAAAACTGAAAAATAAATCATTTAGGACCAAAAATTTTTACTTGTACATCGTGACTCTCTATCTGAAATGCCAAGCCTATGACTACATTCACCTAATCATATAATGATTTTTCTCTTTACAGGTCTATTTCCTATGCCAGACTCTGAGTTTTTCGAAGGCAGAAGCTGTGCCTTATTTATGTCTGCAGACTCAATGTTTAGCTCAGCACGAGGCATAGAGCACAGCGCTCTGTATGTATGCTTGTTGAATGACTGAATGACCTGAGCTATTCAGAGACTGGGAAACAAGATGACGCCCAAAGACCTGGAGAAGCTATGCAATTTCTCTTGCTGTGGTGAATGTTGCTAGATATCAGTGGAGCATCAGCTAAGGGTCTGAATTTGTGCTATGCTAGTGACGATCACAAAATCTCAACACGAAAATGAACAGTCCTTGGAGTAAAATAGTTCACCTATTCAAAGATTTTATGATGATGATATTTTTCATGATGGGTCAAGATGGTACAACTTTGGGGCTGGGGATGTGGCTCAAGCGGTAGTGTGCTCGCCTGGCATGCATGGGGCCAAGGTTCGATCCTCAGCACCACATACAAACAAAGATGTTGTGTCCACTGAAAACTAAAGAATAAATTAAAAAAAAAAAAAAAAAAGATGGTACAACTTTACTTATGGTCTTGGATCAATCAGGCTAACCTTCAGATTAAGTTTAGATTTCACAGTTTAAAATGAGAAATAGCTTCTATCTCATTTTGTCCTTCCCCTTTCCTAATTGACCAAGAGTCTATAAAAAATAAAAACAAGGGCATATAAAGACATTTTTTTAAAATTTCTACTACCAAATAGTGTAGCCACAAGATACGTGGAGCCACTAAACATTTATCATGAGGCTAGTGAGACAGAAGAACTGAATCTTGATTTTTTTTAAGTATTTATTTTTTAGTTGTAGTTGGACACAATACCTTTATTTTATTTATTTATTTTTTATGTGATGTTGAGGATCGAACGCAGGGCCTTGCATGTGCAAGGCAAGCGCTATACCACTGAGCCACAATCCCAGCCCCTTGAACTTTTTTTAATTTTTATTTTTATTTTTTAGTTGTTGATAGACCTTCTTTTTTTGGTATGTGGTGCTGAGAATCGAACCCAGTGCTTCACACATGCTAGGCAAGTGCGCTACCACTGAGCCCCAGCCCCCTGAATCTTGAATTTTTAAAAAAGATTAAAATTACAGCTCAAAACAAAGTAACTCCATGACTTCCTTTAGTATCATCTGATTTCTCACAACTATAAACAGGATGGAAATTTTGTTTCAAACTTTAAGTTGGGATGGCACATTATGGTTGACAGACATAGGACTAACAGTAATAGTGAGGTTTCTGCTTCTTAGTCATAAAAGCCATCAATAAAATCAAGACAGGGTCTGAATTGCCAGTCTGGTGTGCCACTGGAGTACCCTTGTTACTTTCTCTGATTTCTACTCATACTGAGTGATCTTCCTAACTTACCCTTTATGTCCACAGAAAAGAAATATAATTTTTCTATAAATAAACTCTAAAGCATGCAGCACAATACATTTGCTCCAAACTTTAGGAAAGATTTAAGTTTTACCCACTTCAAAAGACCCAACGGTCTCTTTGCACTTCTATATCTTACAACAGTTTTTTGTTGACAACAGAATAAACCTGCCCCCACAAGCAGGGTACACATACACATAAACAGATGGGATTCTTATCCAAAAAATTACAGTAGAAGTCAGAGGCAAGAGTGGATTCGGGGGGTCTTTGAATTGTCCAGATTGGTTTTCTAACAGCCTGAGTTCACTCCATGTATAGTGAGACAGGACCACCATAGGAATGAGAGGCAAATGTGCTCATGGGCCTTGGCCCACAGCCTGACAGCAGAACCCAGGAAGCTTCAGGTGTACCACCCTCAACCCACACCAGTTTTGCTTCATTGAGGTCAGGTTGCTCTGTATGCATCCTCTTGAACAGCTGCAGTAAGTTATCTTTAACACAGGGGGAAATGCTTGAGTTCAGTACACCTAAAACAAATTAACATTTCTACTCCTAAAAGTGACCAATAAAACGAGCTCCCTCCTTTGTCTCAGGGAGCCAGCCTGAGGTCTTATCAGAACTGTGTCTCCCTTCCTAAACAGAGGCCCCAGTAAAAGCCTCGTCTACATGTTCTCTTGCTTGACTCAATTTACTTCCTATGTCATCAGGTTAAAAGATCCCAGTATCTGGCATTAACAGTGAGCTGTCCACACAATTTAGGGGATTTGTTTTGTTTTGTTTTTGTAGTTCTGGAGATTGAATCCAGGGTGCTCTACCTTTGAGTTACATCCACAGCCATCTTTGTTTTATTTTTATTTACTTATTGAGGTAGGGTCTTACTGTATTGCCAAGGCTGGCCTCAAACTTGCAATCCTCCTGCTTCAGCCTCCCAGGTAACTGAGATTATCTGCAGATGTAAGGAGTTTATGTAGATTATCTAAGAGGCTAAAATCTTATATGTTAATGGCTTTCTTTTTATTAAAGAGTAAGCATAATAACATCCACTTCTATAATATGAAATACCAAAAAAAGATGTATCTTCCTTCTGTGAAGAACATTCAGGAAGACTGGTGTTTGAGATTTCCCTTTCCAGCTCAAGGGTTTTGAAAACCTCAGATAGGGTAGAAAGTCCTTTTCTTTCTCTTCCTGCAGCCATGGATTCCAAATCAGGGTCTCTTGGAAAATTGCTTTCAGCCAGGCACAGTTGACTGATATCCTCCTCTAGAGCATTTCCGCCAAAGGGAACTACAGTAGATTCTCCCTGCAATACACAACCCTGCTATACACCCAGCCCCCCAGAGTGGCATCTGTTCCACTATAAGCAACCTAGCAAGGGCTTTCCAAACCTTATCTAGGCTTGTTTAGAGGAAAAAGGCAGAGAATTAAAAGCTGAATTATGTAAGAAGAAAATAAATAAAAGATTTGATTCCTAAACAACTGATTTGGTTGATTCAATCAATCTTTCCCATAAACAATTAACTGGTTTTAAAACAACTTATGGTTCAAATTAAATTTTACATTTTTCGGTTACTTTGTATTTACAAATACAACACACACACACACACACACACACGTATATGCACACACTCAAGAACGCACCCCCCACATCCCCAAACCAAACAACTTGGAGATTTAGTTTAGATTTTATAGAATAAGACAAGAAATTGTCTCTAAGTTCACTTGATTCTTTCCCACAATAAAACTAGGTTATCTTCAGCTAAGAAAAGAATCAGACTCCCTCTTCCAAAGGTAACCTTCAACTGGTTTTAAGTGTCAGATATTTTGTTAGATTATATTACAATATAACTCATTGGAAAAAAAAAAGAAAAGAAAAATGTCTGGATACTTATATGATGAACCTCAGAGGACTGTGTGAGGAGGTGGGTACACCCAGGGCTCTACTTTCCCTTTTATACACACCAAAACTGACTTCCACAGTCATCAAAGCTTCATGTGACTTTAACACACATAGAGCCACACGCCTGTGATTTAGCTCATTAAAGGTTTCCTTCTTTTATAATCCATACAAAACAAGGCAAATGAGCAACAGCAGGCTCTTTATTTCCTAGTAGATAAACGTACTCTGGGAGGAATTCCTGTGGCTCTCAAAGATGAACCACATCAAAACCATTAAGAAAAGACAGACTACCGCACAACATGAAAGGAAATGAGAGGCTCACTGGGAGCAGTGACCTTCGACTGAACTCAAATTGAAAAATGTTTCAAAACTAAAAGAGGAGAATTTACTCCATGTCAGCCATGGTCTGAGGGAGAAAAGGATATGACCAGTAAAGTTAAAAACGCAAATCGAAATCACTGCTTGACTAAAAATTGTGAAATATTAATAAAACTGTCACTAATTTTGGACTTTATTAAAAACACAGAAGCCTTACTAAAGTGACTTGTATTTGTAGATATACTCCCTCTGTCAAAAAAAAATGCGTGAAATGATTCTGTTATTAGGGAAAAAATAAAGAAAGCGTTTTTCTAAAAAGTCACATTTACCTTTAAGGTAAGGAAAAATAGAGAAATACAAAGGAAATTTTCATTCTTTGATCTTGTTTTGTGTCATCAAAGTTTTTTTTTATTAAGTCTCCAAAAACAATTTTAGCACTCAGATTTTTCAGTCTCTTTCTCCTATGTTAGCTTCAGAAGATGCAATCATTAATTGCAGAAGAGGTGAGGAATAATCTGCAATTTGGGAGTAGAAAATAAAAATTGTGAATATTCTTAGCTGTGTGGATACAGATCCTTTCACAAGAATACCTTACTCTTCAAAGAATAAAAGCTATTCTCTCTTTTGAAAATAAGTTTCAAGTAATGTCACACAATGTGTTTCTTAGTTGATAGGATACACCCTTTTTAAAAATTAACAATGATCTGACTTAACCAAGGAGAAAATATTTGGGAAGGCAATTTAGAGCAATGAAAGTTTTAGTGTACTTTCAAGGTCTTTAGAGATTAAATGGTACATGGTGATATTAGGGAGTTGAATAAATGTGAGACAACCTCACAAATAAATACAATTTTGATGTGTCAAAAGTTTTCATAGCAAAAAAAAAAGAAAAAGAAAGGTCATGAAGTTAAATAAAATTGATACAAATGTGTTAGATTTGGGAGGTAACAAATCAGAAAAGAGAAAGAGAAACTGGGAAAGATCATCAGACACTGATATTTCTGCCTTCCTCTAACGAACACCTTTTTTCAAGTTTTGTTACCATCAATACAAGGTATTAAATAGACTTTCAAAAGCTTCATTTCTACCACAGAGTAATATGTATATCAAAATTATTTGAATTATGCTGACTATATACTATATTAGTAATACTGGGGGAGAAATCCTCCTTGATATGAAGCTGAGTTTGGAGACAAAAGCATCTGGAGCCTGGAAAAAATGGAGAATTGGGAAGATGAAACAGATAGGACGTGAGCTGATCATTACTGAGAAGGCGTTTGGGTTCTGGATATTTGTTATACTATTCTTTCATGATAGCTTAAAAATTTCCACAAGTGTTTTTTTAAATCCTCCTCCATTTCACATTTTGCAATGCATTGAATGCTATCTTAGTATCAATACTATTATACAACCTAAGTAGCAATGATTAATTTTAACTTTTTTTAAACATTTATTTTTTAAGTTACAGGTGGACACAATATCTTTATTTATTTATTTATTTATTTATTTATTTATTTATTTATTTATGCATTGCCAAGGATCAAACCCAGCGCCTCATGCATATTAGGTGAGTGCTCTACCTCTGAGCCACAACCTCAGCCCTAATTTTAACTTTTCACAAAGGAATCAATTTAAGCCAACAGGTAACAAGATTTCTAATGAGCTGATGGAGTCAATATCTTATTTATTGTTCTCTTCTCATATGAAACGAGAAAACTTCTGAGTTTTTCTCTTCCTCGTTTATCATTCTCTAAAATGTTGACATGTAACATACTTCTCTTACATAAGTGACCTTTAGGAGGAGCTAATATTTATAATAATCATCAAATCAATGGAATATATGAGTCCACTATTTTCCTAGCTTGCTTTCAAGATTTTTTTCCTTCATTTTTATTCCATGCATCATTATTTTTTTTTCCTATAACTTTTCAAAGCCAGCTTATGGTTGATTTTTTTTTTTTTAAGTCCTGGGGATTGAATCCAGGTCCTCAAGCACGCCAGGCAAGCACGCCTCATTGAGCCACATCCCCAGATCCTTGTTATTATTTTTTTAATTTAGAATTTAGAGGCAGGAAGTATTCACAAAGCAGTTAGTGCCTCCAACTTTGCTGATGAGGTCATTTTAAGCCACAGTCATACTCAGTTGCAAATCTTATTTGGCAGAATATTTTTTCCATATTTTTTATTGGTGCATTATAATTATACATAATGGTGGGATTCGTTGTTACATATTCACACATGCACATGAGGAATTTTTCTAAGTATTTTCCCAATGTTCTGAATTTAAGGCATCACTCTTCATTCCACACTCAAGGATTCCTTTTTCCTACAGTACAGCTGATCCTGTGTGTATGACAAGCTCAGTTTGTCTCACATTTCCCCACACCCTTCATTTTACTACAATTTTACTGTTCACCTGAAGTTCCAAATTAAGTCGACTTTTTCTACTACCAACAGCGATCAGGTGTTTTAAAAGGAAGAAGAGCTGATCACCGGGGCACACACCTGTGAACACAGCTACTCTGGAGGCTGAGGCAGGAGGATCACAAGTTGAGGCCAGCCTGTGCTACCTAGTGAGACCCTGCCACAAAACAAAATTTTAAAAGGGCTGGGAAGTGGAGGGGAGGTATAGCTCAGTGGTAGAGCCCTTGCCTCCCAGGGGAGAAGCCCCCAGAAATTAAAATTTAAAAAGAAAGAAGACAAAAAGATTCTTCAAAAAGCACATTGCCTTTCCTTTTATTCCCTACCTCATTCCTTTAAGAAACATCCAAATAAAGTGCTTTCTTACTTTACTCTCTAACTTTTGCAGCAAGGTAAGAATTGGAGTGAAGCAGAACTGAGCCAGTGTTTTCAGTAGAGTAGCTTGTTTTGGCTTTCCATCATGGAATCAGCAAAAATCTTCAACTCTTGACCCCCATGCTCTGTTTTTTAACAGAGTAAATAAAGGAAACATTTCCATTGGACCAGGGCACAAGGTATGTTTCCAGAAACAGGTTATTATCTCTCCTTACTAGTTCCAAGAGTGGAGATGACCCTGCAGAAATTAGACATGATTGCAAGAATAGCCAGTTACCCTCTGGGTTAACTCTCTCTTTCCTCTAACCAACAACAACAAAAAGAATGACCATTTACTGAGCACTTACTATGTGGCAGATTTCCATGCTAGATATTTCCTTGTTCTTTCTAACCAGAAAAGTAAGCATTATTATTCCCATTTTATAGAAAGGCTCAGAGACATCAAGTACTTGCCCCAGTATAAACACTACAAAGCAATAGATTCCAAATTCAGTACAGTTGGGTCTAACTCCAGCTGACTAGATAAAACAATTCAGGGCTTAGACACCTCCTGCCTTGGCAGGGACTCTTGGAAAGCTACAAACAGATTAGATTGGCCTCAGATCCACCCCAGATCTGAGAAGCCTGCTGCTCCTTGAGCTACTCATCTGGCTTAAGAAGCCAGCAGCATCAGGCTTATATTCCTTCCCCACAGCAGGAGCTAAACCTCACAGCATTTCACAGCATTAAAGTGAGACTGCTCAGAAGATAGAGTTGTTACAACAGACATAAATTTTTTAAGTTTTCAAAAAAAAAAAAAAGTTACAGATTTCCAGGGTCAGGAAGAGCTGATTTTATTTGTATTCACAGTTTCCGTACCAAGGCCTGTGTGACACTGCGTGCAGTTCCCAGGCCCCCAGCTCCAGTGTTACCCCACCCCCTTTGGTCAGCAACCACACCTCAATGGTGCACCATCCGGTGACCCTAGAACCCAGCATGGGCCCAGCACTGGCTTGCCTGGGACAGTGACCAGAGACCAACCAGAGCTACACAAAGAGAGCCTTCACTCTCTTGCTCCTCCCACTCACTGCCAAGGGTGGAAAACAAGGCACTTTGGGCTGGGGTGAGAAGACCTAGAGGAGATCAGCAGGTGCCACACTTGAGACAATGAGCTTTACATTTCCAGAGCTGGCTCCTCCTGGTCAAAACAACATTTAACCCAAAGGCAAAGGGCAACCCGCTGAGAAACGAATCCCGACAGGAACATCCAAGAGGTGGACAATTCTGGAAATGCAAGCTGTAAAGGGTCCAAGAGTGAGTTCCTTCACCCCATCCAAGTGGTGAGCAGCTAGCTTCCTGTGGGGTCAGATCACCGGACCCCCTGTCTCCCTTATTATTTCATTCCACACAGGCCAAGGGGACTGAGGGGCCCATCCCCACCCCCCCGGCCCCACCTCACTTGCCTTTTCTATGATACTGTCTTCCTATACAAAACCACTTTAAAAACTGAAGAAAGCCAGGGCTGGGGATGTGGCTCAAGTGGTAGCGTGCTCACCTAGCATGCATGAGGCACTGGGTTCAATTCTCAGCACCATATAAAAATTAAAAAAAAAAAAAAAAGATATTGTGTCCACCTAAAACTAAAAAATAAATATACAAAAAAAAAAGTAATGAAAATCTAATTCAGCTAAGACATTTCAAATCACTGGTTGCTCCTCCTGGACCAAAAACAAACAAACAAAACCTGTGCCTGGTGCACATCTAGACAATTCAACTGGAGTTTTTAATTAATTAATTTTAATTAAGTATATACGACAGCAGAATGAATTTGATTCATTGCACAACAATTCAGCTGTTTTTAAACCCATCTATACTTTATCACTCTATTTTCCACAGAGTTTGTTTGTATTTATTGTAATCCACTGTGGACACTCTGTGACTCTCCTATGAAAGGCCAGAATTTCTAAACATGAACACCCGAGACAACACACCCATCCTTTGTCTCTGCCATCCTCAGAGCTCAAGCGAACCTTCTGGGGCTTCTAGGAGAATGTGAGGAAAGTAATAAACAGCAAGTGGCTGGGAAGAGGTCTTCTGAATTCCACCACCCAGTTCATCATACAGCTTTGGCCTCCCCTTTGGAAAGGTGCACAGAGATCTGACCACGAGAAGGGGCGCCTGCGCCTTACAGGGCAGGAGGCTGTGTGTGTGTTCCGTGGGACACTTTGTGGCTGGAATCAAAATCTCCAGGCCCAGATTCTTGTCTGGAAATTAGTAGCTTTTTTCACTCACACAGACATACCCCCCGCCCTTTGAATTCTCTATATTTTTACAATCAACCACAAACTCTGCCCTTTTGAAATCCTGGGAAATGATGCCCACCTCTCCTGTGCCCTCACCTCATTGGGGTCACTGTGAGTGAGAAGCCTCCTAGTGTAGAGTAAGCATCATAAGTGACATGGACATATACAGAACTCTGACGTCTTCCAACCCTTCAAGTGCATGATTGCATGACCAAATCTGCCACTTTGAGAATGGGAATCCCTTGTCCCAGGAAAGGGTGACTTTATACCTAACCCATATCCAGATCAGTTTCTGCTCACTGATATGTACACACTCCAACAAGAACTGCTGCTCTTAAAATCCACATCTTCTGTAAGGATTTAGATGTGCTAATAGAATCAGCATGGGTGGGGAAAAGGAAATGGAGATAAATGAAATCAGCAAAGAGAGCAGAGCTAGAAGCCTCCACCACTGCTTGTTAAATCAAGCCTTGGGTGTAGGTGTGATCAGCAAAGCTGAACAAGCACGTGACATTTCCTTGACCTAGCCTCTCCCTCCATCCAATCCAGTACCCAACCACCTTCTCTTCAACACTCAGGACTCATTGCTGGGTTCCTCTACTCTAGGAAACACCAAGGTTTCAGTGCCTTCTTACTGTGTGCACAACCTGAGTAGCTTTTTAGATGAGCACACACGCCACATACTCTCTGTACATTCAAAGCAGACACTGCCTCCCTTCCCCATGCCGCTAAGGCCCACATAGTGCCTGGTGCACATGCTAAATGAGCATTGATTACACTTAATGAACATCACTTTTTTTCTCTTTCGTCATATATTAACAGGTTCTCAATCTTGGCTGTACATAAGAGCTGTACAAATCAACCCAGGAGCTTTCAAAAACATCTTTCCCTGGCCTGATCCCCAGAAACTTCTGATTCTATTATCTGCTGTGGAATCTGAATATAAGGGTTCTAAAAGAAATTCCACTGTGTGGCCTGAATGGAGAGCCACCATGCAATTCTCTTCTGTCCTTCTGGTCTCTCCCTTTGTTTTGGCTACCCTCAAACCTTAAAATCTTCTTTTTCTTTTTCTTTTTACTTGTTTCCTCGTGCGGTGCCCTCCACCCCCAACATTACTGAGCCCTATGTTTAAACTTGTCATCAAATAGGAGGGGATCTCTTATGCCGTCAATTGCCTCGAGGATTCTCTTGGCTTCCTTTCACATTTATCTTGAACTTGAGGAAGCAGCAACCACAAGATTTGAATTTGAGATCCATCAGGTTCTCAGAGTTGGGCTGTGTATAGAAGGCTTACCCAGCAGAATGAGCATGACTCCTGCCAGCTGGGCCCGCCGGTACTTGGCCACACCAGGCTCATGGCCCATTCGGATGCAGGGGAGAACTGTCAGCAGCAGCAAAATGGCCGGCAGACCCAGAACTGAGGCGGCGATCATTAGGGCCCGGCAAGCCTGCACGTAGCCTAGGAACAAGAGAAAAGATAGGGTAGATTAGATCAAGGGTCCTCTTGGTTCCTGAGGCCCACCTGACATGAATTCCTTTCTTCTTCTCACCCCATTCCAAGATTTGAAATAGGCTAAATGTTTCCCAGGATAACTTCACACCTTCAACTTCAACTTTCACAGCAACTTGGCAACAAAAAACGGGGGTTAGAGAAATGGAATGGATGTTCCTGGTTTAGATCATTTGGTCAAGCTTCCAGGATGGAGGGTCCAGAGCCTATTTACATTATTATAACACCTTGTAAAACTCTGGTGGAAATTCAAATCTTCAAAGAAGTCTTCTGCAGTGGTCTGTGTGGGTTCCAGTCTTCTGTTGATCTGCTCTACCTAAGTCACTTTGGGAAAGTTACTTAACTGCTATGTTCTCACTATAGAATAAAAAAATCAAAAAAGTGCCTACATCTCTCTGATAGAATTCTACAGAAAAGTAATTAATTCATATGGTGCTTAAAACAATTCCTATTCTGAGTACTGAAAATAGTTAGCCATTATCATTTGTGTTACTACTTTTATCTGCATATACTGACTGATTTCATGCCTAAACATCTGCTTTTAATTCACTTTGGATATGAATCGTATGTGGCCCTGAACTAGAGTAGTTTAAGATTCAGGCTTCTTTTCTCCACAACCTCCTCAGAGGATGCTATCCTCGTGACTCCAGCCCTCTATAGATGTTCAGGCTCCATCCTGACCCACAGTGCTCTGAACATGCTTCCCCAATTGTCTGTCCATCGTTGTCTTAAAGTGATCTCTCCAGCCCTGGGGATTTCTGGAGGCCAGACACCTGCCTTGGCTTTCATGTGACCACAAATGATGACGTAAACAAAAAAATTACAAATGAAAGAATAAGTGGATTGAATAATAAGGAAGTAGAACAAAGCTATCTAAACTCTATACTGTCAAGTAAAATGCCAAGTAACAACTTTATTAAGAAACAGATTATAATATGTATAATTATTTATGTAGAATAAATATGGCAAGGTGCTGGGAGAAATTCACAAACTTAAATTTACTGTTTCATTCTTAAATTTATTTCTCATTAAAACACTCCTCCCCGCCCTACCCCCCCCCCCCCCCGCGCAAAAAAAGTGGCATTCATGTCCCTCCTTTTTATGCTCAAACTTAACTAATCCTCACACACCAGGCCCCCCACACCAAATCCAGCCAGCCCGCCTTGTGCACCAAGACCCAACTTTAGCACTGTCTCTTAGCAAGGTATATTTTGCCAGAGTTCAGATTCCAGAAGAGCTCTCTTACAGCCACTGCCCATGTCAGCTTCTTTGGAATTAAAAATAATTCATTAGGTATCTATTGACATGAAGACTCTCAAAGAAGAGGCAAAGAAGTCTAAGGCCCAGCCTCTTCCTGCCCTTTCAATCTGTAGGAGAGGCAGGAAAGACACAAAGGAGGTAGTCAACTAGCAACAGAGGTTCTGAAATTCATGGCACAGGCTGTCCACGTGCTACAGTGACAAGGCCATTTCCAGAAGTAAAACATGGAGGCTGAGGACATCCCCGCCCCCAACAAAAGTATAAGGGGGGCAGAGATCAGGAACGGTTAAGCCCTCCCCATAATATTTTCCACCCTGGAGAATGGCCCATGTTCTCTGAAAACAAACCACTTGGCACTGAATGCTCAGTAAATTTAACTCCACGGGAAGCAGAAGAATAAATTTATCGTTCGGTCACAGGTCCTTAAAAATTCCATGCCCAGATTTTAATAGCTACCCTTTATGGAACATCTATTACACAAAAGAAAGTTTACATTTCTTGTCTCATTTAATCCCTAAAGCAATCTTAAAAGATAGATAGTTGATTGTATTTTAACTTTTAAAAGACGACAAATGGGGATTCAAAGAGGTTAACAACTTTTCTCTAATCACCCAGATTGTGAGTGTTGGGATCAGAACCAGCATTAACTGACGCTGGATCCTGATCAGGGTTTGCTGGCCTCTTCAGTCTTTCTGAAAGGGTAATGAAAGGCAGACATAATGTGCACTGTGCACACCTATCATGTGCCAGAGGTGATAGCCAGGTTAGGAGAGGATGCAAAGACGGTAGGAGAGAACTTACAACAATAAAAACAAAACAAAACAGAAAAGTGACGTTATAAAGATAAGCCAAGTAGTAGGGCACCAAAGAAGAAGGGAGATTTATTCCAATTGCCAGGACTGCGAAATAGGGCCAACTTGGGGTACTAACGGGATGCAGAATTTCTGAACGTCAAAGACTTCTCGGAGAAGGCACAAAGTGAACCTCCTAGAAGGGTGGCTTCAGAGTCAGGTTTCTCTCAGTCTGAAAGAAGCCAGCGCAGAATTCACAAAGGCTCCAGGGGACAGTGGAAGAGCCAGGTGAAGAATGAGCCCGCAGGGCAGGGCAGATTTCTAGCAGAAAACTTGAGGGGGCGCGCGTGGCCTCGCTATTCATTCAACTTAGCTTGTAGTTATTTCGAAATTCAAATTTGCCCAAAATTTTCCCACAGGACTACAAAGGAAGATGGGGCTCCCAGTGGGAGTGGGAGAGGCGGAGGCTGGTCAATTCTTCCCCCTGCTCTCCACTCACAGCTGCAAGCCAGAAGTAATGACTTTTGGCGGCGCTCAGAGTTTCTTGCAATGTAGTCTGTACTCTTCCCATCCAACTGGAGGGTCATGGAGCAGGGGAGGGTGTCACCGCAGCGTCGCTGTCTGACTCCTCCATAGCAGAGGCAGAGATAGGGTAGAGTAGATAAAATAGACCCTGGGGACTGAGAGAATCAACCTGGGATTTGCTAAACTGGGCAGCCCAGAGACATCCTTAGTGAACTTCTTGGCGACAGGGCGGGTGGGCGAGTGGAGCTAGGAGCTCCCTAATCTCTCCAGTGCGCCTGACCCATCCCGGGAGGACTGAGAAACAGCCCGCACCTGTTTGAATCGCTCCAGTGCGTGCGTTTCACTCTTTCCTCCTGGCTTCTGCAAGAATCTTAACTGGCAGCCCCGAGCCAGTGGGAAGAGTCTGGGACCAGGACAGTAAAGTACTTCTGGTCAAGTGACCATGGGAGCAATGGAGGGGTGGGACGGTGGGAATCCACTTGGTCTGAGTCCCTACTCTGTGTCTGTATCTCAGTTCATTAAATTCTTAAAGCGGCTGGACCAGCGTTGCCACTGGCCAAATTATCATTATTATCCCAAATTCTAGATAAGAAAATTGAGACCGAAAGGGATTAAGTTTAGAACTGCCTAAATCTACATCAGGGTGGGAGTTGGGGATGTAAAAAAAAAAAAAAAAAAATGAGCCCAAAGGTCCTTGAGCCCCCAAATGTTTCTGTGAACTCTGTCTGCTGCCCGCTCTCTGGTCTACGCAGAGAATGTGAGCTTAGAAAGCAGCGCTTGCACAGTGGGGGTCCTTACCCGGCAAGATGAGGATGTCCACCAGGGGCTTGCAGTGGTACAGCCCCGTGGCCATGACGCAGTCAGCCCACAGCCCCTTGGAACCCAGTTCGTCCAGCTTGCGGCAGGTAGGGATGGTGTAGCCACAGGTCACCACCCAGTCATTGGTGGATGTGGTGACGATAATGCCGATCCAGCCCACGAAGCTCGTGACGAAGCCCACCACTTGCAGGCACGTGGCCACCATGGTGGCCACCTCGACGTCCACGCGCCTCGACCCTCACTGACTGCGCCCGGACTCCGGGCTGGACAGCGCCTGCCCTGGTAGGTACTCCCTGTGCTGAACTGGCCAGCCGCTTGCTGGCGATCGCCCGAGGCTGGACCCTCGAGGTGGAGTGGGCCGCTCGAGACTGCGAGCCCAGCACGGACGACGCGGCGGCGGCTGGCGCACAGCTGAGACAGCGACGGACGAACTGCTGGGACAGCAGCGCTGCTGGGTGGCGCGCCCCCGCCCCCCTCTTTAAACCCCGTGGCTTCGACCGACGAGCGCCAATCCGCGACCGCCCGGGGTCGAGCCCGCCAATCGCCGGGCGGGGTCCAAAGCAGGGTGTGGAAGGGAGCCGGGTAAAGGGAGGGGGGCCGTCTCCTCGCCCGAGTGACACTCGATCCGTGTTGGAAAGTAAAATAATTCCATCCTGGTCTGAGACGTGGAGAGCGGAAAGAGGGCTCTTTCTGTTCTGCTGCGAATTGTTTCTCTTCTTGCCACCCCTCTCTCATCTCTCTGGGTCTCCGTTTCGCTCCATCCCTCCTCACCTTCTACCCACTCAGCTGTGAGTACACCCAAGGTCCCAAGTACAGTTCTCCCATAGCCCAGGATCGCAACTGATAACTACCCAAAAGTTCAGAGGTGACAAATTCAGCATACTATGGGTATAGTGAGGGAGGGGGGAAATGTATACATATTATATGTATATTATATACATATAATTTTATACATATTATATATATACACATACATATATGTACATGCATTTTACATATTTTAGCTCATTTATTCTCACAAAACCTTTGTGGTTAAAAGTAATTGTCAATTACACATAGAAGAAAGCACAAGATGAAGGCTAAGTGGCCCCAAGTTCACCCAGCTGGCAAGGAGAAGACTCCAAGGTCCCATCTCACCTCCCTTACTAACCATTCCTGGGAGGAAATCCTGCCCGATCATCAGTTTCTCAGAATTGATTAATTTATTTATTATTTATTTATGTTCTCTCTCTCTCTCTCTCTCCCTCCCTCCCTCCCTCCCTCCCTCTTTTGGTACCTGGTATTGAACTCAGGGTCAGTAAACTACTGAAAATTTCTAAAGGGCTTAAGTGTCCCATTTCTGATGCATTAAAAGACAGGCTAACACTTCAGTTTACTGTGGAAAAGTTAATATCTGTACCCCACTGAGAAAACTGCCTAGACCAGACTGAGTGTACAAAGTGTAAGCCACAGAGTCCTAGTCATCACCAGCAAACAGCCACCTTCTCTCCTACATTCAAATAAGGACCCTTACCTGTGCATTTTATCATGCAGCAAAGTTCTCCTTGAACTATGTTTAGATTAAACAGTTTTAACTAACTCTCTCTCTCTCTCTCTCTCTCTCTCTCTCTCTCTCTCTCAAATGTTTGACTTATTTTATTGTATCTCTTGATCCATTCATTTGGACCACAGCCTCCTCATCAATTATGCAATTTAAAGGTGTGAAGTAGGGCTGGGGATGTGGCTCAAGCGGTATTGCGCTCGCCTGGCATGCGTGCGGCCCGGGTTCGATCCTCAGCACCACATACAAACAAAGATGTTGTGTCCACCGAGAACTAAAAAAAATAAAATAAACATTAAAAAATTATCTCTCTCTCTCTCTCTCTCTCTCTCTCTCTCTCTCTCTCTCTTAAAAAAAAATAAAATAAATAAAGGTGTGAAGTACAGTAGAATGAATCAGACATAACTTTCCTAGGTTCATATTTGAGTATACAACCAGTGAAACTCATCATGTACAACCACAAGAATGGGATCCTAATTAGAATGTTATACTCCATGTATGTATAATGTATCAAAATACACTTTACTGTCATGTATTTCTAAAAAGAACAATTTTTTTTTAAATGGCGGAGTGGCACTAAAAAATAAATAAATGGCTGTGAAGGATTTTGGCAAACACAAAAACGTCCTGCTCAAGTATTCGAGAATCTCAGATGCTTAGGATTTATTACGGATTATATTCTTTGGAATAATCATATTGTCTAAATAATGAAAAAATAACAGACATGGATCACAAATTACAGGTACTGAGCTTCCCATAGTCATTCCTAATGCTGGTATCATTGCAAGTCACCATATTTTCTAGGAAAGTCTGTCCTTAAGAGACAATTACATTTCTGTGGTGACCACAAAGAAATCAACTGCACAAACTGAAATGGCTCTATAATAGATGCCTAGTGCAAGGGCCAGAATGATCACCCAGAAAACAGGGACTACAAACATAGGCCAGGCTGCTGAGTTCAAATCCTGACTATACTACTTACTGGCTGTGAGACCAAATTACTTCACTTTGGGGGTTTGTTTTTGTTGTTTGGTTTTTGGTCTTCTTTACTCATTTGTAAAATGGGGGTCAAAATAGTGCCTACCTCATAATTTTCCTAATGATTATGTAAGTTTTTATCCAGACAGGGCTTATAATAATGTCTGCTACAAGATAAATCCTCAATAATCCTGGGCTATTCTAAATAGAACATGATGCTTCAGAACTCTTGAATTTGTACCTATGTATTCTCCCTACATTTATTTAAGTTTGATTTGTGGCAACTATTTTATAGATAGATATCTCCTTTTTGATAGTGAGCCATTGGGTTTGGGGAGTATTTCATCACCTGTCTATTAATCTGGATGCTTCCAGATATTTCCTTATAACATTCAAAAATATCTTTTGTACTAAGTACAAGATAAAATATAAAACCCAAGCAACATCAATTCATCACAAAAAGACTGATAAAATATGCACTCTTATGATTCTATTAACATTTGATATTCATGAAAATTCAACCAATCATATCTAGCAATGCCCAGGTAACTGACAGGTTACACGCAGCATAGATGTTTTTGTAAAGCCAGATTTCAGAACTCAGGCACTAAGTGGTAAAGAGAGTTGCAAATTGTTGAGATTGCTATCTTGGAGTGGAACTTCCTGGGTTCATATTTCTATCTTCACCCCTCAGTTTGTTCCTTAACCTATGTGACTCTCAGATTCTTCACTCTAGAGAATAGCAATGGGAGGATTAGGCAAGCTAACTTACACAAAGTATTTAGCACAGTGCCTAGTACCGATGGACATTCATTCATGTTAGCTACTATTTATATTATTTATTGGTAATACAAGTTTGATAGAGTCGAAAGCTAAATAATCAGGTTATTATTATTATTACTATTATTATTATTATCATCATCATCATCTAATGAGAGAGATTATCAGTGTCTAAACAATCCCAACATAGATATACAAAATGCCACCCATGGAAGGCCAGTTTATAATTAGTTGGAATAAATTAGCCATAAGTAAAGAGAGGGCATATCCATTCAAATGGAAGTCAGAACCACACTGAAGCACTGAAAACTAGGAGCCACGAGGCAGATAGAAGCTGTGAGAATCCATAGGATTTCCTGTCCACAGGAGATGGTCTTGTGGCCCACAGATTCAGTACGCAACCCCATGGCAAGGCTTGCTGAATCGTGGGGAAGTCCCTTGAATTGCCTTAGCTGAGGTCTTGCACCCTCATCCACATTCCTTAATTGGGACTTATTCCTGACGCTCTTCTTACGATGCTTCTAACTTCCCACGTAGCATGATTTAAACTGACATTCCTGGTCCAGGGTCCTTTAAGTTGTGAGAGTGAGTCTCTTGGGGCCTAAACACCCCAGACAAGAGTCAACAGTGGGACCCCAGACCATCCAGACAAAGGCCTTCTTAGTTAATTTTCTCTTGGAAAACTCCATCACGCCACCTCTTCACATTTCTACAATATACAAACAGTACTAGAAAGATGTGGATGACACTTAATTTCAGCCCAATATTCTTTCCATTATGAAAAATGTAAGAAGAGTCTTTCCTATGGCTCAAGCAGAAGAAACTTGATTTTATTCTTTTTCCCCAGATATTTGAAGGGCAGGATTAGAGGATCATGGCATGAATGCCCTAAAATACAGATGTGTACTGAACAAAAGAAATGACCAGGTTAAAAGTTCTATCATTTTCATCTAAAAATAGTCAACCAAACTAAAGTGCAATTCAATTAGAACATTAACTCATGTTCAAGCCAAATAGCTTTTGAAAGCAGCAAAAGCCACCCTGAAAGCAAAACTTGAGCCAAAGGAGTGTGCTCTCAGCGCCTACTAGTGGTTATCTTCTAGCATTGCATACCTGTAAAAAAAAAAGTTTTCTGTGTAAAGGGAGCTGTGATTTGTAGAAAAACATGATTAACCTCAACTTCACACATGCTAAATAGTGATAATTAGGCTTAACTATAATATGCATTTCTTTGTGACAGGTTTCTTTATATATTAAAAAATATGCATCTCTTTAGTAACCAAACATAAAAACACAGGATGTATATGAAATTACTTAGGTAAGATTATTCCTTTAAAAATCAGGTACTTTTAGCCAGGCACGGTATCACATGCCTGCAATCCCAGCATCTTGGAAGGCTGAGGAAGGAGAATCACAAATTAAAAACCAGCCTCAGGGGGCTGGGAGGTAGAGCGCTTGCCTCTATTGTGGCTCAGTGGTAGAGCGCTTGCCTCGCATATATGAGGCACTGGGTTCAATCCTCAGCACCACATAAAAATAAATACGCAAAATAAAGATATTGTGCCTATGTATAACTAAAAAATATTTTTTAAAAAACCAGCCTCAGCAAATTAGTGAGATCCCATCTCAAAGCTCAGTGGTTAAGCACCCCTTTTGATACCAGGTTCAATCCCTGGTATGTATGTACATACATACATACATACATACATACATACATACATACATACATGTCAGGAGTTTTTAATAGAATTTTTTTCGGTGTTTGGTACCAAACCTAGGGCCTTTTGCATGGTAGGCAAGTGCTCTACCATTGATCTATAACCCCAATCCCCAAAGGATTTCTTTTCAACAGATAGATTCCTCTGGTAGATTTTAAGTATTTGATAATGCAGAAATCCCACATAACATCATTTTAGAAATATCATAATATAAATTTATAGTGCAAACAAGTGCATCAAAGCAGGGTTTAAAAATGAAATGCCCTGTGAATTTTGGGATTTTTGTCTATTTTGTTCATCACTAAAACCTCAGAATGTTGTACAGTGCCTAACACTCAATACATATCAGTTGAATGGAGCTGAATAGAAGGGAAAGAGAGACAGAAATAGAGATAGAGACAGAACCAGACAGAGAGACAGAGAAACTGAATTTGCAAGCCTCCTAAGTTTCACTAGGATGGGAATCTGAAGATATGGTACAGAATAAACCAGGAAAGATGAAACCTGGAGTGGGCAAGACCCTTTGTGGTCTCTAAGAAAGTAGAACCTTCACCAATAGAAGAGATGTGTACTGCTCAGCTCTGAATAAAAAAAAAGTCTCCGGTTACCCAGAGATGCTGGCCTCAACCAATGTATCTCCATCCAAGAAGAGCTGCACCTTCACACACTACTTCCATCTAGAACTTCAAATTCAGCTACTAAGCTGGGTGTGATGGCATGTGCCTTTAGTTCCAGCTACTTGGAAGGCTGAAGCAGGCAGATCACTTTTATATATATATTTATATATATATATTTAGTTGTAGTTGGACAAATATCTTTATTTTATTTATTTTTTTATGTGGTGCTGAGGATCAAACCCAGGGCCTCGCATGTGCTAAGTCAGTGCTCTACCGCTGAGCCACAATCCCAGCCCCAGGAGGATCACTTAAACCCAGGACTTCAAGACTAGCCTGGATAGCAGAGCAATACCTCACCAAAAAAAAAGAAAGAAAGAAAGAAAAGAAAAAAAATCAGCTACAAGGGGGAAAAAAATGCCTTTTCAAAGTCCTATTTCTTGGCCTTTTCCACACAATTATAATACCATTCTTTCAGAAGGCATTTTATTCCTAATTAGTCCTCCTTCAACTTAAGCCAAAATAATGAAAAAATGAAATAACTGGTGTTTTAGGTTTGAGTACTCTCTTCTGTCTTCAAACAGCCAATCTATTTATTCACATCTCTTCCAGAAGTCTCAGAATACATTGGATGATATCATGTCAAACTCAACCTGTGACATAATGCTTTCTGAAGATCAAAGAGGATTGAAAGTTCTCATTTTAAGCCCAAACTAGAAATCGCATTTTCTTAAAATATAATAGTAATAAAGAATGTGTGTATCAAATGGAAAAATGAGAAAACAATCTAACTAAAGCCCCTATTAAATTCTCTAGCTTAGAAACACAAAGCAGGTGTTTCCATTTATCTACTTAGTACATTGAAATAAAAAGCAGTTTGTCAAATTTTAAGTCTTGTACTGAAAACATAGGTACTATAAAATAGTCAAAACAAGCAGGTATTTTCTTTTATTCTTTCAATACATAATAAAAATCATATAATATGTTATCAACACTATATATAATTTTCCATTAAAATGTTGAAAAGTCTATGTTGTAATCATGCCAACTGTTTCTTACATAAATAACAATTCTATTTCATTATCCTGCATGGGGACATTCTTGGGTACCATGACCCAAGGGGACATTAAAGCAGGTGACTATGAGCATTCAGATGGACCCCAGCTCCATCACTTACTAGTTATGTAATCTTGGGCAATTATTTAACCTTTTTTTGTTAGGTAACAAATATTATTATTAATATTAAGTGACTAATATTCTATTTCTTGTCAGCGAAATGGTATTGAAATAGTAACTATTTCCTAATAACTGTGTAAGTTAAATGTTGTTCATATAAAGTTCTTGTATCATTGCCTAAGACACAGTAAGAATTCAATAAATAATCTTTCCTATACCAAAACTAGTTAATCAGTTGGTCATAGCATGTTTGTAAACAAAATTTTAACCTGCATATAACAGCAATGAAATTCAAAACCCTTTATTATCAGGAAGCATCTGAATGAGAATTTGAAAAGAGAGAAATGACATTTCTTCTCCAACAACAAGATAAGGACTTCTTATCAGGCAAGATAATTCCAGCACACCGCCCCCCACACTCTTTTCCCTTGAAGATTAAAACTAGATAGGATTCCTTTCAATTCCACTGAAGATATTGTTGCAAAAACTATCTCAGCCACTAGAGGGCTCTCACAGACTCCCAATTACACTAGATAAAAGTGATTTATTAAAAATAACAAAGAATGAATATCACAAAATATCATCAGCAAAAAACAGTAGAATGAATCGGACATAACTTTCCTATGTTCATATATGAATTTATGACCAGTGTAACTCCATATTGTGTACAACCACAAGAATGGGAAGTTATACTCCATGTATGTCAAAATACATTCTACTGTCATGAATAACAAAAAAGAACAAAGAAAAAAATTTAAAAATACCAACAGCACCATTGACATGTTCCTTTTCAAGAGTAATATGGAAATAAATAGCAAAGGATTTTTAAAATATATTTGTTGTGAGCTAGTTCTAAAATTTTAAGAAAATTATTTTGAAAGTTTTCAATTTAGTTTTTCAATTTACATTTCAATTGTGTTCCTTGTCATGAAAAAAGTGTCCAGCATCTTTAGCAATTAGAGAAATGCAAATTAAAACTACACTGAAATTTCATCTTACTCCAGTTAGAATTGCAATTATCAAGAATACAAATAACAATAAATGTTGGCAAGGATGTGGGGGGGAAAGGTATACTCATACATTGCTGCAAATTGGTGCAACCCCTCTGGAAAGCAATATGGATATTCCTTAGAAAAGTTGGAATGGAACCACTTGACCCAGTTATCCGACTCCTCAGCATATACCCAAAGGACTTAAAATCAACCTACTATAGTGATGAGGCCACATTAATGTTCACAGCAGCTCAATTTACAATACCTAAGCAATGCAACCAAACTAGGTGCGCTTCAACAGATGAATAAAAAAAGAAAATGTGGTACATATACATAATGAAATATCACTCAGCCATAAAGAAAGATGAAATTATGGCATTTGCAAGTAAATGGATGGAATTGGAGACTATCATGATAAGTGAAATAAGCCAATCCCCAAAACCAAAGGCCAAACATTCTCTCTGATATGCAGATGCTAACACACAATGGGGATGGAAAGAATAGAAGTTCATTGGATTAGACAAAGGGGAATGAAGGGAAGGGAGCAGGGATGAAGGGGCATGAGAATAGGAGAGACAGTAGAATGAATAAAACATAACTTTTCTATGCTCATATATGAATACATAACCAGTGAAACTCCATATCATGTACAACCACAAGAATGGGAAGTTATACTCCATGTATGTATAATACATCAAAATGTATCCTTCTGTCATGTAGAACTAAAAAGAACAAATATAAACAATAAATAAATAAATATGATGTTATAAAATATTAATTTCAAGACACAAATTGCTAAATTTCTTCCCAAAAAAATCTGTATAGTTGGAGGCTGGTTTTTCTGAATATGTATAAACATATTTGAAAAAATATATACTGAAACATTAAAAAATTCCTTGGGGTAGTGAAAATAAGGGGGTTTTGCTTAGGTTTTTGTGTGTATGTTGTTGTTTATTCTATGCTGGGGATTAAACTCAGGACTTCATACATGCTAGGCAAGTGGTCAATCACTGAGCTACATACCCAGCCCTTTTTATTTTATTTTGAGATAGGATCTCATTAAGTAGAACTTGAAATCCTCCTGCCTCAGCCTTTTGAATAGCTGGGATTTTAGGTATATGCTACCACACTTGGCTGAGTGATTCTTTCAAGAGACAGGTCTTGCTATGTTGCCGAGGCTGGCCACAAAGTCCTAGGATCCTTCTACCTCAGCTTTCCAAAGAGCTGGGAATATAGCTGTGTACTGTCACACTTGGCTAGAATGGATTTTTTAAAAAATAATCCAACTAAATGTATGCTAACTCAAGAAACTCATTTTCAAATCTAAAAACACAAATAGGATAAAAGTCTGCCAGGCATGGTGGTACACACCTGTAATTCCAGCTACCCAGGAGGCTGAGGCAGAAGGATGGCCAATTTGAAGCCAGCCTTGGCAATTTAGTGATACCCTATCTTAAAACAATCAATCAAAAGGGCAGATGATGCAGTTCGATGGTAGGTGCTTGCCTGACATGTGCAAGGCCGTGGATCTGACTCCAATACCACAAATAAAAGATTGGGAGGAAGTGGGATGATGATGTAAAAGTCAAAGGATGGGAAAATATATTCTATGAAAATAGTAACCAAAAGAGAACTAAGGTGGCTATAGTAATATAAGACTCATTCAAAATCTATTACAAGAGACAAAGGATATTGTTTATTAATAAAAGGATCAATTCATCAAGAATATATAAGAATTGCTGGGCATGGTGGCACACACCTGTAATCCCAGCAGCTCACGAGGCTGAGGCAGGAGGATTGAGAGTTCAAAGCCAGGCACTAAGCAACCCAGTGAGACTCTGTCTCTAAATAAAACACAAAATAGGGCTGGAGATGTGGCTCAGTGGTCAAGCCCTTGAGTTCAATCCCCAATACCCCCAAAAAAACAATATATAAGAATCATAAACATGTGCATCAACCACAGAACCCCAAAACATATGAAGCAAACATTGACAGAATTGAAAAGAAAAATAGATGGCTCTATAATAGTTGGGGACTGTAACATCCCACTTTCAAGAATGGATATAGAAGCCAACAAAAGACCACGAAAGAAATAGAGGACTTAACACAATCAACCAATCAGACCCCACAGACATACAGAACATTCTACCCAACAACAGAATATACTTCTTCTCAAATACACACAGGAGTCTCCAAAATAGATCATTAAGCAAGTCTTGATAAATTTTAAAAGACTGAAATCCTACAAGTGTCTTTTCCAACCACAATAGAAACTAGAAATCAATATTAGAAGTGGAAAATCAACAATATAATCTTCAAACAACCAATGGATCAATAAAAACCTACAAAGGGGGCTGGGGTTGTAGCTCAGTGGTAGAGCACTTGCCTCGAACGTGTGAGACCCTACAAAGGAAATTAAAAAATACTTTGAACTAAATGAAATACTAAAACTTACAGGATGAAGCAAGAAAAGTGCTAACATAAAAATGTAGTCATGAAGCATATACTAAAAAAGAAGATAGATATCAATCCAATAACCAAATTGTGTACCTTCAGGAACTATAAAAAGAAGAAGAAAACAAACTCAAAACTAGGTAGAATGAAATAATCCAGATTAGTGCAGAGGTAAATAAAATACAAGCTAGAAAATAATGTGGTGGGGTGGGGGGAATCAATGAAACCAAAAGTTGGTTCTTTGGAAAAAGCAACAAAATTAACAATACTTTAGTTAGATCAACTAAGAAAAAAAGAGAAAGAAGACTCAAATTACTAAGATCAGAAATAAAAATAGGCATATTACTATCAATTTCACAAAAATAAAAAAGATTTTAAGAGAACGCTATGAACAATGTCACCAAATTAGATAACCTAGATGAAATGGGCAACTACCTAGAAACACACAATCTACCAAAACTGAATCATGAAAAGCTAGAATATCTGAATAAACCTAAAACTAGTAAGAAGATTAAATCAGTCATCAAAAATCTCCCAACAAAGGAAAGTCCATTGAAAACTGATGGCTCCACTCATGAATTCTACCAAGCATTTAAAGAACTAGTGACAATTCTTCCAATCAAATAGGAGAGAGCACTTTCTGATTCAATGGAAGCCAGCATTATCCTGACACCAAAACCAGGCAAAGACACAAGAAAAAAAACAAAACTACAGACCAATATTTTTATGAATATTGATGCAAAAATCCTACCATACCAAATTCAGCAGTATATTAAAAGGATTAGCTGGGTATGGTGGTGCACACCTGTAATCCCAGTGGCTCAGGAGGCTGAGGCAGGAGGATTGCAAATTCAAAGCAATCAGCAACTTAGTGAGGCCCTAAGTAACTTAGTAAGATCCTATCTCAAAATAAAAAACAAAAAAGAGCTGGGGATGTAGCTCAGTGCTTAAGTGCCCCTGAGTTCAATCCTTAATACAAAATAAAATTATACACCATAACCAATGGGATTTGTTTCCAAAATGCAAAGATATAGCTCAATGTATGAAAATCAAGCAACATCATATGCCATATTAATAAAGGGGGGAAACCTATGATTATCAATTGATACTGAAAAAGCACTTGACAAATTAATACTTGATCATCATAAAAACACCAACAAAATACAAAAGAAAGAACTTCCTCATGAGTATAAATATACTCATACATGATACATCATACTCAATAGTAAAAGGCTAAGTTTTTCTTAAGTTAGTTTTAACTTAGTTTTCCTCTAAGTTCAGGAATAAGACATAGCTACTCACTTTCAACACTTCAACATAGTAGTAGAAATTCTAGACAGAGCAACTAGACAAGAAAAAAGAAATTAAAAAATCCACATTTTAAAGAAAGAAGTAAAACTCTCTATTCACAGATGACATGATCTGATATGTAGAAAACCCAAAGATATCTCCTTCTCTCCCCACACAGCAGAATATCTAATAAATGAATTCAGCAAAGTTTCAGCAAACAAAATCAACATGCAAAAGTCAATTACATTTCTATATACTAAAAAAAAAATCCAAAATGGAGAGTAAGGAAACAATTCCCTTTACAATGCATCAAAAAGAACAAATTATTTAGTAACAAATTTAAGAAGAACAAAGATTTGTGTGTTAAAAACTACAAATATTGCTGAAAGAAATTTTAAGAAGACATAAATACTGGAAAGACATCCCAAGTTCATAGACTGGAAAATTTAGTATTGTTAAAATGAAAATACCATTCAAAGCAATCCACAAATTTAGCATGATCCCAATGAAAATCCCAATAGCACTTTTTACAGAAATAGAAAATCATCATAAAATTAATATGGGATCTCAAAAAACTCCAAATCATCAAAACAATCTTGAAAAAGAAGAACAAATTTGGGAGAATTATACTCCTTATTTCAAAACTTACTACAAAACTACAGGAATCAAAACAGGTTGGTAGGGGTAAAAGGACAGACATATAGATCAATGGAAAAGCAAGTCCAGAAATAAACTCTTGCATAAATAGCCAAATGATTTTCAAGAAGGGTTCCAAGACCATTCAATGGGAGGAAAGGAAATTTCAACAAATGGTGCTGGGAAAACTGAATATTCATGTGTCAAAAAAAATGAAATTGTATCCTTATCTTGCACCATATACAAAAATTAAATCAAAATGGATCAAAGACCTAAAACTATGAAATTCTTGGAACAAGGAGAAAAGCTTCACATTAATTTGGGAATAGTTTCTTGAATATGACTTCGAAAGCATAAGCAACAAAGGAAAAACCGTGGACTCTCTCAACATTTAAAATTCTGTGTATCAAAGCCAGGGTAGTGGTGCATGCCTGTTAAACCCAGCAATTTGGGAAGCTGAAGCAGGATTGCAAGTTCAAGGCCAGCGTCAGGATCTTAGCAAGGCCATGTCTCAAAATAAAACATAAAAAAGGCTGGGGATATAGTGGCAAAGAACCCCTGGGTTCCATCCCTAGAACCAAAAGATTAGAATAAAGTACTGTGCATCAAAGAACACTACAAAGAGTGAAAAACAGATCATAGAATGGCAGAAAGTGTTTGCAATTTATATTGATACAGGATTAATATCCAGAATAAGGGTATGGGGTATAGCTGAGTAGTAGTGCATGCCTAGCACTCATGAGCCTCTGGGTTCAATCCCTAGGAACCCCCCACCCCCAGAAAAAAATCAAGCATAAAGAACTCACTCACACAACTAAAAAAAATACAACCCATGTTTTAAAATGGGCAAAGGAACTTGAATAGATATCTCTCCAAAGAAGGTTTACAAATGACCAATAAACACATGAAAACATGTACAACATCACTAGTGACCACAAAAGTGGAAGTCAAATCACAATGAAAATAGCACTTTGCATAATTATTGATCAAATGGGAAAAACAACACATGCTAGCAAAGATGTGAAGAAACTGGACCCCTCCTGCATTCATAGGTATGTGAAATTATACAGTCCTGTGGAGCAGTTTGACAGTTCCCCAAAAAAGTTAAATGTAGAATTACCATTTGATTGTTTCTTTTTGCTGAGAAAAAGCTTTTTAATTTGAATTCATCCCTTTATTGATTCTTTTTTATTTCTTGCACTATAGGAGTCTTATTAAAGAAGTCAGGGCCTAATCCGACATGAGGAAGATTTGGGTTTACTTTTTCGTCTATTAGGTGCAGGGTATCTGATTTAATTCCTAGGTCCTTGATCCAGGGATTGAGCTTTGTGCATGGTGAGAGATAGGGGCTTAATTTCATTTTGCTGCATATAGCTTTCCAGTTTTCCCAACCCCATTTGTTGAAGAAGATATCTTTCCTCCAATATATATTTTGGTGCCTTTGCCTAATATGAGATAACTATATTTATATGGATTAGTCTCTGTGTCCTCTATTCTGTATCATTGGTCTACAAGTCTATTTTGGTGCCACTATCATGCCGTTTTTGTTACTATTGCTCTGTAGTATAGTTTAAGATCTGGTATAGTGATGTCACCTGCTTCACTCTTCTTGCTGAAGATTGCTTTAGCTATTCTGGGTCTCTTATTTTTCCAGATAAATCTCATGACTGCTTTTTCTATTTCTATGAGGAATGTCATTGGGATTTGGATTGAAATTGCATTAAATCTGTATAGAGCTTTGGATAGTATGGTCATTTTGACAATATTAATTCTGCCTATCCAAGAACAAAGGAGAATTTTCCATCTTCTGAGGTCTTCTTTCATTTCTTCCTTTAGTGTTCTGTAGTTTTCATTGTAGAGGTCTTTCACCTCTTTTGTTGATTCCCAAGTTTTTTGTTTTTGTTTTTGTTTTGAGGCTATTGTAAATGGGGTAGTTTTCCTGATGTATAGAAATGCCTTTGATTTATGGATGTTGTCACTGATGTATAGAAATGCCTTTGATTTATGGATGTTGATTTTATGTCCTGCTACTTGGCTAAATTCATTCATTAGTTCTTTTTTATTATTAGTTGTTCAAAACATTACATAGCTCTTGACATATCATATTTCATACATTTGATTCAAGTGGGTTATGAACTCCCATTTTTACCCCATATACAGATTGCAGAATCACATTGGTTACACATCCACGTTTTTACATACTGCCATACTAGTATCTGTTGTATTCTGTTGCCTTTCCTATCCTCTACTATCCCCTCTCCCTTCCCTTCCCCTCCCATCTTCTCTCTCTACCCCATCTACTGTAATTCATTTCTCTCCCTTGTTCATTCATTAGTTCTTGAAGTTTTCTGGTGGAATTTTTTGGATCCTCTAGGTATAGAATCATGTTGTCAGCAAATAGTGATAGTTTGAGTTCTTCTTTTCCTAGCTGTATCCCTTTAATTTCTTTTGTCTAATTGCTCTGGCTAGAGTTTCAAGGACTATGTTAAATAGAAGTGGTAAAACAGGGCACCCCTGTCTGGTTCCAGTTTCTAGAGGGAATGCTTTCAATTTTTCTCCATTTAGAATGATGTTGGCCTTGGGCTTAGCATACATAGCTTTTACAATGTTGAAACAATCAGTGAGTTGAATAGAGAGCCTACAGAATGGGAGCAAATCTTACCACACATACATCAGATAGAGCTCTAATCTGTAAGATATATAAAGAACGCAAAAATCTTAACACCAAAAAAACAAATCACCCAATCAATAAATGGGCCAAGGAACTGAACAGACACTTCTTGGAAGAGAATATACAATCAATCAACAAACATAAAAAAATATTCAACATCTCTAGCAATTAGAGAAACGCAAATCAAAATTACTCTTAAGATTTTATCTCACTCCAGTCAGAATGGCAGCTATCGAGAATACAAACAATAATAAACGTTGGAGAGAATGTGGGGAAAAGAGGCACACTCATGAATTGCTGGTGGGACTGCAAATTGGTGCAACCAATCTGGAAAGCAGTATAGAGATTTTGGAAAACTGGGAATGGAACCACCATTTGACCCAGCTATCCCACTGCTTGGTCTAGACAACGGACTTAAAAACAGGTTACTAAAGGGACACAGCCACATCTATGTTTATAGTAGCGCAATAGCTAAATTGTGGAACCAACTTAGATGCCCTTCAGTAGATGAATAGAAAAAGAAAATGTGGTGTATATATATATATGCAATGGAATATTATTCAGCATTAAAAGAAAATAAAATCATGGTATTTACAGGTAAATGAATGGAGTTGGAGAACATAATGCTAAGTGAAGTTAGCCAATCCCAAAAAAACAAATGCCAAATATTTTCTCTGATATGTAGATGATGATCCATAATGGGGATGGGTGGAGGAATATGGGAAGAATGAAGGAATTTTAGATAGGGTAAAGGGGAGAGAGGGGAAGGGAGCAGGTAGGGGATAGGAAAGATGGTAGAATGAGATAAACATCATTACCCTAAGTACATGTATGAAGACACAAATGGTGTGACTCTACTTTGTGTACAACCAAAGAAATGAAAAATTGTGCTCTATATGTGTACTATGAATTGAAATGCATTCTGCTGTCATGTATATAACAAATTAGAATAAATATTTTTTTTTAAAAAAGGATTACTATTGGATACAGTAATTCCACTCCTGGGTCTATACTCAAAAAACAGGAACTTAACTACTGTAGATGTTTGTATACCAATATTTATAGCAACATCATTCACACTGTTAAAAAGTGGGAACAATCCAGTGTCCATCAACAGATGAATAGATATGGAGTACAAACATACAATGGCGTATTAGTCATTAAATGAAATTCTAACACATGCAACAACATGATATAACTTGAAAACATCATGCTAAATGAAATAAGGTAGACACAAAGGACAAATATTTTTATTCCACTTGTGCCCAGAATAGGCAAATTCAGGAACAGAAAGTAGAATAAACATGTATCAGATGCTGAAGATTCAGTTACTGGTATAGAATTTGTTTGGAATGATGAAAATGTTTGATGATAGTTGCACAACATTGCAAATGTACTCAATGATACTGAATTGTACAGTAAAAAATCGTTAAAATGGTTTTGTTATATATATCACCAAAAAGAGTTAAAAATGTGGAAGGTTTTGTAGCTACATTTTAAGTGGCCCCAAATGGTCCCTGCCTCTAGCTCTATGTACCTTTGTATTACACTCTCCTATGGAATATATGCTGGACTCAGTGACCCACTTCTAACAGGATAAAGCAAAAAAAAAAAAAAGGAGGGGGAAGGACAGTATGTGCCAGTTCGGGTCATAAATTGTGGCACTGCTCTCTTTTGGATCACTCATTTGGGTAAGTCGAACACCCTGTCCTGAGAGTTGTATGGACACATCCACAGTCAGGAACTGAGTGCCTATCAACACTCAGTGCCACAGGAGAGCTCAGAAGCAGGTCCTTAAGCACAATCCAGTTTTCAAATGATTTTAGCCCCAGGTAACATCCGTATAAAGAGCTAGGCTCTATATTTTTGACTCTCAGATACTCTATGACACTTATTGCTTTAAGCTGCTAAATTTGAGGGTGATCTGTTAATGTAGCAATAATTTATACCTGGGGTGAGGAAAAAAGATGCTAAGGTGAAGAGTTCAAGTGTCATGAAATAGAATAATGACAAATTGCTGATTATTTCACCACCTAAAATATTATATAAAATTTCATTTTATTTTTAAAAAGGCTTTCAAGTTGGCTGGGGATATAGCTCAGTTGGTATAGTGCTTGCCTCACATGCACAAGGCCCTGGGTTCAGTCCCCAGCACCACCAAAAAAAATGGTTTTCAAGTTAATCAGTGTGTAATAACAGACTGTAAAGAAAAATAATATCGGGCTGGGGATGTGGCTCAAGGGTAGCGCGCTCGCCAGGCATGCGTGCAGCCCGGGTTAGATCCTCAGCACCACATACAAACAAAGATGTTGTGTCCGCAGAAAACTAAAAAAAATAAATATTAAAATTCTCTCTCTCTCCCTGTTTAAAAAAAAAAAGAAAAATAATATCAATTATAGAATACAAGGTAGCTTGTTTAACACAGGATACTGAGATGACTTGAATCAAATTTCGTTGGCATTAAAAGTTTTTATTTGGAATTTGATCCACAATCTATACAAGTTATTTACAAGACATGAAAATGGAAAACAGCACAAAATACAATTGAGGTATAAGCTAAGAGCACAGTATGTCATGTTTCAATAAATATAATTCAAAATTTGTAAACTAAGTGACCAGATAGATGAGTCATTTTTTTAGTAAAACCATATAAAATATTTATTTCACGTGAGGTAGAGGACAGTTTTGTGTGTCATGTAATGCAACCAACCACAGCAATTTTAATCTTAAAACTGTACATCATTGGCAAAATTATAAATTGAATTGTGGTCAATATATTTAACAATTTGTTTCAACAGTTGCAGAACAGTTAATTCATTTACTGCCTTCACAGGTTAAAAATTCAGAAATAATTTAAGACTACTATTTTGGCATAAAATTATCAAGATAAACAAATACTCCTAACAAGATAGTTAAAAGCAAGTATATTTTATTTTTCACAAATTCTAATTTCCCCAAAAAATGCCCTAGACTTAGCAATTAATTTAGTAGGATGCTTTTACTAGAACTACTTTAAGTATGCTGTGCTTTATTTTCAAGTGAGGTATCTCTATTGAAGAAAAAAAATCTTATAAATTCATCTTATATTAAACTACTTTGTTTTCTGGGCTTCATTTTAAAAAATTTTTTTTTTTTACATTTCTAATTGAAAACCAGTAGCACTACATAAGACATTTAATTCTATTCCTAAGCAGGCTTCAAACTGCATTATATTGTTTAGAAGCCAGTTAAGTGGAAAGATTTTACAAAAAAAGAAAAAGACTGTCCTTTTAAAGAAGATGCATTATAAAATACCCATATGCTTTTCTCCCAATAGTGGAAAGGCTTAAGTATTCTATACTAGAAAAAGAAAATTTTAAGCAGTTTATTCAATTTACCAACATATAATACAGCAGCTGTATGTCCCTTATTGCTGATAGCTTCAATAAAAACTATTAACAAGTAGTTCCAAGCACAGGAATAGATGTACAGTCTGAGCACAGTTTTTCATTATAGTAATTTTAATGTCCTGTCATGTGGATTAAATGCATAAAGGGCAAATAAAAAAGTGAGCATTCTTCCCTAAGTAATCAGAACATCTTATCATTAAGAAAATTTCAGAAGCTGAGCAAAATCTTCAGTATTAGCTTTGCCATTAATTCTAGGGAAATACTTTGAGCCTGTTTTATATTACTTGAGTTTCCTTGTCCTTTTACTTTCCTTCAAACAGAAGCCACAGATGTGCAAACAAATTGGTTGTTCTGTCATCTCTTCTAAAAGATATGGATAACCTGCAAATATCATAGTACTTGGTCTATTTCACCTACTTTACTTGTTTTATAATTCAATATGTACAAATGATTTTATCTAAACTGGTAATATATTAAATATGCTATAAAATTAGTTCAAGAAGAATAAAACATCCTAATTTTCATGGACACAGAAATTTAAGCAAAAGAATATGCTTTACAAAAATTAAAGCACAAATCAAACTTATGTTGGTTGGTCAAACTTTTCATAGTGTTAGAAGTTGCCATTTGTGAAATTAGGGTGGCTTAAGAGCTTCCTCATTGACAGCAGGAGGTTTTCCATTTAATACCTTTATAGATTTGGTACATTTTTTCATAAAGTTTAGATTATAGATACGCTATCACTACTCAAATTAAAAATCACTCATCACCCAGTAAGCTAAAATTGTCTTTTTTCCTTCTAAAGATGCTCTACCAAAATTCTTTATAGGCTGATCTTTTAATGCAGCTTTTTAAACATTTTTATTTCTCCTAAAAAGAATAATATTATGAAATCTGAGGAAAAATCTGCTTGCAAGTGAACTTGGCACACAAAAACTAACACCAAAACAAACTAAGCTAGCAATCAGCACACAAAAGCATGCAAAGCATAGAATAATAAGTTTTATATGGATAAGATACTTCAGCAGAGGTCACTTTTAAAAGTATTACAAAAACTTCTACATTGTTTTCAAGCTATATGGTGCAATTTAACTTAAAGTTACTTTTAACAATAACAGGTATATTTACAATTGACTAGAAAACTATTTTCAAGGAAGTTAGAAACATATGGCACATCAATGAATCTTCTGGAAAACAAAGACTATATGTCACATGGCAAGTTTTATTACATGAAGGACTATAAAAAATATTTCTTTACTCAATTTTAAATCAAGAATTTATAAATAATTTAATGGTGTTACCACTTAGAATTCTAAAGTAACCCATTTCAAAGATTAAGCAATTTATTTTAGAAGTTTTGGGTTGAAACTTAGGTTAAGCTTATAATTTATTAAGTAACATAAGCAGAAAGGTTTTGAGGAAATTAAAAAAATAAATGAAATTATAGGTGCTTGAGTATATCTACCAAAAAGCTGAGTTATGACAAAACTAATTCACAGCTAAAATAAAACTATATTATAAATGTTTGTGATTCTTCTTTCTCCATATCTAAATCAATGGCACTGGGAGGATATGTCATTTTTAACATATTTCTGCTTGTCATTTTCACATTGTTCCTCCTTGAGGAGATTTCAAGAATCAACCAATTAAGCTATAGGGTTAACACAGTAAAGCTCAAATGAAAATCACACATTATATAGAAAATAAACTACATTTTGTGAAGTACAAAAGTTCTTTTTGGATATATGAGTACCATTAAGCAAAATATGAAAATAACTAGTTAAATGATAACCTAGTAAATTTTTGAAATTCTATACCATTAGAGTATAAGCCTTCTGTGCTGAAAATAGTATGTAACTTTAACTCTAGCTGATTTATTTTTAAAATAAATTTAGATCTCTTCAGTAATTTCATATAGTACCTTATGAGAACATGAAAAACAAAAAACTCATGGAATACTAATCAATCTTCCTTCAGAAAACTTAATATTGAGAATTTTACTTAATAACTAACTACTGTGAGATTTGCTATTAAAAACATTTTTTAGACTTCTTGTGCAAAAAAAAAGTGCAGATGTTGCCCTTCCCCAAAATATGAAATTCCTTTGCCATCTAAAAATTATCCAGAAACCTTTCAGTAGCAGATAACTAAAGTGACCTATATTAACCTATCAGATACTAGCAGTTTACTGTAAATTCCTGATTTTGATATCAAAGAGCAATTGAAAATGGTCCATTCGTGCAAATTTGGTAAGATAACATTTAAACATACAAAAGTCCAAAATAACCTCAAGGTGTTTAATATTTTATAATTTAAAGAAAAACAAATCCATTATATAAATTTTAGTAAAGACCCATAACTACATATGAAAACTGTACAGGATTATGGATTGTATAGAAACCAATGTACATTAATGGAATCAGTTTTCTCAAGAACATTAATATTTTCACACCACTATTAACACCATTAAAAAGCTCAGAAATTATTTTTCTGAAGTCACTACAAAAAAATTCTAAATATAATCACATTTAAATTGAAAGACAAATTACAACGCTTCTTGTGTTTAGCAGCAAAGCATAACTAACAAAGCATGTTATCTTTGCCCATTGTGTACAAGGGTGGGCTATAACTTCATCAATGAAATTCCTCTTAGAAGACACCAAAAAGAAAACTGGTGGAAATTCAGTTCCACAATCTGAACAAAGTAAAAGCAAATTTTGCATATAATAATGAATGTACTATATCAATTCAGAAAGGAGTTTGTGTTGGTGAGAAAAATGGAGACTCAACTCCTCAAGTAGTTCTATATTACATATTTTAATTATAATACCACCATTTTATCTAAAGTTGAGTTTGAAATATGGATAAACAAAATTGATCACTATTTTCCATCACATAATGCAGCTTTTAAAAAGTATACAATTATTAATTTTGCATTAGAAATATAGGTAATTATCTACTAGTTGAAACCATATACTACTGTTAACAAGCTGAGTGAAAAAAAGTACAAAGAAACATACATTTCATTCATTTGGAAAATGTAAAAATTTATGTACTAATATATAATCTCTTCACTTTCTCTGATCTACAAATGGACAGAAAGCCTATTTATCTTCATGCAGATAAGATGTTCAGGATTCAATCACCAAAGCAAGCAACAAACAAAAAACCCTGTCAGTAATACACAAATTAATCTCTTTCATGGTTTCTATTCTTTAGCAGTCTTTGATGATTTCAAAATTTGCAGCTTTAGCTCTTTTATCATCATCTCTAACTTCTGTCTTGCCTCCCGTTCCTGTCTGAGTTCATCTTGGAGTTCTTGTCTATCAGCCTCAGCATGGTCCAATCTCTGTCTCAGCTCTGCCAACTGTGTGATTTAAAAGGCTTTGTCAGTTTTCATTAGTTTTATTTTTCAATTTAATCTTTCTATCATGGTAAAAAGCTATTTTCAAATTATTTTTTTAAAAATTAACTATTTCATACATGTCACAATCCCCTTGAATATCTAATACTTTTAATTTGACACAACATTGAGGAAAAAGCAAAGGATCAAAAGGAAAGAACACCTTCATAGTACTTGCAAAATGCCCTACACTTTACTATTTCTCCCTATCACAATGTGATTGTTCATCTTCCCTGAATTGTTAGCTACTATTAACAACAACAAAAAAAATTTATTTATTTTTTTGCCTCCAGTGCTTCTGAATATAGTAGAAAACAGTTAAAGCTTATTAATTTGTTGATTTGAAAGTCCAAATACTACATTAAGATGTTTGTTTATTAATTTTATGGTGCTTTGGATCAAACCCAGGGCCTCAGGCATGCTGAGTGGGTGCTCTATCACTGGGCTACATCCCAGTCCAAAATAATATAAAATTTTATATTCAGATTGAGAATAATGATTTAGGTAATCATAATTGAGATTAATGATTTAGGTAATTAAATTTACAGAAACACAATAAAAGTTTAAAGTAAGAAAGTAACAAAGGTCAAAAAACTATCTTGAGACAATAACAGCATGAAGTTGCACTTAGCAGAAGAACTATTTTGAAATCTAGCCTAGCAAAATGAACTTAACAAAAAGGAATTCCTTTAATACAGAAGAAATAGTTTCCACTTCCATGCTGAAAGAGCATCTTCATACAAACTGAATAACTCTTACCTGTGCTGCATATTCAGCCTCTTTGTCTTTCTCTAAATTTGAGTCACAGGTACATTTTTGCTTCATTACCTGCTCCAATTTTTTCTCCAAGTCTTTCTGTTCAACATAAAATTCTTCCATTCGTTGAGCATGTTCATTCTGCAAAGATTCAAGCTCTTTCTGCAAATTCTGTTGTTCTTCAGTGAGTTCCTTCATAGCTTTTGAACTACTCAACATTTCCACCTCCTATAACATAAACAATCACAATATAATTTTTACTTTATTTCTATCATTTAAAAATTTCAGTTCAGAAAATATTTAAGCTGGGCATGGTAGCACATGCCCCTAATTCCAGCTATTTAGGATGCTGAGGCAGGAGGATCACAAGTTTGAGGTCAGCCTCAGCAATTTAGTGAGACCCTGTCTCAAAATTAAAAATTGGAAGGGCTGAAGATATAGCTAGTGGCAAAGAGCCTTGAGTTCAATCCCTAGTACCACCAAAAAAAAAAAGAAAAGAAAAAAGAAAGAAAGAAAAACAAACCTAAATTCCAACTATCTTATTATCTATTTTCTTTAAAAAATTTAAAGTATGTTAAAATTGCTTATCGGTGTCAACTCTGAACGATCTTAAGTACATTTGCAATACCCCACCTTCACTTTCCTTATTAATAATATGCAAAAGTGTTTTCTTCACAATGTATCATTGTGAAAATAATAATTAGATAATAATTTTATTATCTTAGATAATAATTTTACCATCTGAAGTTGTTGCTTCTTTTGCAAAATTGAGTTCAGCTTCTCCTGTTGTTTTACATAAGTTCTCATTACTTCTTCCATGATTTTCCCCTTATCATCCTCACAAATAACATCTTTGACAAGAAATGAAGATGAAGCTTCATCATGCTTGCTTGAGTCTCTTGTGCAAGTAGCAGACTCTGATTTCTTTTTACTTGTAGAATTATGTGAGACCAATGGATCTTTGAGAGGACAAAAAAAAAATCAAATAAGGTATGAATATCACTGTTTTAAAAGTCACTAGAACAATCCATAAATCAAATTAAGAAAACAAGTTTATTTACAAATCAAAAGAACAAAACACTTAATAAATTTAAGAAAGAAAGATTTGTACAATGACTTATGAACCATCACCTAAAGAAATAAAAAATCTGAATACATGAGAAGATATCCCATGTTCGTGACTGAAGACCTTAATATTAAAATAGCAGTACTCCCTAAATTGACTAACTCATGCACCCCTATCAAAACATTCAGGTTGTGTTTTTGTTTTTGTTTTTGTTTTGTAGAAATTGTCAAGCATATTTTAAGATTCGCATGGAAATTCAAGGAATCCAAAATAGCCAAAATAACCCTAAAAATAATAATAAAGTTGGAGGACTCAACTCCCCATTTCAAAGCTCAAGTTACAAAAATGAAGATTGTTGGAAATACTAGCCTAAGAACAGACAAATTAGTAGGAAAAAAATTCTGAGTCCAGAAATAAACACATCCACACTTTTGTAGGCAATCATTTTTTGACTAAGGTGCCAAAGACAATGTTATCAAGCAAACATAGTCTTTTCAACAAATGTGAAACTGTATTCCCTTGCAAATGAATAGGACTGGACCTCATACCATATATAAAAATTAACATGGAGTGAAGACCTAATTGTAAGAGCTACGACTCTTAAATGTAAATCTTCCTAACCCTGGATTAGGCAATGGTTTTTTTAGATATGAAACCTAAAGCAAGTAATCAAAGAAAATAAATTGGACTTCACAAAAACTAAAAACTGCTATGCTTCAAGGGTCACTAACAAGAAAGCAAAAAGAAAACTCACAAAATAGCAAATTATATACGTGATAAGGATCTAGTATCCTAAATACATAAAGAACTCTTACAACTCAATAGTGAAGAGATAACCCAATCTAAAAATAAGCAAAGAATTTGAAAAGACTTTTCTCCAAAGAAAATACACAATGTCCAGAAAAATACAAAGCTACTCAACATCATTAGTAGTTGGTGAATTACAAATCAAAACCACAATGAAATACCACTTCACAACCTACAATGGCTTAATTGAAAGACAGACAAAAACAAGTACTGACAAAAAGATGTGCAGAAATTAACTCTCACAAGCTACTAACAGGAATATAAAATAATACAGGTGCTTGGAAAAGTTTGACTGTCCCTGAATATGTAAACATATTTGACCACATGATCCAGCAATTCTACTCCTACATATTTACTCAAAAGAACTGAAAACATGTCCACACTACAACTTGTACGCAGTTTGCACAATAGCATTATTCATAATAACTGAAAACTAGACAAAATGCAACTATCAATCAACTGAAAGGATAAATGAAATATGATATCTCCATAAAATGGAATATTAAGCCATAAAAAGAAAAGTACTGATACATGCAACACATTCTGAAAAAATAGTGAAAGAAGTCAAACACAAAGCCACATTGTATGATTATTTTAGTGTGAAATGTCTAGAATAGGCAAATCCATACGACAGAAACAAATTAGTGACTGCCAAAGACTATAGGATAAAAGAATTGTGTGTGATTGCTACAGGATTGTAGAATTTCCTTTTAGAGTGATGAAAATGTTCTGGAATTAAATAGTTGTGATGGCTGCAAAACTTTGTGATTTACTAAAAACCACTAAACTGAACACTTTAAAGGGGTAAACCTTAGTATGGAAATTATATCTCAACTAGTTTCTAAAAAATCACTAGAATTTAAGAAATAAAATAAATTAATTAATTAAATTTGCATTATAATGCAAAGAAAACCAAGTTTTGAAAATCTCAAAATGAGGGCTGGATATGTAACTCAGTAGTAAGCAAGCACAAAATGCATATTTCAATCCCTAGTACCATTTAAAAAAAAACCCCTCAAAGTATTAAAGTATAGAAATTTCTCAAGAATCTCAATTCTCTGTGAAAACAGTTAAATGAGGCCTCTCCAACTGTTCCAAAGCAGCTAAAATAACTGTCACACCGCCTAAGCACTAAGCAAAGCTGTGCTTCTACGTGGAATGTAACACAGGTAGTATTTGAGTAGACATGTCTCATTTAGTCCATAGTGTTTTTAAAAAAATATTTATTTTTTAGTTGTAGTTGGACACAATACCTTTATTTTAACGTGGTGCTGAAGATCGAACCCAGGGCCCCTCACACACCAGGGAAGCGCTCTACCACTGAGCCACGACCCCAGCCCTAGTCCACAGTATTTTAAAAGGCATGGTGGATTAAAAAGTGTTTTTTTTTTCTTTTAGATAACCAGTTAGCATTCTGCATTTATGCCATCTGGCTGGCTCCCATAACTTTCAATCCTTGCTTTATTCCATGACTTAAGTTTCTCTGGGCTCTATATCTAACCACTGTTACTTATGTATTATTTCTGAAAGTTCATTAAATGGTTTCTAAGTTCATAATAAGTTAAGGGGAAGGGGAAAGCCAGGCACGGTGGCATACACCTGTCATCCCAGCAGCTTGGGAGGCTGAGACAGGAGGATTGTGAGTCCAAAGCCAGCCTCAGCAGCTTAATGAGACACTAAGCAACTCAGTGAGACACTACTTCTAAATAAAATACAAAAAGGGGCTGGGAGCGTTGCTCAGTGGTTGAGTACCTCTGAGATCAATCCCCCATACCAAAAACAAACAAACAAACAAAAACCTACTAAAGAATCTGACAGCAAGAAAAGGCAGGAATGAAAAAAATGACAAAAATCACTTGCAATATGAAACTATATAGCCTATGAATATCTATCTCATTAGCTTCCGTAGCTATCCTCATCCTAAAAAAGTACAGAAATCACCCTGAGCTTTGAAAGGTGACATTTTTAAGGTAAAAGTTTCAATTATCTGTAAAAAGCATACATTTTTTAGATATCTGATTTTTAAATATAATTCCTGAATACTCACCTAATTGACTGTATAATTCTCTATTTGTTTTTAAATCCATTTTCTCCTGTTCCTCAAGTGAGACATCTGGGTAAGACACTGTTTTTTGGTGTTTATTATTAATGTGAGGCTTCTCTGGCTGTCTTGAAAAGGACTTACTTGCCTCTGTCTTTGTGACCTCTTTAGACTGGGATACAGCAGAAGTAAGTGAGACATTTGGAGCAACCACTTTATCACACATGTATAAGTAGTAGCTGAAAATAAAGAAAACCAAGATAAGACACATATTACATATTACATTTAGGTACAAGTCAAAATCAATTTCTTTTTTTACCAAAATATACACTATAACAACTCAGAAAACAGGTCACATAAAAAAGATTTCTTGGGGAAAAATCAGTATTTTAGGCATTAAAATCAAATTATAAGGAAGTTTTGTTATTCTGCAAGTAATTTCTTACACTAAAGAGATACTTACTGGGGGGGGGGGGGGGGGGAGTCTTTTCTCCTTCCCTTAAAACCACTGGAGAACTAAAAGCATGCCGCACTTCACAGAGCTGCAGAATAGTTCTGAGTAGCAAGTGAGGTTTACTCCAGAAAGAGAACAGACTATATGCTACTTCTTGGAGTTTGGATATGAGGTGTCCCCAGAAAAAGCTCCTGTGTTAATGCAGGAATGTTCAGATGTGAAATGCTTAGATTATGAGAGCCATAACCTAATAAGTGGGTGGTTCACTGAATGCATTAATAATTTCAAAGGATTAATTGGGTGGTAATTGTAGGCAAGTGAGACATGGCTAGAAGAAATGGGCTATTGGAGGCATACCCTTGGGGGATGTCCCCTGGCTCCCCACTCTCTGTCTTCTTTCTAGCTGCCATGACCTGAAAGCTTCCCTCCACTAGAGCTTCTACCATGCTGTTCTGTCTCACTGGGGCCCAGAGCAATGGAGTCCAAAGACCATAGACTGAACTGAACATCTGAAACTGTGCACTCAAAATAAAATTTTCCTCCTATAAACTGTTCTTATCAGGTATTTTTGTCACAGAGGTGAAAAAGCTGACTAATACACTACTTGCCCACCAACCATCCCAAACCCTTGCTCTTTGCTAGAGTGGGGCTGCTTTAGTCACCCATTCCATGACTGACATAATATCCATGTTAGTCCAGTGAAGAGCTCCCAGGGTCCTTCTTCTACAATTCAGAAAGAGAGAACAGGGACCATGTATTCTGCCCAGGTACTAGGAAATCTCCTTGTAGCAAACTCCACAGATCAATCTTAGTAGTACTTAAAAGACTAGTACTTCCTATTTATTTGATAAAACAGAATAAAAAATCTCAAAAATTAAGATTAAAAGAATAACTATTACTTTGGGTCATAGCTCACATAAAATTGCTCAGTCTATTATCTGCAAGGCTCATAGAACAAATTTGAGCTAGATATTTAACTATATTTTAACTATAATCTAAATAAACTTTAGTGAAAAGATATAACCATTTCACTAATAGTTTATCCCCTAAACCTCAGATGCTCTCTTATACCTCATTTTCATTGTATGGGACATCTACATTGTTCCTCTTTATCAATTTCATGAACGCTACATCTGAAAACTCAGTATTCTGCTAAAAAAAAAAATTCACAAATTTAATAGTACCCAAAAGACCTTCGTTGAATGCAATAGGTTTAACAGTGATTTTATACAAGTGTACCTTCTTAAAAACAATTTTGAATTTTTGAAGATAATCCATTAACAAGAAAGCCTAACATCATACAGTAAATTCCTAGTTCCCAGAATAGTAACTGGCAGATACCTATTTAATGAATAAATGGATGAATGAACAACAAATAAATAAATGCCACTCACCTGGGATGTAAAAAAGAGTGTGTCTGAGAAACATGGTCACCTTCCTGTTTTATAACAGGATACCATGATTGTAATTCCATTCCTGGTGTATCTGTCTGCAGAAAAATGTTGAAAGGAAAGTTTATTGAAGGGCAAATTTATTTATTTATTTATTTATTTGAGATTATATATATACATGTATACATAATATATGTATATATATATATACACACACATAAATTTATTTAAGTTTTATTCACAATCCAAATACACACACACACACACACATATATATATATATATATATATATATATATATATATATATATATATATATATATATATCTCACTCTCCCAAATGCTGGAGATCAAACCCAGGGCCTCACACAGGCTAAGTAAGTACTCTATCACTAAGCTACAGCCTCAGCCCTTCATGGTTAATTTTATATGTCAACTTGAAGAGGCCACAAGGTAAAGAGGAATTACATTCTTAACAATCACCTTCTAGTAAGACAGTCTCTCCTTAAATTACCATGCCTAATCACCTGAAACTCAAAAGGGTTTGCTACATGAACTACCGTACCATAGGAAGTTTCAATATGCCTGTTAACATGGATTACCAGAAATGACCTCATCAAATGTCATACATGTGGAATCTATTTTAAACAAGAGTACTATGTGAATGTACAGCCTTGAGAACTTTGATTCTTATTCTTGTTATTATAGTCAACTAGACTGTATCCCACTCCTATAGTGTCTATTAGACTTGTAACTATATAACATTCTACACAATAAGTACTTTGGCAAATTAAACCCAAAACCACTTTGTTTGTTAATAAGTATCAGTAAACCATATTTCTTTATAAATATGGCAAACTTTTTTTTTCACCTCAATGCTGAAGGATGAGCTATATGTGTAAATAAAGGAAGAGAAAAAAGGATAACTTGCAGAAGGTAACTGACAATTTAATGAACATCCACCTATTAAGAATTTTATACATCCTGCTTCATTCTAACCAATACAATTTGATGTAAGTTTCATTCACAATCCAAATCTAGTGTCTATTCTACAATGTCCCTAAACTTTAAATTCTACTTTAAGTAACTGCCAGCATATTTACTTATTTTTAAATATTCATCACTCTTAATTCCCTTTCTTTATTTTTTAATTCTCAAGTCAATCCACTAAGAGAGTCACAAACCATAGGTTCTAAGAAAATTTGCCTTTAAGATTATCTAGTGTATGTAGTCTCTAGCCAATGTCTGAATTACCTATTCAACCCTAAGTGGCTATCTGGTCTCTGATGGAACAACCCCCTGAGGTCAAAAACATTCTTAACTTGAATTTTCAATACCTAGCACCCTGTCTTTCATTCAAGTATTCACTTTCAAGAGTCTCTTTCATATTTGATATCCTATGTTCATGGAAAGAAGTCCAACAGTCTGCATTTTATCAGATACACAAATTAAATAATAAAATGATAGGGACATGTACACACTAACCATAATAAAATGCTGCAAGTTAATTTACCTAATATGCTGTGGTAAGCCACAAACACATTTATAACAAATTATCCTAACTGCATGTTTAAAAGAATTAAGAAAAGCACATATTATACAACAAAACATTCACAAACATGCCAGATTTTCTGTTCTAGTCTGCATTTGTATCAACATACAAATTAGGTTTTTAAAAATATATATAAAATTAAATGACACAGCAGTAATGCTACTGATCAGGAATAAAAATCAGATAACCAAGATATGAGCCATCTATTGACTTTCATCTCTTACATTTCAACTTGGGAATTTGAATTTAATTTAAACATTAAAATAAAACACATTATGTGATTTGGTAATGGAGAGATGATCACTTAGTAGCTTAAGTTAGAACCTTAACATTTCTAAATGCTTTTATTGCTCATCTTCCCCACCATTAACTACCCCAAAATGAATAGATGGCATTTCACTTCACACATGTAAGCAAAATTTCAGACATATTATTTCATTCCAAAGATTCTTTAAAGTCATAAAACTCCAAATAATAGCTAGGAAAGCAAAATTTAAACAACCATAAAATGTACAGTTATTTTTTTTTAATTTTGTCTTTAATATTTATTTATTTATTTATTTATTTTTAATTGATTTTTTTTAAATACATGACAGCGGAATGCATTTCAATTCTTATTACACATATAAAGCATAATGTTTCATATCTGTATATAAACTATGTTCACACCAATTCATATCTTCATACATGTACTTTGGAACTAACCTATGCCCTTCAGTAGATGAATGGATAAAAAAATGTGGCATATATACACAATGGAATATTACTCAGCAATAAAAGAGAATAAAATCATGGCATTTGCAGGTAAATGGGTGGAGTTGGAAAATATAATGCTAAATGAAGTTAGCCAATCCCAAAAAAACAAATGCTGCATGTTTTCTCTGATATAAGGTGACTGACTCATAGTGGGGTAGGGAGGGGAAGCATGGGAGGAATAGACAAACTCTAGATAGGGCAGAGGGGTGGGGAGGGGAGGAGAGGGGGCAGGGGGTTAGCAATGATGGTGGAATGTGAGGTACAGTTAATTTTTAATAAGTAAAAATTTTAGTAATTAAAAAACTTTAGAAAATGTGTTTTACAAAAGTTTCTCTAAATTTCTGCATCTTATTACGGTCTTTATACACATGACTCTGATAATTGGATTTTCTAGTTAAAAAAACATTGTATTTTGGTAATATAATGCACATTAGTCTCATAATAATAAATAATTTAGAGCACTTGACTTATTTACAAAAAAGTCACCACTTTTTAAATACATAAGCAATTCCACCCACTCAGCACCACTGTTCTCATACAAATATTCCAATCTGTACCAACAAAAATAAACCAAAACCTTTAGAAGTCCTAGACAAATGCTCAATAATAAACTTTGTTTTGGGATGGACACTCTAGTTTTTCATTATGGCATCCAGGTAAATAATATAATTTCAAAGTCCTAAAGACAAAATGCTTCAAAATACTGAAGGAATTTCCAAAGAATAAAGCTTTTTAAAAAAATATATGGAAATTACTTATTAAAATAATTTAAAAGGCACTAAAAATGATAAAAATTAATTTTTGTATCCCTAAGACAGTAAGTAGGTTCATAAATTTAACAGTCTATCATCCTAATGGAATGATTATGTAAGAAGTAAAATATAGTGCACATTACTTTATACTAGCCCAACATAAATCATTATCAAGCTTACCAAACACATGACTGGATACATACGTAGGAAATAATTCTTTGGGTACAAAGTGAATATATATGTCAGGTCTTTTTAATACACAAGCCATTCAAGTGTCCAATAAATGATTTTCAGAAGTATAAAAAAGACACCCTACTAGACAGCTGCCAACAACTCTTACTGAAGAAACCAAATCCCTCTGTACAGCATCAGGTTTCAATACTTCCAACATGTTGTGAATGAGTGTCTCAACAACTGAAACGGAATAGTGTTACAAGGTAACAAATAGCTACTTATGAGATTTTAAGGCTTAGTCTTGAGCCTCACTTCATTGTAATCATTAGAATTAATCAACCTAATGCAAAACTGGGACAATATGATCTAAGCATCTGCACTAACTTATCAAAAATGGATTTTCAGGAGTCACAGCAATGCCTGCTGTTCCCACAGACTGAAAGATCATACCACCTACCTCACAAAGCCGATTTGAGGTTTGAAGTGCTTAAAATTACTCACAGGAAAAGCAAAGGATCATGTTCTTAAAAATAAATGTGCAACTATTATCTTACATTCTTCACGTGAAACTATTAGTCTGTCAGTCCCCTCATAACTTAAAAGCAAAAAGCTGATAAAAATCCTGTTAATTCCCAGGACTTCAAATATATATATATACACACATATATTTTATAATATATATACACACACACACACACACACACACATATATATATATATTTCTCTCTCTCTCTCTCTCACACACACACACAGGAATTCTGTGGTGTTCAAAACATTTAATATGCAACTATGTAGAATCCTCAATGTCATAAATGTATTTTCACTGAAATGTCAAAACTTTTAATCTGAATAAGTACAAGACTACTTTTTTCTCATCTTAGTAGGTATGCTTTTTAAAAAATTATGACCCCAGATTATTTGGGCCTTCAAACAATGTTAACTGGCAACATCAAAATGGAAATTAATTAATCTTACTATATGTGATATTCTCTATTTTTCTATTTTATTCTATTTCATGTTTTTTTTAAATGCAGGTGACCCATTAAATTGATTTCATGACCCTCCTGACCCCTTTCAACTGGGTTCTCAACAGAATTAGAAATGCCCCAAGGCATTCTTTGTATGTATGTAGTGAATCAATTTCTCTCCAACCATGTAGAATGGTGCATGTATAATGGTACTAAGTACCATCCTCAAGAGAACCTGACCTCACTCAAATCACATATCCTGTAGGACTTACTACTCCCCTCATAGAACCCCAGACAAGAAAGGCTTGAAAAGCTACAGTTCGAAAAGAAACTCAGACCTAATATATATATATATATATATATATATATATATATATATATATATATATATATACATACATACATACATACATATACATACATATATATAAAAGTTGTTTGTTTTTATCACAAGTCTACAAAATGCTGAAGAGGGCTGGGATTGCGGTTCAATGGTAGAGTACTTGCCCAGCACAGGTGAGTCACTGGGTTCGATTCCCAGCACCACATAAAAAAAACTAAACATATGATATGTCAAGAGCTATGTAATGTTTTAAACAACCAATAAAAAAAAAATTTAAAAAAAGCTAAACAAAATAAAGGTATTGTGTCCATCTACAACTAAAAATATGTTTTTAAAAAATGCTAACAATTCTATTTTAAATGCTAAAAATGAATACAGATTCTGCATTTCTGAAAAGAGAGGCACTATTCTCAATGCCACTATTCTAAAGATATCCAATAAAATGTCAGGAAAAGAGAGGATCTACAAAACCTGCTATTAACAGGAAGAGCTCCAAAACTTAATTACTCTAAACTCAATACAAAGGCTCAGGAAGAAAATAGAAAAGATATTCTAAGTGAAATTCTTATCTAATCCAAATGGACTGTGGGTGTCTATCATTTAAAACCTCAAAGTGATCTCATGGAACAGGCACTATCTCCATGAGAACCAATCAATGTACCTTCTCAGGTTGTAAATCTAAAATAATAAAAATGTTTGAAAAATGTTTCTATTTCTTATAAAAATCCTATTTCACACTTTCATCCTGTATACTTTATTTTGGTAAGTAAATATCCAACTAGTGTACTGTGTACAAACAACTAAATGAGAGATACATTTGAACCCAGTATACGGTTATCTTATTTGTCTTAGAAAAATCTTCACATAATTCTAGGAAAGCTGAATATGATTGGGGGAAGAAGGAATCCCCAAATAAATATGCATACTTCAATATTCATTGAAATACCATCCTAAATTTTTTTTGTGTGTATGGAGTACTGGGGATTGAACCCATCATGGGGACTCTACCACTGAGGTACAGCCCCAGCCCTTTTTATTTTTTATTTTGAGACAGAATCTCACTAAATTGAACTTGCAATCCTCCTGCCTCAGCCTTCTGAGTCCCTGGAATTACACAGGTGCCTGGCCATCCTACATTTCTATAGTAAAGACTTTTAACTTCCAAATACTTTCAGATTCATTCTCTCATTTAATGAGTTACATTAATAGTCTATGTGTAAAATATATGTACTTAAAGGTTAAACCATTTTTTAAAAATCCCAATACTTTAAAATATAGTTAGTGTTGTTTAAGAAAAAAATTATTCAGTTAAAAAAATTAAGAATCCATTGAGAGCCTCTGACATGCCAGGATCTAAAGTAGTTTGTGGGGCAAGGCAGTTAATCTCTAAACTCATAAAGACAGTCATTAACTCCAAAAAGTTAGACAATATTCACAGTCATTCCTCATAGGAGCACAATTACTTCACCTGACTCTGACCTTATCTCCAATTGATCAAAATTTGTGCTAATCACAAAATGCAAACTATACCACTGAAGTAACAAATTACCATGAAATCTACCATAATAACTACTAGAACACATTTTGTCCCATCACAACTCTCTGTAGTTGTCCTGACCTCATTTAGATTCATACTAAGAAACACATTTCCTAAGTAATTGTACAACAGCTTGCAAGAAGGGAGAGATTTTTGTACTGTAATTTGAGATTTTTGTACTCAAAAAAACCTCTGCAGAAATGAAGAATTGAAATGAAAATGCAAAACTAAAGGCAGGAAAACAACTAATAAGCTTTCAGGAAAGTTTGTCTTGGCTTCTTCCCTCCACCCCCACTTTTTCTTTTTTTTTTTTTTTTTTTTTTTGTGTGTGTGTGTGTGTGCGCTAGAGATCAAACCCAGGACCCTGTATATGCTAAGCTTATGTTCTCACTGAACTATCCTCCCAATCAGGGGAAATTTTTTTAAGAATTCTATTTGCAACAAAGATAACCTATATTTTTTCCCTAACTATAAAGTAAAAAATATACTAATAGTAGTCCAGTCTGAGTACTATAAATCTAAGTTTAATACATTTATAAGGGTATATATCATCCTTCATTTAGTAAAGTGGAAATTGCTAGCCATATGCTATTAAATTATTAGCCATATGCTTCAATAGCCATATGCTATTGAAGCATCACCTATAATTTTTTTATTAATTGACTATAAATGGTCTAACAGGCTTGAAAATAATCTTAAAGAAATATCACCCTTCAAATTTTATTTACAAATGATCGATTTGCTTAGCAACCTTTATTCCATGACAAAAATTAATTTGATCTAATTCTGATTTGTTTGAATACCCACTGATAATGTGAAAAAGAATCAGGAATGATATTTTCCCACATATTTGTGCACTATAAGATACAATATCCATTTTTCTATAAAATCACAAAAAGCTCATTTCGAACAGTAAGATATGCAGAGCAACCTAGGCAGGTCTAAAATCAAGTATATTTTTTACAACCTGAATGAGAAAGAGTTCATAATATACCCTTAGTTTCCTCAAAAAGTAAATTCAGTTCCTTACTTAGAGCACTGACCTTATACAACTTATTTCTCCCAACTAAATATAGCTCCTATGCAAATTAAACAGTTATTAGCTATGCAAGTAAGTAGTTTGTTGGTCATTGCTAATATAATTTTCATCCTTAAAATAATTAAGTTGCTACTCTTCAATCAATCATCTATTTTCAGGTTTTTTTTAAATCCAAAAACAGTACTTTGACTATATAAACTATATAAGCATATCAAATTACACTAGTATTCACACTAAACATAAGGCCCTTTATGTAACAGGCTATTATATTTAGCATAGTTTAAAAAAAAAAAAAAAAAGGCCTGGTCTTACTTTATAAAATGAGCTCCCTCTGGTCAACTGTTTGGTCACCAACTCACTGACACACAGAAGATAATGAAAAAAAGGTTCCCTAATCAAGGACTATTTCCTTATCCCCTTTCCCAGTTAAATATCTTAGTCTATGTTGATATGTGTAAGCTAATACAGAATTTTAGAACCATTATACTAAGGTAAGTTGATAAGAAAAGTTAGTGTTCCTCAAAATTTTGTTTCTGCTACTACATTTGCTTCAAGAAGAAGGGAAAATTACCAGACTTCAAGACAGAAGATCCTGAATTCAACTCCTGATTCTACCATCTATCAGCTATATAGCCAGGAACATGTTACATCTGAGACTGATTTCTCATATGAGAGGAAGAAATATTCTAACTTGCTTTCCTCACAGACCTTCAAAATACTACCTCACAAAGTTTTGAATAGTAAATTTTTTTAAATGTGCAGTGGGGTAAGCATAACTTTATTAAAAAAAATCAAGTATATATTAAACATGAACCAAAAAGACTTAAGATCTGATTGTTGAAAATTTTCTTAAATTCCTTTAAATTCCTTTGATTCACATAAAATTGGAAGCAATATTAAAATATAAAAAGCAAACTGCTAGCCAGGTGTGGTGATGCACATCTGTAATCCCATCAACTCAGGAGGCTGAAGCAGGAGAATCACAAGTTCAACTTAGTGAGACCCTGTCTCAAAATAAAAAATAATTAGGATAGGGGTGTAGTTCAGTGATAGAATGCCCCTGGGTTTGCCCCAGTGCACAAAAAAAGAAAAAGAAAAAAAAATTGAAAGAAAATGTTGCAAAAAATGCAAAATATAACATGGCAAAGAGATGGGAGAAAAAAAACCTCACTCTCTCTCCCAAAATCAAAAGTGTATTCAAATTAATAAATTCTGGGACAATAATGGACTACTTCCCAGATAAAGGATGGATTCAATTTTAACCAAATCTCACCACATTCAGTTTCAGTTAATTTGCCCACTATCTTTTTCCCCCACTCAACCCTTTACCATGGTTCCGTTTTTTTACACAAACACAGATTAGGAATAGAGGCAAGGTGGTTTATCCAAAACATACTTATGTCAAGAATAACAAAGATTCAAAAAAGAATATCTGACAAATAATATGACTACCTACAGAAATATAAGCATAGAGTCTCTACTTATAGTTTGGGGGCAAAGATAACATAAGTATCAAAAAGGGTCATTTCACATTGTGAAAACAGATGACCTCTGAGCACAAACTTCAGTATTGCAGAAATACAGCTGTAAGCAAGTTTCAAACTTTTGAGTACTGGCTTGAAGTCAGGAGAGCTTTAAAACTAGTTAATAACTATACCTCAATCTAGTAGCCACTGGCAAGGAATTTAAAGTACTAACCTTTTGGGAAGCAACAAACTACTCTAAATGAGTCTAAAAGTCTACCATCTTCATTGAGTTTCAGAAGCAAAACATTGTCTTAAAACTATGCTAAGTAAATTTCCCTGAAAATCTTAAAGAGTACGATGATAAAGCTCAAGACATCTAATTTTAAATTCTAATTCAGCCCTAACTTTGCTATGAACAACTTTGGGTCAGCCATTTAATATGCTCATTCATTTCTTCTATAAAACAAGACACAGATAAGGACAAGCAATAAAAATTAATAGTGAAAAAATTTAAAGTTTTAAACAAAACATGCCAGCCTTTTGTTATAAGAATTAAATAAATCATATATATAAAAGTGCTCAGGAGCAATGCATGCTACATTTTAAACCATGAAGCGTTTGGTATTGTTACTATATATCAATTTAAAATCAAGTAGGAAGATACATACATAACAAGATCAAATAGTACTTAATAATTCAAATCATCTATTACCAGGCATTCAAATTCTTAATTAGAATGAAGATATTAACTTAGCCTATGAAATAATGCAGTGAAAAGAATAGTAAGTTTCAGATCTTTTTGCTAATAGCTTGTTATATTAATACTTTATTAATGTAAAATAAACTTCTTCATTCTAGTTGTGTCATAAATTTTAAAAATTATTCCTTACTTTAAAAAAAATATCTTGGGCTAGGCACAGTAGTGCATGTCTGTCCCAGCAACTCAGAAGGCTGAGGCAGGAGCATCCCAAGTTCAAGCCCAGCCTCAGAAACAGGAAGAACCCCAACAACTCAGTGAAATTCTATCTCAATATAAAAAATAAAAAGGACTGGGGAGGTAGCTCAGTGGTAAATCTCCCCAGGATTCAATTCCCTGTACCAAAAATAAATACCTTGGTTACTAGAATCACAAATACTTCAGATAAATGTTTTTTTTCTATTTGTTTCCAACATTGATCAAGCCTGAATATTCAACCATATAAACATCAGGTTTAAACATAAACATAGCCATGCCTTTGAAAAATGCTATTTTGGGCCCACATAAGAAATGTTTGGGCTAGTCATTATATCATTTGCAAATGGAGATAACACCATAATACCAAAGTGTAAATTATCTTGAGTCCTAAGAAAACAATATATTTAGTCATCAAGAAGCAGGATGTGTGAAAATGACAATAGGACCAAAACAAAGCCCAACTCTTCCACTCCCTGACTATACAATTTTGGGAACTGCGACTCATCTCAAACTCTGCCACTCATCTCAACCTCATTTTTTCTGTGAAATGGGAATAATCCTACAATCCACAAGGTTGTTTGGAAGGTTAAATAGGAAAACACTTTATAGCCTAAAAATTATAATACAGATGTAATATGACATTGATTTGTGTCATGTTGTTGCATAGGCAGTATTTTTCTTAACAATGTGTAAATTATACTCTAAATATAAAATTTTGATTTCAAAGTAAACTATTACCCTTGTTCAAAATTGCTACTTGCCTTGGATTGAGTTCTTTTTCCATTTCTCACACTAAACTTCTCCTTCATTTCTTCTAAAATTATCTTCAGTTTCTTTTCTTCAGGTGTCCCCAAGTATTTTTGGTTCACATGAAGGTAACAATGCCATTTGGCTGATTCAAAGCCCCAGTGGCAAGTTCTTTTGTCAGGTGATCTGTGAGAATGCATCACAAATGTCTGGGGTGCAAACATTCCACAGCACTCCAGACACTGAATACACGGAGCATCGGGCTGAACATAAAACTGAGGTGCAAAGAGACCCTGACATTTGCCCAAGCATTCATGTTCCACTTCAAAGGCACTGCCAGTTTCCTTTAACTGGGCCAATGAGTTTTTAGCAGGAAGTACACTACCATTTTGAGGAAAAGTTCGTGGCCGCAATAAAGCATTACACAGTCTTTGTGCATCAGTTAATGTGATCAGCCCACAGGATGGAGCATTGAAAGGAAGTATTCCCAGGACCTTTAAGATATGAAGCTGGTCTGAAGTACACCTTGAACAATATATATATAACTCATCACAAACTGTATTTATTTGCTGAAGTGAAAATTCTCGGAGAACAGAATTTAAGACTTGGGGCAAACAGAGTCTCTTTTCTCCTCCAACTTGAAAACAAGAAATAGATTCCCCTTCCAAAACAGTCTGGGTGAGCTCTGTGGAGCTATCGGAAGGGATGAGCAGTGGGCCAGGAAGAACCTGAGGAGATGGAAGAGGCAAAAATACAGTAGGTGACATGCTTTCTTGGGAATACCGAGCAGAAAATGCTGCTGGTCCACCCAAAGAGCTCTGACTACTTAAATGGAATTGTGCCAATGTATGTTTCAAACTGGGATTTAAATTTAAAGGTTCAGGCACAGAAGTACAGGTCCGCTTGACAGGCTCTCCATCAGTTTCCATAGGTGCTTCTCCATAGTCATCCAAGTGTTCCTTCTTTACCGTTGGCACCTTGTTTATCATTTTTCCATTTGCATGAAAGTCTGTCATCATTTTTTTCACTGGCGGGCTGCCATCATCTCCCATCCCATTCAGTTTTTTATTTGAGCCCTGAACTAAGGAGAAATTTGCCTGTAGGTTTTCCATTGCTATGCTATTGTGTTAAATAATTAAGTCTGAGATTTGCATTTTTATTTAGTTGCTTATTTGAAGAAGAATAACTGTATCAAATACTTTTAACCTATTCATAAAAAATTATAAATTTCCAAAAGGAAATCTTCTTACCCAATAGATTTTGCAACTTTGTTTTGGTTCTGCTTATCCTAGTATAATTTCACTGCAAATACTACAAAATGTCTCTTTTTGCTTCTAGTAATAAATATAATCTTAAGAGGTACACTTCTGAGGAGGCTTTCCTTGGATTCTTCATATATATGTAAAATAACATTACCAATTTCTCAATTCAAGAGGTCCAGCTTCAATGCAATGGTTTGGTTAATCTTTTTTTTTTTTTTTTTAAGCAAAGCATGTGTAAAGTTTATGCCATTGATGTTTCATAAAACCTAGACTCCAACCTGTCAAAATAATGCAAACAAATTTAATTTTTACTACCAAGATACCAAAAAAGGAGAGGGGGAGTATCCCCTCTAAAAATGGTTGGTTGGTCTGTGCTGACAAATTGAAGCCTTGTATAAATCTTCACACCAGTAAGGGCCTCTAGCTTCACTTGAACTTCTACAATCAAAAATGATACTTAACAAAAAAACTGCCCAATTGTCTTCAAGAATTACACTTCATTCTTCTTTAAATTAATCTGGAAGAGAAAGGGGATAGAGGAAGAGTTACATTTGAATTTGCTCCAGAGGCCAAAGGGTCAGTTTGAAACCAGTTTCTTAATCTTAAACTAAGTTCACTTTACCAAAGGTGACACTTGAGTGATTTCTTCAAATCTAACACCAAGTAACTAGAAGAAGCTTCATTTAAATAGGAAGGTGGGCAAAGGGAGCAAAAATATCCCTCAAAAAGAGTAACGCTACTCAAATTCAGAATATGAAAAACCTTAAACAGATGATCTCAACCGAAACTCAGTACCAGAGGCTTTCTCAGTTACACTACTATAACTAAAATATAACCCATTATTTCATCTAATTTTTTAAAAAACATAATTTCATTCATCTCCCCCCAAAAAAACATAGGAGTTAATGTAAGTAACTAAGTTACAATCTCAAGTGCATTGATTCATCTAATCAACGTATGCTATCTTTCTAAAATGACTGTAGGCAAAAATTAACTTTCCCTTTAAAAGATTAGTAATTTTGCTTAATGGAAGCCAAAAGCTGTAAGGCTCTATGCCTGGGAATCTCCATCCTTGAACAAGATTAATCCGGGACAAAAAACACAAGGCAGACAGACCTCACAAAGAATGCAAATGGAGGAAGAGAGAAAAAGAAAAGATTCTTCCACTTCCTCCTTTAAAGAATACCCAAAAGAAATCCAATAAATAGAAATTTTTGCTCTCCAAACTCCCAGCAGTTTACCTTAAAACAAACCCAAAGGATTAAGGACGAAAGTCACTAGCCATCCTACTGACTTTCGCCACCATAAGGACACCTCATCCAATGCAGGCCAAGGAAGAGGGCAGGAGACATGACCTAGAATGGGGGAGCCCCTAAAACCCTGAAGCACTCCGCCCACGCAAAGCCACCCACCCGTCTTTCACCCGAAATGGGGAAGACAAGGAGCTTAGAGTGCCGGGACCTCTGGGGGGTGTGAAAAGGGGTGGAGGGAAGTAGAGAGAGGAGTCCCCCAACCCCCACCCGCGAGCCTGGGATCACCCCAAGTGTCCTCCCCACATCGCCCACTACCGGGCCGCGGGGTGAACGATGGAAATCCCCCGCGCACCCTCTCCCCGGGAAGTTCTCCGGCATTACCCCAGCGCCCCTAGGGCTACACCTCCCCCCGCCGGCCCTGAGCCAGACCCAACTGGGGACCGCGCGCAGGTTGGCCGCCCAGCCCAGATCCCTTGCCGCTCGGACTGACCAGCCAGGTCGAGCCCCGGGCATCCCCGCGGTGCGCAGACGGGCGGGTGTGGGGGCGGTGACCGGCGTCCAGGTCTCCGGGGTCCAGGCGTCTCTGGTCAAGTGCAACACCCTCCCCTGCCTGCGCTCACCGCCCGGGATCTACCAGGCTTGATCCACCGTGGGACGTCCGCCCCGCGACCCCTCTGGCCACGACCCCGCCCGGACCTGCGCATCCGAACCCCGGACTCTGTGGTCTCCGCGCCCCGGGAAGCTCCACCAGCTTTGTTAACTCCCACCACCCCAGTCGCCGCCGTCGGGCTCCCTGGAGGTCGCGCACCCCTCGCCTCCCGCCGCCTCCGCCGCGTTCCCCCGCGAGCTGGGGCCGCACCTGTGCCCGCCGCCGCCGTCGCCGCTCGCCCGCTCCCTTCGGCTGTGCCGGCGCCGCTCCGAACCCCACACACATCGCTACACACAGCCCTCTGACGTCACCGTGCCCTCGGCCCGCCCACGTCACTGCGGAGACACACGGCTTCCCGCAGACGCCGCCGCCGTCTCCGGCCGCCCGGGGGAGAGCGAGGGCGGCGGGGAGGGGGAGGGGGAGGGAACCGAGCCAGCGGCGGCCCCGCGCGCGCGAGCCCGCCGGCGTCGCCGCCCCCTCGCGGCTCCGAGTCCCTTCGGGGACGCGCGCGCCGTCTGGCCTATTGTGGCTCCTCAGGGATCCCCCCCTCCCCGCTCTGTCCCCCCGCGCGCGCGCCCCACCCCTCAGGCGCGCGCCCGGCGCTCCTGGCCCAGCGCGCCGTCTGGGCGGCTGGCGCGCGGCGCTGTCTGCGGTGCACCCGGCGCAGACAGGATGTTCCCTCCCCGCCCCACCCCCACCGCCGCCCTCCCTCCTTCCTTCCTCGAGTCGCCCAGCCGGCTGTCTGGGGCCGCCACAGCCCCACCCCCGCCCCACCCGCGGCTCTGTGGTGACGGGCCAGACCCGGGGGCGCCCTGGCCGCTCGGCCGTCGCGCGACAGGGAGGGAGGGGGCAGGGCGGCCGCTGGGTGCACTGTGCGCGACCCCAGCAGCCGGCCGGGCGGAGGCAGAGCGCCGCTGCCCGAGGTCAGGCGCGGGCGACCCTCCCCCCGCGGACCGCAGCTGGGCCGCCCCGCCCCGGAGGTAGCCGGGCGGCAGCCGCCCTGCAGCGCGCCCGGTGTTGGCCTCGCTCCCCCGGGCCCGCCTCGCGGGGCCTCCCACCCGGCTGCCCTCGCCCCCGCGGGGCCTCCTGCCCGAGGGCCGCCCTGCCAGCTGCCGGCGCTCCGCCCCGCCCCGGCGGCCTCCACCCAGACGCCTTCCCCCGGCTGACCTCCATCCGCCATCGGGCCAGGCGGGCGGGGTGGCCAAAGTTCCGGCAAAACCGAGGGGAAACACTTCTGTCCCCCGCTTCTCAGCCTCCCACCCCACCAGGCTGCCTCCTCGGTTCCTACAGGGAGCTATAAATTACATGTTTTTGCAGTGTTTGCCGAAGGGGTTTGGACTCGGGGTTTTTGTTTTTGAGAGAGAAGACGAGGTGGGGAAAGATAACGACTAACAGCTCTCGGCCCGCGACCCTCAGGGCCGTGTGGGGTGGGGGTGGCCAGTTAGCAGACTGAACTCTGCCGAGCTGCTCCGTCACATTTCGAAACACCGAGAAATCCCCTTTTCTCCACCCCACCGCAAGATCAGGAACTGAAATAGTCCACCGAGTAGCAGTAGGCTGACTTCAGGAGGGACTCGAGCTTTGACCTTTCTTTTTTTTTTTTTTTTTTCTCCGCTCATTTTCGTTCGATTTCTTGTTTCGGGGCTGCTCCTATGGTGGGGGTCCACATTTGGAGTCTGCGACTGGTACTCGTAGTTTTATTCCCCTCTTTTCCTCTCCACAGGCCCACCAAAGACTCACAAGCCTCTTATCCTCAGCCAACCTCGCCCCCACCCCCATCTAGGTTCCCTTCCCTACGCCCCCATAGGTCGTGCCCCCTCTCCCACCCCCCACTTTCCCCTCCTTGACTGCCTCCTTTTCTGAACATGAATAATTCCACAGCACTTCCCATCTGTTATTGCCATAGAGACAGAAGCTCGGCAAAGATAATGATGTTCTGTGCAGAGCCAGTGGGGGGAGAACAGCATCTGCGAGTCTGGGGGAATAGATTTTCCAACCGCGAGAATATTCAGAAGGCCCGGCTGCAGAGCTGAGGTGGAAGGCTGGGACAGTCCTGAGACTTGGCACCCGGTCAGCTTTCAGCACCTGGCTTCTGTGTCTAGCAAGAAGAAAGAATTTTTAGAAACCAAGATAACTGATAAATGAAAAAGTGATTCTGGAGCTGTAAATAATGATAAATGTTTGATAGTCATTTTATCAGCCATAAAAGTGATTACTTGCTTTTTAGTAAAGACCTGAGAACCAAAACATTGAACAGTTAAGTAGACTTTTCAGAAATCAACTACATTATTATTCTCCACTGTTCTTGTGATTTGCTTTCCACAGGAATCTAATCTTGAGGGAAGGATCTTTTGTGCCTCTGATTTTATGTGTAATGGTTTGAGAAAGAGTGACAGGAAACTGTGGCTAGAACCAGTCAAACTAAGGGCATCTTTTCCCCACTGTTCATCAAGGTACCAAATGTACAAAATTAAAATTCACTTTGCCCTTGAATTCCCAAAGTCTTAGCCTCAGAGATACAGATTTGAACGCATGTGAAACCAAGCACACTACATTACATAGATCTTACGCTGATAGGGAGGTTCTAAGACATATTTTTTGCAGGCTTACTGAGGATTTTCAGAGTATCAATAAAATTTATTGTATGATATAAAATTTAAAACACTAGAAGCAAATAAGGATGGTTCTTAAACCCAGAAACAGAATTGAACAGGTACAAAAGTACAGGCTTCAGAAACAAATAGGTGCTGTGAAGTAATGAATGCTGTAGTTCTACATACTAAAGGTCTTCATCAATAGTGAAAATTCAGTGTTAGTATTGGTCAGTAAATAGGTATTAAATGGATTTCATGTGGCCTCCTAGCTCACCTTCTTGGCTGCCAACAGGAAGAGCTGATCAAGACCACCATGAATGTACCTGAATGCATTTAAGAGCTCCAAAGGGTTTGCACAAGGATTTACCCATTGTTTCATCCTCTTCCACGAAATATATGTAGTATTAAGTACTATATATATATAAGGATCCAAAGTAACTGCTACTAGGCAGTCTAGAATTTCTTCTTTAGTGGTAATGGCTGTCTGGTAATAATAGAAATTTAGAGGTTACAAATTTGAAGGCCACTTCTGCTCTGTGACCCAATTATAGTTTGGGGCAAATGCTTTCCTTTTGTCTCCATTTACTGATCCATTTATAATTATCTATTAATATTAATTACAAGGAATATGAAATTGAGAAAGCATAGGGAAAAGTGAAAATGCAACATACTTTTTTTCCTTAAAGGAGGGGGAAGAAACCATGTTAATTGAGCAATACAAAACTGGTTTTTGTTTTACACCTCTGCTCTTTTCAAAGAGGAGAAACTAGTGATAGCCTAGGGGTCCTTTTGAGTGGTCTTCATTCTGCCCTGATTGACAGCAATAACAGAATTTGAAAATAATTTTTTTGAGTTTTTTGGTTATGGTTTTTTGGCAACAAATCAAATGCTGGGAGATCTGTCAGCTTTAAAAAAGAACGTCAGCCTTTTCCTTTTCCATCTCGTTTTTTTTTTTTTTTTTCCCTGCAGCTTTTCATTTATTTCTGCTTGTTAGGATGATAATGATAACTGTCTTTAACTTCTTCACAGCACTTTAATCTTTTTCCCCCTATGCTTTTGCCCTTCACTCTCCCATACTGCATTAGTGCTTCAGCCCTTGCTGGTGCAAAGTTCCTTCTCATTGACTAGGTTTTCTCCCTGGACTGCTCTTTCCTCTTATCTGCCTATTCATTGATGGTTCAACAAAGTCCCAATTCCCATTTTCATGCCTTAAAAAAGATGAACACCAGATGTTTAAAAACTTAACTTCCTCTCCCTGTATAGTGAGTGTCACACTACACTTCCCCCCATCCTCAGGTTTTAACTTAGACTTAATTAAATTGTAAAAGAAGGAAGAAAACAAAAAGGAATAGCCACAAAGGGTAAAATAGGAAAGGCTATGTTAAAAATGTTCAAATTTTCAATGTTTAAATTTTAAATAGGGGCTGGAGTTGTGGCTCAGTGGTAGAGCAATCGCCTCTCACGTGTGAGACCCTGAGTTCGATCCTCAGCACTACATAAAAATAAACTATTAAAATAAAGATATTGTGTCCATGTATAACTAAAAAATATTCTTAAAAATTTTAAATAAATCTGAAATTAATATAACAATCATAGTAAGTGTATTTCTTTGTCAATTCTAGGAATTTCATTAGTCTTTAGGAAGTTTGGCCAATTTTGATTTATTGTAAATCAGACTTTTGGACTTTTTTTCTGAAAAAGAAAGTGAGAGGAGTCTTGATTAACCCCATGATGTTGTCAAACTATTATTTGCAACCTGCAAGTTGAGAGATGTTATCTCAATATTAGTTGAGAGATGTTATCTCTCAATATTAGTAGTACTGGACTCTAAAAAGCTCAGTGTTTCACATATTCCTATATGTACTAGAAACTCACTCCTTTAATGAAAGGGAAGTTGAGGCAGAGTTTAGGTCACCTGCCAAACCACACTGATCATCAATAGAAGAATAGTAGAACCAAGTGCACTTAACCAACATCAATGGAGTTTCCATTCTTCATGTCCTCTCTCTGCTTGGGGTGCATACAAGTAAGCAATAAGTTCTGATTCAAATTACTCAAAAAGAACAAAGATCGAAACTCATAGGTTGGGTACATATATCACAATCCACAATAATATTTACCCTTACTATGCACAATGTTTTATTCTATTCTGTTTCTTTGTATTTCAATCCACTAGGAACACTTTGCAATCAGAAGTTTAAGGACTAATGAATTGCTGAGTGTGGTGATGCACATATGTAAAGCCAGATACTTGGAAAGCTGAGTCAGGAGAATGGATAGTTCAAGGACAGCCCAGACAACTTAGCAAGACGTTGTCTCAAAATTAAAAATTAAGTTAAATTTAAAAGGTAAGGGTTGGCAGGGTATGGACCCTAACAGTAGAGCACTTGCCTAGCATGTGCAAGGACTGGATTCAATCCCCAATACTGAAAAGAAAGGAAGGAAGAAAGGAAAGAAGGGGGAGGGGAAAGAAAGAGAAAGAAACAATGACTTAAAGAAAAGCCCGTGTTAATATTCATATAGTGTTTAATTTTGCTAGGCTCTTTTCTAAGCCCTCTACATACAATAACTCATTTACTACTATTGACCTTATGAAGTAGAGGCTGTTATTACCCCCATTTTACAGATGAGGAAACTGGCATAGAGTTGTACCCAAGATCACACAACTTGATAAATTCTTACCCTTGGAATATGAAAAAGATTTATACTTGATTTTCAAATCTGATTTCTAAGCAGGTTCAATTTTGATGTTTAAAAAAAAAGGATATGAAAGTTTATATTATATGAGAAAAGATTTTATTTCACTTACTGCATTATGACATATGTTTGAAATTCCCAGAAGACATTTTATTTCCATTAATATCCAGGTTAAACTAAAAATGTGTTATTTGGAAGGAATAAGTATTATTATTATTATTATTATTTCTAAATCTCACAATAATACTTCAAGGTAAAAAATATTATCCCCACTTAATAAGAAAACTGATTTCAGGGTTTTTCTTAAATCTTTGCTATAGTATTTTGTCTACATAAGATTAGTCACCTAGCAGAGTCCTATAGCAGTGGAACAAAAAAAAGAAAGTTTGGTTAAAAGAGGAGTAGAAATAGAGTATACACATGATATAGCTCAAAGAAAGAGAACTCAGGTGAAGGACCAAATGGGAATACAGGTCCCCAAATAATAGAGGCAGAATTGTAGTGGCCTCCACAAGGTTGTCCAACCAATCCCCAATTCTTTTCCTGGCTCCTGCCCCAGCTCTGAACCACTTGGCAACAAATAGTAGGTCTTCATGCTGCTGTGTTGACCTTGTGCCCTGTCACAGCCAACTGGACCAGGCGTAGACACCTGAGCCAATCTAGGCCAATAAGCACCTTCTCAGAGGTGTTTGGAATGAACACTGAAGGAGTCTAGGTTCAGCATGGGTGGTGTATTGAATGGAGTAAATATAATCTCAAGACTTTTTGGCAGTTGTACTAGCTGTATTGTGGAGTGGAAAAGCAGAGGGAGCCGGCCTGCAAAGGGAAACCAAAATGAGGCTGAGCCTAGAGAGGAATAGATGGGAGTGTTGATAAGACTCAAACCTTCAGTTCCAGTTTATTCCAGAAGCTGAGTTGAATTCCTGTCCTTGAATGCTACTACTACAACCTTGAACTGAATTCCCTTCTTGGCTTGAACTAGTCAGAGTGAGTTTCTGCTATTTGCAACCTAGAGTCCTGAGCAGTTGAAGGGCGACTGGCTCTGAGGAAGAAGTGTAAGAATAGGGGAGTATAGCAAAGCCTGCACACTTCAATTTTATATATCACTGGATTTAAGTATAAATACCAAATTTTGCTAGCAGTAGATTCCTCAAATAAAAACCAAAGCAATCAAACAAAACATGATACGCTTTTGCTTTTAGCATAGAATATGAAATATTTAAGGATTCTCACATCTTTTAAATGTAGGAGTCTCTCCACATCATGTACAACCACAAAAATGGGAAGTTATACTCCATGTATGTATGATATGTCAAAATACATTCTACTGCCAGGTATAACTAAAAATAACAAACACAAAATTTTAAAAAATAAATAAATGTAGGAGTCTCTAAACTAATGCTATCCAGTAGATCCTTCTGCAATAACTGGATATGTTCAGTATCTGTACAGTCCAGTGTAGCCACTAGCTACATGTGACTGTTGAGTCCTTAAATGTGGCTACTGAAACTAAGAAACTGATTACTTTATTCTAATTAATTTAACTTTAGCCACATGTGGCTAGTGGCTACTCTATTGGACAGCACAACTCTCTAATTGTTGAAAATAAGGTTTCTTCTGTGATAAGAATCACACAGTAGGGCTGGAGATGTAGCTCAGCGGTAGAGCACTTGCCTGGTAAGAGTGAGGCATGTTCTGGGTTTAACTCCCAGCACTGGAAAAAGTTGACGAAGACGCAAACAGTAAAGTTGGTTTGCAATGTCAAAACAAGAATCAAAAGAAAACTGGAAGTGAATGTTGCAGGAACACCAGGGGACATCTATGAAGAACTTGACCCAGTAAATACAAACTAAGGGCCTACTTCCCACTTTATGCAATAACTTGGAAAAACAGGTATTAAGATGGTCCTATGGTTTGAATATGATTTGTCTGTTTCCTCTGAAACTCATGCTGAGTGTTAAGAGGGTAAAAACTGAATCCAGCTATCCAACTGTGGTATTTGGATAGAGAACCTTTGGGAGGGGATTAGGATTAGATAAAATCATCAGGGTTGGAACCCTCATGTTTGAAGATTTCTTACGAGAAGAGAGAGAGATCTGAGAACACTGCCTCTTGATGTATGATGCCTGGCACTGCCTCAGGACTCTGCCTGCAGAAAGGCTATCAACCAGATGTGGCCCTTTGCCCTTCAACCAGAATTGTGAGCCAAGATAAACCTCTTTTCTTTATAACTTACCCAGTTCGTGGTGTTTTGTTTTTAGCAACAGAAAATTGAGCTAAAATAGATGGTGCTCTGAGAATCATCTGTAAAACAAACAAAAAGAAAGAAATTAATAAAATAGGAAAGGGAGGGAAGGTGAAGCAAAGTAACTTTTAAGAGAGAAAATGGTTTTCTGTTCACAGTGAAATGTAACTGATTGTACTAACAAATCCGGAAAACAAATGTGTCCCTCAGAAGGCATAATTGGTCAGCATGGTTAGCAAGGTTATCTCAATTGTGAAAATTAATGAATCAGCCCCAAGATATTCAGAAAGCAAATTATGTCTTTAACCTCCCTTGTTCTTATTTCTTACGTGGAACAACCTTCTGATTATAATGGGGCTTGCATGTGGGAGATTCTGTGCCAATGCAAATGTTCTAGTTCCTTTTCTAACTGTACTCAAATAGATGGCAGGCTGGTTGTGTGCTTCCAGTGCTATGAGTTTGGTTAATGTGAAACGGCTCACAGACCAGATCCAATCTTGTTTGTTGACAAAATCAGGTGTCTGAACCTTCAGGGCAAAGATCCAGGTTCTAATTAACCCAGATAACACTGCCCTGGTCAGGCTCATGGCAGATTGCCAAATGACCTCCCCACCAATTCCCTGACCTGTCCCAGGGACATATCTTCAAAACATTAGTTCCTAAAGTGGAAGCAAGAGAAACTAAAGATTCTTAAGGAATTCTGGCACAGCCCAGTAAGAACATGGGAACAAGAGGGGTTATGAATGTAAGTCTATGTGAAATAAGTTATTTTTAAAGGGTGATAGTAAGCCTGGTGAGGTAGTGCACACCTGTAATCTCAGGATTTTGAGACAGGAGGGTAGCAAGTTAAGGCCAGGCTGGGCAACTTAGTGGGACCTTGTCTCAAAATAAAAAGGACTGTGGATGCAGTTTACTTTTAAAGTGCCCCTGGGTTTGAACCCCAGTACCACAAAATAAATATATAAATAATTTTAAAATGGAGTCTCACTATGTTGCTCAGGCTGGCCATGAACTCCTGGGCTCAAAGGATCCTTCTACTTCACCCTCCTGAGTAGCAAGAACTATAAATTCATGCCACCACACCAGCTAACAACCAATGTTTTTAAGTAGGGAAATTTCATCTTGATTTCCTCCCATTCAAAAGTACCCATCAAGTCCCCAAAACAATTTTTCTCAGAGTGGGACTTACTAAGGTCCTACACGAGAATCATCTGAGAATCTTATTAAATGTTTGGATTCTTGGACACCAGAACATCCAAATTAGAATCTCAAGATGCAGGAAACGGCAATTTTGTTTGTTTGTTTTTCCTGTACTGGGGATTGAACTCAGGGGCATTTTACCATTGAGCTACATCACCGGCCCTTTTTATTTTAAGACAGGGTCTCCCTAAGTAGCCCAGGTTGGCCTGGAATTTGCAATCCTCCTGCCTCAGCCTCCTAAGTAGTTGGGATTACAGATGTGGCCCACACCTCCTAGAAGGAATCTGCACTTCAGATTAAGCTACCAGGTGCTTCTCTGTACTCACCAATGAAGTATAAAGAGACAGTAGAGGAAGGACCTACCTGAAGTATGACTAAGGACTGCCTGCCGCAACAAGGTTACTCAAATGGCCACTGGGGCAGACAGGATAGAAGCACAAATGCAGAATTATCTGAGAGAAGGGTCAGGCCCAACTTTCCCAGATCTGCCTGCTCTTCTGCTACCCCAACAGCAATTTTTCAATATTTTTGCAAAATTAACTAAAAAATAGGACATAGATTTCTTCTCCCTCTCTCAGATTCTAGCCTCCCTCACAGCAGCCAATGTGCCCTAATCTTTTCTTGGGGTAAAAAACATTCTGGAGATATGAATACTTCCCAAAATAACATTAAAATTCTTTCATAAAAAATCCCACAGGAAAACAAGGAACAGAAAAAGGTTATAAGGTTCAAACATGTTTGTGAGTTGATTATAAAAATTAAATTTTATACAGCTCAGTGATAAAATACTTGCCTAACATGCATGGGGGGCCTGGGTTTAATGTCCAGCACTGAAAAGAAAGGAAGGAAGGAAGGAAGGAAGGGAGGGAGGGAGGGAGGAAGGAAAAGAAAAAAGGTGAAACTTTTGTTATTTAATAGTATATTAATGATATTCAGTAAGTGAAATGTGAACAGATCAAGAAAAATGTAGTGGTAAATACATGGCAAGATAAGTATCAAAATGAAGATTTATTATACCTTTTCATTCAATAGGTACTCTTCCAAAAATTTATCCTAACAAAGTTAATGGACAAAAGCAAAAAGATGTGTAACAAAGATGCACATCCTGTTGTTTGTCAGAGAAAAATTAGAAACTTTCTAACATGGAACACATCCATCTGTGATGTATGCAACTCTTCCAGCCTCTTCTAACAGAACCTCCCCTATCGTGGTCCCTTGCTGCAGCCTCAGGGCATCCCTTGAGCAAAGAGTGATGATCACTTAAAGGATCAGGAGCAGAGACCAGAACCACAGACTGGCCAATGACCTAGACATAATCTAACCCAAAAGCCTGGCCCAGAGGGTAGATAATGATTTATTAGACCAATTAGACTTTTCCTTCTAAAACTTAACAACAAAAAAAAAAAGACAGTCAATTGGAATTGATGTACATATTTTCCTTTATAAATAAATTACATATGAAAACCTCAGGCAATAAAATGACTGTTTTCAAATATGCTTAATATAAATTTAAAAGTTACTGAGAAAAATATTAATAATGCTGTCATTTTATTAATGTCTTGATCATTAGTTAAATTTCATACAGAAGGTGCCCAACATATTCTTTCAATTGACAACATGGGAAATACCTGTTAATAGAAGAGTCTTACATTCACAAAAATACCAGTCTTGAATTCTTAAGCTCACTAGAACTGGTATCTGTGGGAAATAAATATTGGTTCTGTTACCCAAATCAGACACTGAATTTCTAATAAATAGGTTTCTTTATATAGGTAATATGGATCTTAAAAAAAAAAAAAAAAAAAAACATGGTGGGGCTGGGGTCATGGCTCAGCGGTAGAGCGCTTGCCTAGTGTGTGTGAGGCCCTGGGTTCAATCCTCAGCACCACATAAAAACTAAATAAATAAAATAAAGATTTAAAAGAAAAAAAAAACAAACCATATGGGCTCATTAAGGTTAGGATAAATTGAAATCTTTTTGCATGTTAATTTAGTTTATTACAGGTATGTTTTAGGTTTCTTCATTTATATTACAGTGGTTTACTTTGAACAATGTTATGAAATTATTTATTAATTAATTTGTGTAATTGGAGTCATTTATTAATGACTTTACTATGACTTTCTAATGGTGACCCGAGACTGCATGATCAACTTTTTTTTGTTCTTTTTAGATATACATGACAGTAGAGTGTATTTTGACGTATTATACACACATGGAGTGTAACTTATTTTAATTAGGTAGAATAAATATGAAATTAATACTTGAAGTTCCATCAGCCACATTATTGATTTTAAATAAATAGCTTGTCAAATAAAGGCTTATGTAGTATTTTTCTTAAGTGCTTTAGTCACCATCTCCTGGATGGACAAGGACCAGGCATTCAGTATTCAATATTCAAATATCTTACACATTCAAAAATAGTTAAGACAAATACTGCACTACACTAATTTTAGGAAAGTGGAGAACAACTTGCTAATAAATGTTAAAAATGATTTAGTTGTAAACAATCATTGACATGGAGGTGGGAGCCTAAACCATCTATGAAAGTGCTCACAGTGAGCCAAAACAAATAAAAAATAAGAGTCCCAGTCTCCCGCAGGCCTCTCTGACCCCGAGGGCAGGACCACACCTGCTTGGATGTTCAGTTGAGATTTCTACCTAAACTGAAAGATACTCTCATGCTGCCTCTCCAGCTTTGGCTCCTTGCTTCCAGAAAATGATTCTGACCATAACCTTTGCTCCACTGATTGTTCAGATATCAGAATTGTGCAACTGCTGTTAATCAACTGTGTTAAACGTCTGCACTTCAGGTTGCAGGCTCTCTGCTTTTTAGACATATGAAAGCATGATTGTGAAAAATGGTATTCATCAAAGGTAGCCTGATGGACTGTAAGGCTATCCACTTTTCTGAGCATGTTACAGCTTTCCTTGTGGGTTTTTCCCCCTTGAATCAAATCAGGCCATCAGAAATGTTCATACTCAAAACATAAAGAGTTCCCTTCCTGAGGAGGACTTTTGGCATTATATTCTCCATCTCTCTGTACAAGGGATTTTCTGAGAAAGAACCACCTATAATTTGTTGGTTGAGGATGACTCAGTGTTCCTTTTATGAGAACCCTTGGGATAAGTTTCTCTTGAAGATCAACTGTTTTGCTTCTGTCTTTCAAATAATCAAATGGTTGTTATTATTCATGTATTGCCCCAGCCTCTTAGAATGTCAGAATCCCAACTGTAGACTACCTCCCAGATACACTGACGTGCTGACACTACCGCTGGTTTGATTTTATTTCCCACCTTAAATTTCTCATTACTCTCATTTCATATAGGAGACAGAAAGGAAGGACAGAAGGAGGGAAAAGCCCAGAGTAAGAGAGAAAAAAAAACAACTAGTAGTTCTAGTTAATATATGATTCATTTGTTCCTCTTAAATACAAATATAATAAGGGCAACACCCACCTTATAAATATAAAGATGACTTTCAGGAGGGGTCTCTCAAGATCTTCCAGAGAAGTCTTGTACCAAGAAAGTCTCAGAACTGAGAGAGAGAGGAAAAAAACTAAAACCTTACTATTATTTCCATTTATTCTGTCCATAATTTTTTTTTTTTTTTTTTTTTTTTGGTACTGGGGATTGAATTCATGGCACTTTACCACTGAGCTACATCCCCCAGCCCTTTTTATTTTTTATTTTGAAATGGTCTCACTAACTTTCTGAGGTTAGCTTCAAACTTTTGATCCTCCTGCTTCAGCCTCCCAGGTTGTTGGGATTACAGTAGTCAGCCACCACACTCAGCCTGTCCATAAAATTTAATCAGATCATCTTGACAAAGGAACAGAAATCCATTCCATTTACTTCAAATCACTGGGGGATAGAGGGGATGTTTATAAAGGGACCTATAACTGGAACTAGAAAGTCCTTAGGATCCTAGGCAGCCCAGCATCACCTTCTTTTCTTTATACCTTTGACTTTCATATGGACTCCTTCAACTTGAGTTGTTCCCATGTTCCTGCATTTAATTGTCCCTGAGACTTTCATTGGCTCAGAATGTCTTTCTATGCCAGACCACACTAGTCAGACCATGCCAGGATTGACAGCCAGTTGGTCACCTCTTGCCTAACCTACTGGAACAAGAGGTCATGAGCATTAAAAACATGACTGCCCAGGGCTACAGATGTGGGTCAGTGGTAGAGTCCTTCCTTACCTAGCATGTGGGAGGCCCTGGGTTCAAACTCTAGCACTATGAGGGAAAAAACAAAAACAAGAACTACCACATCATGTGTTACAGTGTCTTCAATGTTTATTTTATGTAATTCTTAGATCTTCTACAATGTATGATCTTGCAGGGCAGAGACTACATTTTCATCTTCTACGTATCTGTGCACCCCCACCCCTGTCCTCAGGGCTTGATGTGGTTCCTTTGTATGGTACTATCAGTATTTGATCTTGACAAAGCTAAAGTTGATACAGTGTACTTTTCCACTATCCTACCAAATAAAAATAATCCTATTCAATGAGTAAGACATGGAAACACAGAAAAAAAAATCTATTTTTTAATAATTATTTTCTCCCACATTCTGTTGTTTCTCTGGTGTTTTAGGAAGAATCTCAGAATTATTTTAAAATCGAATAAAATCAACCAATCACAGGGATGAAAGAAGAGGCAGGGTTTCAGCCTCTTTCCCAGGCCCTTAATCCCTTTCAGTGACCGGAAAAGTCTCCTGACACAGAGAAGTCTAGACATGCTGCCCTTTGCCTGTGTTTAAGGAATGCCCTTTGGAGTTTTTGGTCCATGTGGCCGCAGGCTGTCCTGACTGGGGCACTTGTGACTCTCCACCAGTACGGACTTCCTGTGCTGGCTGACACCCTTAGTGTACAGATTCTTATCATTAAATCAACAGAGTTAGTCTCTGCAAGGGACTGCGGTCTTCCTGGTAGAGCGTTTCCTACCCGTTCTTACTTGGTCAGTCTGATAAGCGTAATATTTCTCATTCCACCCTGGCTAGACACTAGAGTTTTTGATCAAAGGGACAAACGTGCTCAAAAGTCGTGCTTCCAAGAAAAGTATGGGTCTAGCTCAAGAACAAAGTTTGTTCTAAGGCAGGGGTCATGAGTTGGACCAGAGATATGGCCTAGAGCTGTGCCATAATCATTGCTTGCATCCACTGTTTCTTTAAGGATGGTTAAATATCATTTCGTCCTTCTGCATTATTCACTGGAAATGTTCTTTAAAGGAAACTTTCCCTTATCATCTGTTGGGTATCTTGAGAGCTGGTTTGGAGGTTCAGGCAGGTGAGCACAGCTTCTCATTTACCCTTGACGGAAGAACAGTCCTCCCCTATCTGGAAGGTTGTCCTTTTGGACAGAGTGCACAGCTTCAGGAGGGACATGTGGAGCAGTGAAGGAGGAAGGGGACACACCCACCTAGCCAGCCAGATCAGCCCTAGAGCAGTGGGGTGACAGAGGTCATACATACTAGCTCACTCTCATACTCTGTTTGTTATATTCAGGCATCTTTTTCCTTTTTTCTTTCCTTTTTTTTTTTTTTTTGGTGGGGGGGCAGGATGTTTTATTATTTCTTTTTATTTGCCATTTTTCACAGCGGTGAATATCCTCCAATGATGGCCAAGATGTTTTTTTGTTTGTTTGTTTGTTTGTTTTGGGGGGGAGGGAGGGTTCCTTGTGACTGCATAGATTTTTTTTAGCATATTTTATGTGTCTCAGTTCATTATAGTTTAAAATATCCTGGTTCTTAAAGATGAATGACTTATAATCACATAAGCAGACACTTTCCTATAAGATTAAGAGCTACTTTCCAGAACTTACAAAAATGAGTAACTTAAATTTGATGTTTGTAGACTGAAATTTAATGTTTAAATTTAAATTTAAATTTAAAGACTATGAGGGCTGGACAAGGTGGTGTACATCTGTAATCCCGGTGGTTTGGGAGGCTGAGGCAGGAGGACATCGAGTTCAGAACCAGCCACAGCAACTTAATGAGGCCCTAAGTAACTCAGCAAGACCCTGTCTCTAAATAAAATATTTTAAAAGGTCTGGGGATGTGGCACAGTGGTTAAGTGCCCCCAAGTTCAATCCCCAGTTAAAAAAAAAAAAAAGACTATGAGGACTACTGTAGTTTCCTCTATGAAGTCCCACCATCATGCAGATAGTTGGAATTATCTCAGGCTAGCAATTTTCACATTCCCAGTACTTGCTAAGTCTCCCTTTAAATAATAATGATTTAAAAAGTAGCACCTGCACATTGCTGAATCCTCATCAAAAAGGAGTAAATGAATAAAATAACCATAAACCCCCACAGAAAGGAAGGAAGGAAAGAGATAAGGACAAATGGAAATGCAAGACTGATAGAGGAGGGGAACCCCAGAATGACAACCATATATATATGTCCAGATTAGTATAGGAGGATACAAAATGACCGAAAAATGATAGATTTCCTAATGTTTGGACATATTGAGAGGGAAATATTGTTTAATGAGAAAGTTTGAAGATGAATGAGTGATAGCTAGGCAAATAGAAAACAAAGCAATGTTATTAAAAGGTACTACTAACTCTAAAAACTAAAATAAAACATTATTCAAGAAAGGACAATCATAGTAACATTACCTAGCTCTGCTGTGCATATTACATAATCATACTAATGCAAAGACTCTATTGATAATGAACAACTGTGATATAACCATATTGACTGGAAGGAGGGAAGGTAATAGGTGTGTGTGTGTGTGTGTGTGTGTGTGTGTGTGTGTGTGTGAAAGAGAGAGAGGGAGAGAGTTGAATTTTCATCTTCCATAGTAAGGATTTTTTGGATAAATTGTCAAAGCACAAAAACTTCAGAAAAGGCCACTCAAATACATTATTTAGAAATATGGCCAGGCGTGGTGGCGCATGCCTGTAATCCTAGCAGCTCGGGAGGCTGAGGCAGGAGGATCGCGAGTTAAAATTTAACCTCAGCAACAGCATCAGCAAGGCTCTAAGCAACTCAGTAAGACCCTGTCTCTAAATAAAAATACAAAATAAGGCTGGCAATGTGGCTCAGTGGTCAAGTGCCCCTGAGTTCAATCCCCAGTAAGCCCCCCCCCACCCCCCAAAAAAAAGAAATATAGAGGCAAAGTTAGAAGCAATAACTAAAAACATTGAAGGTAGTCATTTCAGGGAGGTGGGAATCTGCAGTGTGGAGATGAAGCAGGCTGCTTTTTATTTTTATTTGACATTTTTAATTATGTAACTATATACATTTTTTAATTAAGACATTTTTTAATTAAAAACTTGTCACATTTTTGTGTGCTTCTAATTCAAATAATTCTGCTGCCAGGAAATTAATCTCTATCATGGTCTGGGGTTTTCACCCTCTCTAAAGTCATGCAAGAGTCCCAGTTGGTCTCATTTAGTCTAGAATATGCAGGGCAGACCTTCTAGTCTCCAGGGCACGTAGCCTCGACACATTGCTCAAGTCCATGGTCTCTTCAAGCTTGGCAACAGGAGTGTCCCAACAAGTCTCATCAGAAAGATGGTGTATATTTAGCTAGGTATGATGACATATGCCTGTAATCTCAGCTGCTTGGGGGCTCAGGCAGAAGGATCTTGAGTTCAAGACCAGCCTGGGCAACATAGCTGGCCACAGAAGGAAGGCAGGAAATAGGAAAGGAAGGCAGAAAGGCTGATCTTGTCACCTCTGGGAGCCCCTATGTGGAATGGGACTCCCATTCTCCTGCTCAGAATGGAAAAATGGTTGTCCTCATTCTTAACAAAATGCTGTAGCTGAGGGCAGCTGAAATCAGCCTTTTCTTCTTACTTGTTACATTTGTAATATTTCACTTTGGTTGCATATGGCTAATCTGTGTACTGTTACAATTTTTGTTGTAATTTTGTTTCTCTTCAATTATAATCATTGAGTTCCTCTCAGTGTACTTCCTCAGGAGTGTGACAAGAGCCACTTCTAAGGTAACAATCTTCAAAGAGGCATGTGCACATCCCAGGGGTACGCATGATCACTGGGTGTGGGAGGAAGGGATTAGGGCTTCTAGTCATGTTTTCTGTCATTCTTTCTTGCTTTTCATTTTGTAGGTTTTCTAATGTATATGAAGTATATAAACAAAAAATTTACATATTTGAGTGTGCCTTTTCAACCTTTTTAAAGATAAGTAAGGAAAGCAAAACATTGTACACATAAAATGCACAAATCATAAATATACAACTAAATGAATAATCACAAAGTACACATTTCACTGTCACAATCATAAGGTTTTTTTTAAAAAAGTTAGCAGGGCTGGGTGGTGCATGCTTATAATCCCAGTGACTCGGGAAGCTGAGGTAGGAAGATCGCAAGTTCAAGACCAGCCTCAGCAATTTAGCAAGGCCCTAAGCAATTTAGAGAGAATCTGTCTCAAAATTTAAAAAAATAAAAATAAATGAAAAGGGTTGTGGCTTGGTAGTTAAGCACCCCTGGGTAAAGTGACTACCACCTTGACTTGAGAGGGCATATTAGGCTCTTTTTCTCTGTCTCCAGACCAGCAGAACGTGTGAGGACTTCCCACAGGCGCAAATAGATGGGAACTCTAATTCATGTTTAAGATGTTTTGGTAACAGCAATGAGAAAGCAGACTAAAACAGTATTCCTCCAAGACACTAACTCCCACAGTAGCAGCTGGCTGTGAGGGCTCTCCAAAGTTGTGAAGGTGCTTCTGCTGTGACACCATCCACCAACATGTGTTGTAGTCAGGGGGCCCTCACTGGAATTGGCACTATACTGTTTGGACTTCCAGCCTCCAACATTGTTCACTACCCAGAACTCTTCGTTTGGGTCAGTCAAGAACCGTTTGCAGGCAAGGAAATGGAGAGAAGCCTTCCTAAGAGAAGGTTTCACGTCCCAAAGGAAGTGAATGACAAGAAGATCAATGAGACCAACAGTGTCCCCCTGACTCCACTGGGCAGCAATGAACCCCACTCCCCAAGTATCAGTTACCTCCACTTGTTTGAATGGCAACACCTCCATCTGTGTTTCATACCGTGTGTGGGTACTGATGAGGTCATGGTATCACATATAGGATTTTAAATTTTCTGTGTAAATCATCAAGTATACGAAGAAACCATGGGACTCTGAGCCTTGCTTTAGAGAATTTACAATGCACAGCTTTTAATCATTCTGACTGGAGTGAAAATGCTCAGAATTTCACACTGTGAATCCACATTTACTATCCCTACAGGTGGCTCTTCAGGCCTGGTTCACTACAAGCATCTTCCAACTCACACTCCACTGCGCTCACACAACTCCCCCCCCCTTTCCACTCACACATTTCCCCACTGCTTCTTACAGAGATTGAGAGTCCCCCCTTTTTTCTTCATATAGATGTAACAATTCCAGTAGCTTATGCTCATCAATTGTCTATAGATCTCTATATTTTATCCATGTTCTTTTCGATGTATAAAAGTAGTTTTAAATTCATTGCTTCCTTATGGTAAGTGATGGAGATGCTCCACAGGACCCAAGGCACTGATGAATAGAGTTCTTTGGACTTTCAACATGCTGTTTGGCGAGGGAGCGCTGATGGAGTTATTTTTCATTTCCATGTTCTAAGAAGGTGTTGGTACCGTTTCCCTGAATGTTGTTCTCTAGACTGGATTGACTTGTTTTTCTTGTGTCTTCAGTGTGGCTTTCTTCCTCAGTGTTGCGGCTTGAATGAAATGCTACTGAGAGTGTGAGACTCTCTCTGCTGACATGCAGTCACGGTAGAAGGAGCAATCACAAAATTGTAATTGACTCACCAAATCTCTTCCTATCTGTAGCCTTGTCTTGCTGTCCATAATTGTCCACTGACCCTCAGGATTCTGCTTCAAGACACAGTGGTTGTGAGAAATCATTAGAGGGAAAATTTCTGATACCAGTTGGTGTGTGACACTAAATCCTCGTCCTATAGTCACCCTGTGCCCACCCTCCAGCAGCAGCCACTTGGTGTTCATCCCTACCCACTGCAGGCACCAGCTCTGACCACTGATGTGGCCTTTAGTGATCAAAGAAGCAGGCTATCCCATAGCCCACGTGGCCCTTAGTGTCTCACAGCAACGAGCAAAATCCTGACCCCTGTCCTAGATACCTCTTGGTTTCCTTGCCAGCGTCATACCTAAGCCTCAAACTGTTTTTTTAACTGATTAAATATATTATCTGAGACATTTGAGTGGATGTTCTAGGGCAATGCTATTCAACAAAAACAATGTGAGTGAGTCACAACGAAAGCTTCATATACAACCTGAAGTGTTCTAAAGCCAAATATACTAAAAGAGAGACAAAATCAATTTTAATAATATAGTTTATTTAACTCAATATATCCAAAATATTCTAATTTCCACATATAGTTAATGTGAAATCATTTGTAAAATATTTTATTTTTTTTAAACTAAGACTTCAAAATTGAATTCGTCATCTACAATGCCAACCCACCTCAGTTTGGACTAGCACACTGAAGTGTTCAATAGCACATGTTGCTTGTGGACACTGTTCTGGGCAACATAGCGCCTGACATGAGAGCGCATCATTGGCAAGTCCTAAGTCTGGCACTGCTTCTAACAATGGCAGCCTTCCTGGGACTGAGACCGAATATCCCTGCCTCATCCCTGCAGCACACTCAGGCAAATTAGACAAAAAGAAATACAATGCATCAAGCATATACCTTTACATATGCACTTTTACATCCATCTCATTTAACTTTCAAGCACCCCTTTTGAGGGAGAAATTATTAGACCCTATCAAAGATGAAGAAATGGAGGCTCAGGTGATAAACAATTTTAAATTCTTCATTCAGAGCCCTGAACTGCAGATTCTTCTGCAGTGAAGTTCCATCGCCTCCTCTAAAAGCTACTGAACTCATTTCACTCAAGGTTGTGTAATGCTGTTAACCTGTTGAGAACACTTTCATAGAAAAAGCCAGCAAAGCTGGCTGTGGTGGTGCACACCTGTAATCCTAGCTACTTGGGAGGCTGAGGCAGGAGGATCACGAGTTTGAGGTCAGCCTCAGCAATTTATCGAGAGAAAGCCTGACTCAAAGTAAAAAGGGATGGGGATGTAGGTCAATGATAAAGAGCTCAAAGCCCTGGATTCAATCCCCAGTACAGAAAAAGAAAAAGAATTGAAGGAAGGAATTAAAGAAGAAAAGAAAAAGGAAAAGAAGAAAAAGACAGCAAAGTCTATGCAGTCAGACCCTGGGCAGTGACAGTGCCCTCCTCCACCTGAGAGAACAAAAATGCACGTTCTACAGTCCTTCCTATTTCCCTCTCACATTCTACAACTGTGCACTGTCTGGCTTCTCAGCATGGCACTTTCCTACCTGGGGCTTCGATATGCGAAGTCAATCTGTAGTAGATTAATTAAACTCTGTATTGATTTTGTATTCTCTAGGGGTACTTCTAAAAGGGCTAGAGTCTTGAAGCCCCTTCTCTGTGTTCGTAGAACATTTCCCCTTTGCAAATGTGATACTTGGAATTATCACCATCCTCTCACCTCCCCCTACCCAGACATCAGCCCCTCCCCTACATGGCATAAAACCTAACTTCTTACTTTTCCCCAAAGACACCATGGCAAGAAAAGAGGGAGGGAGGGAGTCCTGCTGGTTTTCAGGTCATGATGATTTAACACTTCATCATTTATGCATCATCCTGGCTGTCTTGCTTGTGGATTTTCATTTTTACATCCTGCTAAATACCTTGCAGGGGTGTTGCTCCTCTTAATTAGTTACTGTTTGTAAGGCACAGTTACAGATGAAAGTGCTGTCAGTGCTAAATGTGAACACTAGGGGATCCTCAAGCTGTCCTTTGTCTGTCCGCATTGGTACAATACAAATCATTCCTGAGAGAGTTGCCTTTGGAAAAAGGCTTGGGAACTCTCCCCTAGGCTGCACATTACTGAAGTATACATATTTGGGGGCCGAGAATGGCAATAAAATCATGTATTAACATGATTTTCTGACTCTGATGTAACAGTGTTTTCTTCGCTCATGCAGAGAAAAAAACATTACCCATGAATTGTACTGCTCTTGGAGTAGATCCTTAGCCTTTCTGACATGTAGCAAGTAATACATGGTTGGAATTTTGTTTTGTTTTGTTTGTTCTTCAGTGAGTTGGTGACTGAAACAATTTAGCTGCATTTCCAATGTGTCTGAGTATGTAAAAAGATTCATTTAAAATTACAGCATGTTAAATTAAGTGTTGAATAACGTTTCACTAAGAAAAATCTTAAATACAGGTTTCATTTCCTTTTATTAACATCTTCACTAAGGTTAAGCTTATCAAATTTCTAAATGAGTTTTAAAAATCAGTTTAAGCATCCTCATGAATGTATCTTATTTCAATAGCTCCTCTTTATAAACACACACAAAAAGTTTTCTTGCAGAAGATTGACTCTGCATTCTTTCCCACTTCCTGTTTTCTAATCCTCAATTTTTAAGCTAGGATAATATTTTAAAATAAGAAAACTACTTGTGAGGCACTGGGTTCAATTCTCAGCACCACGTATAAATAAATTAAAAAGTAAAGATCTATCAACAACTAAAAAATATTTTTTTAAAAATAAGAAAACTACTTGAAATATAGCAGGGAAAGTTGTAGGTTCTTATTTTACTTAACAATGAGTGTTATGAAAAATGTGATTTTTTTTCAGTGTCTTTTTTAAATAAACAAAATATAGTTAAATTTTCCACCGAAAGTCACATGATTTTTCCTCTCAAATCCACAAAATGGCTGTTACCTGCATATAATTTACAGTAATGTTAGCAAATGTTATTTTAGCTGATTTAAATTTCATTCTAAGCCCATAGCAAATTATTCTTCATCTTTTAATTGCTTTTCAATGTAAGAAAATCCTCAGTTTATTTTAATAATCAAAATTCCTAAATGCTCCAGCAGGATCCTCAGTCAATGTAAATTTACATAATTTATCTTCCACTCATTTTTCTATAATTAGTGCAGCTGTCACCAGGGAGCCACATTCTTGTGGGCAGGTAGCTATGGGTACAGGAGGCAGGCTTCAGTCAAACTTCCTTTTAAACCATCTATCAGTTTTGCCTCTCATTTTAAATGAGTTGGGTTCTGTAAAGAAGAATTTGTTTCTTACTTAGCAAATTCCTCCTTTCAAATTTGAACCATCATTCTGTAACTTACAATTCGTTCTCTAAGTTCACTTGGTCAGAAGACACAAATAAATCTCTAAAGAATTTTTTGATCAGGCCAACTTTTGCTTTATATATTCCATATTTTTTATCAAGACAGATTCTCATTTCCAAATGTAGTTTAACATGTTATTAAAAATATGAATAAATTCAGTGGCAAGGGCTGGAGGTGTCACTCACTAGTAGAACACTCTCCTAGCATGAATGAGGCCCTGGGTTCCATCCCCAGGACTGATAAAATAAAATTTATAAAGAAATTTGAGGGGCTGGGGTTATTGCTTAGTGGCAGAGTGCTTGCCTGGCACATGTGAGGCACTGGGTTCAATCCTCAGTACCACATAAAAATAAATAAATTAAATAAAGGTATTGTGTCCATCTATAACTAAAAGATATTTAAAAAAAAAAAAGAATATTGATAAAGCAAGCTTCAGAATAGTAAATATCCCACTTTCTCTTTTCTACTACATATAGTCTTTAAATTGTCTTTCTTTTTTTTTTTTAATTTTTTATTGTTGGTTATTCAAAACATTACATAGTTCTTGATATATCATATTTCACCCTTTGATTCAAGTGGGTTATGAGCTCCCATTTTTACCCCATATACAGATTGCAGAATCACATCAGTTACCCATCCATTGATTCACATATTGCCATTCTAGTGTCTGTTGTGTTCTGCTGCCTTTCCTATCCTCTACTATCCGCCCTCCCCTCCCCTCCCCTCCCCTCCCCTCCCCTCTTCTCTCTCTGCCCCTTCTACTGTCATTCATTTGTCCCCCTTGTATTATTTTTCCCTTTCCTCTCACTTCCTCTTGTATGTACTTTTGTATAACCCTGAGGGTCTCCTTCCATTTCCATGCAATTTCCCTTCTTTCTCCCTTTCCCTCCCACCTCTCAGCCCTGTTTAATGTTAATCTTCTTCTCATGCTCTTCGACCCTACTCTGTTCTTAGTTACTCTCCTTATATCAAAGAAGACATTTGGCATTTGTTTTTTAGGGATGTCTTTCTTCTTTTAAGTATGTGATATAGTTTTTGAAAGTAGAGGGGAAAAAATGTTTTTTCTACTGTCTCACACAGTCAATATAGTCAATACTCAACACAAAATACCTCACCCCTGGCCACTGAAATGTGTGATGATTTCTCCTCACCAACCACCAATCAATATTCCATCAAACACCAACTGAGTGTCCTACAATTTAACTCAATTCTGACACTACCTGGGATAGTGTCAGGTCCTACAGGTTTAGGGCCCAGACCCATCAAACTGCTCCATTTAAGATGCCAGTTGCAAAATCTAGGTTGTGACCTATGATTCTGACTGACTAGCTATCAATGGGGGTTTCCCAAACCTCCTTGAGTTTGATTGATTTGCTAGGATGGCCTACTCAGGAAACACTCAAGTTTCCCCATGAATTATAAAGGACATTACAAAGGATACAAATAATTGTCAGAGGGAAGAACTGCAGAGGGCAACTCTTGTGAGATAAGGGGAAGGCTGGGAAACTCCAGGCCCTCTTTGGGTGTGCCACCCTCCAGACATCTCCAGTAACCTGGAAGCTCTCTGAACCCTGCCCTTTGGGGTTTTTATGGAGGCTTCATTTCAAGCATTATTGATGACATCATGGGCCACCAGGTAATCGACTCAACTTTCACCCCTACTTCCTTCCTTCAAGGTTGAAGGGTGGAGCTGAAAGTTACAACCCTCCGATCAAGTTGTCTTCATCTGTTTTATGCTGCTGTAACAGAACACCACAGACTGAATAATTTATGATGAACAGAAATTTATTTCTCCCCATCTGGTAGGCTAGTAAGTTCAAGTCAGGTGTTGGCCTCTGGCAAGGACCTTCTTGCTGCATCATCCATGGTGGAAGTGCATGGAAAGGTCAAAAAGAGAGGTCAAGAGACTGCTGAACTTGTCTTGCTATAAGGAAGCCACTGCCAGAATAAATGAAATCACGTCCTTGATAATGGCATGAGTCTACTCTCTTCGCCCTTAGGGTCTAATGGCTTCTCATCAGACCCCATCTCTCAACGCTGTTGTGTTGGAGATTGAGTTTCCCGCACATGCCTTTTGGGGGACATATGTCTTGGTCTTTCTGGCAACCAGTCCTCATCCCAAAGCTATCTGTGGGCTCCAATCTTCAGTGATCTCATTAGCATACATTATGGTTTGGGTCTGCAAGGTCCCTTAAAGTCCAGGAAGGTTATCAGAGGGTTCAACTTAACTGGTGAGATGGAGACTGAGTGTCTTCAATTGAAAAGGGAACAGCCTTAAGAAAGGCACACCAAGGGTGGAGGTCTACCATGCACAAGGCCTTGGGTTTGATCCCTAGCACTGAAGAAAAAAATGATTAATTTAATTAAAGAAATCGAAACCAGCAGTCATCCAGGAGAGAGGTCAGATGGAGGTAAGAGATATGAAAGAGGAAAAAGAAGTACTAAAGCCAAGCAAGGCTATAAGGGCAGCAAACTGGACATGGGGTGCCATGACAAGGTTACTCCCCTGAGCACTGTTGTCCACACTAGGAAGAACTGAAGCCATGGGAGCTGTGTGAGTTCATGGACCACATATGAGTACACAGGACACATGTGAGTTCATACGTTCCATAAGACCTGTGAGCCAACAGTCAAGAAGACCAGTGGGCAGCTTAGTAAGGGAGCTGGAACTTGGTTGGTGGATCCTGGGTATCATATGTCCCCCAAAAGGCATGTGTGAGCCTGGAGGCAGGGCCATGCTGAATGGGGCAGGGTACAGGAGAGCAAAGGAGGGAGCTGGAAGCTCACCTGAGCCAGCGACTAAAGAGGGAAGTCAAAGTGGGGCATAGTGACCCTTGGGTCACTGCAGATCTTTTGCTCTGATCCCACTCAGTCTGAGAGAAACTGCCCCAGCATGAGGCCCCTGGCAGGACCACATCTGTTTGCCTCCTGATCCTGAGCACATAGCTAGCTGACATTCCTCAGCCTCTCTTGCTTAGGAAAGGCCTGGGGGTCAAGCATGTGCAAGGCCTTGGGTTCTATCCCAGATCACGAAATAAATAAAACAAAAGCTCTAGCCAAAGTGTGAGCCCAAATGAGGCAAGTTACCTCTAGACCTGGACTCTAACCCTGCCCACCCCACTAGGATGCCTCCCCACCCCTCCACTTCCCAGAAACCATGTGTTAAAGATGGGGGAGCCATCGCCAATTGTCAGAGCGAAGCAAAGCCCCATTCTCCCAGTTCTAGGATCAAAGCCTGTGTCCTGGACTGTTAGGAGAGGCAGAAATAAACTCCCATCACCTGACAGGTATGTGTTAGAGAAGTGTAGCCTTCCTTCATGGTTTAGATCTAAAATGTCCCTGAAAAACTTGTGTGTTGAAAGCTTTGTCACAGTGGCAGCATGGCTCAGTGGTGGGGACTTGGGAAGGGAGTGAGTTCATGAAGGCTCTAAACTCATCAATGGACTATTCCATTGATGAATTCATAAAATAACGGACTACTGAGTGGAAATGTCAGGAGGTGGGGCCTACTTGGAGGGAGTAGGTCACTGGGGTATGCCTTGCAAGGGTATATCTTATGCCTGCACCTTTCTTTTTTCCCTCTCTTTTCTCTTTCTTTCTTTCTTTTTCTTTTCTTTTTTTTTAGAGTGGAAAGTTGAAGCTTTATTAAAGGACAGTAGAAAAGGCTTCTCCCCAGAGGAAGAAGGGGACCCAAGAGGTGGAATCTCTCCCCCTCTTTTCATTTCCCAACTGCTATGAGGTAAGCACCTTCTTTCTACCACATCCTCCCAGCCATGATGCTTTGCCTCATCACAGATCCAGGAACAATAGAGCCAAATGACCATGGACTAAAACTCTGAAATGATGAGCCCAAATGAACTTCTCCTCCTTTTAAATGATGTGTCTCAGGTCTGTGGCTGTGGCTCAGCAGTAGTGCACTTGCCCATGTGTGACATATTGGGTTCGATTCTCAGCACCACATATAAATAAATTAATAAATAAAGGTCTATCAACAATTTAAAAAATATTAAAAAAAATGTGTCTCAGCTATTTTGTCACAGCAATGGAAAGCTGACAAAACCACTCTCCAAAGTCCCACTCAGAGTGACCAGAGATTTTTCAAGTCTCCGAGAGGGTTATCATAGAGAAAAATTTCCCAAGTCATCACCTTTATGTGTCTTAGATATATAACCACTTGTGGATACACATAAAGAATGTTTCCATGGTAATGCTTGGTCCACTAGTTTGCTTGTTTGTCCTTTGTTTGGAACACAGCAGATCTTTTTCCATGTAGAGGGTGTTAGAAATGACAGCGATGTCCTCACTCCTATACCTTATTAACCTACAATACCAAAAGCAGAAGTTTAGTAGTCTACTATCATTTATCAAATCTCTTCCTGCTATTAGGAGTGAAGGAAACAGGAAATTGGGAAGGAAAAATAATCAGACATTGCTTCCATCAAGTCAAAATTAATAAACGGGGACTTTGTAAAGTTATTCCAGGTTTAAAAAGAGATAGACACTCTTGTAAGGCCCAAAGACCCAAAGGCCCAATAAGCATACTAGTAGGAGACACGAATTTTAATTGTAAACCCAGAGATAGCTAATATGGGATATTATTCCTCACAACACAAGATGTCTGCTGTTTATTTATTTACTAACATTAGTAGTATCATTTGCTATGCTGAGAGTCAAACCATGACCTTGCATGTGGCAGGCAACTCCATCACTGAGCTACACACTCAACCTATTTTATTTAAAAAAAAAAATTTTTTTTTTTGAGAGAGAGACCAAATTGAAAGAAAATTCACAAACAAAACAAAAGCTAGATAATTCCATTTCTTTCTACCCACCTGTAATCTCCACTCTTTCCCCTCTACTATTCTGGTAGCAGGGCTAGAGATAGGGAAAAAATAGTGATGGTGGGCAATGAGAAGGGACGGAAGTGGGACGTTCTCTGTGATCTTAGAGAGTTACAGCATGAGAACACCCAAAGGCCTGCAGAAGGGACCCTGCAATTCAATAAGCTCCTAGGAACAAAGATTCTAAACCCGGGTGCCACATTTCCCAATTCTCCCCCAGTCTCCCAAAATGATCCTGACTTTGTATCTCAAGGAATGTGAAGTGCAGAATCAGTTGAATATTTTTCTGGGCTCTGTGCACATTAGCCAAAAGAGCTTCAGAACTAGACCCCTCCACACCCTTTGCCACAGCAGGCACCTGAGGTGTGGCTAGTGAGCTCACTGCAGAGACAAAAGGCACAGCTTCTGAGAATCACTGTGTTGGATAAAATACTGTTTTCTGGGTCACCATTTCTTCTTCCCTGAGTAGAACTGAAGTCCTCCTCTGAGGGCCAAAGAGAAAGAGCAAAATGTCCTGTTTCCCTTTAGAAATCGTCTTGAGAAGTCATCCTGCCAGGAGCTCCAGGAAGAAGAGGGGGATTGCGGTTCAGATTCCCAGAACTACATTCCCCTGGTTTGTCACCCACATTAAACTTGAGTTTAAGTGGCTTTTGAGTATTTCTAAGAAGCACATCCACCTTTGAAGGATGAAATGTGCTGCCATTGAGGATTCTCAGTAATATTACCTGTTTAAAGTATTCAAGGCCATCAATGTATTGAAATGCTCCTCTTCTAAATTCTTATTACAAAGCAAAACAGAAAACTAATAATGGACTAAATTAGTCTATGCTTTCCAGTTTCTACAGTATTTCAGGAGTCACCTTTCTCTTGATGCTGTTTATTACCAGCGTTAAGTGGGACCTTTGCTAAAGCTTCCATTTACATCAGTGCTGGGGAATCCCACAAAACCCCAGAATGAATCACCTTCCTGGCTGCAGCAGTTTCTCTAGCCTAGGTCAGCATTTAGTGTGTGGCTGAAAGCTTTTCCCTACTTCAGTTTTTTCCAAACCTTATCAAAGCATCAAAATCATCTGGGTGGTCTATTAAAACTGCTGGTTCCTTAGCCCCAACCCAGCTGAAAAAAGGAAAAATTTCCTATCAACCTTTACTCAGGCAGAACAGGGAGACAATAGGAGCCCTCCTTCCAAAGTACAGTACTAATGTTTACCCATTCACTAATTTATTTATGCATTTATAAATATTTTGGGAAGCCGGGCATGGTGGCACACGCCTATAATCCCATCCACTGGGGAGGCTGAGGGGGAGAATCATAAGTTTGACAACAGCCTGGGGAACTTAGCAAGACCGTATTTAAAAATAAAAAAGGCTGGAAATGTAGCTTAGTGTAGAGCACCCCCTGGGTTCAAAACCCAGTTCTGGAAAAAAATATCTGGAGGTTCTAAGTGTTAAGCATGATCATATGATTCTAGGAACTTGACTGGAGGAATAACGAAATGATATGGCTCCTGACCTTGTGGCAAAGGTGACAGAGGACAAACAAGCAAATACATCGTTCCACATTGTGAAAGATGTTGTGAAGGTGCAGTGATATAGAGGAGGGACCCACTAGGTAAGGTGGTTTTGTGTAGGCTTTTCTGGGGGAGGTGACCACACACCTGAGGCTATACAGTGCCCCCTGAGAAAGGAGGGGAGAATTACAGGTACAGGGGCTGCATGTGTTAGGGTTCTTAGGCAGGAATGAGTGCGGCATGAAAAAGACTGTGAAGAAGGGAAGGGAATAGGTGTTTGGATGTTGGATGCCTAGCTCGTGTAGACACTGAAGTTGTCAAGATGGAAGAGCTTAGGGTACAGCAGTTAATAAATGAGGTGCTGAAATATTCCGGTGAGATGGAACAAACAGGAGTGTGGTGTATGACAGAGGCAGAGCCACAAAGCAGGAACCCCACAGAAGTGGGGCTTTTACACAAAGGTGGAGGAGTCAGGGTAGGTGAGCAGCAGGAAGGAACAAGAAGGCTGCAACCTAGGGAGCATCAGGAGAAGGAGCAGCTTCTTCTCCAGGGCAGTGCTCTCAGGGGACAGTCAGAGGGGAAGGAAAGCCCAACCAACAAGCTGAGAACATTGATTCAGGAAGTAGGGCCCCAGGGAGGTTAGACGGTCACCACGGACAACCAGCATAAGGGTACAATCCCTCCAAGGTGTCTAAGGGAACTAATGCCAACAATCACCTAGTGGATCTGAGGTATGTATGTGTATTTCAGGGGGCACTCCCTGGCTTCCCAGAAATTAGTAGACTTCTCTAGCCCAGGAGGGCATAGTTGGATGTGGAGGTCAGCAATGGGACTATTTTGTTGTGTGGTTTTGTACCATCTGTTGGACATGGGAACAGTTTCTGATGGGCTAGCACAAAGTTCTGAGTGCTTGAGAGAAAGGGGCCCTGAGCTGTCTAAGAAGGTGTATTTCATATATATCTGACAAAGGAGGCTCAAAGCACTGAAAGATACAGCAGGGTTGAAGCGGCTGGGAAGGTTGAGCCAATGTAGACAATTATGGAGAAAGACCTTAAAAAGACTCACAGAGATGGCCATCAAGTAGTAAGCAAGATGGAGTTAAAAAACAGGTACCAGGGGGTGGGGAAGGAGGGCGATAGGGAAAGGGGAGCGGTCATGAACTGAAATCAAATTCCATGAATGTAGGAATTTGTTGGAATGAATCCAACTACTATGTATAACTATAAAGCTCCAGTTAAAAAAACAGAAAACAGTGCACCAGTTTTGTGTATATACTTTCTCAGAGGGAGACTGAAATTTTAGAGCAGATTTTATATGCTGTCTTGGGGAGTAATAGGCCCCCTGGAGCCATATTAGACTTTGAGTAATTTACCTAACTTCCTTACATCTTCCCCCTGCTCCTCCATCTGTTGAATGGGCATAATAGTAAATGTTAATGCAGCTTATGGCTCTTGAAATTTAACTTGAGACTAGCCTGAGATACTAGGCCCCAGTCCTACCTTCTAATACTTCAATAGTTCTGGCATGAAAAACATTGTCAGGATCATTGGGATTAAATGAAATATGTATAAAATATTTAGCTCGTGCTGGCCCGGCTACCTATGACAACCCATAAATAATAATCCTATTTGGGTGGATCTGACATGGGAAGCAATTTCCTTTGGGAAACTTAAATGCCTTTAGCATTTCTAAAAATCAAACAGAAGTTAAAAACATCAGGACTCACTACAGCTATTACTATTTTAAAATCCAAAAGAGAAAAATTCTTATACTTCCAAGAATACTTTGTAAGTGAACAGATTTCATGTTTACTAGTTACTCTTACTACAAAGTGACAATGCATGGATTATAAAGTGGTGTCAACAACACAACAAACCTAAAAAACTTGATGAAAAACTTGTGAAGGAGAAGGTGTGAGGTTGTTTAATGCAATTTATGGCATGTTGTACAGTCAGTTATTTTGGGCAGTGAAGTAAATAACTACCTGGGATTAAGGAATGGTGGAAGTTTCAGCAGGATTATAAGGAAAGATGTCTTTTCTTGGCAAACAGATGATTTTCACTATTTACTTCCAGGACAACAATGTTCAATGTTTATGAAATAGTAACACAGTTAAAACTCTTCCAAAATCATGTTTTTAATGAATAATATGAGAGTCTGCAAAGTCATGAGTTAAATCTGAAAATGACACTAATTTAGTGCTATGCAACATATGGAATGTTCACAATTAAATGTGGATAACTTTTTATTTGTTTTAATCAAATTTCTCCATGTTTAAATGGTCAAAATCAACTCTACATTCAACTAAATGTATTCTTCAAAGATGGAACATGACATGGTTATACTCTGGCTTCCTATATCCCCAGTGTCTGGCACATAGTAGGCTCTCATTTGTGTTGAGCAATATGAAAGTTATAATTTTCAAAATGGCTAGAGGGCAAAGCAATTCTATTAAAAGACTTGCTGGACTCCCAGATAACAGTGATTTCCTTCTGAAGAGCAATTCGAATGGCACATTGACTTGTAGTAGTTCTGTAAAATAAAAATATACATCATCAGCACTGATAAAATCCAGGAACTTCTTGGTATCTGTATCTACAGTGAATATCTGGCTCCTCCAGTGGGCTAAGATGCTGGTAACTATGACCTTCATTACAGTAAGAGTGGCCCCTGGTGGTGGTGAAGCAGAGAATCACCCTTATGAGAGAACCAGGCCTACTGCTGTCTGCCCCCACCTACTGCTCACTCACCCAGACAACACTACTGGGGAAAGAACATTTTTATTTTAATCATAGGAAATGTTTCCTACATAAAGGAATGATACACACAGAGGATCTTTTTTTTAATTTAAGCCAACTTTTCTGGAATACATTTATTACTTTTTATATACATTAAAAAATTCCTTGGGCTGGGGTTAAGGCTCAGTGGTGGAGTGCTTACCCAGTACATTCCAGGCACTGGGTTCAATCCTCAGCACCACATAAAAATAAATAAATAAAATAAAGGTATTATGAAAAAAAAAATTCCTTAAGATGGCACTTTTACAGATCCTACAGAATTATCAGTGTTAGACACATTGAAAAGCCCCCTATAAACACGTTTGAAAAAAAGTAAGAACAATTTAGGTTTTATTGTGTGCATGTATGAATACATTATAACAAATCCCACCGTCATGTATAATTATAATGTGCCAATAAAAAAAGAAAAAAATAATTTAGAAAAATATCAAGTCTTTGGCACACTGATTCAGATCTATCAGTAAATTAACAGCTTTAAACTGAGTAAAGTTGAGTCAAACTGTTTACAAATGCACATCCTTTAGTGATCCATAAATTTTTAAATAAAAATTTAGGAACTGGAAAAAATTCACTTAAAAAATTTTCTGTAAGCCAGGTGAAGTAGTACCATCTACTTCTAGGAGTCTGAGGCAGGAAGACACCTTGAACCCAGAAGTTCAAGACCAGCCTGGACAAAACAGCAAGACCCTTTTTAAGAAAGATAGAAAAAAAAAAATTCTGTAGGGCATAAAATAAGTTAGATTTCTGTAGCACTTAACTTCCTAATTACGTAATTTTACTCCTAAAAATATTATGAATAATATAAAAAAGTCACCAAACCACCCACATTGTAGATAGTTTATAGCATTTAAATTTTAAATCAGGCCGAGACACTATCTCTAGAAAATACTCAGTACTTCTCTTTTATGGAAAAAAAACAAAGCATCTAATATATCAAAGGTTTTGCTAGAGCCTTTCAACAAGCTTTCTTATAGTTAGAATTTGCTTCTGACCAGCTAACTCTTGCTGTAAATCTGAGCTAACAAACTCTGAAGTCTAGTAAATCCACCTGGCATAGGTTTTGGGCTTTCAAATATTCTGTAAAAGATCATACTAAATGGCTACTTAATTCTTCGATATTTATTATTTGTTTCTCCAACAAAAATATTAAAAATAGCAATCGGAGTAAAAATACAATGCTAACACCAGTAAAGCACAAATTGCTACATAAAAATGAATTGCACTGCAATACTTCACATCCTGAGCCAGATTCACCTTAATAATTTCAGCCATGGATTATAAATAATCTAACCAGAAGCACCAGTTTGTACTCCCATTCTTATGTAAAACCCAATTCATATTTTTCAGCACATAACCCAAAACAATCTTATAGTGTGGGTGTATATGGGGGGGCGGGGGGAGAACACACGCACTAAGATTTATTCTTAGGGTGTTTTTATGAACTCAGAAAGCTTCATGGAATCTACCATAAGCCTGAAAAATGTCTAGCATGGATCAATGAGAAAAGAATGTTATGTAAAACTCATTCAAGTTTCATTGGTAAAGCTCATAACCTGTTATGAGCACTTAACATATATTCTACTGCATTTATTTGGCTTTTATTATTGGACTAGTTGTGGAAATGAATGTTTCTCAGTATGTCTGATTTTCTATCTCGAATGTCAATGGCAGAGGTTCAGTTTTTTTATTAGTGTTATTTAGCACAGTGGTAACAAGTTACAGTATATTCTGAAACAATAAACTCTGGATACAAACTACTCAGACTATCTGGTTCTTAACCAATCCGTAAGTACCACAGCAGAGGAGAGTAAATCTACAAAAGATCATCAGAAGGTCAAATGACTCAGTGCTGGGTGTTGTCCAGAAACCAAGCTGTTCAATATCCAGGACTGTAGACTGGTTTTACCTTTCAGGGAGAAACAGGTTGCCCCAGTGACTAAAGGCTTCAATCCAAAATTTGCGTGAAACTTCAAGTTCCTCTTTGGGCTGTTTTGGGGTTTTACTAACTCACAGAAAACAATTAAATTTATGATGTGATATAGGGAATAGTATAGACAATACCTCATTAATACTGCCTCTAACTCCATTTTAAGCAAGAGTTGAAATTAGAGTAAAATAATAGAGAAGACAGGAGTGTTTTTTGTTGTTGTTGTTGTTTTGGTGCTGGGGATTGAACCCAGGGCCTCATGCATGCAAGGAAAGCACTCTACCAACTGAGCTATACCCCCAGCCCAACAGGAGTGGTTTTAATGTACAGGCTCCTGCTTTTTGACAATAAAAAAGAAAAGGCACTTAAGACATCATTCTCCTTATGAAGGGAAGACACCACTAGGTTAAAAGATTAAATATGGCACACCATACTTACACTTGTTTATATGTGGACAGAACTATTACTGAGAAAGTTCCAGACGTCTAGAACAGAGTAGATCACTGTAGAACATAATATGGGAAACATCTGTTTAAATCGGCTTCAGTTTTTTTTCATCCTAGACTATGATGTAACATTTTCCCCCATTTTTACTGGCACATGATAGTTGTATATAACAGTGGCATTTGTTGTTACATATTTGTACATGCACATAACAATATAATTTGCTTCAGTTTTAAAGCCAGTTAAGCCAGGTACAGTGGTGCATGCCTATAATCCCAGTAATCTGAAAGACTGAGGCAAGAGGACTGCAAATTCAAGGCCAGACTCAGCAACTTAATGTGACCCTGTCTCAAAGTAAAAAATAAGAACTTTTAAAAAGACTGGGATGTAGTTCTGTGGTAAGGAGCCCCTGGATTCAATCCTCAGTAAAATCAATCAATCAAGCCAATTAAAATGTTCTATTCAGCTGGTTTCTTTTCTTTTTAAATAATTGTTTATTTATTCATTTATTTATTTTTATGCAGTACTAATGATCAAAACCAGTGCCCCTGCGGCTGGGGTTGTGGCTCAGAGGTAAAGTGCTCGCCTAGGCGCTGGGTTCAATCCTCAGCACCACATAAAAATAAATAAATAAAATAAAGATATTGTGTCCAACCACAACTAAAAAATATTAAAAACAAAACAAAACAAACAAAAAAGAACCAGTGCCTCACACATGCTGGGCAAACGCTCTGCAACTGAGCTATAGCCCCAGCCCCAGCCTGTTTCTTAATAATTATTTTCCAACGAAAGAGAAAAAAGGAAGAATAGGTTAAAAATACACTAGAGGGGCTGGGGATGTGGCTCAAGTGGTAGCGCGCTTGCCTAGTGTGTGAGGCACTGGGTTCGATTCTCAGCACCACATAAAAACAAAATAAAGATATTGTGTCCACCTAGAACTAAAAAATAAAATAAAAAAATACACTAGGGAATACTTTAATTGATGAGTGAATGTCTATACTATAGCATAGGCACTACTGGACTGCTATTTTAATTATAGCAAAAATTCCAAACTCTAAAATTTTCATTTTGTTTTCTTGAGCACATTTTAACACACCTTATTCTGACACAAATTTTTGACATGGTGCATGATAAAAAACAATCCACTTTTTATGGGTATCATATTTTATTTGAAGTTTTTAATGTAAAAAAAAAAGGTATACAAATACAGATTACATTATGATGACCAAGGCAGTACTCTACATGACAAAAGTCAAAACAAAACAAATTGATAAAGTAATTGTACCGGCACAGAATGAGCAGAATATACCTGATGTCCAATCTAGGCTGCATATGCATAAAATGATCTGACCACATGCTTATGCAAAATAAATTATTTCCTAGAACACAAATACACCAACCATTCTGACTATCCACTGCCTGATTCCCCTGGTGAGTATTTTGAGAGAAATTCTACATAACACAAAAAGAACCGGCATGGCACTTAAAAGACTGCAAAAAAAAATAACACAATTAAAAACATTTGTAATGTAATTCTGTATAAAATATACACAGTAAATCTTATTAGTTAAAAAAGGATTTTAAAATAAAAGATTACCCTGAATAATGGTTAAAACTATATCATAGAAAAATGCTCATCCTTTGTGTATTATTGGTAGAAAACTGATAGCTTTTGTTGCCAGGCAAGGTGGGGAAGATACTTAACTTGAAATCATTCATTTATAATTTGTTTAAAAATGTAGACAGGTTATACCTTGCCGTTTGCTCTTTATTTACAAGGAATGCTCTTTCTAATATTTAACCACAGGACAAAAAAGAATTTGAAGAAATTATTTTTCAAAATGAGGTCCAAAGGCCCAACAAAATTCTAAGTTGGCCCCTGCATTTTAAACAAACTCCCTGGGTGATAATGCCACATTCTAAGCTGCCCCAGGGGAAACAGCACCACTTAAAAGCAAGACCATGAACATTCTGGTGCAATATGTCAGAATTCCCTATATAAGTTTATGACATGAAGTGAATACTGATTTTTGTTTTAAAACAAGTTTCAGGTATTAAGAGAAACATAAACACCTCTCAAATGAACATGCAAATGTATATAAACATTTTCCTTTGAGGTTTTCACTGCTTTCAGACTTATTTATTTGAAGAAAGGAGAATGTGTGACCACAAACTGGAATATTACATTTCTAATGAAATGTAGTATTCAGAAACAGAGAAATTTATTAAATGTCTATAAATTTTAAATCATTCTAAATTAAAAAAAATTAAAATTAGATAGCTTCCCTAAAATTACATTTTACCAAGATTGGACAGGTATTTATTTAGATGATTATGGTTACTTTTTTAAAGCCCCTTTTCATAAAAATGATATTTAAAATAAACAACAGAAGGATGCTATATCTGGCACCTCTTCAAATACTAAGTTGCTAAACACCAATATTAATAAAAAAATATGAAAAACTCTGCTCCTGAAATGTATTCTACTTTGTATTACATGTATTAGTTACTAAATAAAAACTCAGTTAAAGAGAGAGAACTGTGATAAGTTTGAGTGTATGTGTGGCTCTAAACATTTATTCATGTTTACTGATTTCTTTTTATTCTGTATTTTATTGAGGATTCCATAAACATGACCCAAAAGTACCAAAAATGTGGTTTTGGGGGAAGAAACTAGTGAAGTTAAGACATTCTACTTAGAAGATAAATTAATTTCCTATATACTAAATAAGGAACAAATATTATACATTCTGCCTCCACCGAATAAATGGAATGCTTTTACAAGTTTGGTAACAAATGAGTGCCTCCTCATTATTTAGATCATAAAGAATAACTGCAGGATTCACTCTCCAGTAAGAAATAAATATTACCATTGCACTTTTCTGTATCTACTTTAAATGTCTATTATTTTCCTTTCTATATACCTAGCAGTTTTCCATTTGACTGCATTCTGTGTCTTTTGAACACATATATTAACATTAAGTTTTCACTAAAAGGATAAGCTCAAAAACTATCTCTTATTGTTAAAAAAAATAAAATTAAAAATCATTTGTGCCAGTGTTTCAAAAATAGCTGAAGATTTGGAATCTGATTCTTAATATGTCTACTTTTTAACTTAGAGGAATCTGTAATGCCCAATTCTAAGGAAATGTCTTTTATTACCAATTTAGTAATTGTTGCCTTAAAAATTAATAATTATCCAAGACAACGAGAAATCTTATAGTTGAATGTTAAACATAAAGAACTCTGAAACTAACAGGTAATATAAAATTTGCTGCATTTTGAATTAACCTTTTATTCCAAATTAACAGAGAATGACGAAAATTGTGAGGAGCTTATGATGTAATCCCACTATGTGCCTTAATGCAACAGATAATTTGTTTTAAAATAGTGGTTATTTCCTTTAAATTAAAAAGGTAATTTCATTACTCATCCGGCCTCTGAAGATTCAATCCAACTAAATTTTGACATGATTGTCTGAAAGCTAGTTTTATTTTTTTTCAGTTATATTTAAATGTAATAAATTTATTCTTATAGTCTATAAGATATTGTTGTTTTTTTGGGGGGGGGGAGGGGTGGCAAATATAAAATGGTTAGTTGTATCCAGGCTGGTAACAAGCTTATCCATGCATTAAATGGCAACATAAGGAGAAAGCACAGTTGAAAAATGAGGATCAGACACATTCTTCTGCAGACATCAAAAGAGGATTGATATACTCAAAACCTTCAAATTCAGACTGATCAATCTTCCTCACAATGTCACTGTTAAAAGAAAAATAAATTTATTTTCATCATAAGATTTTCAACCTTTAATTTAAATGATAAAATTTAAATATAAAACATAGGACTAATTATATACATTGTGGAAAAAATCTATAAGTTCTTAGATTCATCCCAAAACATTTCTAGAAGAGTACTAAAACCAAAAAAAAAAAAAAAGTCTAATAATCCCACAAGCAGACTCAGAGCCAAAAGGAAGTTCAAAAATGGACTGGGAATAAAAAAGTACAAGTTATCACAACTCCAATTAATCTTAAACTTTTGACCTGAACAACATTCTTAATTAAGGTGAACATTCAGATCTGAATTAGCATCCAGTTTAGTAGTCACCTCAACAGCCAGATGGAAGATGGTGAAGAGAAGGCCCAGAAGAAGTTAGCCAAAAGGAAAAGGCAATAGGAACAAGTACATTGAGAGACCTGGAATAAGGAGAGAACACCACAGGGAGAAATTGGGTCACAGAGGGCAGAGGTTGGCATTCGGTTACACTGGGTTTCTAGTTTAATATACCTTAACAGTAATACTATCAAACATTTTAATACCTAAACATACATAATGCACCACAGAGCACAAAGTTATAGAAGGTACAACCCCCTCCTTTAAAGAGGCAGGGGTAAATCAATACACTGGAAAGCCATGAGAGAAAGCAGTACCTGTTAAATTTCATGCATGATAAGCAAAGTCCTATTCTAGCCATAGTTCTAAAGAAAGAGGTGACTTCTAATTGAAGAAATCAAGGACGGCAGCATTCATCCTACACACACTAATAAATGGAATTATGCAAGATAATGGTAGGTCTGGAAAAAGGCAAGTAATTTATTAGAGCTGGTGCACAGCAATAGAAAGTTGTTAAATGGCAAATGATGCTGGAAGGAAGACAATGGTGAGATTGAAAAGTCAGTGATGTTTACATTAGGAGTTTTGCCTTGATTTAGCAAAGATCTAGTTGTATTTTAGATTTCACATCTGAAAGATGGGAAAAGTTCAGTAAGTAAAAACAATGGAGGAATATATAAGCATGAGCAGGGAAAGTCAAAGAGAGCTCAAAGATGTTCACTACCAGGGAATGGTAAGTAACTGAGATTGATCAGAATGTCATTTGTTAAATGAGAGAGATGGCTAGAGTCAAGCTGGAGTGGATGGGGAAAGCTTTCAATGCTAGCCAAGAGAATAGATGTTATCTGGCAATGCAGGAATTAATGAAGGCTGCTGATTAAAGGGCTTGAGAATTGGAATGGTATTTCATGGGGCGAAATAATAAGAATAGGCTGCATAGTAAAGGTGTGAAGGAGATCAATTAGGAAGCTGGTACAACTCTTGGTATGACTTGAGTAAGACTGGAACTGGAGGGTTATGGAAATGGAATGAGAAAAGGCAAGTGATGAAGCAAAGGAAAAACAGAGATTTAGTAATGCAGTATTACATAATCTGTTAAGGAAAAAGAGGAGGCAACAATCACTGACATTTTGAATTGGAATGACAGGAAAACATGGGAGGTACAGTGAGTAGAAATCAGTAAATAACACAGAATTTATTGGTAATAACAGAAAAAGAGGCCATAAAAATTCATTATTTTTTTGACTTTGATATATTTTGACATCTGACAAACTGGGGAGATGTAGATGGAAATGCAGCTCAGGAAGAGAGATCAGGGCAGGGGCTAGATGCTTCAGAGACCATCACTCATTTATTCTTCACAGTAACCTTGTGAGGTAGACAATTTGAGAAAAAGCAGGCTCAGAGAAGTTATGCAATTCATACCCAAGGTTACCCAGTTGGTAAAAGGTGGTATCGGGATTCAAACTCCTATCTTTTGATTAAATCCAGTGTTCTTTCCAATACACAATGCTGCCACAGAATGATATGCTACCTCTCTCTCTCTTCTAGTAGATAAGAAGCTTTTTGTGAGATTGAACTGTTTGGTTATCACTGAATATATAGTACTTAGAATAGTGCCTTTTGCTTAATAGTCATTTGTTAATTTAGCTAGGAGTCTTTTAAAAAGTTAGTATCCATGCTACAAGGCTAGCTGAAATCTCCAAGGTACATACTGCATAGAGCAAAGGGTATCATATGTTGAGAGCCACAGTTTAGTAGGAATGATGCCTGGCATTTTGCTAGAGGGAATGGTTGAAAGGTGACCCTGCTCTGGGATTAGGGCGGATCCTGGGGGGGGTGGATTAGGGCGGATCCTGCTTGGATTAGGGCAGATGCTGCTGCCTCGGGCGCCCGCTACTTTGGAGTTCCCGTTGAGTTCTCACGGGGTTCCGTGAGAATTGGCACACGGAGCCCACGGAGCCGGTGGAGGGAGTGTGTTCCCGGGAAGTGTGTGTAGAGTGCCAGTGAGAGTTCCGGAATAAAGAGTTGCTGTTTGAACCTACAAGGCTTTGTGGCGGCTCGGTTATTTGTGCCCAGCCAGATTGCGGCATTTGGTGGCCCATATGGGGAACGCCTGAAGCTTGGAGGTAAGTGAAATTGCTCGCCCCTGAGGAAGAGCAAAAAAAAAAAAGGGTGACCATTTCAAAAAACAATGTGTTCTTGTTTTGATTTATTTTGTTTTTATTTCAAGTTGCCTGTCCCTAGAACTTTCTCAGGCAAACTGGGGAAAATGGTTGGCTCAAAGTTTGAAGTTGTTCGCCCCCGAGGAAGAGAAATTGTTAGAGGAAGGAGGCACCCCAGTAAGACCAAGAATAGTTAGGACATATGTTGATACAATACAAAAATGTAGCCCATGGCTTTTTAAAGAGGAGTTGTTAAATATATCACAATGGGACCATCATGGTATCCTGTAAAAAGATTTTTCTTCAACAAGAAAGAGATGGCTAATTCTGTTTACTACACTTGTCTAAGATCTTGGTTTTTACAGACATCTGATTAATTTACAAAGCTAAAGTGTTGAAACATCAACCACTAAATATAAAATCAAGTACTCTTTACTTATTAAGTTCCATAAGGTAATATATTTAAACATTATGTGTGTTTTCATAAATTGGTAAATGGAAAAAAAGTTTAATATTGCTTTGTGTCTGTGTCTTTGCTGAAACAAGGTTACTAAGAGTTAAGATTCTATCAGGTGTAATTTATATACAAAGAGTATAAGAAGTTTCAGTTGGGTTTCAATTATAGTATTATAGTACCATAAAAAAACATGAAAGTATTTCATCTCATTAAAGTGGAGTAATTTGTCTAAATCAGAAATTTTATAAGGGTTAACGGCTAGAAAAGAGATATAAAAAGACTCAAGATGTGGAAATATATTTTAATATAAAAGGTTAAAGAAAAAAGAAATGTTTCTAGATGAGATAATCTTTTTGTGGTAAAATTAAAAGTTGTAAAATGTCTAAGTAAGTTACAAAAGGCTTTAAAAGGTTAAATTGAAGGTGGTTAAGATGCCTTCATGGCGGAGGAAAGATTGCATCATTCGAAGCCTAGTTAATCTTAAAAGCATTACTTAAAAAAAAATGAAAATGGGAAGATAATAGGATAAAAGATATTTGGATAAAGAAGATTAAAAATTTGAAGTGGAAAACTTTAAAGACAGAAGTACAGAAAGGTAAAAAAAAGATAGAGAAGATGTAGAAAGATAGAAAAGAGGTAGGAAGACAAAAATTTTAAACCCACAAAATAGGAAACAAACAAAAAAACTAGGAGGAAAAAAAAGCAACTAAGGGTAAATGTACAAACCTTAGAAAAAAACTAGAAGATAGAAACAAAATAAAAAATGTTTAAAAATGTCAAATAAAGATATTTCAGATAAAAAATACAAAAAGCTAAGACAACTATTAGATACAGACATTCAAGATAGAAAAAGGTAAAAGAGAGAAGTTTAAAGTCAAATATTAGATAAAATAAAACAATAAGGAGATTATTAGTAATTTTTTCAAAAAGCCCATCAACTTTAATTTCTGGTGGTGCAGAAATCAGAAGTCTCAGATGAGGCTGTTAAAATTTATAGACAAGAGCCAATTTAGAAAACATTAAACTAGAAGGAAATTGGTTTAAAACCACATCAAAAAATTAAGAGGACTAAAGTAATTCTAAAATCTAAGGCAAAATGCTTTTGGAAGACTTGAATTTAAAAGGATCTTTAAATTTCCAAAGGATGCATATAGGATATTTTGGAACATCATCCCTGAAGAAAAATCAGTTAATGTTTTACTTAACAGGAATCCCATACAATCCACAGGAACAAGGCATAGTTGAAAGAGCTCATCAAACTATTAAAATGTACTTATTAAAGCAAAAAGAGGGAATTGGAAAGGGGTATATATCCCCCAAAGATAAACTTAAAATAACCCTTTTTACTCTAAACTTTTTAAATTTGGATTCATCAGGGCTTAGTGCTGCGGAAAGGCATGTGTGTCCAAAAAAATGAACATAAGTCCAAGGTACTTTGGAAGGATATTCTAACAGGACAATGGAAAGGTCCTGACCCAGTGATTGTCTGGAGTCGGGGGTCTGTTTGTGTGTTTCCACAGGGAGAACAGCAGCCGATTTGGATTCCAGAGAGATTAACTAAAGCGATTTCTACAGACCAAAAAGAAGATGATTTGGCTCAAATCCATAACAGCTGATATTCAGAACTCCAGTTTGGCTATTCTTACATCTGTGACAGTGATTCTCCCACACCTGGAGTCTAATGAATAATGAACACCATTAAAGCCTATTTCAAATATAAAAAACCTTGGGGCTTGCTTGTGGGAATACCTTCAAACCCACATGCAAGTTACAGGAAGAAGGATGGGATATCATAAGAAGAGTCAAACCCAGGTGGTAACCAGGATGCTTTTTTTCAATATCTATTTTATTATTGCCTTTTCCCACATCATGAAGTTCTATTTTATTTTTTGAGCTCATACAGACCTAGGTTAATGTTTTACTGATCAGTTCTATTTTTTGACTGTGGAGTTTTTAAACATTGCAATGGAGATTTCACCTGTGTAAAGCTACAAGGCCTTTACTATTATGTGTTGCATGTTATGTGTGCACACTTTTGTTTTGTGTTGTATGTCTGTATGTGCATATGTCCATATATATGAGGAGCGCTCATGGAAAAAATGGATCCGAATATATTTTTTTTAATTCACGTATTTAAATGGTTTAATTTAAACTGGGTAAACAGCTGTTGAGGATTGTTTTAATATGTGAACAAAAAAGGAGGTTAACAGATCTGTTTGTTTACTTTTACCTTTACTTTTCATTATATTTAATAATTCCGTTCAGGATAATGTAAATTGTTTAGAAAATTGCTTTTTTTTTAGTGCCTGCAGGAATGTTACATAATTTTTTTTTGGCCATCATTGCCAGAATTCCTATCTTCATCCCAGTGCCGGTGAAGACAAAGATAAAACCAAACTACAGTTTCTTCGATAGCTATCACAGTAAACTGTATAAACTGATGCATCAATGAATAATAATTCAACAAGTGATGCTCAATCAAGGAGTTGATTTACTTTGGGAGGAAATGGACATATTAATGGATTCCTGCTGGGAGCCATTAGCCAAGTAGGTATGACAATTTCCTTGCCAGCGTACCCCATGTTGCTTAGTGGAAGGACTCGTGGAAATAGGACATTTTGCAGTGACATTGCATGTAGGTGACCTTGCTCAAGGACCAGGGCGGATTAGGGTGTTCCCGGTTTAGGATAATCGGGTTTAGGGCGTTCCAGGTTTTTATTCCTGCTGGGAATAGGGCGTATCCTGCTGCCTGAGTTCCCCTTGAGTTCTCACGGGATTCAGACAGTATTTTTTGGGAGATAGAAGCCCAGTGGAGGTGAATTTGGGCAGAGAACGTGGATTTCCCCAGAACGTGATTGTAGACGGCTGGTGTGAGTTCGGGAATAAAGAGTTGCTGTTTGAATCTACAAGCTGTGTGGTGGCTCGTGATTTTGTGCCCAGCCAGACTGCAGCATTTGTGCCCAGCCAGACTGCGGCAGATTCCTCTGCTTTAAACTGCTTGCAGAACTTGCCTGGACTATGTATCACTTGTATGCATTGTGAACTATCTGTTGGTGCAGTGAATTGCGGTAGTGCTGGGGTATCTTTGCTGATGGTGTCATCGGTGGTACAATTTTTCCAAAAAGAGCCATCATTTGGCTTGGTGCCATGGCATTTTGCATCCTCCTCCCTTTCTGCTTGTGATGGTCTAAAATTTGGGGGCCAACAGAGGTGAGGCAAAGAACCTCACCGCCCCCCCGACTGGTACCAAGGCCAAATTTGGGAGCCAACAGAGGTGAGGCAAAGAACTTCACCCCCCCACTGGTGCAAAGGCCTATCCACAACTATGGCTGTATGCTGGACCAGTAGCCAATGACAGGTAAGATCCAATTACAATGGTACCAACCTAAGACAGGAGGCTGACGCCTTGAGGTCAGCTCATCCGATGACCGGTAAGGACCATATGTAGTATTGGACAACCTAAGACAGGCACTGTCCCTAAGCCACATGCTTGTTGTTTAATTAAACAGAAGGGGGGGAAGATGTTGAGAGCCACAGTTTAGTCCGAATGGACGCCTGGCATTTTGCTAGAGGGAATGGTTGAAAGGTGACCCTGCTCCAGGATTAGGGCGGATCCTCCGGGACTAGGGCGGATTCTGCTTGGATTAGGGCAGATGCTGCTGCCTCAGGCGCCTGCTACTTTGGAGTTCCCGGGTTGAGTTCTCATCTCATGGAGCCCAGTGGAGGGAGTGTGTTCCCGGGAAGTGTGTGTAGAGTGCCAGTGAGAGTTCGGAAATAAAGAGTTGCTGTTTGAACCTACAAGGCTTTGTGGCGGTTCGGTTATTTGTGCCCAGCCAGACTAACATAGAACCATGGAGCAGCCTGGTCTCAAAGGGAAAGGAAAAAATATGACAAATAAGTAGTTGCTGAGATGAAGCAAAACCAGGGTGGGCAGCACTACCTAAGGCAAGGCTCTGAGTTTCAAGTACCTTATAGATATCAGGATAGATGAAGACTGACCAAAAAGTGCTTTGTAATTTAGAAATTAAGATGTCAATTTGACTTGTTGGCAGCAAGAAAGTACAAAGACAACCTCTATTGACTACTCTGAAGAGACAGAGATACTGCTTGTTTATTTTTCTTTCACCATGAGCATTCATTAATTATTCTTTTTAAATGTTTGAAAAGAAAATATGAAAAAAAAGTATTCTGGTTCAAAGAGGGGTTATGATTTAGGGGTAAAATCAGGATACCTGAGCAAGTCTGTAGGTAGAGGGAAATAAACTAGAAATATACAAATCAAAGGTGGAGCAGTTAGGTAACTGACAAAATGAAATCCCGGAAGCAACTAAGAAAATAAGTCTAGGAAAACAGAAGGAGCATCCCTCACAAAACAGGGCCTTCCAAGAGGATGGAACAAGAAAAAGGCTGAGAAAAGTGGAGAGCAATCCTGAGATAAGGTGATCTAGACACTGCTGAAAAGGGAGCAAACTTAAACCAGAGAGGTCTAAATTACTGAAGTCAACTTAAGGCAAGGTTAATCCATTAAGAGTGATAGAGATAGGGGTAGGAATGAAGCCTTCTAAAAAATATAAACCATTTGGAACAGCTGCTGTGAAGAACATGATAAGAATGAAGATATAAGTGAAGTGACTACCAACCAAATGGGCCTCCTTGAGTTTACAGAGAATGAATCTGTAATGACAGCTAAATGATCAAAATGTCCACAAATTATTCTAACCTATATTTTTAAAAGATGCAACATAAACAAAACAAAACAAAAAAAACACTGGATCACTGCTGGCTAAATTTGATAATGGTATAATTTTTTTAAAGTAACAGAAACCCAGACAAAGATGCTCATCATCAAAATGGGGAACAGTGCAGCACAGTGGAAAGAGCAGAGGCCTCAGTCAGTCAGATCTGGGTCTGAATCCTGACTCTGCCACCTGACAGCTGTGTAACTTTGCTTAACCTCTCTGAGTCTCGGTTTCCTCATCTGTAAAATGAAGATGACAATACCTAGTTTACAAGGTTGTTGTGAGAATTAGGATAATGCATGTAAAGCAAAGAAAGAATAATGACAGTTACTATTATAGTTGATAATATATAATGAGTTCAAATATCCAGTAACCTACTGGCTACATGAATTATAGTATAATCTGATAATAAAACATTGTGTAACCATTAAAAATGGGTTTTCAAAGAATTTTAAAAATATTTCAGTATATAGAATTACTTACTCATCATCTGGAGTGAGCTGTACAGGTTCATTAGTAAACTGAGAATCAAAGTTGTCCAAGCCAAATTCTCCAGAAATATTTGGTTTAAAGGGAGGTACCACCTGCTTTTGTTCCATCTAAAAAGACATATTAGATGACAGCTCAAACCTACATTCTTAGAAAAATTCCACACCTAAATTTTTCCTCTGCTCTGATGTTTCCCTAGGCACAGTTCTAAATACACACACACACACACACACACACACGTATTCACACACATGATATATATATATACATACACACATATGCATACATACATACATAATTTTTTTTTATGGTACCAGGAATTAAACCCAGAGACACTATACCATTGAGCTACAACCTCAGCCCTTTAAAAAAATGATTAAAAAATGTTTGAGACAGGGTCTCACCAAGTTGCTGAGGCTGATCTCAAATTTGCTATTCTCTTGTCTCAGCTTCCCAAGTCCTTGGGATTATGGGCATAGGCCATTGTCCCTTGCTCTATATGATAACAACAACAATGGACATAATTTGCAAATTTGAACATTAATATGAGCCTCAACAATATTATGACCTGTTCTTATTACATTAATATTATAATTGTTTTAGTTGCGAAGATTTTAAAAAAGCACTTGAGACAAAATCTTGGAGTAGTTTTGATTTGCATTTCTCTAATTACTAAAGATGTTGAACATTTTTTCATATATTTATTGATGGAATGTATATCTTCTTCTGAGAAGTGTCTGTTCAGCTCCTTAGCCCATTTATTGATTGGGTTGTTTTTTTTTTGGTGTTGTTTTTTGAGTTCTTTATATATCCTGGAGACAAGTGCTCTGACGTGTGTGTGGCAAAAGCTTGCTCCCAAAATTAGATTCTGTGTTCACCTCCTTGTTTCTTATGCTGAGAGGAAGCTTTTTAGTTTGAGTCCACCCCATTTATTAATTTTTTTCCCAAGAGTCTTTTTATAAGAGGAGAATATGTTTATCCCAGTCCATAAAAAGCAAAGATTAAATATCCACAGGAATATTTATACTCTGATGGTGTATTATAAATCCTGAATAAAATATAAGGCAAGACTGATAATTTTCATGGCTTTATGTCTTCCTGACTCTATATGCCACGGGTGTTTGGTATCCTGGGAAGAGCTGAGAAGTTCTATTTTACTCTTCCCTTTGCCTGTCTTACTGAGCTCTCATGGAAAAGAGTCAGTTCATTTATTGGAAAGGGTCAGGTCCGTTTATTAATTCTTGATTTTATTTCTTGTGCCTTAGGAGTCTTGCTAAGGAAGTTGGGGTCTAATCCAACACATTGAAGATTTGGGCCTATGTTTTTCCTCTATTAGGCACAGGGTCTCTGGACTAATTCCTAGGTCCTTAATCCACACTGAGTTGAGTTTTGTGCTGGTGAGAGACAGGGGTTTATTTTCATTTTGCTGCAAATGGATTCCAGTTATCCCAGCACCATTTGTTGAAGAGGCTATCTTTTCTCCACTGTATGTTTTTGGCACCTTTGTCTAGTATGAGATAACATATTTATGTGGGTTTGTCCCTGTGTCTTCTATTCTGTACCATTGATCTACATGTCTATTTTGGTGCCAGTACCACGCCGTTTTTGTTACTATGGCTTTGTAGTATAGTTTAAGGTCTGGTATTGTGATGTCTCCTGCTTCACTCTTCTTGCTCAGGATAGCTTTGGCTATTTTGGGTCTCTCTATTATTTTTCCAAATTAATTTCATGATTGCTTTTTCTATTTCTATAAGGAATGATGTTAGGAATTTAATTGGAATCACACCAAATCTGTATAGTGGTTTGGGTAGTATGGCCATTTTGACAATATTAATTTTGTCTATCCAAGAACATGGGAGATCTTTCCATCTTCATACCAGTCAGAATGGCAGTTGTCAAGAATACACACAACAAAAAATGTTGGTGAGGATATGGGGGAAAAGGCATACTCATACATTGGTGGCGGGACTACAAATTGGTGCAACCAATCTGGAAAGCAGTATGGAGATTCCTTAGAAAACTTGGAATGAAACCACCATTTGACCCAGCTATCCCACTCCTTGGTCTGAAGGACTTAAAATCAGCATATTATAGTAACCACAGCCACATCAATGTTCACAGCAGCTCAATTCACAATAGCTAAACTGTGCAAGCAACCTAGATGCCCTTCAATAGATGAATGGATAAATAAACTGTGGTGTATATATGTATATATACACAATGGAATATTACTCAGCATTAAAAGAGAATAAAATGATATTTTCAGATAAATGGATGGAGTTGGAAAATATCATGCTAAGTGAAGTAAGCCAATCCCAAAATAACAAATGTCGAATGTTCTCTCTGATAAGTGGATGCTGATCCGTAACGGGGAGGGGGGGAGGTATGGGAAAAATGGAGAAACTTTGGGCAAAGGGGAGGGAGAGGAGGGAAGGTGCAGGGGGTAGGAAAGATGGTAGAACTGAGACGGACATTACTACCCAAGGTACATGTATGACCCAAGGCACATATGATGTGATGCTAAATTGTGTACAACCATAGAAATGTAAAGTTGTGCTACAATTGTGTACAATGAATTAAAATGCATTCTGCTGTCATATATACCTAATTAAAATAAATTAATTTTTAACATTTCAATAATATTTTAAAAAAAGCATTTGAGAGAGTTGTTTTCAGTTGTTCAAACTGTGATACATGAGGGCTGTGGTTGTAGCTCAGTGGTAGAGTGCTTGCCTAGCATGTGTGAGGTACTGGATTCGCTCCCAGCAACACATTAAAAAAATAAATTAAAAAGATATAAAAAAAAAATACAGTAACATTAAAAAACTGTGACATATGAGTTTTTCAACACTCTTTTAAGACAGTAAAATTTGGCCCAAGGTATCAATAAAACCTAATACAGAAAACAATAAAAATTTACATACCATATCCCAATCAACATTTCGAAAGAATGGATGCCCCTGTATATCAGCAAATCCTGTTTGAGGATGACAACCCAATCGTTCCTTTGGGTCCTATGGTAGAAAAAAATGTTCTAAGAATTAGGTAAATGTCATGCTTCAAAATAATTCAATTTTGTGACCACAGTTTCCTGCCTATTAATTGATATCTTATTTCTGAAATTATCTACCTTTTCTTTCTAGAAAGTACAATACTAGACCCAAGTTGAATTATCCAGACTTTGTGACATGTAAGATTTCCTCAGTGCTCTTATGTCACTGAAGTGGAGAATGGTCACCACTCCTTGCTTAAGAAAAAGTGGGAGGAAAAGAGACTAGCAGCATCATTTGAGCAGCAACCAGTTGTTTCTTTGACATGGGCTAGTGTCAATCGAAATATGGAAACCACCAAACTTCATAGGTTTATTCTTAGCTCAATTTTAAAGGTATATGCTGTAATTAGAACAACAAAGCATAATTTGAGTAAGACAATGATATAACCATTACCTGAATCACTGAAGTAAAGGAGTCTACAAATTATGAAGTCTTGGATTATTTATTACTATGAATGAGAACATGTTCCTGTTTTTCTTTTTGACAAAAAACATTTTATTTTACATATTAACCCTCTCACTTTCAATTGTTCACTTTATGAAAGATTAGGTTTCAAGTTTAAATCTTTCCTCACATAATATATTTATTTAAAACAAGTTCTTCAATTTCTGATTTTATTAAAAATTCATCATTAGTTAAAAAATTAAAAATAAATAAATAAAAATAAAAAATAAACACAGAAGCAAAACATTAAAGTTTTAAAAAATTAAAAATAAATACATATTTAAAAAATAAACATAAAAGCAAAACATTAAAAAAATTCACCATTATCTTACCTGTTTATCTTAGTAGGTAAATGCACACCAACTTATACTCATTAAAAGTAGAATTTATCATTACCAAAAGTTGCAACCTTAGATCCTAAAACTTCTCTAGCCCACAAACTGCAACAATTAAATCATGTTCAGATTTTTAGGATAGGATTTCATTTCTTCTAAATTTTATCTAATTATAGGGTTTTCAATATAACAATTTATAGGGAATATTACTGCCCAAGTGCTCAAAAAGTACATGATAATGAATAAATTCTGTGGATAATAACAGAAAAAATGGGAAAATATTTTAAAGTACAGTTGTGGCTAACTCCAAATATTAAATTCTTCCTTTACTGAGTATATGGTATATACACACACATGTATAAAACATACATTAAAAAATTCATAAGTAACATGTAGCTGGGGGTAAATTACACTGGCAAAGTAGAAAGGAGAAAAATCATCTTAGGAGTTAATGCTGTCATTTACTCTTTGGTTAAGAGAGGTATTACAGACATAACTGAAAAAGTTGCATACCTTGTTTGTTTGGAAGTTGCCTAGGCTTCTTTCTCCTTACTGGTTTGATTTATATAGAAACAAAACACAAAAGATATTTACACACAAATTTTACCTTGTTCAGAAAACTCTTCAGGACACTTGCAGCTTTTACAGACAGAGAACATGGAATGCGAATTTGTTTTTCCAAAATAACTAGAAAGATAAAAATCATAGCATTGTGTTGAACCTTTACATATCTTTGATTTTTTAAGTTTTTGTTTTGAGATATTTAAGGCACTGCAACAATAAAAATAAGATATTACATACCCAACTAAACCACTTTTGTACTTCCATTACCTCTCTCTCCTCGGATATGGCCTCTAATTTAAGCACTTTAGTATCATTTATGAGAATGTTTTATTCTTTGACGACTTTATTGTGCCTCAGTTTCCTCACCAGGAAAATAATACTTACTTTGAAGATTTTTTATTAAGTTTGAAGTAGTTAATATTTATAAAATGCTTCACATATAATAATTACTTTTATTAAACAATGCCAAATCATTCCCCAAAGCTATTGTGTCAATTTTTACTCCCACCAGCAGCATCTGAGCATTCCAATTTTTTTATACCTTCGCTGACACTGATTATTATCAAACGTTAAAATTTTTGCCAAATGTATGAAATGGTAGATCATTAATTTTTAAAAAAATATTTTTATTAATTATTGATGGGCCTTTATTTACTTATATGTGGTGCTGAGAATCAAACCAGTGCCTCACACATGCTAGGTAAGCACTCTGCCACTGAGCCACAACCCAAGCCCCTCATTAATATTTTAATATACATTCCTCTAGATACTAGTGAAGTTGAAGGTCTTTTCACATATTCCATGGCCCATTTGGGTTTCTTTCTTTCTTTCTTTTTCCTGTACTGGAGATTGAATCCAGGGCCTTGAACATGCTAGGCTCTTTTAATTTTTTCTTTTGAGATAGGTCTTGTTTAGTTGTCTAGACTAGTCTTGATTTTGGGATCCTTCTACCTCAATTTCCTGAGTAGCTTGTATAACAGGTGTGTCCCACCATATTCAGCTTGACTTTCCTAGTATAATAAATGCCTATTCATATTCTGTGATTGGTAATTATTAAATGCAGGATCCCATGGCCACACTTTGGACTATGTGTTAGGAGGCCTTTTTGCCTGTCCGTCATGCTCAATTCTTAGTACTTCCCATCATGAGCCTTCCCCTCCTCCACCTTCTGACCCCTCTTATCTTCTTGGTACTCTATGCCCCACATAATGTTTGTGAACTTATATCCTCAGCTTCAGGTTTCATGAATATGGTCCTCTCTAGCCATAGGATTCCCTCTTCCATATACGTTTGTGGTATATCAGCTAATGGAATCATTTGCAATGATTGTGAATACAAGAAGGTAACTGCAGATGAGACTGGAGATGACAGAGGCAGGAAGGATGTATTAAAAAAAAAATCAAAATCTCATTAAGTAAAGAGTATACTATTCAGATTATTATCCTTTTTCTTATTCAAAGTAATACCCTAAGCACACTTTGTGCTCTAGAGTAGGTTATTCACAAAGAATCTGTATAAAGTATTGCAAATTACCTTGGAAGAGATAATCCTCTGTGTTTTGATCAGGGTTATCAGAACTCCCAACAATATCAAATGGAGACCTTCCTGCCATCATCTCAAACATTAGTACACCAAGAGCCCACCAGTCAACGCTGAAACCTTCAGAAAGAAAGTTTAAAGCAATAAATTAGCCACTCTGCATGCTTGTAAGTCAGTAATTGGAGGTTCATATTTTGTCACATAATAAAAAAATAAACACAATGAGACAGTAAACTCTAAATTATTATAACTATCTGAGTAAGTTCTGAGAATTACAGAAATATATCACTTACCATCAAAGGTAAGTGCCCAAAAGAACATCAAAATATAAAATTATGGGCAGTGAAACATAATATTTTTTTCCAAATATAGTTGTAATTTCAGACTCATGCCCACTATCTAATATTTTGTTTTGAGGATATAATTATATAGCACTGGAGAATAAGCTTCTTTGGTCTAAAATTTGATTTTTTTTTTGCTAGCTGATTAAAGATTCCTGAATTCATATTCTGAGCAATTGTCAAAAGTACCACATCCCCCTTTACATTTGCTGAAATCATAGGACCAGAACCCAAAAAGTCAAATCCTTTTTGAGGAAAATTTATTTTCTGGTGCCTGACAGCCAGCCAGTCTTTCTACCCTCTTACAGATTTCTGAGGGAAATATCCCCCAAAATCTGGAGAACCTTCTAGTTCATGACTCACTCTGGAATCACAGGGCTGCTGTTATGAATCCCTTACTCTGTAACAATGTAGTCATTAGGACATTGGGCATATTATTTAAACTTTTTGTATATCAGTTTCTTTATCTGTAAAATGGGAATCAACAATGCTTACCTCAGAGGGTTGTTGCAAAATCAAATTAGTTAATATAATATAAGCTGCTCAGAATAGTACCTATCACTCTTCAGTGTTCATCATTAATAAAATATTATTTAAATTTGTACCCCTATAGACCACCAAGTCCTACTCTCTGATTTCAGAGTCTGGGGGTCTTCATGTATATTTTAACAGAATCAAGAAAGTTTACATTAGTAAGATCAGTATTAAAATGCTGTAGTTTACTATAATATATTTGTTACCACATTTAACCACCCACTTAGCAATAGCTGAAATATCACTTATGTATTTATTACCATAATCTTCTCCTCTTAAAATTTCAGGAGCAATGTAATTAGGAGTACCACAGAAAGTGCTGGTTGTATCTCCTGGCCGTAATCCTTCCTTTTATGAAACAAAACAAAGAAAGAAGAATAAGATCTAAAATTTTGTTTTAAATTCACCTCCTCTATTTTATCCATCACATAACTTCAGCATCAGTAAGTAATATATTAACCTTAAATAATCACTAGAACAAATGTATTATTAAAATTATGGATTGCCACTAAATAGCTTAAAAAAAGATTATTAGATGTTGCTAAAAAGTAAGTTCAACTAAGAATTTTAAAATGCATTTAAAATGGTTTATATTCAGGTTAAAATTTAACACAAAAACTTAAATTATAGGAATACAATGAATCGTATTTCAGGAAGAAAAGCAGCATTTTAAGTCGCACTTCCTGACACAACTGTTGACATAACGTTGTTCATTTTTTCTATGGCACAAGATTTTTGGTTCTCATTGTAATAGCTATAAGATGGTGAAAATTAATGCAAAATACATTAATAAACCTAACTAGGGATACTGCACAATAATGAATGGCACAGTCACCAAGAAGTTATAATAAATACAAACTTGTATTTTCCTCAAAATGAAGAGTAAAAATAGACAAAATTATTTGAAGTTCACAATCTTTAATCTTGATGAGATTTTTAATATATCTATATCAGAAATGATAGATTATAGGGTTGTGGCTGTGGCTCAGTGGTAGAGCACACATGAGGTATTGGTTCGATCCTCAGCATCACATAAGAACAAATAAATAAAATAAAGATGTTGCGTCCATCTACAACTAAAAAAACTATTTTTTTTAAAAAAAGAAATGATAGATTACACAGATCAATAATTAGTAAGCAGAGAAAAATGTGAAAACTAGATATATATAGATACACTATATGTATAACTAATATATATGTATAACTAATATACATATATACATAATAAAACACACATAAAACATACATATAGAACATATGTGTCCATATGTGTGTGGGGAAAGGAGAAAGAAACATTAAAAGAAAGACTTTGTTTGCATGCAAAACAGAAATCATATCTTTTTAAAGTACACATGGGGTACTGACTAGATACTAAGTCATAAAAGAAATCTCAGTGTATTTCAAAGAGCCAATGTCATTCAGATAAGGCAACTAAATAAGGAATCAACAGTAGACTGGGGATATAATTCAATTGTATAATGACTGCCTAGCACCTAAGAGGCCCCAGGTTTGATCCCTAGTACTGTGGAAAAAAAAAAGAAATAATAAAAAGATAGTCTAAAAATAAAAGGGGCAGAATATGATTATATGTATAATTAAGCATCTTTTAAAAAAGAGGACTCGGGCTGGGGATGTGGCTCAAGCGGTAGCGCGCTCGCCTGGCATATGTACGGCCCGGGTTCGATCCTCAGCACCACATACAAACAAAGATGTTGTGTCCGCCAAAAACTAAAAAATAAATATTAAAAAAACTCTCTCTCTCTCTCTCTTAAAAAATAAAATAAAATAAAAAATGAGGACTAAACACAAAGGCACCTCACCACTAAGCTACATACCTTTTTTTTTTTTTTTTTTTTTTTTTTGAAACAGGGTCTGCCTAAATTGCTGATGTGATGATAGCCTTGAACTTGTGATCTTCCTGCCTTAGCCTCCAGAGTCACAGGGATAACAGGCATGTGCCACTGGGCCTGGCTCCTTTTTGTTGGTGGTGTTTTGTTTTGTTTTTTTTTTTAAACTTTATAAGTGTTCCTTAATTACAGACTTTCTATTATTAATAATTATGAAATTCAACTAAATATATGTAACTAGAATTTAACCCTTTTCCTACTATTAGATCACATGTAACAAAATTCCAAACTGACAATGGAGTGGGGGAAGTATACTGATAATCAAATCTTCCTCTCATTACTTGTTCTTGATGCATTCAGTTTTAGCTTCCCAGATGAAACCATGGCTTCTTATGCGTCCCTCCAGAGATATTCTGGGCATGGTATACATATTTTCCTTCAAATTTTATTCTACTATCTAAACACTACTATAAACATCTACAAGAAATACTTAGTAACAGGTTATTATCCCAAGGATTTTTAAAAAAATTATTTCTAATAGGGATATACATATTTATTTATTTGGTACTGGGGATTGAACCCAGGGGTGCTTAACCACTGAGTCATGTCCCCAGCCCTTTTTCACATTTTATTTAGAGACAGGATCATGTTGAGTTGCTAAGGACCTAAGTTGCTGATGCCGGCTTTGAACTCAGAATCTTCCTGCCTCAGCCTCTCAAGCCACTGGGATTACAGGCATGCGCCACTATGCCTGGCCATGTTAGCTTTATGTACTAATAATTATAAATATGACTTAAGATGTTTTATATTATTTTTTATAATTTTTTTTAGTTGTAGATGGACATTATTTTATTTATTTTTATGTGGTGCTGAGGATTGAACCCAATGTCTCACATGTGCTAGGCAAGTGTCCTACCACTGAGCCACAACCCGACCCTGTTTTTATTGACATGGCTTGTCACACATTATCATGATAAATGACACACACTTCCAGACAACAAACAGAAGCAAGAGACAGTCTGGTAACATGTAACAGAGCTACGCTAAAATCATGCACTTACTGAATATCTAAATGTAGGCCTATTAGCTAAATTATCTATGGCACAACATAGATATTGTTAAAATTTCCCTGTTGACAAAAAAAAAAAAAATAGTTAAAGGCACCTCAATTCATAAATGGCTAAATTTTCACTCAATAAAATTAATATTCATAAAATATTTCAAATATTAAATCTGAAAATATTAAGTTTAAATCACTATCCTCTGTACTCCAAAGGTATCTAGTATGAACCTGAAGAAATTAAGTTAACTAAACCTAAAGAAGTATTTCTGAATTAACTGAAAAAAAATTTAGCATTTATAGTTTATCTAGAAATTGTTACAGCAAAAGAAATTAACTCAGTATTTGCAGGAGGTTAGACTTTAGGTAAGTTTAAATACTGACTCTAAGTCACAAGATAGAAGCATCCAAATTTTAAGAGAGTTCATTTCCCATGAACTTTCACATCAAAAGGGAGTAAATGTGCTAGTAAGAAAGAGACAGGGGTTGGGTGTGGCTCAATGGTAGAGTGTTCTCCTAGCATGTGCGAGGCCCTGGGTTTAATCCTCAGCACCACATAAAAAAATAAATAAATAAAATAAAGGTATTGTGCCCAACTACACCTAAAAAATAAATATTAAAAAAAAAGAAGAGACAAAATATTGTTAGTAAAGTCACTGAACGAAATTCCTATCCTCGTGTTCTTTCCCATTAATAAAACTAAGCAGCTCTTGCAGAAGGTGGGAAAAGCAGAGAGAGATAGACAGGCTAATCTCTGAGGTTTACCAAAGATCCTGACTAACTTGATTGAAGATCCTTGTAAAGAGTGAGGATGTATGACCAACAAATTTCATTTTTCAATGAAAGTAACAAAAGACAAAAGGAAAAAAGGAAGAAGAGAGGGAAGGAGAGAGAGGAAAGGAGGGAAAAGAAGGGAAAAATGAAATAGGAAGGAAGTCAGCCTGCCTTAATACTTTATGTTCTCATTGTTTATGTAAAACAAAACTGTTATAATAACTTAAAAATATAAAAAAGTAAACAGAATTAGTGTTTGATGCTATATAATAAAATATGACAATACTTTAAAGCTTTATTTAATGTTATGAACATTTTATATTGTTAGATTTTTTGACTTTAAATGACTTATAAAATAAAAAATATTTAACTTACAAAGTCACATAAATATTTATCATAAATTACAATAAAAAATTTGGTCTTATAGACCAAAATATTTACTCAAAATACACAATCTAACCAACAGTACTTTCGACATACAACAGCTTTTCAAAAAGATGCAACAATTTTTCCTCCCTGGTATTGGGGACTGAACGAACCCAGGGTCTTACCATAATTTATATACACATCACAGACATATGAGAATGCCCATTTCATTATTTTCTTTTACCTATAGGCCGATATCTGACAGACAAAAATAGGTGTCAGTTTTAATTTGCAGACTTTGTAACAAAGTTAACATTCTTCATATTTTTTGTTCAGTTTTTATTTTTCTTATGTAATCTAAGATTTCATTATTACTGCCACTTTTATTTAAAAATGGCGGGGGGGTTCCCTAGAGGAAAAAATGGCACAAAAATCAAAAAGGTATCACAAATATGACTGAAAGGCACACAGGGGTTTCTAATCACTAAACTTTCTAATTATTTATCACTGAACATCCATATAATACTATAAGGATTATCACAAGAAAAATGGCTTTTAGTATTACCCATAAAAGCAAAATTAGTTTTGCTTTTTATTTTGAGACAGTCTCACTATGTTGCCCAGAATGGGGCTCACACTTGATATCCTCCTGCCTCAGTCTTTCAAGTAGCTATAATTAAAGGTATGTACCACCACACCAGGCTACAAATATAGTCTGTGAAGATCTTATTTTCTAATTTATTCTTAACAGATAATAAAATTAAATCTTCAATATGATTAGACTATCTTGTGTGATGTCAGCATTTAGAAATCTCTGGATTCTGGTGGTGCTACCATTAAGTGAATGGGGAATGCAACTCACACATTTACACTCTTGTGAGGGTAATTTTGTACCAGCTGCTTCAATAAATAAAATGGTACCCTGCATGTTTTGTGGAAAAAGATCAGACTTTCAAATGAAACACTTGTCACAAAAATAAAACAAGAAATAAAGAAGATATGCTTTGAGAGTAATTCTTATTTGATTTTTACTATTCTCTGTGTCAGATAGTTAAAATTTAAATATAAAAATGTTAAAACTTCAGGGAAAATTCTGAACATGCATTATTTAAAAAATAGACTCCTACTATATAGCAAAAATTGAGAGGTCATATGCAAATGTCATGCTCAAGTAATGGGATTGTAGATAATTTTTATTTCTAAATTTTCTTCAATAATGTCACAACTTTCCAGAAAAAAAAGTTATAAATCATGAAAAGAAATTAACTCCTCTTATAGCACATAAAATACAGAAGATATGGGAATTTTGCAAATTATTAGGAAAAAAGTACATTTGTCTTTGTGCTAGAATTCCAAACAGCCGAAAGCAGCAATCATCTCTCCCATCTTTATGCAGTTATTTTTTTTACCAAGACAACTTTATGAGCTACAGAAGACATTTTTTTATTAATAACTAGAAAATTTCTTACCTTACACATGCCATAGTCAGTGAGTTTAATGTGTCCTTCAGAGTCCAATAATACATTGTCTAATTTCAAATCTCTATAAATTATCCCTCGCTCATGAAGATAATTTAAGGCTAGACTAATTTCCGCAGAATAAAACCTAAAATAAATTCAAAAATAAGTCATATGAGGGCTGGGGTTATAGCTCAGTGGTGGAGTGCCTGCCTTGCACATGTAAGGCACTGGGTTCAGTCCTCAGCACCACATAAAGATAAATATAATAAAGGTATTGTGTCCATTTACAAATAAAACAAAAATATTTTTTAAAAATTCACGTGACTTAAAATTTTAAATTGTAATAAATTTCTAGAGTAAGGTATTGAACTTCTATTCCCACCTGCAGTTTTCTCCTCCCAGTACTTTAATACAAAAAAATTAGTCAGGAGGATGAGTTAGGAGGATGGTGAGTTGAAAGCCAGCCTCAGCAACAGCGAGGTGATTAGCAACTCAGTGAGACCCTGCCTCTAAATAAAATACAAAATAGGGCTAGGGATGTGACTCAGTGGTTGAATGACCCTGAGTTCAATCCCCAAATCGCACCCCCGCCCAAAATTAGATTCCCACTTTAAAATATCTGAGCCCAAAACACAATTATAAAAGTTCTAGTCTAACTTAAACTCGTATTTTTCATAATTGATTAGTTTGAAAATTTTAAACAGAGGTTTACTTTGGGCCCTTGGATGAACTTTGCGCAGTCCAGAATTCTACAACTGGAGGCAAAGTTGTATGTGTAAATGTACACTTATCAGAGTTCCTACAGTTTTTATCACCTCTCTAAGGGACCAATGACTATCCTTAAAAACTAAAAAACAATGCCAGGTATAAAATAGAAAAAAAATATTAAGTTGACTATTCAAAAAAATCATACTAAGATTTTAGAAAAGAAACTATTCTACAATAATAAAATTTAACATTAAAGAATAAACTTTTGAAAACTTTACAACTCACTGATAACTAAAACTGGCCTAAATAATGAAAATGAAACATCCAAGCTGGTTTATGGTGCCTTGGTAGCACAATATCACAATTTTTTAAATTAAATATTTATTTTTTAGTTTTCGGTGGACACAACATCTTTATTTTATTTATTTATTTCTACGTGGTGCTGAGGATAGAACCTAGGGCCTCACACATGCTAGGTGAGCATTCCACCGCTGAGCCACAATCCCAGTCCCACAATATCATAATTTTTACAGGAACATAATACATGCCTTCTAACTACTTAATTTTGTAGAGAATCTGAACTTATTCTCTGCTTCAGTTCCTCCTACAAAAGCAAAGATGGTATAGAAGCAGAACTGGCACTTAAATATAGTAAAAACCAGAGGTAGTTTCCCCAAATTCAGCTGAAGAAACAAGGAACAAAAACTATGTTCACAATTCAAAATATAATCTGACCTTCCTATAAAAAGTACCATTTGATAAGGCCAACAAACAAAAATAAACTGCAAATTATAATACATATTTAAAATTATGTAAATTAACTTAGCTCAGCCACAACATGATTTAAAAAGAACTAGTTAGCATCAAAATAAATTATTTACATACTTTTTTCCGACTACTGCACATGAGAAGTCAGGCAGTCCTGAAACAAACCCAACATAAACAACATTTTAAAAACCTACCTGGCATGTTCTTCAGGAAGTTTTCTTTGTCGCTGCATATGAAACATCAGATCTCCTCCATTTACATACTCTATAACAAAGAACAATCTAAAACACAGGAGAGAACCATGAAACCAAAATTCAAAATATGGTAGTATTAACTTTACATTTTAAACACTAACTAGCCACAATATAGACAGCATTCTCTATGATTTAATCTTTAAAGTAAATGCCAAAGATTTGGTGGAAACAAAGGGTATACAGAGTACAAAAGATCAGAATGTACATCAGCATGATAATAACTCTATATCCTGCTACTTCTAACACTAAAATTGTAACACTTGCGGCCTGCGGATGTGGCTCAGTGGTAGAGCCCTTGCCTAGAATGTGTGAGGTACTAGGTTCGATCCTCAGCACCACATAAAATAAATAAATAAAGTTTGGGCTAGGGATGTGGCTCAAGAGGTAGCGAACTCGCCTGGCATGCGTAGGGCGTTGGGTTCAATCCTCAGCACCACATAAAAAATAAAATATTGTGTCCACTGAAAACTAAAAAATAAATATTAAAAAAATATCTCTCTCTCAAAATAAATACATAAATAAAGTTTTTTTAAAAAGGAAAAAAAAAAGATTGTAACACTTGTAATCTGCTCATCCCAATTCAACATTTGCTAGATAAGTCACTTCTGACTATCATTTAAGGTTAAAAAGTTAGATTTTTTCCCCCATAGTTAAACTCTAAGAAACATTAAATAATAAAATTAGAATCCTAGGGACATTTAAAAGGTGGGATTTCTATTGCCATAATTCTAATCTGGCTGTTTCCTTTTTCACCTAAAGCAGGTCATTTCCTAATGGCAAACCAATGGCAAACTGATGTCACTACTTATTTTATGAATAGCAGGAAGCTGTAAGCATAATACTTTCTCTCCTTCTCCATGACTTCTGCTTCATGAATTATAGCAGACAGGTTTTACTATATAATATACCAACATGCATGAAGCCCAGGATTCATCCCACTCTCTTTCAGTCTTACCTGCTTTCTGTCTGAAAGCATGAATGCAGCCCAACAAGAAAAGGATGATTTGAAGCCTGCTCAAAAACATGCTTTTCTGTCTGTACCCAATCAATATCCTAAATTAAAATATGAAAGAAATCTACGTCAAACTGAGATTAAATAATCAAAACTAATGATAAATTTGTTCTTTAGCAATTCAAGTATCACAAATTCAACTATGAACTAACAAGGCTAAATATCAGAGGCACTGATAATCATGAAGCAAAAATTTATACAAAAAGGGAAAAACACCACTAGTTAACCTTCCAGTATTATGCAATGCTTTAGAAAACTTTTATAAAGTTCAAGGACTTCTGGTAATATATGGTTTGGTTTTTATTTAAAAGAAAAAATCTAGCAGTAATCAGACTAAAGATCTCTTACATAATCTGTTTGAAACATATTAAGAAAGGTACAGCAAAATAATAAAACATGAACATTGAGGCTTTCTCTGATACAGTACTCTAAGGGAGATTAACAGCTTAGAAGTAGAACTCTACTGTGCTTACCTCATCATCATTGACGAGCTCTTTTTTCACAACTTTCATCGCATAAATACGATCTGTTTTTTTTAATCTAACCAACAGTACTTTGGCATAACTTCCTCTTCCTATTACCCGAAGCAAATCAAAATCCTGAAGACCTAAACTGGATGAAGCTTTGCCACTTTCCCTGGTGTTCATTGCCTGTTGAGAACATTCATATCAAAGAGTTATACCTAAAAGTACACTGAATAGTAACATTTACTTACTTATTTAGATACTGGGGTATTTAACCACTGAGATACATCCCCAGCTCTTTTTATTTATTTTGAGACAAGATCTCATTAAGTTGCTCATACTGACCTGCCTCAGTCTCCTGAGTTGCTGGAATTAGATGTGTGTACCACTGTGCCCAGCAGTAACTTACATTTCTAACACCTTGTTATACTTATAATGATTTTAAATATTTTCTTAACATAAACATGTTAAGTTCTTAATTCTTATATAATTGCAAGCCATATAATACACATGAGATAGGATAAGTCTGAGCTAAAGTAAAAGTAGGAATGGAAGGGAGTTGAAATCTGAGAAATGTTCAAGGAGGGTTTACAAAGACCTGGTTTCTGTTAACTTTTAGGTATGGGGGCAATGGAAATGCATGAATAAAAAATGATAATAACTTTTGTGACTGGGGGATTGGAGGTATCACTGATAGGAAAAATAAAGTGTGTGAGTAGGTTAGACTGACAGAATGGTTGGGATAATAGTTCGAGTCTTCATATTGACTTTGGGAGTTACAAGGGGACATGAGGATGAAAGAGTATGCTGATATATGAGATCTAAGCTAATCAGAAGACACATTTAGAGGCATTTTTAGATTATATAGACAGGAAACAAACATGAAGCAGTTCAGCTAATGAAAGACAGAATCATGTGAAGATTTAGAAATAATACTAATAATTTGCTATGGTAATAAGAATAAACAAAGAGGAATTAAAAACAGATTAGGGCAGGTTAAGAAAGAAGAGAATGGTAAGAAAATAAGTCAATGCTTAATTGCAAACTATAAAAAAATTAAATAAAAAAAAAAAAGCACAGTTCCTTTCAGACACAATGATGAAAGACTACATGAAATAACAGAAGCCAGGTAACAGTGGAATGTCACCTTCAAAAGGCCTAAGGAAAGTGAGTACTAACCTAGAATTCTATATGCTGCAAAAATAGTCCTCAAAAACAAAGTGAAATAAAAACATTTTCAGGTAAAAACTACTAAACCCATCACCAGTAAGCTTATAAGAAAATATGAAATTGAGTTCTTCAGGAAGAAAAATATGTCAGATGGAAGAACAATGACACAAAAAGGAAAGAACAAAAAGTAAAATGTGGGCAAATTAAGGGATCAATTATTTAAAACACTAACACACATACACAGAATTTTAAACTATGCAAAAAGCACCAAAGGCAGGAAAGAAAAAGAAATTAATCAGAAATATGCTAAGGTCACTGTATTTTCTGGAAAATGATGAAAGTATTATTAATAATTTGTACTAAATTTTAATAAGAACGCAAGATGCAATCTCTAGACAAACCAGTAAAAGAATGAAGTTTTTAAAAAATCATAATATCAACACTACACATTCAACAGATTTGCTAAAATTAGAGACTGACTATACAAAGTGTTGACAAGGATGTAGAGCAAATGAACTCATACCCTGTTGGTGAAACTAGAAACTGACACAAATAGAAAACTGTTGCCATTATCTACTAAAGTTGAATGTGCATATGAACTAACCAACTCCACAATTAGTCACACACCTAACCGAAATTTTAATACATGTGTACCAAACCACATTTCCAAGAATATTCATAGCAGCAAATCATAATAATCAAAATCTAGGGGGGCAAATCAACAGTAGAACAGAAAAACTGACATAACAGTGAAAACAAATGAAATACTGCTGTGTGATACATGGAGGACTCTCACATCCTGCTGTGTGAAAGAAAACAAATACAAAAGAATACAAGCTGTATGAATCCATTTATATAAAGTTTGAACAACAAAAAGGCAAAATTAATGTGTGGTGCTAAGACAGTGGTTGTGTTTGGGGAGAAGGGAGTCCTAGTGGCTGGGAGAAAGCATAAAATGGTATTTCAGGATGCTGAAGGACCTTCACTCTTGATCCAAGTGATCATCTATGAAATGAAATAAGTGTTCACTTCGTGAAAACATATCTGCCAAATATTAATGATCTGTGCATTCTGCTACATCTATTTCTACAATTTAGAAGATATTAAAAACTGTAAAAATAAAGGTAGATGAGTCTGATAAACAACCAAACTGAAATTAATAATAATAATAATAACAGCAGTAAAGATTTCTAAAAGGAGCACAAACTATATAAAAGGTTCAAAGACCAAAGGAAAGAAAACCTTAACAACTTATAGTACCAGAAGAACAGAGAATTTAGTCCGTATTATTAGGAATGTCTTTCTTTAACTGACTCATTTAACTTGTGAACAAAATGTAGAAGATTTTGTTAGTTGTAAGACAGATTATAAATGTTGACAACGTTGGCAATGTAAAAGTAAACTATGTAACTAAAAGAAAAATTTGAAGAGAGAGTATAGGTAGCTAAAACAGAGTCAATATATTGGCTAAAACAGAACAAGAAACTAAGATGTGAGATTAAACAGGTGACCAACAGATTTCCTTCAAAAATACAGCAGTAGAGAAAGTGGGCAGACAATCTCAAACTATATTATAGAGCAATAGTAACACAAACAGTATGGTATCAGCATAATAACAGACATGAAGACCACTGGAATAGAAGAGAGAGACAAATGGATGTAGATTAAGTCATTTGATCCTTGACAAAGGTGCCCAAAGCATATGTTGGAGAAAAGACAGCCTTTTTAACAAATGGTGCTGGGAAAACTAAAAATTCACATATAGCAGAATGAAACTAGATCCCTATCTCTCACCTGGCATTAAAAAGCAACTCAAGGGCTAGCGTTGTGGCTCAGTGGTAGCATGCTCGCCTAGCAAGTGCGAGGCCCTGGGTTGGATCCTCAGCACCACACAAAAACAAATAAAGGTATTGTGTCCAACTACAACTAAAAAAATAAATATTAAAAAAAAAAGCATCTCAAAATGAATCAAAGACCTGGAAATTAGACCAGAAACACTAAAATTGCTAGAAACAAACATAGGATTAATATTAAAACAATGAGGGATGGGGTTGTGACTCAGTAGTAGAGCACTTGCCTTGCATGTGTGAGGCACTGGGTTTGATCTTCAGCACCACATAAAAATAAATAAATTAAATAAAGGAAAAGAAAATCTCAAGGGCGGGGGATATGGCTCAGTGGTAGAGTGCTTGCCTAGCACGCATGAGGCAGTGGGTTCGATCCTCAGCACTACATACAAATAAATAAAGATATTTAAAAAAATTTTTTTTAAATATTCAAACAAAAAAAGGAGTGTAAGCACTGAATGTCTCAAAAAATTCCTGAAGTTCAAGAAATAAAACCAAGAATCAATAAGTAGGACAACATCAAAATAAAAAGATCTTTGCCAGTTACTTTTCCAACAGGGGATTAATATCCAGAACATATAAAGAACTCAAAAAAATACATAACCTGACTAATGGATGGGCAAATGAACTAAACCGACATTTCTCAGAAGAAAAAACACAAATGGCCAACAGACATGAATATACATTCGACATCCTGAGGAATTAAGAGAAATGCAAATCCAAACTATATTGAGATTTTTATCTTGCTCCAGTAAAAATGGAGATTATCAAGAATATAAATAACAATAATTGCTGGAAAGGATGTGGGGGAAAAGTGCACTTATATAATGTTGGTGGGACTGAAAATTAATACAACCACTTTGGAAAGCAGTATGGAGAATCCTCAAAAACTAGGAATGGAATCACCATATCACCCAGCTATCCCACTCCTTGGTATTTATCCAAAAGATCTAAAATCAGTACACTATGATAATATATGCATACCTATGTTTATAAGAGCAAATTCACAATAGCTAAGTTATAAAACCAGCCTAGGTACAAAGAAAATGTGGTATACATATGTAAAATGGAGTTTTACTCAGCCATAAAGAAGAATGAAATTATGTAATGTGAAAATAAATGGATGGAATTAGAGATACTGTGCTAAGTGAAACAAACCAGACTAAGAAAGTCAAGATCAAATGTTTTCCCTCATATGAAGAAGCTGGTGTTGTGTGTTGGGCAGATACATATTTTTAACAAAGTGGGGGGAATATCACAAAAACAGAAGTCCAATAGAATAGAGGAAAGGAATCAAAGGGAGGGAGGAGAGGAGGGCATATGGGAACATTGGGGAATGAAATCTACCAAATTATACTATGTTCATGTATAAAGATACAATAATAAATTGTTATAGATAATAGATATAAATAAAATATACTAATTAAAATAATAATAATAGAAGGAATATTTGTAAAGTCCAGAAAGAGGATTAGAAGGAAGGAGAAGGGGAGGGAAAGGAAGGTTCAGGGAAATGAGATTCATCAAATTGTATGTTATGTATGAATATGGTAAAAAGAACCCCACTGTTATACGTAATTATAATGTACCAAAAAATGCAGGTAGATAAGAAGACTAACCATGTAATACTAATTATTTTAACTGGGTAATGGATACAGGGGTTTTCTTATACTATTCTGCCTACTTTATGTTTGAAATTTTCCATAATAAAAAGTTAGATTTTATTGACTGCTGTGGTGGTACTGGAGATTGAACACAGGCTTCACACATGCTAAGCAAGTGCTCTACCACTGAGTTCCCACCCCAGATCTTTATTCCCCCATTCTTTTTTATTGGTGCATTATAGTTATACATTTATTGTTACATATTTGTACATGCACACAATATAACAATATAATTTGGCCAATATCATTCTCCACAAGCACTTTCTTAAAAATTTTATTTTAAGGCAGGGTCTCACTAAAAGTTGCCCAAGTTGGCCAGAAACTTGTAATCCTTCTGACTCCCATCTCCCAAGTAGTTGGATTTTGGGCATGAGGAATCCTGTCATTCAGCACAGTTGTTTTTTTCAAAAGGTAACCAAGAGAAGAGCAAAATATAATACGCCTATCATACACTAAAAAGAAAAGGAGAAAGGAGGAGGAAGTGTGAACTAAATTTTTTATGTCCAGAAATACATAAACTTCAAAAACCAAAAAACACAGATATAAACATTCAACGGGGAAACACATACACACACACACACACAAAATTATGGCTAAAAAGTGGTTACTCTAAGAAGTCAAACTTAGAAGGGGTGAGCCACAATAATGATTTGCACTACACACTTTAAAAAAAATAACTATTTTAAATATTTTCTAACTGTGTGCAGTGGTACATGCCTATAATCCCATTGGCTCAGGAGGCTGAGGCAGGAGGATTTCAAGCTTAAAGCCAGCTTTAGCATTTTAGCAAGGCCCTAAGCAACTTAATGAGACCCTGTCTCTAAGTAAAATTAAACAAATAAAAAAGGGGTAAGGATATGGCTCAGTGTTTGAGTGCCTGTAGCACAAAAAAATTTAAATTAGGAATTTGTTCTGTTTTAAAAACTGATAAAATGCTTAATTAATAGAAAACAATAGTGGCAATTAAGATATTTTAATTGTATTTAAAATAAGCAATTAGTTGACAAACTGAAAGAATCAATAATTCTAATATTACCAAGTATTCTAAATACCATACATTGTGATTTTTAGATTATTTTAAAATGAAAATGTTTCCCAAACTATTTCCTAATTTAAATTAATTACCAAATTAAATCAGAATAAAATTCTCAAATTATTAAAAACCATTTGTCTTTTATCACTATCATCTAATACCTAAGCCAATGTGTCATATTTCTAAACTGTTGTATCTTATTAAAAAGCTACTGAGGGGCTGAAGATATAGCTCAGTTGGTAGAGTGCTTGCTTTGCATGCATAAGGCCCTGGGTTCAATCCCCAACACTGCCCCCCCCCCAAAAAAAAAGCTACTGAAATAGTGTATTTATAATATAACAAGTTATCTTACCTCCTTTTCCTCACCAACTTGGTCCAAACTCTCATGACTTGAAGGATTATATGGAATTACTAAAAATCCAAACCCAAGAATTAAAAAGAAACACAATTAAAGTACTTTAACATAAATATTTCTTTTGATGATTATGAGTTTGCACTTCTTTTTGAGTTTTTTTCTTCTGAGTAAGTTTTTATCATTTAAATCTGAATACTTGTCCTACTAATAAAATGTTATATATAAACTTAAGAGTCAAATCCTAATCTTTAGGTAGAGAGAGAAAGCACCAACTTGGTAGTCAAGTATTGCTCTAATAAATATTTTTTAAACAATTCTCTCTCTTTTTTTTTTTTTACAAATTAATCAAGAAATTCCTTGTATATGGCTGACTCAAAAACCCTATTTAAATCTTTCAGTATGACTGAAGCACAGCAGTCTTTTTTCTTACTTTTTTCACACTTCAAAAATGTCACTGACTTTCTAAAGTAGGAAAGGTAGCAGAATACAACAGTTACTAATAGGGCATTATGTAAAAATGTGGATGTGTAACCGATGTGATTCTGCAATCTGTATCTGGGGTAAAATTGGGAGTTCATAACCAACTTGAATCTAATGTATGAAATATGATATGTCATGGGGCAAAAATGGGAGTTCATAACCCACTTGAATCAAAGTGTGAAATATGATATATCAAGAACTATGTAATGTTTTGAACAGCCAACAATAAAAAAGAAAAAAAAAAGAAATATGATATGTCAAGAGCTTTGTAATGTTTTGAACAACCAATAAAAAAAAAAAAAAAAAAAGAAAAAAAAGAAATGATAATGCTGGGCTTTTATTCCTTAAAGCAACTGGGGGAAAAGGCCCTACATTTCATAGCTTCAGGAGAAAGAGACTGCATTGTTTTTCCAGAAAAACTCCTATCTTCCTTTTTCATGTTTTTTTTTTTTTAATTGAATAAAGACCAGATCATGCTGCTGTATCCCATTTAATTGCTCTCCAAATTTCTCAGATCTGTGCTTAAGGTTTTGTTCCTATTTAACATTTTTACTCACAGCATAGTTTTAGATTTCCTATAACTGCATTTCTATCTTCTACATAATATCTACTTCTGCTAATAAGGCTTGGAATAAAAATAGGTCACCTGAATACAGTCAATATGGTCCACAAAATCTGCTTTAAATTTTTTCATGGTGAAAAACAAACTAGGTTTGATGAATGTAAAAGAGTCTCAAAAAGAAATGTATCTGAATTAGAAAAATAAGTTATTTCTTAAGATTTTACACAAATATCTAAAATATTTATGTAAACTATATGGTTAAATAAATATTATGACTAAACTTACCACCACAAAATAAGCTTATTTCCTATTGCTAGAGAAGAATATTAATGTTTTTGAGCTTGGGTAGAAGTCTTCAAATACTACCTTGTTTATGAAAAATGGTTCATGTGAGCCTCATTCTTACCTGTCTGTGGATGGTCTGAATGCATGGAGGACTGGTCCATTGGCATCATTGGTTCCTATAAACATTTCCAAAGACACACTTAGTAGATTCTTTTTAAATTCCAATATTTCTATAAATTCAGAAACAACATTTTTTTCAATGAGGAATATTAAAATTTAAATTTGAAAGAATAAACCTTAGGTGACAGTTGTTATTATATCTAGTAGTGTTTTATAAAACCCTATAACATTCCTGTGAATGAGATAACGTTAGTCACATTTTACAAAAAAAACAAAACAAAACTAATTCAAACCATTGATTGGAAATTAAACTCCTATGCACTCTGATTTGTTTCTCTTCTATATTATCTTTTCTTTCTTGAATTCCACTTTAAGTCTTTGGCAAGATATTTCTAGAATATGAGTTCTTTGTTGAGGTCCAGAGATAGTTTTCAAGATATTTATAAACTCTTTAAAATTATGTTTTATTTTATAGGTTTCCCATTTTTCTGAACATTCTTAAAGGTGTCAGTGGCCCAAAAAAGGAAAGGAAATACCTTCTAGAAACTGACTTAACCAACAACCATCTGCAAATAATCTCAGGAACAATGTTAATTCAAACCAAAGTTGTTACTAATTTGTTAATCTTATATTCAAATTTAATGCAGGAAGAAGTAAACTTGAGGAAGAACATTAGACACACAATTATAATTTTAAAACTACTTAATGACAGGCTTTGAAGGGTATGGATTTTTGAAGAAATTCAACCTCTATCTTAAAGTAACAATAACACTATCCCTCTTTCTTCTACATGTATGAACACACAAGTCTTTTTATCACCTAGGAATACTCAGGAATATCATTAGGAACCAGGAAAATTATGTTTATAATTTGTAGCCTTCTGATTTTCCTTAAAATTGGATTCCCCCCCACCTTAACTTTAAACCCATTCCTAAACTTCTATGAACTCACTCCATAATTCCAATACTGAAGAGCTAACAGTAATATCCTACTTTCAATAAATGTCCAAAGAAGGCCAATAAATAAACATGATATAATCACTGTAGAGGACAATTTAGAAAGATGCATCCTATTCCTTCTAAAAATGCATTTCTTTTAACCTAGTAATTCTGTTGCTGGATCTTTAAGGAAATAAGATTTATTTATCATGCAGTTCATCATGATTTTCTTTATAAACAACCCTAATGGTTCAACCCCAGGAAAGTAAGTTATAATCAACCACAGGTTAAATAAATTATAGTAGAGACATGTAACAAATTACTATGCTAAGAAGTGTATTTATACTAGCTATAAATACACATAGAAAGATGACCAGATTATATTGTTCAGTGACAAAAATGGGTTAAAAAATAGGATGCATATGACTTCACTTTTGTTAAAAGGTACATAAAAGAGACACTCAATACACATGCCTTCTGTTGGATAAGTACTAGTCTTCTACAATAAAATTATAAGGAAAAAAAGGACAGGGGATGAACTAGTAAATTTAAAAATATCTAAGAGATATGAATCAATTACAATTTAATCCTGATTCCTAATGAAAACAAAAACCAAAATTATGACACTAATGGAACAACTGAAATTTTGAGCATTATCTGGATGGATATTTGAAATAAGAAATTTGTTTTTTCTAGTTAGATATTTTTAAAAAGCCTCTTTTAGAAGTATATACTGAAATATATAAGTTTCAAAATAACACTGGGCAAGGAAAAGTTTAGTGGGGGGAAATAGATGAAAATAAAGTTGATCATTAAGTGTTAACTTTTAAGGCTGGGGGACTGCTCCATCCACCCACCATTGTACGGTTTCACCTATGCTTATATGTTTATATATTTTTCATATATAAAAATTGAAAATGCTCATGTAAATAAATTTGCATAAGAAAATTTTTGGAAATATATAGCTCAAAAGACAATTACCTTTAGATGGCAGAATTTATGAGAATATTTTTTTTAATTTTTATTTTTAGTTGTAGATGGACATAATACCTTTATTTTTAATTTTATGTGGTTTCAGGGATCGAACCCAGTGCCTCATGCATGCTAGGCAAGCGCCGTACCACTGAGCCACAACCCTGGCCTATGAGAATTTTTAACTAATTTTTCCTGTATTCATCTGCATTCTCTATTTTGTCTAAGTGTGCCTTAATTCATAGGTAAAATATGAAGAGAAAAATCAAAATTTTAAATGCTTTTTTCCCCCAGTAATCCCACACTTTAAATAGCAAACGAGATACTCCTAACTCTTTTGCTTAAGCATAGAATAATGGGAGCTATAAAGAATTTAAAGAAGAGAAAAAAGTCTTTTAAATAGTTCTTCCTATATCTTAACCAGAGAATCAGAGAATTTTATAGGTCAAAAAGAAGAAAACTACATCCTACAAATAAATATTATCATAAGTATTTCAAAAGTTACAAAGTTCACAATATATCAAGTGGAATGTAAAGTGTTCCTACCCACTAACAATTTTTTGAGATGTTCTTTAACATCTCCCTATTTTTAAAAAATATTTTTTTAGTTGCAGATGGACACACTATCTTTATTTTATTTACTTATTTTTATTTAGTGCTGAGGATCAAACCTAGTGCCTCACACATGCTAGGCAAAAGCTCTACTACTGAGTTACTACCCTAGCCCAAAATCTTGTTAACCTTGTTTTCATAGTTTATCAAGCATACTATATTTAAAAAAAAAAAAAAGACAACTGTGTCTTACCGGTGGCAAAGAATGTCGCCCACATTCAATTGTGACTAGCTTGTGGCACTTCTTATGAACCAAGAGTTTGCAGTTGATGCACTTATATCCTTGGCGTCCAAGTCCCCATATTCGGTCTGTGCAGATGGCACAATGAGCACGCTGCCAAAAATATTTTATTAACAAACAAAAAAAGGTTATAATCATTACCAAGAGTTTGCTCATAAAAGAGTGAAAGTGGTTTTTTTCTTCAACTCAATTCTCTTCATCGTGGTGTTAATTGTCAGCACATGAAAAAACAAAACAAACTTTCCTTACATATAATTTTTCAAAAGCTATGAAGTTCAGTGAAAGAGAAACAGGAAAGGGAGCTTGTTTTAAGGAGATAGTGACGTGTGCAATCATGTTGCTGTTTGTTATTAAGGTCAAAAAATTTTCATAATTAAGTCATAGTAATGAAAGCAGAAACAATGAATTAACTTGAAAACCATAAGACTTTTCATACTGTCAAGGGTCAAATTAAAGTCCTGTTTTGGCCTCATATTTTACAATTCTCCAGCCTTAACCTGAGTGGCTGGGATTATATGTATGAGCCACCACACAGGGCCAAAGCCCTGCTTCCCCACTCCACCACTGGGGAATGTACCCAGGGGTGCTCTACCACTGAGATGCATCCCCAGATTGATCAATCCATCTGTCTATAAATCTATCTACATATTTATCTGTATTTTGAGACAGGGTCTTTCTAAATTGCTGAGGCCAGCCTCAAACTTCCCATCATCCTGCTTCAGCCTTCCTAGTTGTTGGGTTATAGGCATGCACCACTATGGCTCACAGCCTTGTGTACTTGAACAGCAATACCTGAAGTGACTTTTCATTTGTTAGACATTTTTAATATCAGTGCTATTGGGATCCCAGCTAGCTGTTTCTATTTTCATGAATTTCTAATTTCATGAATTTTAATTAATTTAGTACATAACATTAATTTCAGAATAGAAATTAAGTCCATAAATTTGTATTTACAAAAAATTTAAAAACATGGTCTTCTGGGCTGAGGTTGTAGCTCAGTGGTAGAGTGCTTGCCTAGCATGTGCGAGGCACTGGGTTTGATTCTTGGCACCACATATACAATAAATGAATAAAATAAAGGTCCATCAGCATCTAAAAAATATTATAAACAAACAAACATGGTCTTCTGGAGACAGCCTGCCTGCTTTCAAACCTTGACTCTACCATTTACTAGCTGTGTCATCTTGGGCAAGTTACTTAACTGCCCTACATTTCATTTTCCTCATCTACAAAATTAAATTATATACTAGTTATCTCATAGAGTTGTTATAAGGATTAAATGAATATACATAAAAGCACTGGAAAAATTGCCTGATATAATTCAAAATATACCCCACTGTCATATATATCTAAAAAGAACAAATTTTAAAAATGAATAAAAAAAGAAAGTCATCATACCACAGTAATATATGCAGACCCATGTTTATAGCAGCACAACTCACAACAGCCAAACTATGGAACCAGCCTAGGTGTCCATTAATGGATAAATGAGTAAAGAAAACGTGATACACATACACATACACATACACATACACACACACACACACACACACACACACACACACACACGAGTTCTATTCAGCCACAAAGTAAAATGAAATTATGTCATTTGTAGGAAAACAAATGAAACTAGAGACCATTATGTTAAGTGAAATAAGTAAACTCAAGGTAAAGGGATGTATGTTTTCTCTCATATGTGGAAGCTAGAGAGGAAAAGGGAAAAAAAAAAGGTAGAGGTGGATCTCATGAAAATCAAAGGAAGATCAGTACAGGAAAGGGACTAAGGGGTGAGAGGTAGGGAGAAAAGGGCAAGTGCTGGGGATTGATATTGATTAAATTATATTGTTATATAGTATGCATGTATAAATGTGTAACAACAAATCCCATCATTACATGCAACCATAATTCACCAATAAAAAATGTGGGGAACAATAATATTTTTAAAAACTGCTTGATATAGTATAAAAGCTAGATAAGCATTTGCTATTTATTTTCTAAACAATGAAAATTAAATTACAACATTAAATGGTTTGCAAAACAAACCTTGATAATTTTCTGAACTGTCTTGAATTACATTTTGTTTTGTTTGGATTATATTTTAAAATGCAAATTTCTTATAGCTAGGGTAACCACATAATTAATAAACTAATTTGGAGCATTTAAAAAAATTTATTATTTGTTGATGAACCTTTATTTATTTATATGTGGTGCTGAGAATCAAACCCAGTGCCTCACACATGCTAGGCAAGCATTCTACCACTGAGCCACAATCCCAGCCCAACTTGGAGCATTTTTAAGAGTGAAAGGGGCTAGGTGTGTAGCTCAACAGTAGAGTACCTAGCATGTCAAAGCCCTGGGTTGAACTTTCAACACTGAAAAAGAAAAAAACAAAGTACAAAAGGATATGCTATTAAAAATACAGGTATACTACCCCAGTTAAACTGGGAATGTAAGGCTCTGCTACTTTTTCAAAAGTGACTAAAAGATTTAGGGACAAAATAACTAACTTTCATAGGGGGACAAAAAAAAAAGATGTCTCAAATTACCAACATCCAACAAACTAAATTTACCCTGTTGAAACGTTTGGCTTGAAAAGTGTGGCCATTTGCACAATAAAGCTTTCTCCAGCGACGGGCACCTCTGCGGTAGATGGATTCTGAAAAGGTTAAAAGTTAAGAAAAGAAAAAAAGAGCAAGTATGAATAGAAGTAATTTTATAATTAAGTTTGTTATTTTTTTTTCATGATATTCACTACAGGAAAAAAATATATACTGATAAAAACCATTAACTGAAAAAGTAAAACATGTTCTTCAAAACTAAATGAAAATAAAGACCAGGCGGTATAAATGTTGCAATTATTACTATTGCTTTTTTTTTTTTTTAAATGTACCCCAAGGTTGTTTTTTTTTTTTTTTTTTTTTTGGTAGAGGGATTGAACTCAAGGGTGCTTAACCACTGAACCACCTCCACAGCCCTTTTTGTTTTGTGAGACAGGGTCTTGCTAAACTGCTTAAGGCCTTGCTAAATTGCTGAGACTGGCATTGAACCTGTGATCCTCTTCCCTAGGCTTCCAGAGTTGTTGGGACTATAGGTATCTGCCACTGCACCCAACCCAAACGTTTTTATTTTAAAAAAACTTTAAGCCCACAGAAAGCTGAAACACAAAACCTGCACTCTGTAGCTTTACCAATTATTAATGTTATGTCACCTTTGCTTTCCTCTCTATAAAAAATATAATTTATTTTCTTCCCTCAAACATTTGGAAGTCCAGATGCAGACATCATAAAGCTTAAACACCCTTAACTAACTACTCACTGCCTGAGATTAAGGTCATTCTCATAACCACAGTATCTTTCCTATGTCTTAGACATTAACATTAATTCAGTATCACCCAATATAGAGTTCATATACAAAAATTTCCTAATTGCTCCAAAAGTGTCTTTTAAAACTCTTTTTCTATCTAGGCTCTAATCAAGAGTCAGGCATCTCATTTTTTTTTCTTAATCCCTTATTATAAAACATTCATTCTGTCTTATATATTTTAGTTTTTTCATGTTTTTTTTTTTTTTTTTGGAGTTTTAGTTGTCTTACGTTTTATATTCCGGATTTGTCTATTTCCTCATGGGTCAGTATTAAATACTTTTGGCCAAAAAATAACATATAGATGATGTGTATTTCTTATGGCAGTACATCAAGAGGCACACAAATGTTAGAATGTAGCCTCCCATTACATTACACTGTTAAATGTAGCGACTGCAGATCTCTACATTGTAAAGGTACATTTTGCTTTGTGAAAAGGTGAAATATTTACACAAAGAGAAACCAGAATAGACAGTATTTTACCTAAGCAATTTGATATTTTGTAACCACAAGAGTATCTTCTTCCCCAACAACTTTTATCCAACAGTTTTATGTTAATGCTTTTCTTAAACACACTTAGAGAAAAAGGTTCCACAAGTTGTCCAGTCCAGGCCACCATAATTTTGGTTAAGACTATCACATATATTGTCTATTAGTCATTAGTCATAACATTTCACCTCTATAGCTAATACTAGGGAAAGATTAATTAAGTTTCTAAATTCTTTATTATTATTATTTTTATTTGGTACTGGGGACTGAACCCAGGGACACTTAACCACTAAGTAATATCCCTAACCCTTTTTATTCTTTATTTTCGGACAGATTTCACTAAGTTTGCTCATAGTCTCGCTAAGTTACTAAGGCTGGCTTTGAACTTATGATCCTCCTGTCTCAGTTTCCCGAGCCACTGGGTCTAAATTCATATTTTAAAGCAAATGTCGCATTGAGTTCACTATTTCACATTAAAATAGAAAAGACCAGTTGTAATACTCTGAATTAGAAATCTTCAGATAGCATAACCTTAAATACAGATGCATTTGCTTTAATTATATTGCTAGCAATAGCCAAAGTAGAACAGTTCTGTTAATAATATTTTAACCTGAAAGAACATTCCATTTCAGAAGTTTTTTTGAACTACCTTGACATACCTTAAGCATTTTAATGTTGCCTGAGAATTAAAAGGGCCAAGAGACCTCATCAGTTTTCCTCCATGCCCTAGTTTAGTAATATATATTTTACTGGTGGAGGGGTGATGTAAAAATCTCCACCAGTAAATGTAAAAATGGAAATTAAGCATGAACTATAATAAAAGCTGGGAAATTATATTTTATCTGAGAAGCATGCTACAGATTTATGATAGACTTGGATGAGGATGGGACTCTGGAATCAGGAAGATCTTCTACAATGGCAAGTAATTTGAAATTCTGGCTTTGGACAAAGAAATCCAGCTGGGTGAAGGTAGCTTATGTGGCTTTAATCATTCTGCACCTGGAACCCTAGAGAAACATTTCTAGTTAAATCCAAATGTGCATTTTTAACAACTGCCTCAAGGTTCCACCTATTTTTTTAATTTCCCCATCCTCCTCCTCCTCTTCTTTTAATTAATATTTTTTAGTTGTCAATGGATTTTTTCTTTATTTGTTTATTTATATTTGGTGCTAAGGATCGAACCCAGAGCCTCACATATGCCAGGAAAGTGCTCTACCACTGAGCCACAACCCCAGTCACCCCATCTTCTTATACAATACATGGATCCCATTTAACCCCATATATTAACACCCAAAATTTTTCAATTTTCCCCTTTTACTATGGAGTATGAAGTCACAGAATTAGAACTTCAGACCTTGAAATTTCACTTAATTCAAAGTAAAACATTCACTGCTATTTTTCTTCTGAAGTCACAGATATGTACAGAAAGCAGAAACCATAAATGAAAATGAGCTAATATCCATAATTAATGCATTATACCATATACCAAAGAGTAGTAACTTACAGTAAAATAGTTTGCATATGTAAATTATGTCAGAACAAACAATAGTTGATTCCTTCATTTTATCTTATTAATAATAACCATCTGGGTTGGAGGTGTGGCTCAGTGGTAGAATGTATCCCTGGTTTTGAGCAAAGTGAAAGGTCATGGGTTTGAGTCCCAGCAACATAAAAACAATCCAAATATAATCATCAGCTTAGACACTCAAAAGAATTTCCATAATGATTACTAAGAAACAAGCTGAAGTATTCGGAGGTGAAGAGTCATGTCACTTACTTACTATCATATGGTATAATAAAAATAAAACAAATGTGTGCTTCTTAATATATATGTGTGTGTGCATATATTTACACAGAGGCACAGAGGTAAAGCGATCAGAGAAAATATAAATAACTGGTAAATTTGTGCAAAGGATATATGGTATTCTTGTTTTCTTAGATTTGAAAATTTCCAAAATTAAAAAACATGAAGCCACATGACTTAAAATTTAACTTAGTTTTCCTTTTATATGTACAACAGACAAGTATGTGAGTTGTAATTAATTATCTGAATTTCATCTGGCAAAAGAAGAACATAGGCAGTCACTAATATATTCTAAATTGGACTGAAAAAATGGAAAAGAAATCAAATTAATTAAAAGTTCTATTTATGACTTCTTTGGACTTGTGCCATCACATAAATAACTCTTTTCAATGTAAAAAGTACACAAACACTTACTATCTTCTCCTGGACAAGGCATCCCAGGACGTTCTGGCACACAAGGGAATACTGAAAGAAAAGAAAATTAATTAACAGCATATTTAAAGCATATGAATTATATAAAATTACTAAGATTGTATAAAAGAAGTTTTTATAAAAGCAAATATGTCTATTAACAAGGCATTAGAAACTCAAATTACTAAATCCAATCTCTCATTACTAATTATTCTTTGTCCTTAAAGAAATTAACTAGTACTTCCTTAAATCCTTGTTTTAGTGATAACTTTGCTACCATGAAGAATTAAGTTATAAAAATACATACAAATATGAAACAAAATACCAGAGTTATTTTTAAAGATGTCAAGTAAATTTAGAAATAAAGTAATACTAGAAACAGTACCAAAAATTCAAAAATGTAAGTTCATATTAGGAGCTATAAGTTTATAAAAAATACTAAATCAGACCATTTCTATAATGAGGTAGAATAAAAAGCAATAGTATATTTATGAACTTATCAGCTACTATAGTCTATGATGTACTAAAGGACACAAGTTTATTTAATAAGAGCATGGAATACAGTCAGTGTTCAATTTCTAATATTACATATTTTTAAAAGCTGAAATAAGTTAATTTTTTTTAAGCATTTGTTATAATTTTATACTAGAAAAAGATGAGCAAAATAATAAATGGTCTACTAGGATCTCAACAACCTATCTTAAGACTGCTGTGAAGACCCTGGAAGATCATATTTTAACATCCAAGAAGGCAAATACAGGTAACAAATTTCCCAAGACTATAAGAAGCAGATTGATTTTACTTTTTCTACCATTTGAGAAACTACTGAAAAAAGACAATTACATATGAATAAGGCACAAAGATTAAGAAAATTATATCAGGATTGTGTTTAAAAAATGATCAATAATAAAGGGTCATTTCTTAAAAAAAAAAAAAAAAAAAAAAAAAAAAAAACTCCAGGAAGAGTATGAAATGATTACTCTTTTACCATGAATCAAGAGTTCTGAATCCTTATTTAGCTCATAAAGCCTAAAGGCTTCTTCTAACTCCAACTGAGATGATACTGTACACGGGTCTCCTAAAAAATATAAGAAATAAAGCTCAATTTTTGAAGTCTCCAAATGTGATGATTAGTAAACAAATTCCATAATATAATATTTTGGGAAATATATGATAAAGACAGAGCTTTTGCTATTTATTTAGACAATTCTATTCTCTGAAGTAGGTGACATAACTTCCATTTCCATTTGTAGAAAATATTATATAAGGCTCACAAAGACAACATTTTATACATATAAGCCATTTTGTTCTTAATATCCAAAATGCACCAAACAAAATTTGACCATATTTCAAACTGTCACTGCAGTATGATTAATGGAAATGGTCCAGAGCAAGCTACTTTACCAGAAGTGAAAGTAGTTCCATTACCACAATATGGTTAGAGGTCTCCATGGAATCATTTTGTCAATTTTTCTTTCATAACTGAAGTACTCTAAACTTAAGAAAAGCCCCACTTGAGCTGCTTTTAAATATAAATGCACAGTTTTAGTAAACATTGAAATGGAGAAAGGAAGGAACATGTCCCTTAGCCAACTGGTAATCAAGAGGTGGCACATTTTCATGGGCAATGACATTCCTTAATAGAGGAGTCATTAGAAGGAATTTTGAGGCCTGCACTGTGCCATTCTTCTGCTCATTCCAGTGTTAAACTAAACCTCACTATGCACTAGATGCCATCTGCCATCAACCATATCCCAAACTCAGTCATTCATGACAGAGAACTCTGCCTACTACTTGAGAGAAAAATTAAGAAATGAACTCATTTCCTTTCCAGCTGTCTGGAAGAAAAGTGTGCCTGTGTACTTTTCTCCAATTTGGTCACTGAATCCCTACTTCCTTTCATCTTCTCTGAACATTATTTTATTAATCCTTCTTAGTTAACTATATTCATTTTTTATTCCTCATAGTATCTACCTAACACAGTCTGCACTGAGTAGGTATTCAATAAACTGATGAATAATGGAAAGCCCAAACTAGCTTTTTTTTTTTTTTTTTGCAGTAGTAGGTATTGAACCCAGGAGCTCGTGCAAGCTAGGCAAAAGCTCTACCCTATTTACATTCCTATCCCTTATTAATTTAAAAAAAAAATTGGAACTAATGATTGAACCCAGGGACACATTACCATTGAGTTATATTCCCAGAATGTTTTATTTTGAGACAGTCTTATTAAGTTGCCCTGGCTGGCCTCCAACTTGTGATCCTCCTGCCTCGGTTTCCAAACAGATGGGATTAAGGACCTGCACCACTAAGTGGCTACTTCAGTGTTTTTGTTGTTGTTGTTTTAAGTAAACCAGATAACAAATTAGCATTCTAGTCTAGGAAAGTTTACAAAAGTTGTTTCACCTTGCCTAAAAGAAATAAAGTCACTCTTTTACAAAGATTCACTTCTTCAGTTATACAAATTTCTTCCATTTTGTCACATAAATTAAAGTCAATACACCCAGGTGGTGCATTCCTATAATCCCAGCTACTTGGTAAGCTCAGGCAGAAGGAACACAAGTTCAAGGCTAACCTTGGCAATTAAGTGAGAACCTGTCTCAAAATGAAATTTTAAAAAGGATGAGGATGTAACTCAGTGGTAGAATACTTGCCTAACATGCATGAGGACTTGAGTTCAACCCTATTACTATGCCAGAGAGAGAGAGAGAGAGAGAGAGAGAGAGAGAGAGAAAGTAAGTCAGTAATTACATTTCATTTTACACATAGGTTAAAAAACAACTTCTGGGGCTGGAGCTATAGCTCAGTGGCAGAGTACTTGCCTTGCATGTGTGAGGCACTGGGTTTGATCCTCAGCATCATATACAAATGAACAAATAAAATAAAGGCATGCTGCCCATCTACAACTACCAAAATAAACAAACAAACAAACAACTTCTGTGTCTACAGAATTATATTTAACTACAAAACAAAGTTAAACAGAGAAGCAGCAGATGAAAGAATAACAGAAGTCTCACATTTTAGTAAGCATACAAAGTATCCTTCCAGTTAGAAAAATAAGCCAGTAGGCTAAATTCACTCAGTTGTGATCAAACTTGGGATCAAAGTTACACAGCTTAGGGGTAGAGCACTTGCCTAGCATGTGCATGTGAAGAAGGCCCTGGGTTCAATCCCTAGAACTTCCAAAAAAAAAAAAAGGACACATGGGAGTTGGGGTTGTAGCTCAGTGGTGGAGCACTT